>NC_059076.1:116315966-116917299 GCF_020497125.1 Mauremys mutica
CAAACCATCACCCATAAATTCTCCCGAACTTCATCCAAAGACTATGCGATAAATCTATGTGCAATTTTCACATTCATCCTGAAGGCAGGTGAATATGCTGGTTTCACACTTAAATGTCAAAATAAAAATAGCTGAGGTTTGCCATGAACCAAAGCGAAAGGGAAATTTTATGCCTCATCTATATGCAGTAGACAATTTTTTTAGAACCTGAGGTTTGCTGTTTTATTTCCAGCACAAAACTGTGTCCAACGCCATACTCTGACATACACAAGAGGTTATCTATTATCTCTGACTGGCTGGGCAACCCTGTTCAGTTGTGAAATGCAGCTAAAACACTTGTGACATAGTTCCCTAGCTAATGGCCATGTTTGTTCGAGCTCTGTAATACCACAGTAACAAGAATACCAAAACCCATTTTAAAAATTACATTAGCTATTTACCCAAAATCACCATGCCAGATTCCAGGCTAATATACAGCCAGTTGGTTTTTTGAGGTATTTCCTCATCCAGTTATTTTGCTAAAGAACCTAAGAAAATCTAGTCTAATTAGTAACTGATGTTTTAGAAAGAATGCAGCTGCAGTTCCCAGTGGGAGACTGTGGTGTAGATCCATATGCTAACAAAACAAATTCAGTACAGCGTGGCAAGGTACTGTCTTCATCCCCTCCCCTCCACCATGCCCTTTTAAATACCTGCATAAAGGGTTCCACTAACCAATTCAATGCTGCAGGGATCAGCATCAAATGCACTGAATTTCTCCAGGTGGTGTTGGAAATTCAGGAGGGGGGAGTGGAGGTCTGTTATCTGCAATGATCTCTTCTGGTAACCCATATTCAGCAAATATATCCAATAGCATTATGATAGTCTTAACTTCAAAAGGGCTCTTCATGCATACCACTTCGGGTCACTTAGAACACGCATCAGCCCAAATGCAGTACGTTGGATGACTCATTTCTCTAGTCTATTTTTACACCTTAGCTGCCCACTTCTTTGGGGGACATGGCACAGCTTCTGGCATGTTTTGATGGTTACTGCATAATTTACACAGATTTGGACACAGGAGGAGAAATTAATCAATGGCATCACTGTGTCTTGACATACAGTGTAGTGGAAGTAGGGCTGGTCCCAGGATATTAGATACAAGGTGGGTGAGGTGATATCTTTTATTGGACCAACTTACATGGGCAGCGGGTATAATAGGCCAGAGGAGGCTCTGCCTCCCCTGGTGCTGCCGCTGCTGTCGGACCCCCCAGTTGCAGGGTTTTTGTTTTATTATGCCCCATGCAGGTTCTGGGGTGGCTGAGAAGGTGGTATGCGCTATTCAGCTTCCTGGGTTCATCAGTAATCTCCCTGGACTCTTGAGAGATTACTGATGACCCCAGGAAACTGAGTAGCAAATACTGCCTCCTCAGCCGCCCCTGAACCTACATGGGGCATATGAAAAGCTTCTTGGATGAGAGTGAGAAGCTTTTCTCCACAGTGGCTAGGATCTGGGGAGGGGAGGTGCGGCACGGCTGCAGTTGGCCCGGGGTTCCTCTGGGCAGGTGGGTGGGTTGGCTCAGGGCTTCAGCTGGCCCAGGACTCCTCCAGCTGGGGGTGGGGGGCACTCAGGACTCCTCTGGGCGATGGGGGGGACTTGTGGCTCCGGCCACAGGGGAGTGGCAAGGGTGGAAAGGGCAGAGCCAGGGGCTAGCCTCCCCTAAGGGGGGTTCCACCTGCTGCCCATGCAAATGTCTGTTGGTGAGAGAGACAAGCGCTTGAGCCACAGTCCACAGTCCTGAAGAACAGTCTTTTAATATGCTATGTTCACAAACATCATCTCTTTGCATAGCTACTCCCATTGTTAACTTGAGACCCATATTCTTTCTGCTTCTGTTTTCCTGTTGTAACCCGAATGGCAGTCAGAGGTGCTATCCTACCCAAACCTGCTAAAAGATTTAGTAAATTGTCTCAAGAAAGTCATCTTTCTTTGAACTTTAACTGACATCTCCTCTTGTATAATCAGGGATTTAGCTGATAATCTGGTATTACTGTTGCTGTTATTTTGATCTGCCAGTTTATCAGACTGGCTCTCAATAAACAGTGAATCTTGGATGAAGGGAAATCCTCAAGAGGGTAAAAATTATTCCTGTCGGGTAAAACTAGAGCTAAATGATAAGTCTCAGTTAAATGATAAGATTATTTTGCTCTGTTTTAGTACAACCAAGAACTAGGTGTTCATATTTCCTCTGGTCTTCAGAAATACTTTGACAAATCTGAAAATAGAAAGACTGGTGCCTATAGTGACACCCTTGATGTTACAGTGGTAGGTCCCTGTAAACCTGTCATGTCCAATCATAAAAGGACTTGGATTAAATCCCAACTAAGCCTTTACTTCTTACAAGTGCCTAGAAAAGGAGCCCACTCAGTTCAAAGGGCAGCTGCATCTGCAGCAGTCAGTAGGGAGTATAACATCTCCACCCACAGCATAATGTCATCCACTATTCTGTAAACGTGAAACATTCCTGTCGTTCCTCACTTGAAGATGACATGTACAAGTATGCAGCTGTGAATCTCAGTTCTTCATATGCAGACAAGATTATTATGTTTAATATGTAATATATTTATGATTGTTATGTTGTTATATTTAAATAGATTACCTGTAATTTCAGAAACAGAATATTCAGATTATTTGAGGGGAATAACAACATTTTTTTCAGATACTAAAAACTAAAATATTCTAGGTTGGATTTTGGGTTTTTTTTCCTGTCCACCTATCCAATCATTTTCATGTGCAAATAAATGGAAGTTTGCACCTGTCCTTGCTTTCCTTTGCAAAGGACAGATACCATAATGGATGTCAATGGAGGGTAGGGGCAGGCCGGCTCCATTTTTTTGCTGCCCTAAGTGGTGGGGAAAAAAAAAAAAAAAGAGCGAGAGGAAAAAAGGAAAACCCAATTGAGGTGCCGCCGAATAGGAAGAGAGGGAGTGAAGGACCCACTGCCGAATTGCCGCCACAGACCCGGACATGCTGCCCCAAATAACAGATGGAGTGCCGCCCCTTTCTATTGGCTTCCCCAGGCACCTGCTTCCTTCGCTGTTGCCTGGAGCCAGCCCTGGGTAGGGGCCTTCTTTCTGCCAGAAGATAGATGTTTCCTAGAATGGGTTTAATTTGAGATTTAAATTTGAAATCCAAGGTTTACATGGTCTTCCCTAATTCAGGGAAACACCTTATGTCTCCTTTACATTAAAAAGACAAGACAAACCTTTCCTACTTGATGTTGCTATTTTCTCAGAAATTATTTATTCATATTTACACTAGAGTTTACATTTATACTATGCTCCTGGGGCTTCCTCTTGTTTAATAGGCTTCTTAGTATTTGTTTCAGGCCTGGGTCTAGTTCAAAATGATCTTTAAATGGAAGTAAGGAAGGGGAATGCAAACCATTTGCATGAGGGATTCTTAAGCCTTTCTTGATGGCTCATGAAGTTGATAGAGCTTATTAGGAAACTGATCTCCCATTTCAAATATTCTTGAGCGCTAACATTTTTTTCACTCTCAATTCAAATTGGGACAAAAAGTGAAAAACCTAAACATAAAATCCAGGGTTTTTTGATTTACAAATATTTTCTTTTTGTTTCCATTACAGGCGAATCAAAATATTTTGTTTTGATCATTTCAGAAAGTTTCATTTTGACGTCAACCTTTTCTTTCTTTAATCTTTTTTTAGTTTAATTATCTTGTTGCCAAAAAGTGATTTTGAAGCAGAAAACCAATTTTTTTCATTTAAAAAAATCAAAATGAAACATTAACAATTTCAAAACTTTTTTTCTTTTCTTTTTTTCAAATTTGGAAATTCATCAAATCCAAACCTGCTTTGGGAATAATTTCAGTTTAGAGAAATGTAAATTTTTTGACAAAATTATTAATTGAAAAATTCCCAGCCAGCTCTATAAGCTGAAGAACATCTCACTCTTCCCTCAGACAACACAGAACAAATCGTTGCTAAAGTCATTTTGGTTTTATGAACCCTTAGAAGGAAACTCAATAACAGAAGCTCTAAATTATATTGTTTAAATTTGGCCATTTATATGGATAATCATTTTCTACCATTGTTGTTTAGATTGATATGACAATTTTATGTAACTATCGTTTCCCCCCTCCTCCTTTCCTTTTTAACACAGGAAGTATTTTGGGGAATGGAATTAATAAAGCACCAGGTGCTTCCTTGCTTTAAGAATCTATCAGTGAGCTTATTTTTGTGAAGAGTTTGAAAAGCTCGACAAACTTTAATCCAAATATTTTGCAAAATTAAGCAGATGGCTGCTGACACTGCAGCCTGGTCTCACTAAAATGAGTGCCAGAAACTGAAATACTTATATACACAGTGGAAATATTACTGAATATAAATGATCAAAACAAGCTCTCTTGAAAATTAGCGCAGCCTTTGGTGACAAAATGGCATATGGACACTTTCCCCCTTTTCAAGGAAGAGAGTGGATGCGCACCTCTAACAATGTGTGCAGTAAGGTCCAGCACACACTCCTAAAATGAAAAGTTGTTCTTTCAAAGGACCTCAGCCTAGTCAAAGAGAAAAATCATACATGTTAATCAGGTCCTCACTGAAAGTGACACGCCTCTCGAAAACAAACCCACCAATGTTAGCTGATGGGAAGTTTAGGATATTTTTTCAAACAGGTAGTTTGGGATAAATCTAGCAACCCCTTTTCCCCTTTGAGCTCCTGTTGGCATATCTGTAGTAGAAGTCAGCGTATTTCTGTCTTTCTAAGCTCTGTGCTGATTTAGTCATTACTGCTCTAATCACAGCAGAGAGATCATTTCCAGCATCTTCAGACTAGTTTTTATCTTGGATACTGACTTCATTTAAGGCTAGATTGTCTCGTCATCTTACATGGCCATGCAGGGGAAAAGGGCCTCCCCTACTCCTTTGTACCGACTCGTGGGAGCTGCCTGAATTGCACCTGCAAGCACAGTGAGAGTACGGGGGTTGATACTCTCCCTCCATAGCCCGGAAGGGATGAGATGCCCCCTCCTGCTCTGCCCATGCTTCAGCCAGCCAAGCCCTGTGAAGGTCTGCTACAGATTACTCCTCCCCCCAGCCCCAAGCACAGGAGGAGAACATGGGAAGACTTGTGTCTCAGAAGTGTTGTCTCCAGGTATCAGGCCTCCCAGGTCTACTCCTGGAATGGTGCAATGTAAACACTGTCCCTTGCGCAGGATTCTGTCTAAAGCCACAGTCTACCCCTTTGAAAGCAAAATACAGAGGTTTGGCTGCATTAGACTTGTTCAAGATGAAAGTCATGAGTATGTATCACTGTGCGATGCTTTCCTGCATCTGCTCCTTATCTTAGAAGATTTTTCTTAGTCATACATCTTCAGCAATACATTTATAAACCTTCCCATTGCCCAGGTCACCTGACCTGCTAATTACTCTGCTGCCGCCAAACAAACCTAAGTCTGCTCTATTGCCCATAAACTACAGGATAAGTATAGCTGGAACTGTTCACTGTTTTCTACCTTTTTTTCTGTATTCAAATGGTCAGTGAATCAATCTCAGATTTCCTGAGTTTGTTCATTATGCATAATTGACTACTTTTTTTTTTTTTTTTTTAGAAATGGACCTGCATGTTTTTTTCCAGACAGTTTATTCTGAGAACTCCTTAGAGTATTTGACAGTTAAGCTGAATGATTGGTCACCTACATCACCTGGTGTGGTTATTGTTCCCTGATTGGCTAACCTCCCCTTTACAAATTGAGTACTGTCTGAAGAAATCATTGGACTGTTTAATCTCTCAGGCAGAAGGACACAGCAGGAGAGAGGCAGACTAGGGAACTGAAGAAGATTTAAAATATTTTCCAGTCCTTTTTTGCTTAAGAAAGTGCATTGTATTTAGCTATGTTCATGGACCCCAGGTTTAAAGATAGAAGGGCAATTTCCTGACTTACTTACAAAGACAGATTTATTACCAGTCTTGCAGCCAGAGCTTGTATTTCTGCTTTCATTTACGACTTTACAATTGCATTGACATCGATAGAATTACTCCTCACTTACACCAATGTAAAGGGATTGGAACTTCAGGTTCTCTACATGTAATTTTCTCTTTTTATAGTCCTGTCAAATAGTCTCTGCAGCTGATGGTGTGTTCTCCCTTCCTACCTGACTGGGAATGCTGTCAGCTGACCTCTGTTTTCTCCAGCTGACAATGGCGCAGAGAAGATGGCCCTCCTTCCCCTGATCAGTACTTTAAAGTCCATGCATGTGGGTAGGCTCAGTCCCAACTTTTTCCTCTCTTTCCAACAGGCTCCCTGTCTTTTCTGAAATCTATTTTGGGATCTCATTGATGTAAACACTTGTACAAGGATCCATGATCATACATAGACTATGGATGAGTATCCTCACATTCCTTACATTAAACACTGAGTAAGTGACCATTGCATCATCCATGTGTGTTCCCTGCACTTTTGCTGTTATGGGCAGAACATTTGGGAATTCACTCTGATTAGCTGTTATCTTTACATCTTGGAAGTATGAGCTTTTATGGAATCAACTGGCTGAGAATGGTAAGACATTATGGGCACTTGGGTAGTTTTGGCACACAGATGTTCTGAAGTGCACAAGATTTGATTAGAAGTTAGAACAGTAGCTACTTAACTTCATGGTTTCTCCTTCACATACCACATAGGTAGTGACGTGATAGTGCTTTAACTAATTAATTACGTTATATTCAAATGATTTTTGCTCTCAAGTCAGAAGGAATATGGATATGGGTGGGAGATAAATCTGACAACCGGTATGGATATTTCTGAATGACTCAAGTACTGAATTGAAATTACAAGAACAAATAAGTCAGATATTATGCTGAAAAAATATTGCAAAGCCTCTTCCCTATTAATCTACCCTCTTACACCTCAGTCACTAAACCAACTATACTCTTCTCTTACTGCCCTGTGAGAATTTTTCCCCCACTTCAGCAGATGTTTCCCCTTCGAGCATTTCCTATTCAATACTTTAAGACCAAAGTCTCAAGCAGCTTGCTCACCTCTCTATACTTCAACAGATCAATGAGACACAGAGAGAAAAATAGCTCAGCAGATGTTTTAGGAGAAATGTCTAAAGAAAGTGTGCAAGTTGCTAATGTGGATTTTATTTTTATATGTGGCAGCATTAAGAGACGCTTGGTAAAACTAACAGCTTCTATAATTTTCCCTAGAAATTGATAGCAAATTTGAATAAGAGTTGCTTTGAAAAGCTCAAACACAGTAATACGACTGATTGTATACAGTGGATGTCAATGGAGTTGCACCAGGAATGCATTTATTATAGTTCAGACAAATGAAAAATGGCAGACCCTGGCCCTAGATTGTTTAGCAGATTGTGGCTCTCCCTGCATCTGAGCATATAAGGGATTGGAAGAACAAGCAGTGTCTCCCCCTTGCACTCTCCAGAGAGGGGCCAGTTATCACAAACCCTGTGCTTTCTGTTGTGTCTCTTACTCTTTACAATAAAAACAATATGGAAAAAAACACTGGTATGGTTGGGTCCCAAATAAAGGTGTTTTCTAGATAAACACAGACATACTAAGCCTAGCTGCTGTGACTGGTTTCTGGCAGTTTTTAAAACATAGAACATACTGAGCACTGCCACAAGGCTCACAAACTATCTAAAGGGATAGTACCTTATTTCTATTCACTACACTCTGAGTGTAAGGAATGCTTCCTTTTAGCACTCTCTGGAGTAAAACTTAAATAGGGATCAGGAAAAATGAGGACAATATGGGGCAAACAGCCTTATTTCCCTCTGCACTAACCACTGGCGACAGGTGTAATTACGGATGCACTCATGCCGCAGTAAAGATGAAAAAAGTTTTTCCACCAAAACTTTTGCCCTTCACCCAGAAAGTGAAGATTCAGTTTCCCCAGTTTTAGTAGAAGCCATTATCTCACTTGCACTATAAAATGGTGTGAAAAATATAAACCACCTGGTAACAGAAGCATATGCTAGCCTGTGTTGGTATTTTTTTTAAATGAACTATCAAAATATGTTTTTTCTTTGCCAGAGAGAGAGAGAGAGAGAGAGAGAGAGAGAGAGAGAGAGAGAGAGAGAGAGAGAGAGAGAGAGAGAGAGAGAACCAGAAACTCAAAGCAGCTGGGAAATACACCTTAAAATAATACAATTTAGTACAACAGTAATTATATTTTTACGGTGGGGCTGAGTTCCTGTGAACCAAGAATATGGGGTTTGAACCTCAGTTAAATGGAGAAGGGGAATAGGAGGAAAGCAGAAGTTAGACCACAACTGGAAAAATTCAGCCATGTTACACAGTGTGATCTTGTGACCAGTGCAAAGAACTGGAATCTCCCCTTCACAGGGTTCAGATCCAAAATGAGGACAGGGCCGGGGCAGGAGGGTGAGGGCTGGGGAGATGTGCATCATTTCTCTACACAATGCACACACTCATGGCCCCAAAAAGAATTTGTGCAAAAAAATAATTCACCTACAGATTCCAAAACCAGGAAGTCATTACAAATGTCAGAAAAACTTACTAATATGGCATGTAATTCAATGCATAACACACGCTTTTCATATTTGCTATCACTGTGAATCAAATATCATTGACAGAAAGCATATTTTAAATAGTCTTTTTGGTCTTAATCTTTATAATGATTGCACATTGCCCACAGTTCTGACAGGACATTTATACATTTAAGTTATCTGTTAGTAATTTTCTTGTATGGATATAAAGTTGAATAGGTTGAGGGGGGGAGGAAATCTCCTGTGGAAAGAAAATTCAATGGAAAATTTGACTGGTGAGGCAAATTTTTTTTCACCCGACTGGCTGAAGATTCACAGTTCTTGGCAAACAAATTTTTTTTCCAGTTAAAAACCAAAAAAAAAAAAGTGTCATTGACAATGGGCACTTCCTGGAGAAAATTCAATTTTGCATTGAAAAGGACGTTTGAATGAAAAATTTCAGACAATTCTAATGAAGTGATATTCAGCCACTTTATAATTAAATTTACAGTTATTATTTGCTTATATTTTCTCAGTTATGAAGTAAACAAACAAACAAACACCCTACATAAGGGGCAAGGCAGTAGAGGATCAAGTCCCCTGAGTCAAATTTTACCTAAATTAAATTCCATCAACTTCCTTGGGGACGCAGGGGGTAAGAGAGCAAAATCTGGCCCAAGATTCAGCCTTCACAGCAAAGTATATTAGAATTAGTGGAAAGACACCATTCCTAGTTGGGTTTTTTTATTTTAGTTAGTAAGTACCCTAAGTGATCACCTTTTTCCACAATGAAAGTCTTTACTACTTTTGCAATGAGAATAGTTCTTAATAAAATAGCTGGGGGATTCCGCTAATGCTAGCTGGAATTCCTTTTTGTGGAAAATGAAAGAAAACAAGTCTGATTTAAGATAAATACAAAAACTTCAATTCAGAAAGCTGATTTTTGACCAGGAGTTCAAGATTTTGTTTGAAGTGTCATCTAGCACTCTAGGTGTTAGAAATTGCTACCTCCACCAGTCCTTCTAAATTGGATTCTGGTCCTGGATTTACAGTTTTCTGTATAGTCCACTAATATGGGTGACCACTATTTCATTAAGCCAAAGTAAGCTAGGGGGGAAAAAGAGAATTATAATAAGAGCAAAAATATAGAAATCACGTGTCACACAGTTGTGTTTAGTTTCTTTTGTCATGTCTGTTCTGCATGATGCGAGACAATAATCTGAAGGTTCAGGGGGAGGTGAGGGTGGTATTCTGACCTCCCACCCCTATTCCATGCAGAAGGGATGAGTTCAATCTATGGAGGGTCCCTCTGCATACAGATTTGGGGGATCCAGTATTCACAACTCCAGTATGTTCATTATCTCTTGTCAAAATACTGTCTCTACCATTCCTTCTTGTGCTGCTTGCTTGCCTCTGTGGTGCTAAGCACAATGCCAGAGAAAGTAAGAGAGGACAGCACTCTTAATGAACCAGAGAGGCAATTCATTCAGAGAGGGGGGGGCTGAACCAAACACCTTCTATAAATGTGGGTGTAACAGAGTGTGAAGAATCATAACCTAGACCTAGGTCAGCATTTTATAGCTGACCCCTTTTCTCTAATAGAGGCTGAACTAGAAACACTCCCAAACTTTGGCATAGTCAAAATCTGGATCTACATCCCAAATTTTGAAGCTTGATCTTTTGCAGCTCTGCTGTACCTGCCTCACTCTCCCTGCCCCCCACCCCCATGTGATAACAGGCATCTTTGTTGGCATGGAATAGGATATAGACATATATTCCCTTCACCCTTATTTGCTCTTATGTTTTGTGTTGTTCCTTCACTCTGGTTCAGGTGTTTGGGGAGGGATAGCTCAGTGGTTTGAGCATTGGCCTGCTTAAACCCAGGGTTGTGAGTTCAATCCTTGAGGAGGCCACTTAGAGATCTGGGGCAAAAATTGGTCCTGCTAGTGAAGGCAGGGGGCTGGACTTGATGACCTTTCAAGGTCCCTTCCAGTTCTAGGAGATTGGTATATCTCCTATTATTATTATTAGGTCTGATCCTGCACCAACTGAAGTCAATGACAAAGATCTCATTAATTTCATTTGTGCAGGATTCGGGCCTGGCTCTTTATTTCGCTTACCAGAATTCCATTAACATTCTCCGACTAGCGCTGCCTGGTGCCATGATCGAATAGCATTCATTCCTTGCTTTAGGAAAATCACGTACATTCCACTTCTGAGTCCATTCACATGCTAGTCCTTTATCCCACACCTTTAGGCGTGAGAATTTAAATTCACATGCTTTCTCAACATGAAATTGGGAATTTCTGTGCTACGCCTGGATAAGCGTTCTTTAGTGAACAGGGACCTCTGAATGAAGAAATTAGTAAAGGATGCATTCACATTGCTATGTAGTTTGCATTTTAACATATGCTCTTAACTCTGAAGATGCATTTAAATTACTCTGTTAGAGTTTTATTACTGTGAAATCTGGTAATGGGTTATTAATTAGCATTTCTACCTATCCATAACCCATTATATTTGTTGTATGTTAGAGATAATATACTTTTGAGTTCAAATTACTAAAATAAAGAGCAGAATTAATTTTCCATTCATAAACATAGCTGTCAACGTTTCTGGACAGGTGGCAGTACAGTAAGTAAGCCTTAATGGCAGTAGATACAGTTTGAAGAAGCCAACATAGATCTGTTTGTTACCCATTCTAGTCACACATTCTTTCTTTATAAATCCCCTGATCTTATGATCTTGTTGTTCCATGAAAATTTTTAATCAGAAAATGAGTGCTGGCTTTTGTCTTAAAGAAATAATGATATTCATATTTTTAGTTCTTGTATTTTCACTGGAACTCTGAATGTTATTCAGTACATGTGCTTTTAGCACTAGTTCATTCATCTGCATTAAAATAATAGAAAAAATCAGTACTGAACTCACAAAAGCCAAGGGATTCTTAATTAGGACTGGAATTCACACAGAGCTGTTCTTAGATAGAATAGATATTATTGCTCATCTGAAATAAAAGATCAGCCAATGTTCTGATATGGCATCGGAAAATGCATCAGCATTTGTCAACTGGGTTTAGTTGACAAAAAATCCTGTCTTCACTATATATGTTTTAAGCACTTTAGTATAAGATTCTAGCTATAAATTAGGCAAAAGATACAGTTTATTTTTTAAAAAAAATTGTAGAATTTTGTAATTAACTCTGGGGTTGACACCCTGCAAATAAGTCTAGAAATAAGTTTGTCAATTAGCTCAAAATGTTTTTTGGCTCTATTTAAAAACCAAAACAAAACATTTTTCCTAGTTTACATTTTAACTTCACTTTGATTTTGCATATTTCTCATGCATTGTTAGTCAGTCCCATTAATAAAGGATCAGTTGTGACGCTTCCTGAGGGGTGGGAGAGATCAGTGAGGAAACTTGCTACCACCTGTCCTTAGCTTGCCTTGTCTGTGCCTGCCAAAGGTCAGCTCCCCAACTCCATTGGCCACAGGCAACACAAACACTCCCCGCTAGACCTCTCCAGCTCAGCTGTTACCCTATAGGTTAGCAATAGGCAGCAGTGCATGTAGGCCCATACGCTCCAGTACGCCATACCCAGCTGGTACAGCGTACTGAAAAGACAAAGGAGGAGCCAGTGGCTCCACGCCTCCTCTTTGGCGTGGTTGTACCACCCCCAGCCCTACCCCTGCCCTTCCACAGGCTGGGGACGGTACAGTAACCTCACCAGAGGAGCTGCCAGCATGGGGCTGCCCAGTGGCCCCATGTTCTGCTCCTTTCCTGAAGTTTCCAGTGCAGCAGCAGGAGGACAGCGCACCCACCCTCTCACACAGAGGTAATGTGGGTTGATCATGGGGAGGGGACAGGGAGAGCATGGGGGTCCCAGGCTGGGGGCAGAGAGGGAGGAGTCACATGGAGGGTCATGTGGGGAGGTTATGTGCCCCCCCCATACCGGTAAGAAATGGATTTTACTTGCACCACTGGTGATAGGTACACTCCAAGCCTTGAGCCATCTGAGTATTCTGTTCCTCTGGCACTTACAGTAGTCACATATTTGCTGCTTCCAGTTCCACCTCAGATCACCACTCCGCTTAACACACAGCACTTAGATAGGTTTATAGTGAAAACAAGCATAAAAGTTTACTTAACAAAAGCACAGAAATTCAAGTAGTAGCAAATATTGGAAACAAATGGTTATATATAAAATGAAATCTTAACATGCATCCTAGAACCTAGCATTAACTAGATCCTCATATGTCTTATGGAGTAATGCTCACCCAAAGTCCTTGCAGTGTTTTACAGCCAGGCTTTGTTGTGGTCCTGAAACAGACATGTGGTCAACTTGCCTCCTAAGTGAAGGACCCAGTGTGTTCCTTTGCCCCCCCATGATATAGAAGCCTCATTCTTTGTCTCCATTCATAAATAGGAGACCCCCTGCTATTTTGTCTCCTCTTGTAGATTTTCTCTCATGCAGATTTTACAACCTTTCAACTGGCCCCTAGTTTAGTATGCAAATAGGCCTCCATTGTGAAGCAGGTAATACACATAGGACCAGACACAGAGAAAAGCATCTTTTACCTCCTGCCTGAGAGGAACATATCCGAGGCATGCCACCTCCTGGGGAAGCTGCCAGGAGATGAACCAACTTCACTCCAAGACCTTAAGAACATAATTTTCAGTACAGATACATAAGTCCTTAAATATTATCTGTACATATATTTCACAATGATTACACAATGACCAGTGGGCTGATGATTGTCAGTAGAGACATCACCTGACACCCTTTGGTGAACTCTGATGCACCTACCCAATCCAGGGGAGCCCTGTAAAACCCTAAGTATCCCTGTGCCTGCTTCATTGGCAGTAAGAGGTCTCTGGATCACACCACTGATTAAAATGCCTTAAGTGAGCTGAGTACTCAGGAAAAGTTTTAAGCAACTGTACTACAAACTGAGCTCCTCCAGTCACAACAGAAAGAAACGTGAATTTGTCCATCAGACAAATCAACAGAGTGATAAATTGACAGCCAGAGGCACTGGCAGCTTTTCTACACTGTACAGGAAGTGTTCCTTCCCCTTGTTCTGAATGGAATGGAGGAATGAGTGTACAGTTCATGCCGACTCCTCGGTCTCTCTGAAGCTGTGAGGTTGTGCTAATAGTGGGACACATGGTGCCTGCCTGCTTCAGGGTGCAAGATCCTCTCCCTCTTGTGCTTCTATGGAGTTGGCCAAACAGGAGTGGCTCATTCTTAATGCCTTCCAGAGCACAAAACACGTAGGAGAGAACATGTAGAAGGCAGAGCTCACTGCAGAGCTGTCAGATATCGTGGTGATGGGTGCAGTACAGGAACATAGGGAAAATAACAGACTGAAATAGTAGGTTGTATCCCCTGAAAGGAGCTTGCTAGTGGCTGTGCTCACCCTGCACACTCAAGAGCTCCAAGAACTTTGGGGAAAGACATAGGCCAAAGGCCTGAAAAGTACAATTCCACCCCATGGTTTTTGTGATGTAATAGCAGAGACCTGTTCATTAGGAACAGGACATCACCAATTCATATCACTGAGGAGCTATGGAATTACACACACACACACCCCATTTCAGATTGCTTCTGATCTGGACTGAATACAAACCAGTAATCCGATTTCACTTGCGCTGGTGTAAAACCAATGTTACTCCTTCACCAGACATATAATTATTCCTGATTTATACCAGCTTGAATTCAAACTCAAGTCCCTAGAGATGACTCAATTACAGCCCCTTGAGACATCCAATTTCCCTTAATTATATATCAGAATACTGCAGTCAGTTAAAGCAGGAGCCAATATAACAAAAATAAAAATGAACCTTTGTAATATGGAAAATTATATTTCAATATTTAAAAAATTCTTGACTGAAAATTGTTCACAGGGAAATGCATTTTAATGTGAAAACGGAGCCTTTATTTTGCTGCAGTGAGGCTTCTGAGGTGCATCTGTGTTTTGTTTAGTGGACTCTAGCAGAGAAGTTTCATTTGAAATATGCAAGGGAGCATTAGCAGAATACTATTTTACCTTGCATGCAGAATTGCTCTTATTTTGTGAGCATTCACTGGTTACAATGATCACTTATAATTACTCTGGGTCCTCCTGAGGCTTAATGTTAAAGAAAACAAAAGATTTTTTCTATCACACTTTCATTATTAATAAGCATTTATTCCTTTTGCCATTGCCTTTTTATTTTTTTAATTCTATAAATGCCAGCTAAACTTTAATTTATCTGGATCCCATTTATTAATAACACTGCAATAAATTATAGATAGTTAGCATCTTTCATCCAAGAGGATCCCAAAATGCTTTACCACCACTTCACCAGCAAATTGTAGCCACTTTAAGGTGGAACGTGACAGCTGTTTATCAGTGTACAGCAAGGAGGATAGTAAGTAAAGAATGCCTCCCTCAACTCCCAACGGCCCAGAACAGCCACTGGGTGCTGCAGATGGCCATACAAATGTAAACAAACTGTCTGCTGGCCCGCCAGTGGATTACCCTGATGGGTTACAAGAGGCCTGTGGGCTGCAGGTTGCCCACCACTGGCTAGGCCAGATCCTCAGCTGGTGTAAAAGTCAGCAAAGGTTTATTGGCTTGGATTAAGCTATACCAGTTTATACAAGCTGAGACTCCATACCACCATGTCCATTTGAAAGTTCAGGATAGTTTAAAGCAGAAAGAATGTAGGAACATGAGCTGAGATTTGTTCCATTTGCCTTTCCATCCACGCCCCTAAAACTCTGGTTCTGGCCCTGATTATTTCTCATTTTGACCATTGCAATTTCTTTCTCCCTAGTCTCATGGACAGCCTACCATGTACACTGCTGCCTGCTCAAACAGCTCCTTCAAGACTCACCTACTTCTTTCATCACTCTGACCACCACTTTGACCACATCCACTTTGGGCTTCTCCTCACCTTTTGGACCAAACAAACATGTAGGTCCTGATTCAAAGTCCAATATAGTCAATAGAAGTGTTTACATTGATCTTAATGGACTTTGTATCAGACCCCTCATCCTGGCCTTCAATGCTCTAAGCAGCGTTGGCCCTGCCTACCTCACTCCTCTTTTCAGCCATTACACTCAACTAAGGAATCACTGTGTCCTTCTTCCAGTCTTGAGCCTGGGCCTTCTTCCATACTTCCCTCTTCCCCTGTAATTGGCCCACTCTGATTTGCTTCTACCCTCTCCTCCTTTCATTCCCACCTGAAATCCCACTTCTGCAAGGGGGCCTGAACACCATATCCTGCTCTCCCCCACACCTCTTAACCTACTGACTAGGATGTGCACATACAAATATGAGAGAACTAACAAGTCACATGCTACTTCTCCATTCAATGACACTACTTCCTGTGTTCCCTTTCCCTCACTCTCTCACTTGTATGTTATCTACTTGTAAGCAGGGTCTGAATGAATGCTTCCCTGACAGCTAGCTTGGAGAGGGGAAGAGATCCAGCGTGTGTTTATGTAAATACAGTTTGCTCCTGCTTTGCTAGATATTCAGCTGCTGGAGCGGTGTTTTGCTCATTGTAATCAACTTGACTGGTGCTGGGTCACAAATTATGTTAGTACTGAACCCTGAGGTAGTGAAATATGGTCACCAATGTTTGTAATTATTGGGGGAATACAAAAAAGAAAGACTGTGCTTAACCTGTCCCAAAGGAGGGAACCACTCTTAGTTTAAAGAATCTTGGATGGACAAGAGCTCGAATGTCAGAGCACTGTAAAAGTAAGAGGGGAGCACAGGACTCCCCAACCAGCAGGCTGCCTGCCCTCAAGGGTTTGCTGTAAGATTGGTTCAACCTGTTTCTCCCCACTGTTCAAAGAATAGAGCTAAATAGGAGCCTCGTTTGTTATTTTTAAATTGCTCAATCAGAGCTGAAATCACTTGTGTCAGGACAGTGTTTCTGTCCAGCCTGCACAGAGCTAAAATCACTAAGACTGCCCGGTGGGAGCAGCAAGCAGATGGCCAGTGGGAGCGGCAAGCAGGTGGCTGACGAGAGCAGTGAGCAGGCAGCTGGTGGGAGCAGCGAACAGGCGGCCGGCAGGGTAGCCGGTGGGAACAGTGAACTGGTGGCTGTCAAGAGTGGCCAGCAGGAGCGGCCGGTAGGAACAATGAGCAGATGGCCAGTGGGGTGGCCGGCGGGAGCAGTGAGCGGGTGGCTGGCAGGAGCGGCCCGTGGAAGCAGCGAGCAAGCTGCCAGCGGGGGTGGCTGGCGGGGCGACTGGCAGGAGCAATGAGCAGTCAGCCGATGGGGTGGCGGGCAGGAGCGGTGTGCAGGGTGGCGTTTGCGGCCCTCTCCCCATAATGAGAGAATTCATGCAGATGTACCTATGAACTCTGCGTCTGTGATGATCAGACACAACTGTGAGTGGGGTGTTTAAGGGGGGGCATACTACAAGAACTGGGGTGTTGGACTCAAGAACCTGAAGCAAAGGACTCTGCCCAGCATACTCTGGGGAGGGTGTTTTGCTCATGCTTATGTTTCTGGATACTGAATGTGATGTTTTTCTTTGTTTAATAAAAGTAACCCAGCATTAATCTCTTTCTACCTCAGACTCTGTGTTTGCAAGGCTGAAGAATTGCCTTTTAGAGGCATCCAGTGGGTACAGTGAAATTTTCCCAGATTACTGGGTGGGGGCTCAAGCTGGTTTTGGTTATATTGTTGAAAAGGAGCCCCCTAGATATTGAACTCAGCCCTTCTTGCTGTCCACTGCTACTGGCAGAAGAGTTACAATTTAAAGACTGGACTCTTCAGATCACAAATCCTAATCTGGTGTAAAATGCCTTAGCTCCCCTGACTTCAGTGGAGATATGCTGATTTATATCATCTATTTGCACTTTAGTGACAAGCTAGACACCACGTCTACTATTCATTATTAAAGCTTCTTTGTTGTTTGTAGATTATGCTATTGGTGCTTGCACCCTGCTCTGTTCCAGCCTGGTTATCCTGCCAGTCACTGGAGACCCAGCAGTGTTCATCAAAGAAGCTAGGCCAGCAGCCAAACTATGCCAAGCCTATCTCGTCCTAGTTCCAACACTGATATCTCTTCTTCTGTCTTAAGTATAGTGGCCCAGAGCCACATATGCATTATGGCTGTTTTGGGCTGCAATGCAGTAGTTTCACTAGTGAGTTTATGTGGATGTGCACATCCTTTAATCTCTCAAGCAGTGCAAAGGTGTCAGACTGAGCTGGTGAATCTGGTTTTGTGTCTATTTTCCTCAGTCTAGATCTTCACTCTAAATGTTTTTGCTTATTTCTTTCTAAAACTTTTTATTTCTTCCCCTAAATCACTTTCATGCCTTGTTGTTTATCCCTTTCCCAACTCTTCCCTTTATTTTTCCAGTCAGTGATTTTTCTCTGTCCCATTTGCTCTTCATACCATTATTTCATTCAAATTTACTTCTTACACCTTTGCACCATTTCCCCTCCCTTATCCTCCATCCTCTTTGGGTGGCAGTCCAGAGCCAAGATGATTTCAGAAGGTGAGATGTGAACACAAATGTGTCACCCTCTAAATGGTGAGCTGACATCCCAGACATGTGTATTTCTTGTTTAAAGACTAAAAAGGAAAAAGTTTTATCATTTAGAACATGGAGTTTCAACTTGCGGGTTGCAACGATCTTATCCTTCCCATATTCCTGAATGGGAGGGGGATTCTTGGTGTGGGAAGGTCACTACACTATTGAAAACTGTTGACCCATTTTAATACAAAACAAAAATCAAACAAAAAACTAGATAATTTCATGGAGGATAGGTCCATCAATGGCTGTTAGCCAGGATGCACAGAGATGGTGGCCCTAGTCTCTGCCAGAAGCTGGGACTGGGCGACAGGCGATGAATCCCCAATCACTTGATGATTGCCTGTTCTGTTCATTCCCTCTGGGACACCTAGCATTGGCCACTGTCGGAAGACAGGATACTGGGCTAGATGGACCTTTGGTCTGACCCAGGATGGCCGTTCTTATGTTATGTTCTAAATCAAAACTTACGGTGGCTGTTATAAATCAGAGAGAGGATGAAAATGTTCTAATACAGCACCCTCTATCCTAGAAGTTGCTTTGTTGTGGCAGCAAGCAATAAAAAAAAAGTAGGGAATAGCATAAAAAATAAGCAAATAGGTGAGATCCCTGTTCAAAAATTCAGACAGCAAAGTAGTTTGTCTCTGAAAAGCTTTCCGAGAGGAGCAGGCTTTTGTGCAAGAGCTGTTACTGCAGTTATTTTCAATTTAAAAAGTAGACTAGTTGCCATAGTAAAAATCCTTATGTATGTCTAGAACAAAGCCAATGTCACACCAAGACATCTCTGATTGACTCACTTGTTTTGATTTAATAGTTTGTTTTTCAGTAAAGAACTTGGCCCATGTGTGTGGGGACCATGAAATAGATCTTGATTTAAGTTGCTGGGGAGTAAAACAATTGTGCACAGCAAACAGAACTTGAGCCATGCCTTATTCATTTTTTGGTCACACATTTGGTACTTACTCCCAATCATGAAGGCTATGATCACAGTCCTACCAATTTCAAAGGAAAAATACTCAAATGGGTTATGCCTGCCAAGTATATTTATATACACTGTGGTCCTCGCTCACGCGCACACACACACACACACCCCTACCTCTCCACCTCCTCCTCCCTCCATTTTCTTCCTGGATCATCTCCAGTCTGGCTTTCTCCCCCTTCACTACACTACACTTCACATCACCAGCATCTCTAAAAACCTCAGCCTGGTCAAAACTCTACATCTGTATTGCATCTACACTCATCACCACCTCTCTGCTGCTTTTGGCATTGCTGATCACAACCTTCTGGATAAGTGATGAACTTTTCTACAACACTGTCCTCTCCCAATTTTCCTCCTATCTTTCCATCTGTCTCTCTTTCAGAGTAGGTTGCACAAAATTAAATCCTGACTCCATTGAAGTCAATAGCAAAACTCCCACTGATTTCATTTCTGCCCAGATTTAATCCACAGTGCAGACCTGCCTTCTCAGGTGATTTGACTGGTGCCATTCAAGTTGCATTTGGTAGTGCTGTGTCTTATTCTAAAGCCAGCTCGTTCCCATGGATAGCAAAATTCCAGCTATGCTATGAGCCTCCCAGATGGCAGTGATGATTGTCACAGAATGCCTTGAAGTTCACAAAGTTTTGCGTAGTTATTGATGTACAACTCTTGAGGGTCTTAATTCTTGTCGAGAAATATCACTGAATTATTGTTGCACTTTCCTGGTAGCTCCCACTGACTTAGTAATCTAGTTTCCAAGATATTCCAAATGTGACCATCTTTCATTAAGATATTCGTTTTGAGATGTTACTTTTGATTCCATCATCTTCCCATTTTAATAACCACAGGAGGCTTTTAATCATCATATACATCAAATTATGATATTATTTCTGCTTGATCGTTAAAATTGCTTTTGTCTTAATTGTCAGGCTGGAGTTTCAATTTGGGGCTGTACAATTCTTAGTAGAATTCTTGTTGACACCTACTAAATTAGTTTCTGTGATGCTGGTTTCATTGTTCCTAGTTTAAAAGGGATTTGTCTTAGAATTGCCCATTTTCACCGCTTTGCTTCCTTTAGATGTCTAGATTATTTTAAGGTTGTATGATCTTTTCCTCTATTTTTCTTAAATGTATATACACATATATACATACACACACAGATAATTCTGAACATCTCCATGTGTTTCAAACTCTTTCTGGATACTGTACCTTCAGTTCTGTTTATAACATTTTGGTTTCTTCTAGGATCTTGTTTATCCTCTTTATTACCTCAACTTCCTAGTGAGATTTTTTTTATTTTTGATGCTATATTGTCAAGCACAACAAACAAGCCATTCTATAAAATGGTTTAAAATTTCTCCTTGTACTTCATGGCACTCTGTATTTACCTGTAGTCTCTTCCTGCCTCCTCGGACAATTGCTGCCAGGTTTGAACTGGTTTAGGGGTCACTGGTATATCAAGTATTTAGAAGTCTTTTTATTATTAATTACTTATTTCTGAAGTGCCACAGTAGGGTGCTTTAGAGAAAAGCAAGGCAGGTCTCTGCCCTTACAGCCTTGCAGTCAGAAGGCCAAATCTGTGGCTGGTGGAATCCCATTGGAGCCATTCCACCTGAGAATTTGGTTCCAAGTTTTGCTCCCATTGAAGTAATTGGGACCTTTGCCATTATCTATATAGGAGCAGGATTGGATACAATAATACAATACAGAAACAAATATTTAAAAAATAAAAATGGAAGGGGATGGTGGTGACATGATGTGACAGGATCCCCTGGGTGCAACCTGAAACTGGGGTACCACTGTGCCCCCTTAACTCTCCAGCTTGGGCTGTCTCCCACAGTGCTTTGCTAGTGACATGCAGCAAACCCTTCCAGGTGCTGAATGATCACAGCACAACAGCATGTGAAGCCCCACACCCAGCTAGATTGTATTAATGCTCCTAAAGCGACTCTCAAATCACACAGAGAAAAGTAACGGCCAGTTCCCCTCAGCTCCCCAGCCTTACACCCCAGAGCTGTACCATCTTACTCTGGTCAGGCTTCTGACCAGGGTAAGTTTATTACCCAGTCTGCCCCTCCCTCAATGTGGAGAGGACATGCATCAGCTTTTGTAAACTGAGCTGAGGTTTCCCCAAACACTTCAACAAAAATATACTGTTTGGGGTAAAGTATAAAACAGATTTATTAATGACAGAAAGATAGATTTTAAGTGATTTTTAAGTGGTAGGCACAAAAAGGTCAGATAGTTACGAAAGAATATAAAAGATAAATGCACTATTTAAATCTTAAACCTTATTACACTAGGCACTATTTTCTCATCCCACTGGATGTTACAGTTCATAGTACACAGGCTTCCCTCTCAAACCTGGATCAGTCTTCTCAGATGAAGTTATTTTCTCAGCGTTCTTGTTGCTTCCAGCATAGGTGGTGGTGGAGAAACACAAAGGCCTGCTGCTGCTGCTGCTGCTTCCTATTTTTATCCTAAGTCCATGTGCCTAGAAGACACTTGCTCACACATGTCCTGGTGGGCTTTGCTGAGTCACTGGGTTGAGCAATCCCCCTGGTGTGGTCTAGTGCAACTGAGTCACAGAATTGAGTAGTCCCCACTGTGTGGTGCGTGTAACCTCTGGATTACAACTCCCTTACTGACGAATGGCCATTTGAACACTTTCCTAGGCAGCATATTTCAGTAACAACCATACAGCAAAATCTCATAACTCCATAGACACTAATGATATACATATTTGGACAGAACAGGTTTCAGCAGATTATGGCCTTTCATATGATATTTTACATGGCATGCTTTGTATGAGATATCACAACCATATATGAATGATGAATATGGGGGTTACAGGGTGCTATTTTGAGGTACAGTGTGTCTCACATAGGAAATATGAAGGTAAGCTAGTTCTTCAGTGGCCTGATCCTGCTTCTATTCAAATCAGTCTGAGTTTTCCCCATTGACCTCCATGGTGCAGGATCTACCTCTTACTATGTAACTCTTGTTCATTTTTTAAATCTGTATATCCAATTTTTAGATCTAGTGGTTTTCTCTCTCTCTCCAAGACATAATATTCATGGTTTGAATGAGTAAAGCCCAGGAAGAGGGCAGGAGTATAAGTGAGTGTTGGAGTTAGGTGAAAGAGAGAGAGATTTGAAGAAAAGAGAACACTGAGGCTGAAGTATCAGGGAGGATACTCCAGGAATAAGGGATGTTATGAGAAAAAGCAGAGACACCTGTGAGATAAGAAATGCAGGGGAATAGCAAGATATCCTGAGTTAGCAGAGCGTAGGATGTAAATGGGGAAATATGGACAAATGGAGACAATATGTAGGCAAGAAGCTTTTCTGGGCTTTGATGGTGACAATACTGAGTGCATCCCATCCTGAGGTGACATGTGCCCAGAGATAAAAATTTCTAGACACCATCAATGATTGCTTCTTGGAGCAGCTAGTTCTCAAACCCACAGGAGCGGCAATTCTTGATTTAGTCCTAAGTGATACACAGGAACTGATCCTAGAGGTGAATATACCTGAACCACTCAGTAATAGAGACCATAATGTAATTAAATTTAACATCCGGGGGGGAAGGGGGGAGGGGATACCAAAGAAACAAACCACAGTAGCATTTAACTTCAAAAAGGGGAACTATAAAAAAAAATTGAGGAAACTAATGAAATGGAAATTAAAAGAAGCAGTCTCAAAAGTGAAATGCCTGCAAGCTGCATGGAATTTTTTTTAAAAACTCCCCACTATAATAGAGGTATACCCCCAATTAAAAAAATAAATAAAATAAAAAACAATAAGAGGACCAAAAAAAATGACACCATAGCTAAAGAAAAGAGTAAAAGAGGTGGTGATAGGCAAAAAGAATCTTTAAAAATTGGAAGTCAAATCCTAGTGAGGAAAATAGAAAGGAGCATGGTGTGCTCTTGAAATTAATAACAATTCAAGATGGTCAAATAACATGCTCAAATGGAATTATTTAATCAAATATTAAACAATCAGATTAGTACAGCACTATATGTAAGGTAAAGAACTGGCCTCTGTGGTTATTTCTGCACTGCAACGCAAGCCCGTGCTTGAGCCCAGGCTCAAGCCTAACTCCCGTTGCATCTACAATGCAATTGCACTAATCCAGGGTCCTAGCACCATGACCCAGGATACTATCCCCAGCCCCACTTGACTTGGGTCCCTGGGAGTCAGCCAGAAGTAGCCCACAATTCCATGGAATAACTTCCTAAGTCTCCTCTATCACAACAATCTGCAATTCACTCTATTGAAAATGGAAGCCAGCCCTCCTTTGCGAATGGCAGCATCTCATGTCAGCATTAGCTGATTCTCTTTGATCACTGACCTGCAGGCACACTGTCAGAGAACCTTCTGAGTTTTCAATGGAGAGCAAACCCATCAAGCCTTTTCCAAAGCAAGCTGAATAAAACTTCCTGCAACATGCAGAATGGGCAGTAACATTTTCCCACAGCACACCCCCGGTCTTAGGGCTAGAGCAGCTACATTTTGGAGGTATGCTACTGGAATATTGCTACTTTGACTCAGGTCTGCACATTGCAGTGTGGACGCCAGAGCCCTAAGTTCGAGCACGGGTTAGAAAAGTCTTAATGTAGGGTTAAAATACAATGTGGACGCTCAAGCCCAGGGTTTCCTAACATGGGTCAACTGACACAAATCCCACTAATCCTGGAGGTACATTGTAGTGTCAACATCCCCAGTCTCTCTCTCTCCTCTGCAACTAGTGGGATGCTGGCAGTTTGCACTCCCGGACCTAACGTTCAAGCCCTCTGTATTCTATAGGGTGTGAGACAAACTCCTTTTTGGAGGGAAAATTTCCTTTCCATGATTAATTTCACTACGCGTTCTGGTTTTGACATTTTCATTTTACCTAATTTATGAAATTTCTTTTACGGTATCTTTAGGTTACATGATTGATAAGCTAAAGGGAATTCTAATCCAATCATTACTGACAGCCATGACAACCGACAGTTCTTGCTGAGTTAAAAACATCTGTCAATGGATCCTTATTTCATCCATTAAGAAAACATCTGCAATAGCAAGTACCTCTTATCAATCATAGAACATAATTAAATCATAGGCATCTCTTATCAAATCACACAGTCTTGTTTATATCATACTTCTCTAGACATGTACCAATTTGAGAAGTTTTTTCCCTAGACATTTGTTTTTCCACAGACTTGGAGACATCAGCAATAAAGAAGTACAGCCCAATACTTGATCACATGAAGTTCCTGCAGTCCGGGCCTTAGAATTGAGATGCACTCTTTGCTAATATTGTGAGAGATCCTGGGGGGGGCGGGGAATCATTAGTGTGCAAAGACTATAATATGCAAGAAAGAGTAAATATGAATCCTTTTTTCCTAACAGGTACTAACAAACAAATTCGGGCAAGTCAACTGTAAAAATATAATTAAGCAGACCACACAAGAATTTGAAGAGTAACTAGCAAGAGACACAAAAACTAAACAGCCAAAAAATAATAATAAAGTAAAGCAGAACCAGGATGCCTGCCAAACAAACAAACAATTTCAAGATCAAGTTGCTAAAGGAGCACTCAGGGAAGATCTGGCCAGTATCAAGAAGCAAAATGAATAATTTGCATTGGTGTTCACTGAAGAGGGTGTGAGGGAGATTCCCTCATCTGAGCTTTTATTTTTAGGTGACAAATCTTAGGAACTGTCCCAGATTGAGGTTTCAGTAGTTTTGGAACAAACTGATAAATTAAAACAGTAACAGGACCAAATGGTATTCAACCAAGAGTTCTGAAGGAACTCAAACATGTAATTGCAGAACTGTTAACTGTAGAATGTAACCTATTACATAAAATCAGTCTCTGTGCCAGATGACTGGAGAATAACTAATATAACACCATTTTTTAAAAAAGGCTCTGCAGGCAATCCTGGCAATTACAGCCTGGTAAGCCTAACATCAGTACAAGGCAAACTGGTTGAAACTAGAGTAAAGAACAGAATTATCAGACACATTGATGAACATGATATGTTGGGGGAAGAGAGTCAATACACCTTTTGTAAAGGGAAATCATGTCTCACCAATCTATTAGAATTCTTTGAGGGAGTCAAACAAACACGTGGGTAAGAGTTATCCAGTGGATAAAGTGTACTTAGATTTTCAGAAAGCCTTTGACAAGGTCCCTCACCAAAGGCTCTTAAGCCAGGTAAGCAGGGAAGGTCCTCCAATGGATCAGTAATTTGTTAAAAGATAGGAAACAAAGGGTAGGAATAAGTGGTCAGATTTCACAGTGGAGTGGTAAATAGCAGGGTCCCCAAAGACCCTGGGGCCTGTGCTGTGTAGCCAATCAGTTCATTTTATCATTCTTTTATTGTATGCTGTGTGATGTTATGATTAACTCATGTTCTGTCATATATAACCATTGTATACTAAATAGATTTAAATTGGAGGATTATAGAAGTATAAAACTGATCAGTAGTTAGAAGGGATAATTATGTATTAGACACCTAGGTAAATCAGGGCTGAAATGCAAGGCATATAGGCTGATGGCTGTAAGATGTCAGCTTAGCCATACTAGGCCATAGGCTTAAGAAACATTTGACATAAGTAAGTGACCAAAAAGTGACCCTATGCCACAAGAAAGATGTGCCAACTGGTGATATTGCAAAAAAATTGACTGCAATGTACTGTTTGAAATCATGATATACCATGATCTATGTTGGGGGGAGGGATAGCTCAGTGGCCTGCTAAACCCAGGGTTGTGAGTTCAATCCTTGAGGAGGCCACTTAGGGATCTAGGGCAAAAATTGGTCCTGCTAGTGAAGGCAGGGGGCTGGACTCAATGACCTTTCAAGGTCCCTTCCAGTTCTAGGAGATTGGTATATCTCCAATTATTACCTTTGTTGCAACATCTCTTACAACACGTGTCCTGACTGCAGGGTACATGTGCATAGATAATAAAAAGAGAATAAAAGGAACTACAAACCACCTCTGAAAAATCCCCCCCCGCCCCAGTATTCCTGGGGGGCACAATACAGATAAGGAAAGAGGGCTGACACCTTCATGGACACATACAGAGAGTTATGTCTAGTCAGAATCACAAGATAAAAGAGGGATCCTGGTTGGGTAAAACTGGGTTACCTACAGGAAATCTCCAGTGGGAAACATCCCACTAATGATGATCAATTGACAAAGCGTCCATCAGACCCAAAGAGTATCACTGAGGATGTGAGTACTACTACAGTGACAATCATCACATAGGTCTCTATAGGATTTCTATATACATGGGTAATCATAACTTTGCTAGTAACTTTAATAAACTTGTAACTTTAAGTGTGAAACAGACTAGAACTTGTACTTGTAAACATATGTATGGTCACTATCCTTGGGCTGAGGGATGCACTGGCCGTGGCTTCCCGCAGTCCCCATTGGTCTGGAGCGGCGAACCACGGTCAGTGGGAGCCGTGATCGGCCAAACCTGTGAACGCGGCAGGTAAACAAACTGGCCCGGCCTGCCAAGGTGCTTACCCTGGCGAGCCGTGTGCCAGAGGTTGCTGACCCTTGTCTTAGAGGCTTTAAATCAGAAACAAGTAGCAGAGGTGACTTTCACTTTGCTGAGCTTGAAACTGTAGCAACCGGAGTCAAACTCAAAGTGGTGTGATGCAACATCACTAAATTTACTTTAAATAAAATAAATGACAGATGTTCAACACATTCATAACTGGAGAAGGGGGTAAAAAGAGTGAGGTGGTAAAGTTTGCAGACTATACAAAATTACCCAAGACAATTAAGTCCAAAGCTGATTGCAAAAAGTTATAAAGGAATCTCACAACTAGGTGACTGGGCAACAAAATGGCAGATGAAATTCAATGTTGATAAATGCAAAGTAATGCACACAGGAAGACATTATCCCAATTATACATACAAAATGATGGGGTCTAAATTAGCTGTTACCACTCAAGAAAGATCTTGGAGTTATTGTGGATAGGTCTCTGAAAACATCTGCTCAATGTGCAGCAGTCATCAAAAATCTAACAGTGTCAGGAACCATTAAGGGACAAATAAAAACAGATAATATAATGCCACTATATAAATCCATGCTAAGCCCACACCTGGAATACTGCATGCAGTTCTGGTTGTCCCGTATCAAAGAAGATATATTCTAATTGGAAAAAGTATGGAAAAGGGCAACAAAAATGATTAAGAGTATAGAACAGCTTTGATATGAGAAGAGAGAAAAAAAGATTAGGGCTGTTCATTTTAGAAAAGAGATGTCTAGGCGATAAAGGTCTGTAAAATCATGAATGGTGTGTAGAAAAGTGTTATTTACCCCTTCACATAGCATAAGAACCAGGGGTCACCCAATTAAATCAATAGGCAGCAGGTTTAAAACAAACATGAGGAAGTACTTCTTCATACAACCAACATGTTGTGAAGGCCAAAACTATAGTTCAAAAACTATTAGATAAATTCATGAAGGAAATGTCCATCAGTGGCTATAAGCCAAGATTGTCAGAGATGCAACCCATGTTCTGGGTGTCCCTAAACCACTGACTACCAGCAGCTAGGACTGGACAACAGGGATGGACCACTCAATAATTACTCTGCCCTGTTCATTCTTTTTGAAGCATCTAGCATTGGCTTCTGTTGGAAGACCGAATATTTTTTAGATGGACCATTGATCTGACCAATCATGGCCATTCTTATGTTCCCCTGACACGGAATTTGAACAGTATATGAAAAGAGATCAATATGACAGTGAAGGGCTACCAGAAGGGCAACCTGGTTAGATTAGCTGGCAAGGAAGAATTCTGAGCCTCCATCCTCTTTCAGTAACATCTCAGCATCCATTTCCAGATCTTACCCCAGGACGTCTCTTTCACTCCTGTCCCCTCTCCTCCTCACTGCCTTGACTGTAGAACCACCAAGATTCGAGATCGAAGAGACTATCAGGGCAAACATTCCTGCTTTTACAGTGTAGTCATCAGCAAAAGGAGCACTGAATCATAGCTAATGACAACTAGAAAGTGGACTATCAGGGTTTGGACACCAGAAGAAAGGAGATCAGGAATTTCTCATTTGATTTAGCCTCGCCAACACCATCCACTCTTCTACTTTGTCTCCCAGCTTGTCACTGTTGTTCAGAACTAACATGTACTGATGTGGAAGCTAAAATAAAAACACTGAACAAAATTTTGCAGTGTCAGTGTCTGCTCTTTTGTCGCCCCCCTTCTTCCACATTTTTTCTCCCTATATCCATGTTTGAGGTTCAGTCTTTGTCTCTTTATACAATCTAGTGTGCCAAGGTGTCAGTGAGAGTTGCGTGAGAACAACACAAAGCTATTAATAGGGCTCCTGATTGGGTTGTTTTATTACTCAAGTTCTAATCAATGTAGTAAGCTGAGGGGAAGCAGTCATTGCAAGTTGATGAGTCGGCAAGAACACTACATCATGAGGCCCTGAGCAGATGACTCAGAGTAATACCATTTCATGGAGACTTTTGGATAGATTCCTATAACTATGCCTGGATTTTATGACTAACCCTGAACTACCGTTCAGTAGCCAGTGATCTTGGTCAGCATTAGAAGTAACTGAAAGCCATAAAAAATGGTGGCATCCTCTGGATTCATATTAAGTACATATTCCCTGCTGATACTCTGTCCCATCTTACCCAGTTTCCCCTAGTCACCATTATCAGCGCACTAAGGGAATATAGACAAATTTACATTGCTATGCACCACTTTTTCCCCCCAGTGTGAAGAATCCCTATCTGTGCAAGAACTAAGGACATACTGAGGGCTACATTCATCTTCCATCTAAAAAAAAAAAGTGTAAATCCATTGTGCACTCCCTGCACATACCCCCCAAATCCTTGCACCCTCCCCCACTGAACAGGGGTACCGCTTTGGTTATGCTGCTGGAATGCCCCTTGTTCCCATAAAAATGTTGTGAATTTTTGTTGTTTCCTGTTAAACATGTGCTGTTTCATGTGGCTGCATTATAGAAATGCAACAAAGAACCTTGTGTTAATCTATTAAAATGCTTTTGGATCTGTCAGTGTGAGTATCACTGTATAAGTATCTGTTATGATAAATAAAATTAATTCAATCTTCTTGCTGATTCAAATTCACAATTTCATTGAGATTTTTCGAAGTATAACCTAGTCTTATGAAAGTTCATTTAACTCTGTTCTTTCTAACCCAGTAACAACAACATATTATACCCAGTCTTTGCTACAATGACTCCCAATGTAGTTCTCACAAATAAAATGCACTGCTGACCATTGGGCTGTCAGGTTCCCAAACTCTCAAGATCTCCAAATTTCCAGATGTTTCTTTATGATCTCTAGTGCATATTGTGATCCTGTGTCCACAGAGCTCTCCAGTCAGCCAGCCTGTGTCTGGCTCTTTCAGGAGTCCAGGCCCAATAAACTAAACACTCATCTCATCCAGCTTTTCCATTTACAGTAGCTGCAATGCAAGCAGATAGCAGCCTCAGAAAGGAACCAAGAGTACAGGCATGCATAGTGCCATCTACATTCACAGCCAGGGAAACAAGTTCAAAGTGTCATAACTAAAACGCTAAACTAGGCTACTGCAGTTACTAATTAAAACTGAAACTAACAACATTAATGAAAACTAAAAGAAACTTAAACTGAGCTGCAATGACATTTACAAAAGCAACTACCGAGCAGGGGCAGCTGAACTGCAGCTTTCCCATTCCACTAATTATCTTTCATTATTACAGTAAAAATAAGTTGCTGTATTAGGATTCCATCTTTGTTCTGGTTTAGCTTATTAAAGCATTTCGTATTTGCGTCAGAAAATTTTGGCAGCACTTACTTATTCAATATCAAATCCTCCCATTTTATAAGCCTTACAGAACAGTTTATAAAATCAAATTTATATTAATTGCTGAGAGTTTTATTCCTGACAGTGAAAATTAGCAAGTAAATGTGCCATTTTTCAGGGATAGCTGAAAAGTCGCATGAAACCAAATGTCTATCCCACCTCAAGGACACAAGTGAGACTGAGGAGAAGTGGGGTGAAACTCTGGCCCCACCGAAGTCAGAGGAAGAGTTTTGCAATTTACTTTCAGTGTGGCCAAGATGTCATCCTAGGTTCCGTCTCCAGCTCTGGCATCAGCCTAGTGCGTGATCTTGCATAAGTCACTTCACTTCTGTGCCTCAGCATCCACATTTGTGAAAATGAGAATTGCACCTTAGTTGTAAAGTGCTTTGAGATCTATGGATGAAAAGCACCATATGGGCATGAACCTACTCAAGTTAATGGTAAAGGTCTCCAAGACAAGGCAGTGGAAAATTCTCCTATTCGCTTTAATGGGGAAAGAACAAGCCCTAATAGAGAGGTGACTAAATGAAGAAACAGAGGGAAAATAATAATCACACAAAGGATTGTTAACAGATATCTTTAAAGGGCTTAATGAAAAAGCATTCACAGGTTTAACAACAGAAATCGTGTGTGTATATATAAAAACCTTGCTCACTATCTCAGAGAGAGAGAGAGACAACAGCAATGTTTTCTTGTTATACTTAATATTCAGAAAGGAAAATTGTCCGTTCATGTAGACATGCAACAAAATAAGAGTTGGTCTTTTTGTTTAAAGTTAAAACAGTTTTTAAAACGACAAGGGGGAAGATTACATTGGAGATATCCTAGGATCTAGAATCTAGTTATTAGAGTTGAGACACTGACTGTGTATTAAAAAAATTGGGTGGTAGAATCCATCTCCAATCTGTGTTTCCACCAGAGAAAGTGTAGAGTAAAGAAATTGTGTATTGACAACCTGCAACCAACGTGTTCATTATTTATTTGAAGCTGTTTATATTCTAAAGTTCAATGAGGACACTAACCACGGTTTCAAAAGCAACGGGTGTCTTTCCATTGAATTTAAGGTCCCAATCCAAGTCTCATTAGAGCTGAGTGTTAATGCACCATCTGTGTGTGATTAGAAGTCACAAATGAACACCTTGTGAAAGATATCTGGCTTTGATCTCCCACAAAGCTCATAGATAACCCTAAATCGTATCTGCACAAACCATGGCAGATGTGGATACTTGCTGCACAAAGGAAAATGTAAAGACGCGCTAGTGTGCGAATGTGGTCACCCAGAACAGACCATGGAACATATAACAACTCAGTGCCCAGTTCACAAATACAAAGGAGGCATCACAGCAACTCTGCTACTCCAGATGCAATTATCTGGCTTAACCATCTAAATGTAAAGTTATTGTTGTTGCTCTACATTTACAACAGCCAAACGAAGAAGCAGCACCCCTCCTCTGTGTTAAAATTTAATAAAAGTTGCAGCCTGCTGTTTAATTCTATACGTGTCTATCCTCATTTTCCCTGCTGCATCCACATCAATGTCAGCTTCCTAGAGAACCCCTGACCTGCTTACTTAATGCTCCAGTAAAGGATCAACGTGTTAAACAGAAAAACAAATTATTTTCTTCTTTATTGTTGGCAGCTAGACATTGCATATGATTAGCAAAATGTGACTCCTCATCCTGTGGAATTATGGTATAGTAAGAGAGGGAATGTTCTCAGAATGGAAAAAGCTTTCACATCAAGTACGTACACAAGAGAACTGCCAAAAAGAGGACAGATATTTAGAAATGTGGCAAACCTTTTCAGCATACTCAAAGGATGCTCCTCAGCCTGTAAGCCAGAATGGTTCTTTAAATATTAACCTGATCCTAGATAAGTAATGTACATTATTGTATAAAAAATTGCAAAAAAAAAAAAAAAAAAGAAAAGTTTGTTTCCTTTGAAATTTAATAATTTCTTTTCCTGCACATTTTAAGCAAATATTTTTGGAAAAAAGTTGTCGTTTTCTTTCCAAAAGTTACCCCTTCCCTTTTGTCTCTCTATTTTCTGCCTGGTTTTTAAAAGTAGTGAGGGGAAAGTAACACATTTAAATACTTGCTTTTACTATTTTACATCTTTCAAGTAGAACAAAGTGGAAGTATTTTTACATCTTTTTCTAGTGTGGGGATGGGGGGGGGGGAGGAAAAGTAAAGAAGTGAGGGAAAGTGGGAGTAAAGCCCTGATCATACAGAGATTAACTCACATGCTCAAATTTATATCCATGAGTAGTCCAATTGGCTAAGAAAACCTAAGCACATGCACAATTTTTTTTGCACAACTGGGACCTAATTTAGAAATGGTTAGAAATCAAATCATCTCTTAAATCACTTGCATTCTTTCTGTGGGAAGAGGGTCTTGAGGAATACAGTGAAAATGAAGCAAGTTGGGAGTAAGATAATCAAAAGATGACAGGTTTGATGAGTTGGATAGTCTTTTCCTGTCCTCTCATTCCTTAGATATTTAGAGCAATTTAAAGAGCTCCTTAATAAGGGAAGTAGCGTTTTAGGAAATGCAAGCGTGCAGCAAAAATAAATTTGCATTCAAGAACAAGCACTCTCGCTACTACCATATTTTCCCCATCACATTTTGATTAGGAAGCAGCTAGAACTGGTCAGTGCAATGCAGCAGCAGGTCACGAGGGAAGAAGCTTTAAAACCTGCATTCACATCATTTTATTTTAATTCACCTACAAATTCCACATACTTCCAAAGGAATTTGTTCTTAATCTGAAGAAAGAGCAAGTTACAAACTATGAAAAGAAAGACATTCAAGCCTACACCCATCACCCACACCTCCTCTATATCAGAGGCTTGATTGTATGCTCCCTTAAAGGCAATGGCAAAATCCCACTGCCTTTAATGGTGCAGAAGCATGGCCCTTGTGCCATACGTCTGCTTCTCCTGTTTCTTCCCTATCCATGCTGCTAAACATTTTGAATAAGCTTAACTACATGGCAGAAAATGTTTACTGCATCCTTGCTCACAATTCCCCTCTCTGTGACACACAGACTCATGTCAACAACAGGGAGTTAAAATTACAAGTCAGAAAGCAAGCAAACCCATTGTCTCTAGTGCAGAGTTGGAGACATTTCTCACCATGTTTAATCCATTGTATGTGTTAGTAAGCTTTTCTGTCACATTCTACCAGGTCAGGTCCACACAGATTGGGAAACTGGATATTATTATTTTAAAGAGAGACCATTTCCTAGTTTGCACTAATTACCAGTCAGCTTACTGAGTACACATTCATGTTTTAGAAAGTTATTTTGGTGAAGTGGCCATTTTTTTAAAGTACTAAATTTTAAAATATTATTAATTCTATTATACCATATATCAATTATGCAGTGCTTTTTCATCCATAGATCTCAAAGCATTTTACAAAGGAGATATAATTCCACCAGGATTTAGAACAAATATCATCTTTAAAGTAACTGATTCATAACTAGAAAAATCAAGACTATGCTTGCTGTCAAGTATAACACTTGGAATGATATCCAACAGCACACAGTGTTAGTTATTACTTCTGAAATGTAGCAGTTGATACATATGATGTTTTATTTTTTACTACAAAATGGATTATTATTATTCCTCATTTTTATGAGGTCGTCTGCTTGATTTACTGAGACTTCATCTAGATTTATCACAGAGAAAACCAGATAAATATTCCTGTGCTTGGTGTTTACCATGACAATACTTGTCTGCTCTAGCTCACGTCACTATAAGTCATGCCACCACACTTTGAGAATTGCCTTTTGTACTCGGTTCAGCCAAATTCTACCCACAGCTGAGCATGCATTCACAGGACAGGATTTCCCTTGTTTTGTTGATTTTGAACCTTAGTGCAGGATGAAAGGTGAGAGTTCAGATTGCAGATCCAGATTCCTCCTAAAGGCAATGGGAGGTATGAGGCAAAATCCTAACCTTTGAAATACTGGAGATGTCTCTGCCTTAGAGGAACAATAGAGTAATTGACAGCTAAAATCCTTTACATAATTGCAAGAAAATCAGGATTGTTTTTAATCTTCTTACAGTGAAGATAGCATTCACATTAGCACAAGAACTGGACACAGTTTAAAACTAGACTTATCCCTAATAAAGAACTATGTAAGGAAATTGCAAGTGGTAATATGTACCACAGAGAAACAGATACTTCCATCAAAGCATGTTCTGTTGTGATTGGCTTCAATAGAACTTTCTGTATTCAGAGTGAGTAAGGGTATTGGAATCTGAGAGAACCAAATACCCACTATATAAATATGGTTAAGAAGAAGTGAGAATTCAGGGCAGTGTAACCATTTATTTAATGCATTAGGTTAACAAAAGTAAACTACATGAGGAAAAATAAATCAAGCGGGATAAGCTGATCAGAAATACATTTTATATTGACTTAAAAACATAACGTTTATTGGAGATAAGATATGTTGAAGACTGAACTGTTTGAGACAAAAATATAGGGAAAATAAAAAAAAATAAATAAAAAGAAACTATCACCTTTTGAAGAGAATTAAAATTATCCATAGACACTATGGATGATTCTTTTGGGTATCCATCCTGAAATGACTCTGCTACTTCTCAGACATAGGAATTTTCCTGAACAAGATTAAAAAAAATAAAAAAATAAAATAAAAATTCTGTGATATAACTGTATACTCATTGCAAACCATAAGCGATACAGTCTCATCTCTGCTGTAGGGCCTTAATGCAACAAAAGATTTAATCAATGCTTGACATGAGGAATCCCTTTGCACTCTAAAGGGCTCCTCACATTCTTAAAACGAAGCATGTGAAATTTTCAAATTGATGGGAGTTTTAAACATATGTATCTGAAATACTATTGTAACTTAATAGTGTGAGTTATTTTCATACATATCAACAGTTCAGGGCAAAGATGGCCAAGACTGAAATGTCAACATAAACCAAAATATATCAACATTATCCAACAGATAGCATAAAGGTATTTGTAATCCTTTTGCCACATGTTGTTGTTAGCAACAAGGTGGTTAGTTCAAAAGAGCTATGGGTGCCTCTTAAAATTAACCAGCTCAAGCCACCACCCAGAGTATCTGGGATCATTACCTTTCCTGGGTGTACTTATTACTTCCCTACTCGTGAGCACTGAATCTGTGTGCGAAACAAGAAAAAACTATATTGGGAGGCAGGGGGAGGGAACAGAGCAGTAGCAAAGAGAAAACAACAACAATATATCTAAATGGACAAGTAAAAACATTCCCCCACAGTAACTTTGGCAGGTGCCTATTAACTCAGTTCCCCATGCAGCAGCATCAATGTCCAATAGGCAAACATCCTTTTACCGCTTCCTCCATTTGTTAAACTCCACTCATGGTTAGATGTCAGTACTTAGCTCTGTAGAGATGCGCTTGAGCAGGCCTATCCCCAGTCCCTTGGGAAGTGCTAGCTGGTCCTGTCCCAAGGCTCTGTGTCCTTAGCTTTTAGTGGCTGGGTAAAAGGGGCCTGATCACATTGACACAGCTCTACTCCTGCCCTCTACATCATCTCCCACCAAGAGTCTTTCAAGTGGTATAGAATCATCAGTGGAGGGGAGCCAGTAGTATTCAGGACTCTTCAGCAGAGTCTTTGCCACCAACAATGCACTCATAACTATACAGTGTGTGTGTGTGTGTGTGTGTGTGTGTGTGTGTCTGTCTGCAGTTATGGTGACTCCCAAAGTGTCACTGGAATTCTGGGTAGACAGCTTATGCAAATGAAGCGCTCTCTCAGTCATATTTCCCCCTTTTCCAATAAAATGTGGCAGAGAGCTCCTTCTCCTTGGGAGCTTTTTATACAGGGCTTATGCATTATTTTAAGGTATCATGATGGTTATCATTAGTTACTTGTAGTTCCCACAAAGCACTAGTTATTTTTTATTGTAAGTATAGGGAAAAACATGCTACCATCATGCGGTAAATCTTGGCAGCTGCTGACTTTCTAATGGCAACCAATTCATTTCTAAATAGAAGCAGCTGGGTAATGAGCACTTTTGAAAATATGGTCCTTACCTGCATAATGCGGAAACTTCTTAATAAGGGCTTCAATAAATATATGACAATTTTTAACCACAAACTGTTACAGGAACAAATAGCTGAAAATTGGATTATATTTCTCTGCACAGGAGAAAAGAGAGGGGCAAGTGAGAGTGAAATGTGTTTGCGATTCAGCATTTAATATGTTAAAGTAATTCTCCTGATTTTTCCCCCACCTGCACCTCACCTTTAAGAAGATTAAACATGAAAAGCTAGCTAGGTAAAAAAAATAGCCAAAATACATATTAGAGGGATTTGACAGCATATTAAAGAGAAAAGGAGCATTTCACATGTAAGTCAGACTCAGATCTGGATTAGTCAAGTAATACTGTCAGAGACAGGCTCAACAAGGGCGTCATAGACTGAATTAAATCAAGACAGCAGGTGATTTTGGTTGGCTATCTGGATGACTTTGCTTTTACAAGTCTAAAATCTGTGTGGCTTTTTGTGTGGTTTGGTTTTTAATCTGGATTCCAATTAGTTAAATTTTCAAAGAAAGGGACAGTGGAGTGGGGATAAGTTGGGTTGGATAAATATTTCCAGTTTGGGTCCCTCTCTCTTTTAAATAAAGATGGCCAAACCAGTGTGGTTTTGTCTGGCAAGTTGTTGTTGGAGCTATGCATCAGATTTCAAACTTCCCACTATCCATGAATTTTCAGATTTTGGGATTCAACTCAGGACCATCTAAACATCTGCAAAACCCAAACCAGGGGTGTGGTCAGACTTGTTTTCCAGGTTACATCAGTAGAGCTGGGTAGAAAATTAACATTTTAGAGATCAAATAAATAAATAAAGGTTCCCTTTCTGCACTGGAGGGAAAAATGAGACTCTTTAAAGTACTTTTAGGTGTTTTTTTTCTTTTCTTTTTTAAATGACAAACCAGAAAGAAAGGATTTCTCAGGATTGAACTTCTGGTCAAAACAAGAACCCCCTTACCATAGCCAGGTGGATAGGGCATGCCCCTGGGGCTCAGAAAAAGCCCAGATTCAAGTCCTTGATCTACCAGATTTAGACAAGAGCCTTGATCCCAGGTTTTCCCTAACCCACACGAGTGCCCTAACCACGGGCTATTGGCTAGCATAACTGAAGTTTATTGCAGGACAGTTTCAAAGAATCAGGTGGGTTTGGTTCGGGTTTTTTTTGGAAAATATTTCAGTGAAAAGTTCCCAACCAGCTCTATTTATCAGAGCCCTTTATTTGGGCACGACTGACTTCAGAGATTCTGGTTTATTGCCTCTCTTTAAGAAAATGAGCTTTTTATATTAATCCCCTTCAAATTTGTCCTTCCAGATGAGCATTCAGGCACATAATGGAGTAATGTGGGGAAACTGGTTCCACCAGTGCTTGTGCTATCTGCAGATTTTTTTTTTTATTTTTTTTTTAAAAAGGCTTTACTTTCTAGTGCCGTCAATCCAGACTAACGTCACCTTACAAACGGTAAGTACATCTTTAATTTTCTGTTCTGTTAGTGCTTTGGGATGTAGATATATGCACATTTGGTGAAGTAATTTTATCACTGCCAGTGACCTAAAATGACTAATGTGTTAACCTGGTCATTTAAAGAACTAATCAAGCCACTAGAAAATTTAATCTAATTTAAAACAGAGCAGATATTCTTCTCCAAAAATACACTTAATAATTGTCCCTGAGCCTAAATAAATAAAAACAAAAACAAAACCAACCATCACTGGTCAGAACTAATTGGTCTGTATCAAACTGTGTTTAATTTAAGATACAATCATCAGATCCTGGCTTAAAAGAAAATTTTCATTTTCTTAAAGCAAAGATCTGCTCTTTGCCACCATCACAACTCTTCTGTTCTCTAGTCTTTCAGTTCATTGAAGAATACAAGTGAAGGAGGAGGGACCAGTCAGAGACAGGCATGTATTGAAAGTTTGCTTCAGATTGGACAGGAATGTGTGTGCATGCAGGCTTGATCAGTTAGCTTTGAGCACGTGGGCAAGTAGCCTCATTGGCTACAGTGGTACCTATATGTCTGACAATTTTGTTCTTTACTATAGTTTCAAACGTTTTGCCCGGTACTGAAATCAGGCTTACCAGCCTGTAATTGCCAGAATCACCTCTAGAGCCCTTTTTAAAAATTGGTATCACATTAGCTATCCTCTAGTCATTTGGTACAGAAGCTGATTTAAATGATAGGTTACGAACTACAGTTAGTAGTTCGCAGTTTCATATTTGAGTTCCTTCAGAACTCTTGGGTGAATACATCTGGTCCTGGTGACTTAATACTGTTCATCAATTTGTTCCCAAGCCTCCTCTAATGACACCTCAATCTGAGACAGTTCCTCAGATTTGTCACCTAAAAAGAATGACTCAGGTTTGGGAATTTCCCTCATATCCTCAGCCATGAAGACCGATGCAAAGAATTCATTTAGTTTCTCCGCAATGGCCTTATCATCCTTGAGTGCTCCTTTACCAACTCGATCATCCAGTGGTCTGTAGCCTGATTTGGGGAGGGTTAGTAGGGACAGTGGAACTTATCCACTTAATTTAGTTGTATTTGATAATTAATTTTCTAATTAATTAGTAATGTTAATAATAATTGATAGATATTAATAATATGGGTATGGCTCGCCAATGTGTGTGATCAGAAGATAAAAGTTCGTCTTGAATCAGGCTTCACAGAATTTATACAAGGAGATTGGTGTATGTGACAGAACTATACTGAGACAGAATTAGTCAAACAAGACCTTTTATTTAAAATCAATGAAACAAGAAGTAAATGTAAAAATGTTAAAAGCAGTATGAGATTACAAAGTTACAAAATATCACAGTTCTTTAAGAGATATGATATGATATTACACAGTTCTAAATGCACTTTGCAGCAATAGCACTCAGAAGATTTCACACCTTTGCTAGAGGAAGTTACCAAGAGACTGGCTATGATTTAAACCCTTCCTAGTATAGATGCTTTAGAGTAAAACAGAAATAAGTTCATACTTACAGCTGTGAAAAGAAATACCATCAGTAGTTGACAGCCTTCAAAGGGGAGACGGGGTGAGACGATGGGAAATAGCTGGATGTATCGTCTGCCCTAATGGAGGATTGTCACCCTTTTTATAGGGAGAAATCCTTCCTCCTATGCCCAAATTTGTCTTTCCCCCATGGAAAGGTGAGGGTACCTGTTTTCATTGGCTGACCTTTTGTGTGCGTACTAATGACAGCTATATAGTAGCTTGCGGGTGTATGTGTTACATTTGTGGTCAAAAATACTCTCCTTTTTACCCTAACTAGGTGAAAGGTTAGCAGACATTCAAAAAGTCCCTAGACATTTGCGTAGGTTTGTCTCCTATTATTACTTTTCTGAGTAAGGGTCTTAAAGGTTGCTGTCAGCGTCACAAAGGAAATAGGCCAGGATGTCTGGCCTAGAAGTTTCTAGGTATCTTGCGTTACAGCTATTGCAAATTCCTATTAATCTATGCAACCTACACACTTTATCAAAAAGACATTTTATACAGACCAACAGATTAATCCTCAGGGCTACAGGTCCCACTGGTTGTTTAGCAGACTTCCTGCTTCTGATGTACTTAGAATTTGAAGAACAGCTAGCCAAAGACTCAAAAAGTAATAGAACATTTTTTTGGCCTTCTTAATTATATTTATACACTTCATTTGCCAGAGTTTATGCTCCTTTCTATTTTCCTCGCTAGGACTTAAAAAGGCATCCTTTTAAAAAGTAGAAGTTGTCTCACTGCTTCTTTTACTTTGTTGTTTAGCCAAAGTGGCACTTTTTTTGTTCTCTTACTATGTTTTTTAATTTGGGGTATACATTTAAGTTAATCTTCTATTATGGTGTCTTTAACAAGTTTCCATGCAGCTTGCAGTCATTTCACTGTTGGCATTGTACCTTTTAATTTCTGTTTAACTAAACTTCCTCATTTTCATGTAGTCCCCTTTCTGAAATTCAATGCTACACTGTTGGGCCACTGTGGTGCTTACCCCACCACAAAGATGCTAAAATTCAATTACCTGTATATTATGGTCACTATTACCAAACGGTCCAGCTATATTCACCTCTTGGAACAGATCCTGTGCTCCACTTAGGACTAAATCAAGAATTGCCTCTCCTCTGATGGGTTCCAGGACTAGCTATTCCAAGAATCAATTTAAAATGTCAAAAAACTTTATTTCTGCATCCCGACCTGAAATGACATTTACCCAGTCAATATGGGGATAGTTGAAATCCCCCATTGTTATTGCAATTACTTACATAAATAGCACCACTGAAGTCAACAAAACTAGTTGCATGAATAGTTGTTCACAAGCATGAGTCCAGGCAAGCTAAAAATCAGGACTTTTGAAGTGTAATGGGATTTGATAATAGTGCTTCAATGGCAGAGAAAGGTTTGATAAGTCTTTTCAAATGTATTTCCCCTTCAGTCTAGTCAGAAGCCAAGCGCATTTAGAAAGGTACTGAGCACACACCACTCACTCTTAGATCTGTGGATTTGATGCTCAGTATCTTCTAGGATCAGGCCCATAGTGGTAGCACATTATATCACCTTGAGCTGAGCAAATGATTTAACAGTGCATTGTTTGATAGATTTTCCTGTTTGTGAACTGTTTGCAAACAGACCACAAACATTCAGGTTTACTTATTTACAGCCATTCATGAATGCATTCAGTAATTAATTCTTGGTCTGCAGATAGTTTGTGAAGAGTTTGCTGTGAATATTCACAATTCACACTGTGTTGGAAAGTTATAAAAAAAGAGTGATAGGTGAGTTTCCATTCCTTGATTTTATGATGTATGTAGCTTACCACCACAACTTGAATTGTAGATATTGCAACCAAATGTACAATTTGAAATTTGCTGTTGATAAATATTCATGGTACTAAAGCTGTAGTGTTCAAATATCTACAGAAAGCCAACACGGAAAGGTCACAAATGCATTCAAATTGGAATTCTTATTCATATTCAAAATATTCATGTACAATATTTTCTCTATTCTCTCAACTAATATCAATATGACGCTGCGTTTTGAGCAGCATAACAGATGAACAGTTGTATCCAAATAATATGGGAATATTTAAAGATATCATTAAGGAATTATACAAATTATAATAAAAAATCCTGCAGATTGTTATTTTGCTTAGTTATAGTTAATTAAGCATATCTAGTGTTGCCATCTGCTTTATGTTCCTTAACAGCTAATTTGAAGAACAAGATTGTAATAAATAATAATAATGCTATTGTTGACTCCCAAGCCAATGCGAATCAACTCCTATATACAAATTTCTTGACTAATCTCAGAATCCTGTAATGATCTGGTAAAGACAGTAGCTTATATCCTACAAATCATGCTTCTGCAATAAAAGGCGAAGGAGTCCCTATTAAAAATTCTACCACCAAAATGAGGGGGGAGTGATTTCCCTCTCTCTTCTGGAGTTCACACTTACTCTGTACATTGCTAAATCATCTCTCGTAGAGATAATTTCATTCCTGTAAATATACCTAAATGTCTCTATCTTTTTACTTTGAAATTACCTGCAATCTGGTGCAGTCCAAACTCTTCCCCTGAAGATGATGTCCTGGGGGCCCCTCACAAGTTTGTCAAACATTTCAAGTTACACAGGTTGGTCATTCTGCCAGTGGGCCCAATTCAGGAAAGTGCTGTGCTGAATAGGGATGATTACGTGCACGATTGAAGTTAAAAACATGTTCACATCACAGTGGTCTTGAAATTGTGTCAGCATGAACAGAAATGGATTTAAACATGTGCTTAAGTGTTTTCCTGAATCATGGCCAATACCCAGCATACTTTAGCCACTAATGAAAGCAAACATGACTGAATAGGCCCCGGGAGCAGAGATGATAAAGAAGGGAGTGTCATTTTCTGAAGAAAATTTTCATAATAGAACCAATATACTCTGGTCTAGTGTGCCAAGTAGTTTTTGGCTTTTCTCTTGCTTAGGATTATAAGAAGAGCTAGAAGATTCCAAATTCAGCATCAGACAACTGACTTGCTAAAAGTGAAGTGTGTGTTTACGTGCCTTGCTGAACTGGAGTCTCTGGGCATCTAATGACAAGATCTGGCCCACTGTCTGAAATGTGCTTCAGAATCTTTTTTGGATGAAAGAGACTGTTGGAATTATTATTTTTGTGATTAGATGGGAATGAATAGATATCAGTTGTCTGCGGAGACATTTATTTAATTTTATCTCTGGTTTAGCATGGCTCATTTCCCCCTCCACACCCACGCCCAAGAGCTTGCTATTGTGTACGAGACAGCCTAGTACAGTATCTGCCCAGCTCACTGTGTTTTTGTTGGGTTCAGTTTAAAGAAGCTGCTAACTTTTTTCCCCAAGAGCAAGTTAAATTTCCTTTGTAGGAACGATAGGGTGGGAAAAGCTCGTCTCCTACATGACGTGTTTTGTTGTTCCACCCTGGCATGGTTACTTCCCGATTCATTTTTAATCATCCTTTCAAGGGCCAATCCAATGCCCATTGAAGTCAAGAAGATTGTTCTCATTGTTTACAACCTGTGTTGGATCAGGCCCTGAGTGCTCAGTGTTTTCAGCAAATATGTTCCTCTATGGGGAGAGGGCCAATCAAAAACCCTCACAAATTTTTAGTTAAGGGGCCCATCTGTCCCTTATGCAAACAAAGCTAGTATAATATGCAGTTTCTCCATCAGAAATTAAGCCTCCCCATAGCGCTCTTTTGTGTATTGGTCAGTAAAGGAATCGATTATTAACTTGGCCTTGTGCTTTGACACATTTAAGACATTGTTCTCTGTCCTGGAAGCTGGGAAATTTTAATCATAAGAAGTATGAGTGGCTGCTCTTTACTTCTAGGGTTTTCAGTTTGTTACAGTTTTCTTCTTCTTCTGTAAAAGTGAGGCACACAAATAAGCTGGTGATGAAGAAGAATGGACACTAATCTTTTAGGCCCACATACAAGCAGCAAGAAACCACCTTGATTTTTTTGCAGCTTTTGGTGGGGCCAAGAAAGGAGGCTGTGGTTGAGATTTTCAAAGCTCACTGGGAGATTTAGCCATGCAACCAGTTAATGGTAATTGTCAGTTCTGAAAAATCTCAAGCTATGCTTTTTGTCTCAGTAATACCAATTTTGTTTTCCGTCATTTTAATGGGAGATTACCCAGTATCTGGTTTAGTATTGATAGTGGCAATAGAATTACTAGCTTTGATCTGAGCTGTAAACTGTTCTCTAGAGTTTATTTTTTATTGGACTTCTGCAATGTTGGTTGAGTGACAAGGAACCATGCTGTGATCTCTTGCTGCAGCGGCAGCCTGGTATGTTCTCTGTCTCTTCATTAGTCCCAGTGAGTCTTTCTAGATATCAAGAATGCTGGATTTCCCAGCTGCTTTGTGTTGGTTTTGTTTTTTGCTTCCAGGTCTGTGACATTTTCTTCAGGAGGGTGAAACAGTTCTATTTTAGTATTTCAAAAGCTATTAAAATAGTGAGAGACTACATAGATAAGCTATTATTCCTAACTATATTGTAAAGTGTATATATGGTAGCATCAGAAGTATCCAACAAAAGGATCCCAACAAAACTTTAATGCAGCCAGAGCCCCCATGTAGAAGCACCTGTGTCCTCTGGAGCAGACTACAGGCAGCTCTTCACCCAAGAAGATTTCCTCCTTCTCTTTCCATTCCCCCTACCCCTCAAACCACATCTACCCAGCTAGCAGGAGAAAGGAAGCACACTATAATACCAAACTCTTGTTGTCAATATACATAACATTTTGGTAAAAAAGTAAAAATCAAGCTTATTTAACAAAGAATAGATTGTGAATCTAAACACATTAGCATAGCCCAGACTATAGTTACTATTCAAAAGACAAATTAAATACATTCTGCCATGGAACATCAACATTTAGTAAATAGATAATTCAATCATTCCAGTTCACTTGCTTTCATCGCTTTCAGAAACAGTCTCTTTGCTGCTTTGACAAATCAATAGTTCTTCCACATTGTCATAGTCATAAAAGAAAACTAGTTTTATGATCCTTAGAAAGATTATTGTGCAGAATACTCTCAATATATTTCATCCTATTTTCTTTGACAGAAGAGGAGACTAATGGTGATTTAGGGGACAGGTAGCATTCAAGTACTTCTAAGAGAGCACATACAAAAAAACAAATGCAGAAAATCCCAAACAAATTTACTTCTATTTTAGCTCCACAACAAAATATACGTACCCAATGACCTTTCCACAGAAGATGCTTTTCTCCTCTAAACTTGCTGCATAACTCAATACAGAATAAAGCACTTGATAAAGTGACAGTTCTGATGAGTTGGGTGGCAGACTAGGGTCAAAGACCACAGTGATGGGGACTATGGTACGAACCTAGACTGATTAGATCAATTGTATCAGAAACTACATACGAGAAATAAACTGTACGCTTTGGTTGTATCTTCTTCAAAAGTGACTGTGGACACTGGCAATCTCTAATGTCCTTCCTCAGTAGTTTCATTTGTAGTAAAATATTCAAGTCTACAATATTCCTTTTCTTTATTAAGGATATGGTAGAGGAAAACAGCATTACCACTAACAGTCCACTCTATGAAAGCATGTGTCTTAGTAGTGCTGATACTGGTAGAAACTTCAGACTATAGATTATGGTGTCATATTTACCACTTTCCTTCTACTGTTCCTGAATCCTTACTCATTATCTCCCATTTATAAGTCTCTGACAATCCTGCATAATATAGTTTACCACAATGAGCATCTGATTTATAGTTCACCAAACACTATTAGCTGTAGGGGGTTTTCCATTGTTAAGTTGTATCTTTATTTTCCTTGTAAAAAACTGAAGCCAAAAGCAGTAAGCAGTCACAGACAATGGATGTCTGATCTGCACTCTATTTGTCAATAGAAATCATTGTTCCTTGCTAATTGTACCAGTGAATATTTCCTTGCTACAGTGGATATTTTACTGCCAACCCATTTTGCACTCGAGCCAGCTAATTAGCCTTCACAGTTAAATTAGTCAGCATCAGTGGAATAGACAAAGAGGTCCTTTCCACCAAAGAGAGGAATATCAATTCTAATATCTATAGATAGATGAGGATTTGGGACAGTATTGCTTAACCGTAGAAAATACATATCACACTTGCCATACAAAAGGCTAGCCCATAGATTTCTCCAGAACTGGTTCAGTTTAATTTGTGAGCAAAGTAGTTCATAAATTACCTCAGACAGTCTCACTGATTGCCAAAATGCCAAACTCTTATTTAACAAAATCTCTGGGCACTATATCAGACAGTGTTTCATGTGTGACGTTGCACCCCATAATGGTTTATAGAAATATGCTTATGAGTGTAAATATGACATAACTGGAACATGTTTTATGCTAGATATGCCATGTAACATCTTTTCAAAGGTTATGTTCTACTGAATGTATTCATCCTATTTGTATGCATGTATCGTTTTTATATCTGAAGTTATGAGCATTAGCTCTATGCTTGTATTTAAAGTGTTTGCGGTAGAAAGCACCTAAGGCAGATTTGGTCAACATAGTGTGAAGGGGTTATTCAAGTAAATGGAAATGCTGGGTTCTCACCACTCTGTGAAGCTTGAATCGATCGGGGGTCCCAGGTGGTGGTGGTAGCTGAGGGTCCGGAGTGCTGGAGACAAGCAGAGCCCCCAGCACAATCAGTCAGGAGTAGATGAAGTCCCAATGGAATTGATGCAGGTGTTGGATACAGGCATCAGAGCACTTACTTGAGCATGGCAGGGGGTTTTGTAGGGAAAGAACAATGGTTCAAGGGGGAAACACTAGATTTGTTTACGGATAAACTGGTATACGCCCTTGAGTCATCAAAGTGGTTTTGTTCAGGCTAGACCATAGGAACTGATCAGTTCCTGGCTATGGGCGGTGTTCCTTCAAGGGAGTTCACAATGCAATTAGGCAGCTTCAGTATTTTGGATACCAATAAAGGATTTATTACTAGAATTGGTCTGATAACTACTGAGCTGGGTGTATGCAGGCGTGGGTTCATTAACATCTGGAGCAGAGATTCCCCATCATGCAGTGCTTTCCTGGTCCCAGAGTTCAGTGCAGTTTTTGCCTTATAATCTGTTCTCCATTCTGTATGCTAATGGAGAAGCCTCCCTGTCCAATCTTTGATGCAAATGAGGCTAGGGGAGTTTCCTTAATCCTGTCATCCTTGTCAGGAGGGGTTTAGGTGTCTCTTCCACTGCCTTTTCATTGCTTTTTGTAAGTCTGTCTTCTGATTGGCTTTGGTTCAAGCAGAGGCTAGGGATGGAGGTGGGGGAAGGTCTTTCATGAGTCAGACAGGCTGGGTACTGTGCCATGGTTCCCCAAGAACACAGAGCTGATAGGCAACACCTCACCTCTGTTTGCCCAAAGTTGGGAATGGGCAATTGGGATGGATCACTTGAACAGATGGATTACCTGTTCTGTTCATGCTCTCTGAAGCACCTGGCATTGGCCACTGTCATAAGACAGGATACTGGACTAGACAGACCTTTGGACTGACCCAGTATAGCCATTCTTATGTTCTAACTCTGGAACTTACTCACTGCCCTGGCAGACAGCCCATTTTCATAGCTGGATCTGTAAGCAGGAGGTCATTTCTGGGGCCAACATATCAGTCTTTTTGGCTGATTAATAGTCAGCATGGAAGCGATCCCTCAATCAGCTTGACAGGCACTTTTAAGTTACAAGTTTGAACTACACTGAGCTTGTGTAAATACAAAAGGAAAGAAGAGAATTATATATCTTGTATATTCAAACACAATCTTTGCCGTCTACATTATTTTTCATGCTACCTCAGTGAAGTAGCATCAACATTTTGCACAATAAAGGCCCAGTTCTGCTTCTGAATGAGTGCAAGTCACTCCCACTGAAATAGTTAAAGCTGCATACACATCCAAAGACATAGGTTATTAGATTTTTGGAAGCTTGAAAGTGCATATTTGTATTTCCACAGATTTTGTCATTGGGGTTTAATTTAATTGGTCTAAAATAAAAAGCCTCAAGTTTTATAAGACTTTTTGGTCTTTGGGTGTAATGTAAGTTTCAGATTAAAGTAATGTGTTAGCATAAAAAGAACCTTTGGTATTTGAAAAGTGGAGTGGACATCCCTCCTTCCTATTTCAGGAGGGACCAGTAGCAGCACCTATTAAGGTTTCCCAATACTTCCCATTATAAGATGCTGTTTTCAGTTCCTCATAAGGTTCCCAAATTTTAACTGTTGGGGCTGGAATTTTCCATGACAATTGTCTGCCTCAGCCTGAATGTTTTTAGAAAGTTTTAGCCAAAAAGGTTTGAAACTTTTGAAGAACAAAACTCAGGAAAATTATTGTTTTCCCCATGTTTAAAAAAACCGGTGACTGTTTCTTTGAGAAGCTCTAGCGTGTGCTTTGGACAAAGGACCTGAAATTTTGCAGGAGAACAGCTATTTGTGTCGAGGGAATAAGGATCCTGGAACTGGGGCTGAGAGACTGGGAACCTTCAGGGCTGGGGAAAGAAGATAGTGGATAGGAGAAACCGATGAAGAACTGGCTGCTTTGGGAGAAATGGGCTGGGAAATAGAGTAATTATAATATGCTATCAAAATTCATACACACAAGGTGGGGAAAAGGCAAATTCAGATTGCCTAGGAAACTTTGATTCTTACGTTTCCTAGCATCCGAGTGCTTGACTTTGCAACCTTGATGTTCTATTAACATATTGTGTGTGTACATTTATACATTAAAAAAAATAAATGGAGGTGCCAGTCCTGACTACGGCTATGATTTAATCCGGGAATTTTTAGTGAGAGTCATGGATAGGTCACAGGCAAAAGACAAAAAAATCATGGCCCGTGACCTGTCCATGACTTATGCCATAAATACCCCTGATTGAATCTTGGGGATGCGGGGGGGACTGCCAGGGGGAGCCTGCAGCACCAGCTGCGGGAAGGGGGGGAGAGCCCCAGGAGTCCCTGGGCCATCTGCATCGGCCGCTGTTTGGGTAGTCCTGGGGTCAGCCACACTGGCTGCTGCAGAAGTCACAGAGGTGACAGGAGGTAACGGAATCCGTAGGAGGTCATGGAATCCATGACTTCCGCAACCTCCATGACAAACACAGAGCCCTAGTAATGACTCTACAGTTAAGGCTGAGTTCAGTTTTTCACTTAAAGCAGGGATTCAGCCTCTTAGTTATAGCCTCCCCGAATTTACAGCTCTTACAGATTGTTCTGTAAAATTAATTGAGATCTTGCGCATAGGCTAGCATTGAAAAATAAGGCTGTAATTTACTTATGTTATTAACAAATTTTGTATTATGATTATACTGGCTACCAAAAGATCAGGACAACAGATCTTAATGAGGCTGAGGCCACAAGGTCTCTCTTAATAAAGATGGCTGCTGGCTTCACTCTTCAGAAACAATGAAAGATAGTTGCCATTTTGAAAAAGGGCACTTTAGCTGGGAGTAGCTGTGACTTCAGTCCCAGTAGGAATGATATATCATAGCGTACCATAGTATTTAGAAAGAAGGCATTTTATGTAAGTTTTTAGTAAGTCACAATAATAAATGAGCAAATAAACGATAACTTCTTTCCAGTTTCCTTACCTGTGTTATTAATACCATCTCTATGTCCACTAAAGGTAGGACAAGAAGTAATGGGCTTAATCTGGAGCAAAGGAGATTTAAGTTAGATTTTAAGAAAAGCTTTCCAACTATAAGGGTAGTTAAGCCCAGAAATAGGTTTTCAAGGGAGGTGTGGAATCCCCATCACTGGAGGTTTTAAAGAGCAAGTTAGACAAATACCTGTCAGAGATGGTCTAGGTATAACTTGGTCCTGCCTCAGTGCAGGGGGTTAAACCAGATGACCTATTGAGGTCCCTGCCAGCCGTAGACTTGCTATGTCTCTGTTTTAGGCCCACTGGAGTCAATAAATCTAAATGGGGTAGTAAGCAATACACCTGAGAGCAAGGGGGTAGGATTGAGCCTTTAGGTTGAGAAAATTAAAAGCCTTTTCCCAAATCTTATTTTCATTTCCATTTGTTTTTTTCCATTTCACACCAAACTCAAACTGACTAGCTTATTTTCACTGAACCTTTTTAGATTAATATTAATTTTACTTTCTCAGGACCCAAAATACTGCAACGTCTGGAGTTCAGACACTGCAGAAGACCATTTAACTTGAAAGAAAAGCTGTTTTCCTTAGATTTTTTGCACTCAGAGACAATCATGTTAATCTTGAAGGTTTTTTGTTTTTTTTTAAACCAATCTTATTTATACAAAACCTAAAATTTGGGCTGAAGTCAAAATGACCACGTCGTTTAAAATGACCATGTCCATTGTTCATGATAATTACTTTCTTTCACTTTGCTTAGACTTTTTTGCAAAATGTTTATGTTTTAGAAACAACAGATTACTGCCCTTTCTATACTATTGAAAAGAGAAAAAACATCTGGCCTGTATAAACACACGTTGATAAAAAGCAAGAAAGATAAAGTTCTTGAGTTAGAAAGGTTAATATATCACTAGCCAGAGAGAATTAACACTGTTCGGGGATTTCCATCAATTGATAATAAGACAGCAAGAGATATGGCATTAAAACCAATAACATACAGTATATTTACTAACTGCAACAGACTACCCTCCAAGTCTCTTCATTTTAGTCATATGTGTCTATATGTGAAATCATCTCAGTTCTCAAAGTTCTGATTTATTAATATTGTGGCATGAATTAAAAAAAAATCAGCTAATCCAGCCTGTCATAGGTTTCACCCCCACTCTGGACTTTAGAGTACAGATATGAGGACCTGCATGTGAACCCCTAAACTGAATTACCAGCTTAGATCTGGTTTTGCTGCCACCACTCCCAAGTACTAACTCCCTTCCCTGGGTAGACTTGAGAGACTTCTTCACCAATTTCCTGGTGAACACCGATCCAACCCCTTGGATCTTAACACAAGGAGAATTTAACCATCCCCCCTCCTTTCCCCCACCAATTCCTGGTGAGTCCAGATCCAATCCCCTTGGATCTTAACACAAGGGAAAAAAAAGTCAATCAGGTTCTTAAAAATAAGACATTTAATTAAAGAAAAGTAAAAGAAAAAACCCTCTTGGAGAAATTAGCATACCTGCTTCTCTCACAGACAACAGATTCAAAACAGAAAGGATGTTCACCTGGGCAAAGACTTAGTACACAAAAGAATTCCCAATTTGATTATTCCTCTAATTGCACAAAGACAAAGTTACAAAAGAAAATAAACATAAACCTATTTATTCTTTTCTAAAACTTACTACTCTGATAAGAGGCTAGTTCCTTGATCTTTTCCACTCTGGCTGAAACTGACCAAGACAAAGGGAACTTCCCTCCTTCCTTTTGAAGCATCCTGTCCCCTCCCATTGGTTTCTCTGGTCAGGTGTCAGCTAGGCTAGGTGAACTTCTTAACTCTTTGCAGGTAAAAGGGGCATAAATCCTTAACTATCTGTTTCTGACACAGCCCCTCCAAATCCAAAATATTGCAAGATAGCTAAGCATGCCCACTCCAAAAATATCTCAAAACCTAATAGCTATAAAAACTCTAGACCCAATTAAATAAATATCAAAGACTTACTCTGAATTGATAGGTTTTGTTCATATAAATGTAAGAGAGCAGCAAGTTTCAGCTAAGATTTCTTCAGAAATGAGCTACCACCAACTATGAGTTAGAACTCCCTCCCCATCTGTCATACAGCATAAGATGTGATATAGAGTTCTCTCTCTTAATTAGCATTAATTAATTCCAGGTGTTATTCCCTAGGATCCCTGGCAAATCTAATATCGCTTATGTCCTGCAGCTTTGGCAGGTGCTAAATAGAGGTTTGTTTGCTTTCAACACTTGTGTATTTGCACCTAATTTTTCAAATGTCTTTTCCAGCTGAAGCACTTAAAGTTGCTCTTTTGCTCCTTAGAATAAAAACTGTGACATTGTCTTCCAAGGGAAGAGGTAGAAGCTGTGCTCTAAAGGGTTACACTTCAGTAGGAAGTTGCCATTTGCAGGAACCAGCTGCAGACTCTGATACAGGGAATACAGCCAGGCTACATTACGGCAACATCTAGCTCTGGGGAAAACTAGGAGTTTAAATCCTATATGTAAAAGTGACTCAGGTTTTAAGTCTCAGTGAATGTTCTTTAAAAAATGTTACTCCACAATCATTGATAGTACACTAAGTACACTAATTTTTAATCCCACTGAAACAACCATTAGTGTTTAAGATAGTTCTCTATACATTCTTAGAGCTCAAAAATAACAGACACCTGTTAGTGTAGTAGCAATGCACTGCCATATCGTATATAGAAGCCATGCGTCAGCAACCAGGATGTGGGCAATCATGACTAGTGGTTAGAGCCAGAGTCAGTTTCTAGAGTCAGAGCACTCCTTTCCCGTGTTACAAGGACCTGGTTTGCAGAAGCAGAAGTCTCCTGCTATGTATCGCAGATGTTTTTGAAAGGCTGCTGCAGAAAACCCCATTTGCTGCACTTCCATTTTGGATTGAATTAAATAATTTGTAATTTATTTACAATGAACACCTACAAATGAACTTTAGTACTAATCATCTGACAGCATCCACTGTCCTTCTCAAGCCCCAGAAATTCTTATTTCATGCCCTAGTTTTCAGGCTTCCTTCTCATAAGCCACACAATTCAATGTTCTCCCCACCTGGTCTCACTGCTGCCCTCTTGGCAGCCCAAACCTCTACAATCCCTGATGGACCAGTTTCTGGAGTTGAGAGAGACATTTCTTGGCAACTTCAGGAAGTCCAGATGAAATCACCTCAAGTGGACCAGCTTTCACCCTTTCAACAGTCCTCCCACTGCTGACTTTTGAGCCAATGTTCTGAGGTAGCTCCAAATAACCAGTAGGCCTGCACAGAGGCCTTAGATTTCAATGTACTCTCTCACTTTAACCCAAATATTTTACCTCCACATACCTCACACCTAAATAATAACACAGATCCACACGTTCTCCACACAGATCCTTTCTTACAAACAGCTTTGGTTTTAACAAACTGGCATTTTTTAATTGAAAAATCCCCAATCAGTTCTAGTCACAGCCTGTTCACAAACCCCCTTAGATCAAAAACCCCAGGTTGAGAACCCATGGAATAAATTATTATAGAAAGGCTGAGCCGCCTAGGGGGCTGGCAGCCATGAGGAGGGAAGGGGAGACTTCAGGCAGAAGGGGCTGGCCAGGCCGGGCTGGGGACTAGCCTCCCCAAGCCTGTGGTTCACCCACCGCCCATGAGAGAGAGTAAGAGACTGAATTGTTGACCAGGAGAACAGCCTAATCAAGTAGGTGATAATGAGACGTTGCCAGGGTTTCCAAAGATTGGTTTTATTATATAATGATACGTTATTCAATTACAGATCCTCTTTATTAACTCAGGCACATTCTCTGCCAGGTCATCACAATTAGTATATCATTCAGTCCCTGAATCAATTCTATCAAGATGATGAGGATGCACTTGATAAGATCCTAGTTGCTGAATGCTGGTAACAAGAAGCTTCCTAAATAAAGAAATAAACAATCTGTAAGTAGACAAAATAAAGTGGGAAGACACTGCAAATACATTCTTTCTGCTGGATGATGAGTCCCAGCCTAGTGTTTATGTGGTGGAGTGTTACAGTTAGAACTGTCAAAATCAGGGTTTTATTATACATGATGACAAATGTAGACTTTGTATGAGAAATTTCCAGTATAATGAAACCTAATCCATCTAATTTCAACATTTTATTCTGTACTGTTATAGAAATACACAGAACGATTTGATGTCAAAGATACTGCAACTGCTTATTTCCTGATTTCCTCAGCTTCCCTACAGTTCCTAGAATTTTGTAATGACTTCATCCATGATACTGTTATAAGTTAAGAGAGGGCCAGCCCTTGTGCATGTTAGGAGGGGAAAAGCTAGTAAGGGCTCTCCCGACGGGCAGACTCCATGGTCTCAGGAACACAGAGAATACTTATGTCTCTAGGGTGTAAACTAATGCAAAGGGATAGGGAAGAGTAGAGAGAAGGCAGATTCTATTACCCTGCCCCTCTTCTGTACTGACCTCCATGCATGGCCAACTGTGTAGCGGTCAATGCAGCACCTATATACCTAGTGCAGGGGTGGGCAAACTTTTTGGCCCGAGGGCCACATCTGGAAATAGAAATTGTATGGCGGGCCATGAATGCTCACAAAATTGGGGATGCGGGATGGGGTGAGGGCTCTGGTTGGGGATGCGGGCTCCAGGGGCCAGAAATGAGGAGTTCAGGGTGCAGGAGGGGGCTCCGGACTAGGGCGGGGGAGTGGGGTGCAGAGGGGGGTGAGGGCTCTGGCTGCGGGCTCTGGGTTGGGGATGAGGAGTTTGGGGTGTAGGAGGGTGCTCCAGGCTGGGATTGAAGGGTTTGGAGGGCGGGAGGGGGATCAGGGCTGGGGTAGGGGGTTGGGGCATGAGGGGGTGAGGACTCGGATGGGGCTGCAGACTCTGGGGTGAGTCTGGGGATGAGAGTTTTGGGGTGCATGAGGGTGCTCCAGGCTAGGATCGAGGGGTTTGGAGGACAAGAGGAGGATTAGGGCAGGGGGTAGGGGCACGGGTAGAGGCTCAGGGGTGCAGGCGCCAGGTGGCGCTTACCTCAAGCGGCTCCCAGAAGCAGCGGCATGTCCCTGCTCTCTGGCTCCTATGCAGAGGCGCGGCCATGTGGCTCTGCACACTGCCCCGTCCGCAGGCACCGCCCCTGCAGCTCCCATTGGCTGCAGTTCCTGGGAGCTGCAGGGATGGTGCTTGGGGTGGAGTGGAGCCCACTGGCTGCCCCTACACGTAGAAGCTGGAGGGGGCCATGCTGCTGCTTCTGGGAGCCATGTGGAGCAGCCCCTCACCCTGCTCCCCAGCTGGAGTGCCAAAGCAGGGCAAGCCCCAGACCCCATTCCCCAGTGGGAGGTCAAGGGTTGGATTAAAACATCTAGCATGCCAGATCCAGCCCACGGACCGTAGTTTGCCCACCCAGTCCTAGTGTAAAGTAAGTAGCGCCAGGAGGCAGTGGGATATAGTGGAGAGGGCACTAGAGGGGTGCCCTAGCTGTTCCAGGGTCTGTGTTCCTAGCTGTTCCAGGGTCTGATGGATGACTTTGGCAAGTCACTTTGTCTTTCTGTGCCTCAGTTTCTGCATCTGTAAAATGAGAATAATGATACTGACCTCCTTTTAAGAAGAGCTTTGAGATCTACTGATGAGGAAAAACTCTATATAAGAGCGAAGTGTGATTATTGTGTTTCTCTGAGCAGCAGGAATAATTGGCTGGAGAAATGTGTCCAAACCTGTTCTGTCTCTTGAACTATGTGCCCACAACTGCAAAAAGGCAAGTAAACGTTCATCCTAAAACAAGGGCTCCCTGATTCAACATCCACCAACCAGACACATTCTTAAAACAAAATAGAAGGAAAGGTGAATAAACTCCAGATTCTGTTTAGATTACTACAGTTGGTTTTATATTTTTATTCCTCTACCATGGTGTTCCCAAGTAACCAAATGCATTAATTAATGTATTATTAATACATATATTTATAAATATTCCCTCTGCGTGGTATCTCTGTGCCAATGAGCATGAAAGAATTCTTCTTGTACTGCAGAAAACTAAGAGATTCAGAGAAATCCAGCAGTTCTATTTAAGAAGCTATTTTTTGGTATACAGAACACAATTAAAAGGAACATTTCCTGATCCATAGCCATGCAAATATTTGGAAGGATTACAGAAAGCACAGAATAATTGGTCATTAGTTTCTAAACATGTTTTATCTTGTGAAATTAACAACTGAATCTATACAGCATAAATATATTTAGAGAAGAAATGTAATCCTTTCATTGCTGCATTTATACATATAAAATAAACTGGTATTCTGCATTTAATTTATCAGTTACACCGAGAACATGCAGAAACGTGTCAGCAAGAGATTAATTTTTAAGCAAAAAAGATCCTGTTATAATGCAAATGTCCCTTGTAGGGTCAAATCTTGTTTATCTAACTTGCATGAGTAATCCCATTATACCTACTGGGACTGCTCAGGTAAGGGAGGGAAGTAGGCTCATAAACAATAAGGGACGTAAAATGCAGAAAACATAGAGATGACATTCGAACAGAAGCAGTCTGGTGTGCAGACTATCAAGGTTTGATGGGGTGGAATCACTGCAGGTGATGTTGTGCTTTTGCAGCATGATAGGAGAGTGCTAATTCACCTCACTGGTCCCATCTCTGAAGTTTACTGATGGCTTGAAATAGACTATTTTGTTGTAGCTGGTTATCCTCCCATCTGCTCCTGCTGCTTAGGTCTGGTCTACACACACATTTTGTATCAATATAACTATTTAGAACATAAGAACATAAGAAAGGCCGTACCGGGTCAGACCAAAGGTCCATCTAGCCCAGTATCTGTCTACCGACAGTGGCCAATGCCAGGTGCCCCTGAGGGAGTGAACCTAAAAGGCAACGATCAAGTGATCTCTCTCCTGCCATCCATCTCCATCCTCTGACGAACAGAGGCTAGGGACACCATTCTTACCCATCCTGGCTAATAGCCATTTATGGACTTAGCCACCATGAATTTATCCAGTCCCCTTTTAAACATTGTTATAGTCCTAGCCTTCACAACCTCCTCAGGTAAGGAGTTCCACAAGTTGACTGTGCGCTGCGTGAAGAAGAACTTCCTTTTATTTGTTTTAAACCTGCTGCCTATTAATTTCATTTGGTGACCCCTATTTTGACCGCCTCTGCACACTGCGTGGACATCTTCAGAGAACTATCCACGATAACTCCAAGATCTTTTTCCTGACTCGTTGTAGCTAAATTAGCCCCCATCATGTTGTATGTATAGTTGGGGTTATTTTTTCCAATGTGCATTACTTTACATTTATCCACATTAAATTTCATTTGCCATTTTGTTGCCCAATCACTTAGTTTTGTGAGATCTTTTTGAAGTTCTTCACAATCTGCTTTGGTCTTAACTATCTTGAGTAGTTTAGTATCATCTGCAAACTTTGCCACCTCACTGTTTACCCCTTTCTCCAGATCATTTATGAATAAATTGAATAGGATTGGTCCTAGGACTGACCCTTGGGGAACACCACTAGTTACCCCTCTCCATTCTGAGAATTTACCATTAATTCCTACCCTTTGTTCCCTGTCCATTAACCAGTTCTCAATCCATGAAAGGACCTTTCCTTTTATCCCATGACAGCTTAATTTACGTAAGAGCCTTTGGTGAGGGACCTTGTCAAAGGCTTTCTGGAAATCTAAGTACACTATGTCCACCGGATCCCCCTTGTCCACATGTTTGTTGACCCCTTCAAAGAACTCTAATAGATTAGTAAGACACGATTTCCCTTTACAGAAACCATGTTGACTATTGCTCAAGAGTTTATGTTTTTCTATGTGTCTGACAATTTTATTCTTTACTATTGTTTCAACTAATTTGCCCGGTACCGACGTTAGACTTACCGGTCTGTAATTGCCGGGATCACCCCTAGAGCCCTTTTTAAATATTGGCGTTACATTAGCTAACTTCCAGTCATTGGGTACCGAAGCCGATTTAAAGGACAGGTTACAAACCTTAGTTAATAGTTCCGCAACTTCACATTTGAGTTCTTTCAGAACTCTTGGGTGAATGCCATCTGGTCCCGGTGACTTGTTAATGTTGAGTTTATCAATTAATTCCAAAACCTCCTCTAGTGACACTTCAATCTGTGACAGTTCCTCAGATTTGTCACCTACAAAAGCCAGCTCAGGTTTGGGAATCTCCCTAACATCCTCAGCCGTGAAGACTGTTAGGGGCATGATTTTTCACCCACGCAGTTGTACTGGTACAACCCACTATCGTGGACCCAGTTATGCTGATCTAAATGTGCCTTACAGGGGCATAACTTATTCCCCTTCCTGGGCAGAAATAAGCTATACTAGTATAAGCGCTTTCACATAAAATATAACTGTATCCATGATGGGAGGCGGGTGTGTGGGTTGTACCACGTTAAGTATATGGTTTAATGAAAGCAGTACAACTTGTGCGTGTAGAAAGCCCTTAGGGTCAGGTGCTCATAGGTCCCTGCAGCTCTAAATGGAAAGGAACCCCTTCCTCTGCAGCTTGAATGAAGAGGAAACTAGCATCTACTCTTAAGTGGGGTAGGGAGGCCTTTTAAAAAGATCTCTGCACATGACTCACTGTTCTTGTATGAAACAAGCCACTGACTGTGTGGTCCCACTAAAATGAATAGCTACCCTCTTCGAGGATACAGGGCAAAGAAAGATACAGGGCAAAGTTTATTTTTAGTGGGTACCCCCCACCCCAAGACATTTTTAGCAGAGTGCTTGATCCTTTTTCAGGGTTGTTGCTTGAAAACGTATTTTTTAATCTGATCAAATGTTTTTTATTAGCTCCTTGCTAGGTATGGGTCAGTGGATGTTCAGCACCAAATAAAGGAAACCTCTTCAACTACTGAACTGCTAGTCACCCTATCTCCCACAGCACTGGACACAAGCAGGAGCAATACAGCAATCCTTGAGAGTAAACTGAGGAGGACACCACCGCTGCTGTGAGGAAAAGGACATCTCCCAGTCCACCAGCTTCCATTCATCTTATTATGGGTAGAAGCGGGGGGGGACAGAGTTGATAAGGGACATTTTCTCCTGTACAATTACAAGAAAACCATCTTTTTATGCATCTGTGGCTGGGCATTATGCTGCAAGAGAACAGGAACAATGGCCTCATTCTCCAAAGAGCTATTCCTAAACAGGAGAAGGTTAGGGTGGTTTCCTTTTTATAGCTCTCTGCACCCAACTGGAGACCAGTTGCCATGTTCCTCTTCACTCCTGTGGCTTCTGCAGGAACTATGGGAGTTTAACCTGAAGAAGATGACGGAGATAGCTGTCATGTACCTTGACTGTTTCAGGGCATCACTGAATCTTTGGGGCAGAGGCAGCTGGTGATGCTATGCTCTGACACTGGCCCTTGGGAATCACAGTGTCACCTGCACTGGACCCTCCTCCAGGCCAGCAATGTTTCAGCACTTCAGTGAAACTGCAAACCTGACAATCCAGCTGAGTGGGCTTGCTATTTACCCAAAGCACAGAGCTGTGAGGTTCTAAGGTGTATGTGCAGAATTATTTCTAAATTACAATCTTTTCAAAGTTTTCCATAATAAATTAGCTGCTCTTTTAAAAGACTTAGGGGCTGATTCTCCTGTAGTTCATGCCAGTGTAAATCAGGAGTAAGTCCACTGAAGCCATGGGAGTTATATACAGGTAAGCATGGTGTGATGCGAGCATCAGGCCCATACATAGTGCAAATCCACCTACCGTTAATTAGTTTTCATAATTGCTACATATTAAAGAGAACATCACAGAACAATGATTTTGGCTCATATTGGCTGGATCAGACTAATTGCTTCTGATTCTCTCTCTGGTACAGCTGCTACTTCCTTCCTCATCCAAAATCCCCTGTTGTATAACTAAGCACTGCTGACGCTCACGTTTGCAACATTCAGACAGATGAAGCATGTTGAATTTATAGCTTTGACCTTTTCTTCTTTTCTTGCAACATGCTACTTCTAGTGATACTGCTTTGCAGAAAGCATTTGACAAAGCTGCCGTTGACCAGTGATGGATTGTAACGGCGTCAGGGGAACAGGGATGATTTTGTTTTTGCTGCACTTTTGCAAAACTGCCCCAAAAGGGGAAAGGAGTTCCCTGGTTTCACTTACTGGGCCAGAATCAATCAGGTCATGGTAGTGAGGCGTAGGTTTCACTTAAGTCTTCTAGTTTGAACCCATAATAGGAGAGAGCCCATTATGTAACGATAAGAAACAATCACATATCACAGAAAGAGTGACTTTCTTCTAACACTGAACAAAGAACTTTGTTAGGAAGGAAAACAGAATTGTCCCTAAAGCTACACTCTATCACTCTGCTCCAATGACGAGCTTCTGCTTAGAACCTTCCCAGGCCTGGTTTCCTGCTACAGTGTTAAAGAAACAGTACACATATCTCACAGTCTCCAGAATAGACAGGTAGTCATACTGCTAGTACCTTCCCTTATGCTTTTTGGTCATAGAGAGAATGCTTTAATTTGCAGTTAGGAAACTCACCAGCAGAGGCTGCTGAGAGAGCTGTACTGAAGTAATACCTCTTCTTCAGCTAGCATAGTCATCTCTGATGTCTACACTACAAAATTAGGTCGAATTTATAGAAGTCTTTTTTTAGAAATCGTTTTTATACAGTCAATTGTATGTGTCCCCACACAAAATGCTCTAAGTGCATTAACTTAGCGGACTGCGTCCACAGTACTGAGGCTAGCGTCAACTTCTGGAGCCTTGCACTGTGGGTAGCTGTGAGTAGCTATCCCACAGTTCTCTCAGTCTCTGCTGCCCACTGGAATTCTGGGTTGAGCTCCCAATGCCTGAAGGGGCAAAAACAGTGTCGTGGGTGGTTGTGGGTACATGTCGTCAGGCCCCCCTCGCCCTCCCTCCCTCTGTGAAAGCAACGGCAGACAATCGTTTCACGCCATTTTTCCTGGGTTACTTGTGCAGACGCCATACCATGGCAAGCATGGAGCCCGCTCAGCTCACCGTATGTCTCCTGGGTGCTGGCAGACGTGGGATTGCATTGCTACACAGCAGCAGCTCATTGCCTTTTGGCAGCAGATGGTGCATTACAACTGGTAGCCATCGTCATCATACTTCTGCGTGCTCTTTTAGCCGAGCTCGGTGAGGTCATCAGGGGTGCCTGGGCAGACATGGGAGTGATTCAGCCAGGTCATTGCCCAGTCGTAATGCAGCATCTTCTGCCGAGCACCCGGGAGATGACGATGGCTAGCAGTCATACTGCACCTTCTGCAGCCAGCCTAAGATGTATAAGATAGATGGAGTGGATCAAAACAAGAAATAGACCAGATTTGTTTTCTATTCATTTGCTCCCCCCTCCTTCCGTGAAATCAACAGCCTGCTAAACTCAGGGTTTTGAGTTCAATCCTTGAGGGGGCCATTCTGTGTGACAGTTGTTTGTGTTTCTCCTTGATGCAAAGCCACCCTCTTTGTTGATTTTAATTCCCTGTAAGCCATGTAGTCAGTTGCCCCTCCCTCCGTCAGAGCAACAGCAGACAATTGTTTTGCACCTTTTTTCAGTGCAGATGCCATAACACTGGGAACCTGGAGCCCGCTCAGATCACCCCGGCAATTATGAGCACTGTAAATACCACGTGTATTATCCTGTAGTATATGCAGAACCAGAACGTGCAAAAGCGAAACCAGGTGAGGAGGCGACGGCAGCACGGTGACGAGGGTGATGAGGACATGGACATGGACATAGACTTCTCACAAAGTATGGGCCCTGGCAATATGCACATCATGGTGTTAATGGGGCAGGTTCATGCCGTGGAACGCCAATTCTGTGCCCAGGAAACAAGCACAGACTGTTGGGACCGCATAGTGTTGCGGGTCTGGGAATATTCCCAGTGGCTGCAAAACTTTCGCATGCGTAAGGGCACTGTCATGGAACTTTCTGACTTGCTTTCCTCTGCCCAGAAGCACAAGAATACCAAGATGAGAGCAGCCCTCACAGTTGAGAAGAGAGTGGCGATAGCCCTGTGGAAGCTTGCAATGCCAGACAGCTACCGGTCAGTCAGGCATCAATTTGGAGTGAGCAAATCTACTGTGGGGGCTGCTGTGATCCAAGTAACCAACGCAATCAAAAAGCTGCTGATATCAAGGATAGTGACTCTGGGAAATGTGCAGGCCATAGTGGATGGCTTTGCTGCAATGGGATTTCCTAACTGTAGTGGGGTGATAGACGGAATCCCTATCCCTATCTTGGCACCGGAGCACCAAGCCAGTGAGTACATAAACCAAAAGGGATACTTTCCAATGCTGCTGCAATCACAGGTGGATCACAAGGGATGTTTCACCAACATCAATGTGGGATGGCCGGGAAAGGTACATGACACTTGCATCTTCAGGAACTCTTGTCTGTTTCAAAAGCTGCAGGAAGGGACTTTCTTCCCAGACCACAAAAAAACCATTGGGGATGTTGAAATGCCTATAGTTATCCTTGGGGACCCAGCCTACCCCTTAATGCCATGGCTCATGAAGCCGTACACAGGCAGCCTGAACAGTAGTCAGGAGCTGTTCAACTATAGGCTGAGCAAGTGCAGAATGGTGGTAGAATGTGCATTTGGACGTTTAAAAGCACACTGGTGCAGTTTACTGACTCGGATAGACCTCAGCGAAACAAATATTCCCATTGTTATTACTGCTTGCTGTGCGCTCCACAGTCTCTGTGAGAGTAAGGGGGAGACGTTTATGGCCGGGTGGGAGGTTGAGGCATATTGCCTGGCCGCTGATTACGTGCGGCCAGACACCAGGGCGGTTAGAAGAGCACATGAGGGCACGGTGCGCATCAGAGAAGCTTTGAAAACCAGTTTCATGACTAGCCAGGCTACTGTGTGAAAGTTCTGTTTGTTTCTCCTTGATGACACCCCCCCTTGGTTCACTCTACTTCCCTGTAAGCTAACCAGCCTCCCCTCCCCCCTTTGATCATCACTTGCAGAGGCAATAAAGTCATTGTTGCTTCACATTCCTGCATTCTTTATTAATTCATCAGACAAATAGAGGGATAACTGCCAAGGTAGCCTGAGAGGGGGAGGGGAGGAGGGAAGCACCGGGTGGAGTGTGGGAGGAGGGAAGAACAAGGTCACACTGCACTTTAAAACTTATTGAATGCCAACCTTCTCTTGCTTGGGCAATCCTCTGAGGTGGAGTGGCTGGGCGGCTGGAGACCACCCCACCACGTTCTTGGGCGTCTGGATGAGGAGGCTATGGAACTTGGGGAGGAGGGTGGTTGGTTACACAGGGGCTGTAATGGCGGTCTGCGCTCCTGCTGCCTTTCCTGCAGCTCAACCATACGCTGGAGCATATGAGTTTGATGCTCCAGCAGCCTGAGCATTGACTCCTGCCTTCTGTCAGCAAGCTGACCCCACCTATCATCTTCAGCCCGTCACTTACTCTCTTCAGCCCGCCACCTCTCCTTGCGTTCACATTGTGCTTTTCTGCACTCCGATATTATCTGCCTCCACGCATTCTGCTGTGCTCTGTCAGTGTGGGAGGACAGCATGAGCTCAGAACATTTCATTCCACGTGCATTTTTTTCACCTTCTAATCTTCGCTAGCCTCTGGGAAGGAGAAACATATATGCAGCTGGTGGAGGAAAAAAAAGGGAGAGTGGTAGTTAAACAGACACATTTTATAGAACAAAGGTTACACTCTTTCATGGTAAGCCTTGCTGTTAACATTACATAACATGTGCTTTCGTTACAAGATCACATTTTGATGGCTTCACCCTTCCCCCCACCTCATGGCTAACAGCGGGGAACATTTCTGTTCAGCCACAGGCAAACAGCCCAGCAGGAACGGGCACCTCTAAATGTCCACTTAATAAAACCACCCTATTTCAATCAGGTGACCGCGAATGATATCACTTTCCTGAGGATAACAGAGAGAGAGATAAAGAACGGATGTTGTTTGAATGCCAGCAAACACTGGGACCATACACTGCAATGCTTTGTTCTGCAATGGTTCCCGACTATGTGCTATGGCCTGGCATGGTAAAGTGTCCTACCATGGATGACGGAATAAGGCTATCCTCCCCAGAAACCTTTTGCAAAGGCTTTGGGAGTACATCCAGAAGAGCTTTATGGAGATGTCACTGGAGGATTTCCGCTCCATCCCCAGACACGTTAACAGACTTTTCCAGTAGCTGTACTGGCCACGAATGCCAGGGCAAATTAATCATTAAACATGCTTGCTTTTAAACCATGTCTAATATTTACAAAGGTACACTCACCAAAGGTCCCTTCTCCGCTTACAGGGTCCAGGAGCCTGCCTTGGGTGGGTTCGGGGATTACTGGCTCCAGATCCAGGGTGAGAAACAGATCCTGGCTGTTGGAGAAACTGGTTTCTCCGCTTCCTTGCTGTGAGCTATCTTCCTCGTCCCCAAAACCCGCTTCCATGTTGAGTCCTACTCCACTGACAGAGTCAAAGCACAGGGTTGGGATACTGGTGGCTGCACCCCCTAGAATGGCATGCAACTCATCATAGAAGCAGCACGTTTGGGGCTGTGACCCGGAGCGGCCATTTGCCTATCGGTTTTTTTGGTAGGCTTGCCTGAGCTCCTTAATTTTCAGGTGGCACTGTCGCGAGTCCCTGTTATAGCCTCTGTCCTTCATGCCCTTGGCGACTTTCAAATGTTTTGGCATTTTGTTTACTGGAACGGAGTTCAGCTAGCATGGATCCATCTCCCCATACAGCGATCAGATCCCATACCTCCTGTTTGGTCCATGCTGGAGCTCTTTTGCGATTCTGGGACTCCATGGTCCCCTCTGCTGATGAGCTCTGCATGGTCACCTGTACTGATCAGCTCGCAACGCTGGCCAAACAGGAAATGAAATTCAAAAGTTCGCAGGGCTTTTCCTGTCTACCTGGCCAGTGTATCTGAGTTGAGAGTGCTGTCCAGAGTGGTCACAATGGAGTACTCTGGGATAGCTCCCGGAGGCCAATACCATCAAATTGCATCCACAGTACCACAAATTCGACCTGGCAAGAGTGATTTCAGCGCTAATCCCCTCATTAGAGGTGGAGTAAAGAAATCGATATTAAGAGCCCTTTAAGTCAAAAAAAAAGAGCTTTGTCGTGTGGACGGGTGCAGGGTTAAATCAAGGTAATGCTGCTAAATTCAACCTAAAACCGTAGTGTAGACCAGGCCTGAGAGAGTTCTAACTCCCTGATTTTTTCCCCAGACAGAGATGGGAGACAGTGTATTTCCTGCCTGTGGATCTCCACCAGGGACTATGATGACAATAAATAAGAACAACATGCAAGAAAGAGAGAAATAGAATTTCCATTTCCACATCTATATATAAACATATTGAAAAGATTACAAATTCGAAAGACAGAACATAGGATCTCACATATTTATTCACAAGGAATCACTAGTCTCATACTGCTTCCTCACTGTTACTGCCCCTTGATGGTTTATCCACTTTTTTTTTTTTACCCTGAATCAAATTTTCAGCAGGCCTCCTTTTGTGTCCTTCAACTAAGTAGAACCCATCATTGTGCAGAAAAACAGGTGTTTACATAACAAATAGGTTATAATAGCTATGCTACCAAATTCGCGTGCACAAACCAGTGTGTGCATGTGAACAAAACAGGCTGGTTGAACATTTGATACTATGTCTTAATGGCTGTCCAAATTGGCTGTTAGAAATTACTACAATTATTGCTGCAGTAGAGATAGAAATATTGAGTACAAACATATTAATGTCCCTCTTAAATACTAATTCAGTGCACTGACAGCTTTGGAATTTCTTTACACATGGATGTATAATATAGTATCCCTCAATCTATGTACACTCTGGGTGAAATCCTGGCCACCCTAAAGTCAATTGACTTAAATGGGGTCAGGATTTCACTGTAGGGTTGTATATTTCCTCCATATTCCTGAGTTGTCACGATGGCCTTGATGCTTCAAATACCAAGTTAATTTTAACCAGGCAATGGGGGGAGGGAGAGCTCAGTGGCTAGAGCATTGTCCTGCTATATCCAGGATTGTGAGTTCAATCCCTGAGGGGGACCACTTAGGGATCTGGGGAAAAATCAGTACTTGGTCCTGCTAGTGAAGGCAGGGGGCTGGACTTGATGACCTTTCAAAGTCCTAGTGCTTCTGAAATAGGTATTATATTACTACTCATGTGCCCAAAGTCACCTACATGCCTGTAAGATCACAGCTTGTGTGTTTGCTCTGATCCAATTTTACCCTGCATGCCTGAGAAGTATATTAGCTTCATTTTTGTTACTTAAATCTGCTTTTGGTTGGCGGCCAAATATCTGATGGATGTGGAAGGGCCTGAAGTAAAAAGTTTAAATTTATTTCCTTCTCATTAGCCATGGCAATTTCCAAGACCCCATTTATTTACTTAACTGTACAACTGACTTCAGTGTGAAATACCACTAAGTGAGCCTACATGCAGCTAGGGCAGCAGCTGCAACAGCTACAGCAGATATAGATCAAATTCAGCAGCCAGGAATATAGCTAGGGTCACAGCAAGGTGGGCACTCCTCTTGCCTAAGGAGCACCTGAAATAGAACACTTCAAATGCATCATTCTTTTTAAAAAGTATTTTTGGACTCATGAAAGCAAAAGACTGATAACACCAGCTAGAGCCAGTCATAATGTGTGCAGATCCTCCAAGCTTTGTAAATGCACCTCATTCCTGAACAGAAGTCAGATACATCTTTGCTTCACAGAGTTTTAAACTTGGGTTGATACTTCCTGATGCTGCTAAGATTAACTATATCTCATTTAGCCTATTAACTAGTTGTTTCCTTTTATGGAAGGCTAGTTCATTTAACTCCCTAACTGGCATTGTTTATCCTCCCTCTCTTCTGAGTCATGCTCTGTCCATACTACTAGTTTCATTTAATTTTCATCTAGTAAAATAGCACTCCCACATGATGCATAGGGCTTGATCATTTCTCATATATACACACCTATTGCAGTAGCAACCAGGAGTCCCAGTCATGGACCAGGACCCCCACGTGCTAGGTGCTGTACAAACGGAACAAAAAGACCAAACCTTGCCCTAGAGTGCTTACAAAATATATACATACATAAGACAAGAGACAGCAGGGGGATACAGACAGATAGGGGGCATAAGGAAACAATGAGACAAAAGATAATTTATATAGCCACACTTACATACATTTAAATAGACAATAGACAACCAATAGACAATATCATCTTAATGTTATTGAAAGGAATGGTAAAGGTGACAGAAAAGTCAGGTATTAATTTACAACAAAAGCAAATGCAAGTTTTCACACCAATGTGACTCCACTGACTTCAGTGGAATCATTCCAGATTTACATCAGTGGCAGAAGGGAAAATCAGGCCCAACTGTGTTAACATTGGTGTAAAATCAACATCAGTGCGATGAAAACCTGAAGTAATGATTCTTTCAGAAATCTTATGTAATCAGAAATAACACAGTAAAAATAAAGTTCAGAAGTATTTCCCTAATTCTGAGCCATACTCTTCACCTGCACCTAGGTTCTTATCCTCAGCCCAGCCCAAATTGGAGGAGAGAGGAAGGAGCCTCCTTTTAATCACCTTTACGGTTCACAGATCCTGGCCGGGCTGTGCACTGGGCTGGTCCCCAGGTGTAACTTAGAGCAGTTAAGGACCACATCTCCAGTGCCAGCCTTCCTGGCTATGTGTCTTCTGCCAGCCACAACAAAAGATGTGCTATGGCAACCTCTGTGCCCTTGGAAGACTCCATTTGTGACTCCTATTCTGGGTTTAGACCTTCTTTGCACCTGTGGTGTGGCTTCAAGTGGCTACTGTGCTGCCAAAGATTGGAGCCAGAGCATGCCAATCCCAGTGAATTACCTGGTGGTTTTATATTATGGACAAATTCCCAAGTAGATTCAGACCAGCTGACTCATTTCACTTGTGTGTCCAGCTAAACTTGAATCATGATGCTCATATTAAGTGCAGTAGACTGATTGTGCCATTAAACTTCACCTGTGATTTAAATGTGAAACCATTTAGAACTAGTAACTACCATTTTATTACAGGGTGCCTAAGAGAACCAAAACAGCTGAGATAGGATGGCTGCAGGGCTGTTACATGAGAATATGTATATATGATATTAGTTCAGAAATGGGGAGGAAGTTATTTACTAAACAGTGACAAAATGACTGCTGAGAATCCATATTAACAGAAACAGAGTGAAACTGGAAACTATCATCAGGAAGCAGTCGAGGTAAGTTGGGTGCAGTGCTATATCTACAAAAGCTGTTTTGAAGGCAAAATTACTTTAAAGAAAAGCCAGTGTCCTTTCCCCCGCTCCTCCCAGGCAGCCAATAGTATGAAGTAAAGCAACAGAACCTCAGAACAAAAGAACAAGAAATCTAAACTAGAGGAGTGTAGGTGGATGTCTTGCATTGATACGGCATTCAGTTTAAAGGTATGAATGTGGTTCTTGTTCTGTGCCCTGCCTTGACTTCTTCTTATACAAAATCTCAGCTATATAAGGCAGGGAGAAAAAACCATTTGAAAGCAGAAGCAGTAAATGTTGGGGGGTGAAAAATGAAACAGGTTTAGGAAATCAAAGTGTCTACAAAGCATCTGCTCTGCTCACAGACTTCAGTAAATAGGCAGACTCAGAGTAACAAAGAAAGATCCGAAACTAACGAGAGTTATTAAAAGCAGACATTGTCAAAGCAAGCCCATTTAAAAGTGTATTTAGAATGTTTGATCTGTGTCATTACAGCAAAAGGTGGATGCATGAAAACTAGAAGAGGGTGGGGACCAGGTTTTCAATTTAGTGGGAAGTTCTGCAAAAAAAATTTCCTGACTCTGGAATAGAATCAAAACAAAAATTTCATAAGTTCCCACTACATGAAATTTTGAAGAAAAAGAATTGTGGTTATATTTTGTTCTGATTTTGAACTTTATATATATGTATAAGAAATTTCTAAATGAAAAGTACTTTTGAAATGAAAAATCAAAATGTTCCTGTGATGGGTGGACCCTAAACTGAGCAACCTTACACTGAGCAACAAGGAGTTAAGGAGTTACTCTGGTCTTAGCCAGCTCCGCCTTGCCACACCTGTAGCAAATGCACCCACTGGTGAAGGAGCTAAAAGGCAAGAGAGCAACTCGTTTGGGAGTAGGCCTGTTCCCGGCAGCTCCAGGGAGACAAGGTGAGGGAACATAGAGTCTTTCCCAAAACAACTGCCCAAAGTCCCCTGAGATCCCGCTGCCAAGGCAGCCTGAGAGGCAAGCTGTGATACTCTGTTCCTCAGAATAGCACCCTGGAATGCTGATGTCACCACTGAGATGGGATGATGATGAGTTTTGTACAAAGTATGCCTTGTGAGGTATCATTTAAGAAGTCTTTTTTTGTTGAACGTTAATATCCTGTTGAATTGTGTGTGTTATTGTACATGCAATTATGAAGTCTTGCTATATGTGTTACTGAAATATGTTGTGCGGTTGGGATTTCAAGTGACCTTTCAATAGGGACAAAGGAGCAACTATCACTCACAGGGCAGGCATTAATGGCCTATCAAGAATCTACTATCCCAGAGACTTCTCAGAGAGGGCATGTATGCAGAGAGGACTACCTGACCCGATAAACAAACTAGGGAAATACAACCTAGATGGAGCTACTACAAGGTGGGTGCATAGCTGGTTGGAAAATCATTCCCAGAGAGTAGTTATCAGTGGCTCACAGACATGCTGGAAAGGCATAAAGAGTGGGGTCCCGCAGGGATTGGTTCTGGGTCCAGTTCTGTTCAATATCTTCATCAATGATTTAGATAATGGCATAGAGAGCACACTTATAAAGTTTGTGGACGATACCAAGCTGGAGCGGTTGCAAGTGCTTTGGAGGACAGGATTAAAATTTAAAATGATCTGGACAAACTGGAGAAATGGTCTGAAGTAAATAGAATGAAATTCAATAAGGACAAATACAAAGTGATCCACTTAGGAAGGAACAATCAGTTGCACACATACAAAATGGAAAATGACTACCTAGGAAGGAGTACTGTGGAAAGGGATCTGGGGGTCATAGTGGATCACAAGCTAAATATGAGTCAACAGTGTAACGCTGTTGCAAAGAAAAAAAGAAAAAGCAAACATCATTCTGGGATGCAAGAGCAGGAGTGTTGTAAGCAAGACACAAGAAGTAATTCTTCTGCTCTACTCTGCGCTGATTAGGCCTCGACTGGAGTAGTATGTCCAGTCTGGGCGCCACATTTCAGGAAAGATGTGGACAAACTGGAGAAAGTCCAGAGAAGAGCAACAAAAATGATTAGAGGCCTAGAAATTAGGGCCCATGAGGAAAGATTGAAAAAATTGGGTTTGTTTCTTCTGGAGAAGAGAAGACTGAGAGGGGCATGATAACAGTTTTCAAGTACATAAAAAGTTGTTAAAAGGAGGAAGGAGAAAAATCATTCTTCTTAACCTCTGAGGACTGGACAAGAAGCAATGGGCTTAAATTGCAGCAAGGGCGGTTTAGGTTGGACATTAGGAAAAACTTCCCAACTGTCAGAGTGGTTAAGCACCAGAATAAAATGCACAGGGAGACTGTGGAACCTCCGTCATTGGGGATTTTTAAGAGCAGGTTGGACAAACACCTGCCAGGGATGGATAATGCTTAGCTCTGCCTTGAGTGCAGGGGACTGGTCTAGATGACCTCTCAAGGTCCCTTCCAGTTCTATGATTCTATGTCACAGCAAGGATTTTTCTAGCAGCTGGAAGAAAGAATAAGAGAGGGACAGTGACATCATCAATTGGCCTGTCTGTTCCCCCCGACCCCATCCCAATACGTGAAAGATCATCTGTAAAAAAGACCTGGAACTAGGAAGATTGGTCCCAGGCTGGAAGGGAGTCCAATATGTGTATTGAGAAACTGTGAGCTGCTTATAAGGTCTGTAAGGGTGAGAGACTGTTTGATTCAAATCTTGCTTAATCTGAAAGTTACAATTCAGACTGTGTTTCTATTTTTATTTCTTAGGTAACCAATTTTGACCTCTATCCCTGCTACTTATAACCACTTAAAATCATTCTTTCTGTAGTTAATACTTTTTTTTAATATATTTTACCTAAAACAGTGTGGTTTTGGTCAAAGTACTTGAGGAATCGCAGCTCAAATTACAAAGGCTGGTGTATGTCCACTTTCCTTTGAAGAAGTGGCACACTTATTAATGAACTTGCACTGTCCAAGAGAGTCTTGAGCAACGTAAAATGGTATATTTCTGGGGTGCAATGTGGGGATGATTGGCTGGGGTATCTCTCTGTATAATTCATGAGTGGTTCAGGGAACATTCATGCAATATCATTGCAAGTGGGGCTCCGTATGCTGATGGCTGAGTGATGACAATGCCTGGAGGGGTTTGCTGATTGTCACTGGCATGGCTTTGTGAGAGACAACCCAGGCTAGAGAGTTAAGGGAACACAGTGGTCCCACCATTCCAGGTTGCACCCTGGGGATCCTGTCACAGAAATACTGCCCTCTCCTATGAACTCCACCAGCAGGGGGAAGCCTTGGACTGAGCTGGGCCAGGAGAAGGCAGTTGCCCTCATGCTGTCTTATCCTAGACAGTAACCTTGGGACAAACAGCAGGGAGGTAGTAGGAAGTGGTCCAGAGAGGGCTACCTTAAGCTTCCCCAGCTTTCAGAGCACTGATAGCCCTCAAGGGTCTGGGGTCAGCACCCAATGGAGTGGAAAGCCTGGGCTCCCCTACCAGCAACGCCGCTGCACATCACTGACTTTAGCACTAACCATTAAGAAGTGATCCCCTACCAACCAACCTTGAGTGAGGGCGGTCACAGTTCCATCCTGAAAATGCTGAAATAGAACATTTCAACATTATTGAGATGATCCTTGACAGGTTTTTCTCAAAATGATTCCACAAAAGGATTTGCTTATAACCAGTTGGCATTTTCAGACAGAAAAACATTCAGTCAGAAAATTCCCAACCAACTTTAATCAAAACAAGTATGACAGAAAAAGGCATTAGGACAATGGATTTTTAAAATATCAATAAGATTGTTCTGTGATGCAGGGGGGAACGTGGCTGCTGCTCTGGCAGGGAGTGCACTGGGGTCCCATGGCTGCTGCTTCTCTGGGCGAGCGGGAACAGCCCAGGGCCCCACCGCTGTTGCTCCTGGACCGCTGAGGGGACCAGCTGCCTGGGGCCACCCAAGCAGCGGCCAGCGTGGCTGGCCCCAGGGCCACCTGAGCAGCTCAGGCGGCCCTGGGGTCAGCCGCACTGGCTGCTACAGAAGTCACAGAGGTCCTGGAAAGTCACAGAATCCATGACTTCCGTGACACTTCCATGAAAGACTCCCAGCCTTAGTTATAGACATCAACAAATTTGGAACATTCTGGGAGCAAGAAAAATAGTCTATACCCATTCATTAAGGTTCTGTATAGTACCCAAAGTTTCTTAACTTTACTTACAAGGACCCCAGAGAATGCTACAATAGATATTATACACCACATAGCATTCAGGCCAATAGTATGCAAAGCAGCAAATGTGATAACAGAACAAGATAAAAAATGAATGCTACAGTCTGAAACAAATTCAGATGGATAAAGGATGGCATCCCTATAATGGCAAAAGTGCTACGATAACTCCTACATGATGTAAAGATCATGCATAGGCCATACAGTGTACTCTAATTAGATGTTATCCTTGCACACTCTTTATATTGTGTATAACTGAACAATGCATGAGTATGCATCATCCATACATGATCTTTGTATTTTTGTTAGTATGGTTTATGTGGCTAATTGCTAGTAATTTTCATCTTCATCTCCAACTGGTAGAGTTTAGAATAAAAGATAAAACACCATATCAACTGGATGAACACATTTCACAAAGCGATCACTCTATAGTAACCTCTCAGTCCTCATGCTCAAAGGAAACCTGTACAACACCTTCAAAAGACAAGCCAGATTTTGCTAGATACCAAAAATCATGGACTGAATAGAGACATTGTATTCATGGCATATTACAACAATCTATAACCCACAAAATCCCCACCTCTCCCTCCATATCCTTTTTTTTTTCCCCCCTACGACTGGAGAGTTGTTAACTAGGAACTTCACCTTGAATGGTGCCTTGAAATATGTATTAACTACTTAAGATAAACAACCTGTTCAGCCCATGTATTTAGCTGAGATACTTTGAGTACAATTCCCAGAAGAAGAGCTCGGTGTAAGCTCAAAATCTCATTTCTCTCACCAACAGAAGTTGGGCCAATACAAGATATTATCTCACCCACTTTATAATTATAATATACTGGCTACAACAACAGTGCATCCAATATATTATGACATTTGTTCTTTTGTGCAAAGATCAAGGCCTGCATTTCCAAATGTTGATGGTCTTTGATGTTTCTGAAAATCATGTCACTTATATTTAGGTATCTAAATAGGGATTTAGGTTCCTAACTCTAGGCACCCACATTTGAAAATGTAGGCCTGTGTCTCAGTTACAATATAGCCTCTTTCTGGGATGTATTCAGAAGTTTCATTGCCATAGTTGCAAGCCTTGGAACATGTTCTAGTTTTCTGCAACTTGCTAAATAATAACCCTGATTCAGCAAACATATAGGACATGTGTTCTGAGCTTTAGAACATCAAAACAATACAGCTCTGTGAAAGTGAAAATACAAACCAATTCAAGATCAGACTGAGGCAAACTATTTCGGATCCTGATTCTCATCCTGACAGTCTAAAACCTTTTAGTAGCTTCCAAAAATTAAAATACTTTTCCTTGGTTTCACTAATTTTGCTTGTTTATATTTGATATGGCTGCTGAATTGTCTGACATGTACTTACTCTGGAAGAAGTAATGGAAGGATTGAAATGCAATACAGCTTTCTTGCTCACCATCGCCATGAAATTTATGCTGCTTTTTCTTGCTGATGCCAATTATCCTCCTTATACTGATCTCTCCTCTCCTGAACATTTCAATTTTTATCAGTCATTATTGCCATTCCTTTCTGGTGACTGAGGATGTATGCTTTGCCTTACCTATGGTCACAACTTCTACCTTTCTGGGTTCTGAATTATCACATACTGAGACCCGTTCAGCCATCTCTCATCACACTGAATAGTTCCTTGCTCTGTGACCAGTCCCAATATTATCAGTAGGCCACTCATTTGAGTAAAAGTGAACACAATTGGCAAGATCTGAACCATAGTGTTCATTCCAGTTTTTCTATTGTTGATGAAAATACCGGATAAACAAAAGATTATGCCAAATGGCCTTTCACCCATTCTAATACTACATTTAAGACCATACCATAGTAATCAGTTTTTAAAATATTCTGAAGAGTTACTTGGCATTTCAAGCTGTTTGGTAATTTTTCATCATCATGCTGCAGATCAAAATTCTTGTAAAAAGGTAGATATAACTTTTTCTGTTTGAGCACAAATAAATGCAGTCCCAGGTACAATGCTGCTTGTCGTGTCACTCTCCAGGCAGTCACTAAAGAACTGGAATTCAATTAGAATGTTCTCCAAAGCCATAAGCAGAAAGGCTTTGGAGATGTCATAATGCATTGCTGCTGTTGGGATCGTGGTGTTTTTGAAAAGCCAGGGGGGATTTTTTTTTAAGGTGATATAGTGCTGATAGCCGAAAATAAAGTCCAGCTTGAGAGACTGCTTAAAGAACTGAATACAAAAAGTAGTCAAGTCGGATTAAAAATGAACCAGTGGAAAACAAAATACATGAGATCAGATGATCTGCCAAGAACCCAAGAGGTCGAGAAATATGTTTATTTGGGCCAGGAAGTCAACATTCACCACAATCAGAAAAGCGAACTGTCATGCAGAAAAAAAAGCTGGATGGTGCACATTCAACGACATCAGGGACATCCTCCAAGGAAAGATCAGCAAAACAACTCATGCAAATCTTTTTAACTCTACTGTGCTTCCAGTGATGCTATATGTCAGTGAAACATGGTCGCTGACGAAGACTGAAGAACATCAACTGTCATACAGAGGGTGATGGAACAAACATTTTGGGGCATTTCGCCCCGCAATCACATCCCCAATGAAATAATTAGGCAGCAGTCTGGAGTGCGAGCTGTTATTGTTGAAAGCAGGCTCAGCAAAATGTGGTGGGCGGGACATGTGGCCCGACTCAGTGACAACAGATGGACTGCAGCTATATCTGAGTGGTATCCACGAGAACAGAAACGGCCACGCGGTTGGCCTCCAAAGAGGTGGGATGATTTCCTAACAGAGATGGACAAGCATGGCGAAGGATGGCCAGAGCGAGAGAAGATTGGAAGACATGTTGTGATCAGCTCAGTCTTAACTGATGAAGGACAGTCTACGCAGGGGGGATCTGTAGAGGAAATGGTTTGGGAAACGGGTGAATCTCCAAATTTCCTCAGACCAGAACAAATTGACATTTGAAAAAAATGCATCCATGAGGTCCAGGAACAACAGAAAATGATCATCCTAGAACATTCCATTCATTACAGATCAAAGGAACTGGGATCTGTGCTGGAGGTCTGGTGTCTAATTTAGGAATGTTAGAGCCAGTGCAGACCAGGATCCACTCTTCTTCTTGAGTTTTTTGGTAAGAACAGCTATTGAGTTCCTAGTAAGGGAGTGACTGTGGCAATTCTTGTATTAGGTCTCTGATCAGTCCCACTGTGAAACTGATTTTTTCCTGAAGCCTGAGCAGTCTCAAGCTGAAATGGATGATAAAAATGCTGTCTTTCCAACTCCTGAGTTATCTGGGATGGTAAATAGCAACATAACTCAGGGATAGGATCCCAAGTACCTTTTTTTTCTTGTAGCTTTATACTTGATTGTTCCTTAATACCCAAGATTGTATTAATCTAAGTCCAGAACTCCACCGTAGCACTGTCAGGATGCTAGCCTAGAACTTTGAAGACCCAGGTTCAATGCCCTACCTGACAATTCTCAGAAAGTTGCTTATGCTAAGATTCTCAAAACTATTTAGGCTTCTGATTTCCATTGAAATCAATGAACTTTGAAGCCTAAATACCTTTGAGGATGTGGGCCCTACTCTCTCTCTGCCTCCAGTCCCCATCTGTAAAATGTGGGTAATAATACTTCTCTAGCCCAGAGGGATGTTGGGAGGATAAATACTTTACCTGTGAGATGCTCAGATATTACTCAGGTGGGAGGACATATAAATACTTAGATACCCTGAATCTATCAGCCTGTGCCATTCCTCTATGAGCAGACCCGTTCATTCTCCTACCTTGTTACTGATTGGAAATATGGTCATTATCTGGTCTCTTTTTGGAGAGATTTTTATCTCAGTTTCTTTTCTGTAACATGGCAATAATACTTCCAGACCTTACAGGAGAGTGGTATGGGTTAATTCATTAATGTGAGGTGTTCAGAGATTGTGGTGATGGATGCCACAGAAAAGCATTAACAAATAAACCCTATACACTTTTCAGAAAGGCAAGAGTGGTAGCCAACAACCTGAGTGTGTGTGTCTTGTGGAGACAGAACTTCTTGCAGCCAGTTCTGAACAGAGAAGTACCTAGAGGTACAGTTGCAATGACTGGCAGTTTCTAATCTCTCCAATAATGATTATATGGATCCTATATCCTAACGATAGTCAGTGCAGGTGACAGGTGGACAGGAAATGAGGGAGAAACTCCAAGTAATCACAACATTGATCCTGGACAGGGAAGTAAATGAGACTCCAAGAAGCTGCAAGAATCCTATTGCAGGATAAACCCAAGAGGGGAATAAAATAGACTAGTTTATTCTCTCACATATGGGGTATCACAAACTGCTAGCGACAGTTAATTACTTTGAGATAATATCAGAAAAGCAAATTTATGGTAGAGATTTAAATAGTTTCATTAAAATAAATAAACAGACAAAGCATTTGACTTTGACACATTTGATTTGCATATCTAGAGGATTATGAATGTTAATATTCGTTCCCAAAATAAAAGACAAATTTTCAAAGATTACATAGAATCTATCTGAAATGGATTATCAAGGAACAGTAAATAATGAAGAATGTAACCAAGCCAGAAAAAAGAATTTGAGTATTTCAAGACTAATAGGTGAGAAAGACAGTTCATTAACAGATAAATGCAGAATAATGATGTGACCTCAATTTGTCTTTTCAAACATACATTAATCATAAAATACAGGGAAAAGAAGTCTGAGAGGTAAAAGATAAGTCTGTGTGTGTCATTCAGGAACAATGAAGAGCAGAGAAACAAGACAAAGCCCATTGCAGAGAATATGAGCCACTATGGGAGGCTTTTTTGCTTATTGTGTGCATGTTCCCTTTTTTATATTTATGTTTGACTCTGCTAAAGTTAAAGGTAGGGGCATATACATAGTTTCTATATGGGCCCACTTTTAAACTAACAATAATATATGTGTAGAATCAGGACCTGAACTGAGGGATGTGGAGTGTTCTTTTGTTCCCATTGTTAAAATGCTGAGGGCTAAATTCATTGGTGTGTGATGAGGGCTTTGCAGCACGCTGGTGATGCAAAGCAACCACAAAACCAGTGTAACTGACTGGTCAAACCAGGATTACAATTGTCTAGCTTTATCAGCATGTGCTGTTGAATTAAGCCCTTAATTCCATAAATCAGTACTTAGATTAATACACATAGGGAGAAGACAAACAAGCAGTGTTTGTCATTTATTGTGTGGTGCATTAGTAAAATGAAGATAAAATGGCAATAGAACAACATTAACACATTATGCAAATACAGCCATTGCAGACTGTTCTACAATGTACTCACTATATAGTAAACTGAGCATCCTCAACTTCCTTTTCTCTAAAACATATAATCACTTGCCACCTAGTGACTTAACAAGTATTAGCAACGTATTAGTTGTTAAGCAACAAACCTGGCTATGGAAAAGTGCATGATTCTTTTGTGGGATTTCATGTGATTTTTTTTTTATTCCATTGGGATAACTTCATCACCCCAAGTTTTATTTTCCACAAATGTATTGGCCAATCATTACTTTTTCTCATTAAATTATGCAACCATTTGAAAAGTCCTTTTTGTATAAAATTCCGCTTCTTGAAATTTAGCAGCATGGAAGTAGGAGCATGGTTCCCCCCCCACACACACACACTTTTTGGGGAGAAGTTTCAGAAAGTTATCAGTGGGTAAGTGTGAGAGGTCATAGTGAAAACTGTTATGGAGCCTTAGCTAGAACAGCGTTATCACAGCCATGCTAAATATAATCCTCAGTATTGACCTCTAGTTCTGGCATTATCTCCATTTAACAGATGGGTTAATTGAGGAAGAGGCGTTAATTGACATGCACTGAATAGGAGTCAGTGCCACAAACTGCAGAAATCAGTTCTTGTATCCCATGCATTTTCCTCTGTGTAAGAGGACGACTTCATAAAAATTGTCATCCCTATGCAAGTTCATATTGTGGCATCAACATATTTTCCCATTTATTTCACTCCCAATTAAACAATAAATATGCTCTTTGCTCAAATTGATCAATTAATTTGAGAGTTTGTTGTGAGCATACCCTAAAAAGCAGAAATAAATTACATGGTCCATTGAAGTATACTCAGATTTTCTAGTTTTTAAAAAAAATATCACCAGTATAAAATATTCAAATTATTGCTCAATAAGGCACTCAAATATCAGGGTGATTAGCCTGATATAACAGCCTAGGACAGAACACTATACAGAATAAATATATTAAACTAGTCTTTAAAAAAGCATGAAAATAAATAAAGCAGAACCAGACAAATAGCTTCTGCACATTGAACATCTGAGACTTGGTTGAAATATACAAAATAAAATAATCAGCCCTTAATAGAATGAGGATGGAATAAAACAACACGAAGCTGTCACTTTATTTTGTAAATATTTATGTCCCTCTGACATGTTCACCATGTTATTTTTTTTTATTTGGATAGTATTGGTAATGAGCTGTTTACTTTGTTCTGATCTAAAGATACTGGCATGAAGATTTAGCAGCCTAATTAAGTGTGAATAAATAATTTTTCCTTTGTTAAAGCATCCCACATACAACTTTTATATTACAATATGTCTTGTTGGAGAAATTTGAAAGCTCTCTAAGTGCCTACCATAGAAAATGGTATTTACATGAAATATAGATTTATACTCACCTGATAGTGGAATGTACTAATTATTCTGCAACTCTATAAGTGAGGACATATGGGAGCTATTAAATTGTTTTCCTTAAGAGAGACTACATTTCAGAAACAAGCAAGATGAAAAAATTGTTGAGGGCATACTTTATTTAATCTAAGAAGGAAAGGCGTTGGGAGAATAATATGGCAATTGGTATACAAAACAGAAACTCCCCACATTTGGCAAGCACATATTAAAATGTATGCTTTGAAAATTTACACTTAGCAGCCTTCTTGACTCAGTCTTGAAGTTCTGCATAGATCAGAATGTGGTTCTTTGGTCTGCTGGTTTATTATTTCTGTGGCAAATATGCATGAATCTCAGGGAAAAAAAAACCTTCTACATTGATTGGTCAGATTGTCAGTTTGTTGCTAAGGTCCCAATACTGCAAACATGCAGGTCTTCTATGCCATTGTAAGGTTCTGTATAGCTGGGTTATAGTTAAGTAATGCTCACAATTTATTGACAACTTTGCATGCATGGGGTTCCCAAACTGTATTGGGGCCGTTGATGAAATCCCTATGCTTATCATTTGCCTCCAGCCCTCCACCAGGCTGCAGAATTTATAAATAGAAGGGGGTATTTCTCCATGGTGCTCCAAAGAGTGATTGACCACTGTTGCAGGTTTACAGATATAAATGCTGCATGGTCAGGAAGGGTTTCAGAACTCATGTTGTTTCAGTTCATGGAGAAAGGACAGTTTGCCCCCAAGGACCACTATGGATATTAATGCTGGGGAGATTGATCTAGTAATTTGGGGATGCCCTGCTTAATGAAGCCATACACAGGCCACTTGGACAGAAGGAGGGAACATTTTAACTATTGCCTGATCAGTTGAAGAATAGTGGTCGTGTGTGCTTTTGGCCCTTTGAAAGTCAACAACACTACTTCTGGAATTCTTTGACAGCAGCAGCAGGGGAAAACAAGATGGAACCATTATGGCTGCATGCTGTGTTCGGCACAATATTAGCAAGACCCAGACGGAGAGCCTTAATGATGGGTGGGAGGCTGAGACGCAGAGACTCACTCAGCAGTACGAACAGCCTAACATCCAGGGGAATATTGTCAGGGATGCCTACTGTTCATATTTTGAGTTTCATGCTTGAATATGTGTAGCTGTACGTCCAGCTGCTAATCTGTGGAGGGGAGAGGTTGGGATAGACTGAGCAGTGCAGCATTGTTTATGAGTGGTGGAAGTCAGATGTTGCCTATATACTTTTGTAAAACTGTATGAAGGGTTTTAGCTTTATTTAAAGTCTTGTGTTACATGCAGTGATGAGTCATAATAGACCAAACTGGATTTTAAATGCTTTTTATTATAAAACAGTAACAAAGCCAAAAATAAAGTTTTGATTGAACCCATGGAGAAATAATACTTTATTATTTGAAAATACATTTACCAACACTATCTACTTATTATCCAACAAAGAGCAAAGCTTTAAATAAAATAACAGTGCAAACCAAACTGAAAGGGAAACAATGTAGACTGTGTAAAAATAGCAGGGGGGCTGGGAGCACTTAAAATTAGAAGCAGGTGTAGGTCTTCCCTCTGCCTCTTCTTATACATGGAGATTCTGGAGTTGAGTTGCTCAGCTTGAAATTTTCTGGTGTTTTGTAGAGCTCAGGAGTGCTGGGCTATCAGGAGCCAGTGTTTTCAGTTGCCCCTTAATAGGGAATGGCCTCTGGGACAAGTGCTGCATGGATATGATGGGGAGGCGTTACTGCTGGTTCCTGTAGCCAGTTTTGCCCAGGGGCTAAAGGACAGGGCTCGATTCTGGCTAACAGGATTGCCAGGCCTCCTGTTATTTTTGTAAGTGTCTTCTGGCTCAGGATAGCATCATGAATTGCCGCTGTCTTTTTCCAAGATCTCCTTGGCCATGGTTCTCCTTTCCTTGACCACTGCCATGATCGCCTGGGAGAGTTGCATTTCCTTTTCCCTGTGGGTCAGCATGTACTGCCTCCATCCAGTTTTAATTCTCCCAAAGAATCATTAATAACACACTTTTCCTCTTCAAAGTGGTGATATATTTTGTTATGTTAGATCAAATAACCAAGTTACAGTAAAAAACACTGGACCAAGTTCATCTATACTGTAATTCTTTTTAAGTGAATGAAATACACCAGGAATGAATCTGGCCATTGTTTTGTGCCAAGACAGCACATTCATGTCTCTAGAAGCTAAACTAGTTTAGAAAAATCCTTTTCATCTCTGAACTGGAACCTTTTCCTACTGTGTCCAAATCAAATGCATTAATTGCACCAAAGCCCACAGAAAAAACTGTATGTCTGTGCCTGAAAACCTCTGTTACATCTAGATCAATGGAGTAAAAAAAATCCTTCATGGGCAGAGTGCCATTTGCAACAGCACTTCACCATGAAGCAATGGCTATAAAGTTCACTTGCCAATATGAAAGAGGATTTCATTTTTGTTTCTTGTGAGCTTGTAAAAGATGGATGAATATCCTTGACATTACCAACTTTCACAGATGACTTCAGATTCAGATAATGCTCCATGTCTCTTTATTATCCAGCTGAAAAAGTGTTCTGGATTGGAATTAATTAGTGCTAGATGCATCAATCTCCATGTTATTTAACCTAATAACTTCCTTAAAAAGCCATGCTCCATGCATGCTGTCACAGCCTATTCCAGTCCTCCCCAAGATGGCCAGCAGTCTATTGCAAATGCACCTAACCACAGGATTCCATGTGCTTCCAAGCCAGCTGTGTCTGGGCAGAGTCTAGTTATTATTCTTAGCTACAGAGTCTGCAAGGCACATTGCTGATCTAAGAGCTTTCATCTGAGCCTTTCCTTGGGATGTGGGACTCTGCAGTTCTGCCTCCCTAAATCCTAGAACCAGTTCCTCAGTTGCTTACGCACAGTCCCTCAGAGTTCTGCATAGGCTGTGGTCACTAGTTTAACCCCTTCAGGGACTAAATGGCAGGAAAGAAGGAGCACAAGCTTAGCAAAGGAATTTCTTAACCATGGTCTATCTACTCTTTCAAAGTTCTACAGATCTTCTTCAAAAAAATAAAAGCCATGAGATTCATCTGTCCCTAGTCTGTTCTTACCCCTGCTGTGAGCCCAAGGCTTGTCAGCATTTCAGGCTAGGTGGAGTCCCTCCTGTCCCCCCAATCCTGTATGTCCTGCTTACATGTAGCAATTGTCTGAACCCCAGTCAGAGAAGCAATTCCCACCTTTAAATATAGTCTCTCTCCTTTTGCCATGCACACACCTGAGAAGCTGCAGTTCTACCAGTCAGACTAGCACCACTATGTAGAAAATCTACAGTTTCCTTACACTGTGCCAGCAGTTGAGGCCATCAGTGTTGATGTCCCTAGACTGGTGTATGATGGCTCCTCAGTCAAAGACCTTCAACAAGACTTCAAGCAACTTTGGGGGCACAATGGCTGTCTGGAATACATCAAAATAGACCTGCCTTGGGCAAGATTAGATGTGTTCACCACATAGCACAAAATGGAGATCACACTACAAAATGGAGGTTCGCAATACAAACTAGAAGTCACAATTTGGTGTGGACATATCCCACTCTGTCACATTTGCCACTCCACCATTTTTCAGATGAGACATGAAATTGAAGAGCTGATTACTAGTAGTCACTAAAGACTCCATGGAACTTTTCACAAGTTTAGAGAGTTTTATCACTAATGTCCTGTCAAACGTCTAATCAAGATTATTACATTGTGCCTTCCTAAATTCCCTGGACAATTTGGATTTGATAGTCTTTTGTTCACTTCCTGTCCTAAACTGTTGCACAGAGTTGTACATTTTTAAATAGCTTGCATTTCACTGCATTTAACTCATGCATGAAGTAATTCCTGTAAATTATAGAGCTTTTTAGGTCATTTCATCCCAAAAAGCATATGTACATGCATGCTATTTTATGTCTATGGACCTGCTCTGTAGCCCATACCTGTTGGCTAAGCATGACTTCATGGAGGTCCTGCCTCATTTTACTCTGTCCAGGGCTCCTTAAATAAACTCCACCAATACAGAGTTCTCAAAACATTCCCCTTCTGAGTTTTTAATTTATTTTATATACAGATCACAACAAGACCTGGGGCTTCTCCTTTTTTGCCAAGAACAGAATTTCTCTCCCCACTTGCCACTCCCACCTGGAGTCTTTTCTCATGGTGTCTCATCTCAACTCTGGGGCTTCTCCCCGTTTTCCCCAGAGAGGATCCAAGCCTTTCAGGTTCACCTTGGTTCTTCTCTGCCTTTGGCAGGTTACTTCCAGCCCTTCCTGGCTGGAGTCCTTTGGTCCCTGAAGTAAGTCTCCACAGCTTCACTCTGCTCCTCCTCCCCCACTTCCTTTTCTCGTTTCCCTCTTTATAATGCTCAGGGTACCCTTCCTAAAGTCCAGCTGGGCAGCAGGTAATCAGTCACCGGTGCATTGGACTCTTAAAGGGGCCAGTCACCCTGTGACAATGAGCAGGTATAAAAAGGTATCTACAGATAAATGGAAGACAGTTTCCAAATGTTATACTCTAGGAGCAGCAGTATGTAAATGTTGCCTCTCTCTTTACTAAATCTTACTTTGTAAATATGTAGACAAATAGATAAGTCAAATCAGTGTTTTACCAAGAAAGAGCTGACACTCGCTGAGGTTGGAGCAAAAGCTTAACTACCCAATATCTTTAAGTAAATTTGTCCAGAAGAAACATTTACTAAATTGAATTGGGTAGCAAAGGAATTGGCCTATAGTGAAACTAATTAAATAGCAAAAGCTTAATTTTACTAGCTACAGAGATGATATCATTGACATAGGATGAGGGACCCACTTTGTAATACCCTCAAAGATCTAAGTGGAGCACGTCTCTCACTAAATCGAGAACAGACTGGAAAAGGATTTGAGACCATGATTTTTGCTGAGGAAGAGAATTACTGGTTATTTTATCTCAGTCTCTTACCTGTCGGACGATAACCACACTGGATTCCATATGTATCTTACTTCATTCCTGGCACAAATGGGACCTTTCTGTGTCCCCACCATGGCATTCTCAGCCTTCATGAAAACATTCTGAACTTAAAAGTGAACAGCCAAAGATTTCCTCAATTTGGAGGCCAGGAGCCATATAGTCTAAGATTTTTAACATCAATGTCCTTCAAAGTGTAGAAAAGACTATTGTGCTATCTAGAATGACCCTGGAAGTAAAGGGGTTTGATGAGATGTTCAGGAAATCTGTGAATAAAAACATATAGCCCTAATCCAGAAAGAGCTCTCAGAACTATCAGATTTTAAACTGGAATATGGGAGAACTAGTGATGAGCAAAACTCTAATCTTATTTGCCTAGGCCTCTGTAATAGGTTTGGATACTTATAAATGTATCTGAACCTTTTTGAGATACCCTCAAGTCATGAGCCCTCTCTCTCCACTCCCCTGTACATACAAGTTTATTACCCTAGCAGTCCCCATGCTACACTTCCATCCCAGTCTCCTCATAAATCTTCTTCCTCCCCTTCCCTCAACAGATCTGACTCTCCTCTTCCCAATGGTTGGTCTTCTAAGCGGAAAGCTCAGCAATCTGCTACCCTCATCTACATTTGGTTTCCCCTTCCAGGGGTGATCAGGCAGCCATATCCTCAGTATGGTATTCTAGGGGCAACCAATAGAACCAGCCTCCCTCCACCCATGTGTCAAATGGCCTTTACTCTCTGGAGTTTTGAGGAGTGACCAGCACTCCCACTCTGCAAGCTGACTTTTTGGGGAGAGGGAGGGGAGGGGAGCTTTGGTGGACAGTCACCCCAACCCCCACCCCACATTGATCTTCCAGATGTGAGTAATCTGCCCATTTTCCTATTCTAGAGGTGGAAGAAGAGATCTCCTTAGCAGCTTTCAGCAGCTTCAATCCTTTAAAACATAAAGCCCATTGGCATTTTACAGTGCCAATCAAGATTCAGAAGTCCTTGATCTCTTTCTCTGGTCCCAGACAGAATTGCCACAAGAACAGCATTTCTCAGGGTACTTCTGCACTTTCAGTCCTGACTAGAAACACAATGTGAAAAATAAGTAATCTGAACATTCTGAACCAAGTAAAAGTGTGTGTGTTTCTAAATGTGGGGAAAGGTCTGGGGGAGAAAATCCTCTATTTTACATGAACTGGTTCATTCTATTAAGAACCTCATGGAGAGCATAGTAAAGAATTACATAGCAACAGTAATAATCAGTCAGTAATGACAGACCAGTTATCTGAGGTAAATTTTTATGTTGTTCCAGTGACTTCAGTGAAGTTTTACTAATTTCCCCCAGTTCAGGATCTGGCCTAAGGCCCACTGATACTCAGTTATCTAGAGCAGGGGTCCCCAACCTTTTTAGGTCCAGGGACCGGTTTCGTTTGCCGGACCCTCCGCAGTCGTGCCTGCGGGAGGTCTGCTGCTCTCGGGGCTCAGCTGGAGCTTCCGCAGGCACGCCTGTGGGAGGTCCACCGGCTCCAGTGGAGCTTCCGCAGGCTTGCCTGCGGAAGCTCCAGCTGAGCCCCGGGAGCAGCGGACCTCCCGCAGGCACGACTGCGGAGGGAGCGCTCGTCCCGCGGCTCAGCTGGACCTCCCGCAGGCATGCCTGCGGAAGCTCCACTGGGTCGGTTCGCGGCTCGGTTTCTAAGAGGCCGCAGACCGGTACCGGGCCGCGGACCGGGGGTTGGGGACCCCTGATCTAGAGAATAGAGGTCAGTTTATTCATCATATTTTGTTTAAAAAAAGAAATGAAGATTTGAATGCAGAGATCTTACTGAACTGAAATGACAGATTGGTGTGTTGAGAAACTGATCAGTTGTTCATTGTATTTGAGATGAAGACACATTTACATCATATGTGACCATGTCAGTTACTTGAGGGTGAATATCTGGTTTGACATGGTTCAGGCATAACATAAATTCAGACCTGTGCAAAAATAGAAACAAAAATAAGGGTTTTTTTTTTTAAGAGTAGTTTTCAAATCTTTTTGATAGAAGACTTTGAAAGTGTTCTGAGAATGGTGCTGTAATATGCAAGGATTAAAGAAGCAAAAGAAAGATGGTTGAAGTACAGTAGGAAATGTTCCTGAAGAGAGTGAAGAATGAAATTATGAAAAGATGTGACCTGAATAGCATGGCAGGAAGAGAGCTCAGTAAAAGAAATGGTAACTTTTTAAAAGCCTACAAATGGGTTTTTAAGAGTAGTAGGTGCCATACCTTTTGTAAAATTGTAAGTTTAAAATTAAGTAGCTGGATATAATAGGACTTGTTATAAGATTAACCCAAGGGCATCTTTTTTTCATTTCACTCAGCGGTTAGTCTCATCTTGGCCCTTGCTTTTCACATGTCACAATTAATGATTCCTGAAGACAGCCTGGTTGTCAGCTAAACCACATACATTATATGTGGCATTAGAGATAAAACTCAGGTTCTTCTGCTCTAAATATACATGCCTAGTCCACTACTTGTGCTAAAGGGGAATCTTCCTCGGCTACTAGTAGTATTAAGGTTTAGACTGAGGAGCACAGCAAACTAATTTTATTTTTGCAGGGAAGGATGTAGCTAGGGAAGGGGTAGACATTCAGTTATAAAAATCAGTGTTTCTATACTACAAAACCAGTTTCTCCTCCCTTGGTTTTCATACCTCAACTGCTAAAACAGGGCCTCATCCTCCCTGATTGAACTAACCTCGTTATCTCTAGCTTGCTTCTTGCTTGCATATATATACCTGCCCCTGGAAATTTCCACTACTTGCATCCGACAAAGTGGGTATTCACCCACGAAAGCTCATGCTCTAAAACGTCTGTTAGTCTATAAGGTGCCACAGGATTCTTTGCTGCTGTTTGTATACAGAGAAATACCTTTAAATATTAATATTTAAAAAGCAGAAGTCTGATACTGCTGCCATTTTTCTTTCTCCCTCCCCTTCTCTCTTCTGCTTCTATCATTTCCCACCCTTTATGTTTTCCTATTTATTTGTTTATTTTTTCTCTTCACTATGGCTCTGCCAATCTTTCCTGGGAAAAACTTTCGTCCATACTGGAGCAGCTTCTGATTTACACTTTTATTTTTGTTTTCTCTCTTCCCCATCTCTCCTTGAATTCTTTACACTCCCCTTTGCTTTGCTTGCTCATTCCTTCTGTTAATATAATCTCTCTGCCTTCCTCCCTTACTCCGCCAGTTCTATCCAGATCACTACTGCTTGCCACCAGTCTTTAGGAGCTCAACACACTGCTCAGATCTGAATGTCTCCAAGGCTCCCTGCTCTAGCTAATAACCACAGGGTGACTCCAATTATCAAGCACCACTTGAATTTGGAAACACTATTAACTGTAAAACTATATGATCCTTCCCCCTCATTCAATCAACCCTTACTCCATCAACATGCAACAGCTGCCTTTAAAATATTTCCAATCTTCCCTAGTACAGGGAATGTCTAGGGGATACTATGTATACTTTGGCCTGGTCTCCCACAATACCAATTTGGATTAGGGGTGTGATTTTTTTTTTAAATCATGCAGTTAGAATCATAGAACCATGGGGTTAGAGGGGACTGCAGGGGTCATCTAGTCTAACCCCCTGCCAAGATACAGGATTTGTTGAGTCTAAACCATCCAAGACAGATGGCTATCCAGCCGCTTTTTGAACTCCTCCAGTGAAGGAGCTTCCATGACTTCCTTAGGCAGCCTGGTCCATTGTCCTACTGTGCTTACAGTTAGGAAGCTCTTCCTGAGATTTAATCTAAATACCACTACAGCTCCTAGTGTGGACATATATAGACACCTTTACATATAGAGCACCTTTTCCATATGAGAATGGGAATAGGCTGTACCAGTATAGGGCATTTTTATATTGGTATAACTATGTCCACACTAGGGGTGTTGTACCATTTTAATGATACCAGTTAAAGCGGTACAACTATCGTGGCCAGAAAAGACCTTCGATCATTTAGATATTTATATAGCTTCTAAGGGTGACCTCTGTAACTGAATTTATTCCTCAGAATGATGCATAGTATTTTCATATATCTTTGTAAAGACATCCAGACTATTTATTTGTTGTGTTAATACTTCCAGCAATAATCTATACATTTCTCCCCTAGGTTTCCAGTTGTTTTTGATGGCAGTAGTTAATGACTTGGTAATAGCATCTGTTTACATATTTTTCCAGTTTAAAAAAAAATCTTCCATTATTTAAGAGACAGACATAAGAGGGAATATGACTTATGTTCTATACACAGACTGTTTTTCTGCCATTTGTAGTTGATTGTAAACATAAATTGCTTTTAAATCCCATATTCTGGTCACTTTTGGCACTGTCATTAAGACCTCCAGCTCTACTTGTGTGTGTTTGGATATAAATTTATTTTTGATGTATAGTAGAAAAGTTCTAAATAACTTGTTCTAAATATCTGTCAATATGAAAACCAACATAAAATCCTAGAGTATTATTCCTGCTCTCTTCCAATGGGAGCTCTCTGGAAATCCAAAAACTGTTTTATCCTCTGCTATCCTTTAGGTACCAGTAAGATTTCCTATCTCATTAGGACATAGAATCAACTGTTATCACAGGACTGAGTGCTGTTGGGATTCACTCACTCCTCTGTTCTGTTTGCTGACAAGGCAGAAGTACTGGGATGTGAACTGAAAGATACACCATTTAATATCCTTGTGCTAGACAACTGAAGAGTTCAAGTTACACAAACTTCATTTTCTGACACAATAGGTTAGAACTTGTTTCAGTGATTTCTTTGGCCACTGACTACTATTTATGGAAATACACCCATTCTTACTGGTACTGTGACTCATCCAACCCCTATTTGTATGCATATTACCATAATCTAGTTTTTGAGCTTCGGGGGAAAAGGATTGTCTCCATTTTACTTGTTTCTACAGTGCCTAGCACAGTGGTGCAGTGATCCCTGATTGGGGCTCTAAGCACTACTAAAATATAAATAAGACCATAATTTATCTAAGGGTGGCCCCTGCTAGGGTAATTGAGCACCTCACAATCTTTAATACATTTGCCTCATAACAGCCCTGTGAAATATTATTATCCTCATTTTACAGATGGGAACAGAGTCAGAGGGACTTGACAGAGGGTACCCAGGAAGCAGGGAACTGAACCCAGCTCAATAAAGTCCTAAGCCAGTACCCTAATGACCATCCCATCCTTCCTCTCCTATGATACAAAAAGTATGTATGCTCAAATAAAGGTGTGTTATGCAGGCACTCCAAATTGTGACACAATGGTTACAAACCATTCTTTTATCCCATTAATTTGCATGTGCAGTTTGTAAGTCAGACTCCAGGTCTGGTTTAACAAAGACATGATGCAATAACAGTTGGTGGTTGAATGATTCCTAACCTTACTGTTACTTACAAAATAGCCATTTACTCCAAAATCAGCATTACAATTCCTTATATAATAAAGAAGCTATTTGTTTTTGTCTGCTTCTCATTCCTTCCACAAGGACTTTGTTCATTCTACTGAATGGAATGTGTCAGATCTGCTCTACTTTATGTGATCGTGTTGCCTTTTTATCGGCAGCTCCAGCTTATACAGGATGTAGGCACAAATTCTGCTCACTTTACTGCTACAAACAGTTCTACTAACTTCAGTGGGACTATTTGGGTGGGTAAGGTAATTTGACCTATAAGCCCTAACAGAGTACAACTATACATGCTACATTAGTAATATTGCTAATGCAAGAAAGTCATTGATGGCTGCAGCCTACCTTGTGTCCATTTGCTCCATGGATGCACAAGAAGACTAAGGGAAGTTGAAATCTTTGTGCTCCCCAGAGCAGAGAATTCATTTCTTCATAGCAATCCTTGAGCATAAGACACCTTGAAGGGGGCAGAAAGGTGATACAGCTATGGCCCTATGCCATGTATGCACCAGAACTGGTCAGCCACGCAATGGAGCATGCAGCACCCCCTGACTAGATCTAGCACTGGACATGTTCATCCCATACAATGGGAGTCCCAGGAAGTACTATGCATCGTGTGCACCAAGATTGAATAATAACCAAAGAAAAAATACAGTCATCTAACCTCCATAAAATTTGTCTTTCAAACCTAATTACTGAAGTAATGAACCATTGTTACTTCATAAAAGTTTCACTGATTATCTAATTATTAATAGTTAGGGATGTGTCTGAGTATAACATTAATCAAAATCTAATGCAAAGTATATAGTTTTAAAAAAAATTAAATACTTTCACATATCTTTTTACAATTAAAGTTTTATTTCCCATTCACTCTGCTTTCATTTCCATTTTTTATTTCTCTAGCACTGTACCAGTATTATTTGACACTGAAACATCAAAGAAAGAAAACATTGAAAGACAGATGGACTATGGTCCAAATTCATCCTTGCTATGAATTCACTGGATGAACTTGGACCATTACATTTATTGGGCCACATTCATAGATTCCAAGGTCAGCAGGGATCACTGTGATCTAATCTGACTTCCAATATAGCAAAGGTCAAAATAGTTCCCCAAAATAATTCCTAGAGCATATTTTTTTTAGAAAAACATCCAATCTTCAGTTAAAAATTGTCAGTGATGAAGAATCCACCACAATCCTTGGTAAATTGTTCCAATGAGTAATTATTCTCATCAATAAAAATTTACATCCTATTTCCAGTCTGAATTTGTCTACCTGCAACTTCCAGTCCTTGGACTGTGTTGTACCTTCCTCTGCTAGACTGAAGAACCCATCGTTAAATATTTGTTCCCCATATAGGGATTTACAGACTGTGATCAAGTCACCCCTTAACCTTCTCTTTGTTACGCTAAATAGATGGAGCTCGAGTCTAATCACTGTGTATTCTTTCTGCCAGATGGAGTCAGCAACAAGGGCCAGGTTCAATATCTAGGGGTTCCTCTTAATACAAAACAGAACTGGCTCAAGCCCCTTCCCAGTAATTGAGGGAAAACTAAACACCACCCTGAGCACCTCTAAGAGGCAATACTGCCCTGCTTGCAAGTGCTGAGTCAGTGTATAACAAAATAAAACGTAATAGAAAGGGAACCCAGCATTAATTGGGGGGAAAACCCACAACCACAATTTTAAAATATTATACCCACCCCACATTATTTCAGGCAGTGTTCTTTGCCTCAGTTTCCTGCTTTGAGGTGTGAAAGTCTATTGAACCAATGTCCCTTCAACACACCACTCCCTGTCCCCCTCTGCTGCAGCCCACTCACCTTTGGTTGTCCTGGTCAGTGAGGACTCTGAGTTCGGAGTGGTGCATTCATGTGGGTTCACCTCCCACCCCCAGTCTGTTGCAACTGACTCATTGCTGCTGCTATCTCTGCCACTGTTTGTTGCTGTTATCTCTGCCGCTGCCACTTCTGTTGCTGTTGTCTCTGCAGCTCAACTCTGTCACTGTTATCACATCTGCTGCTCACCACTCACTGGCACTTCAGTGATGTTACATACTGAGCATCCACCACTTGGCCAAGCTCTAAGTGATTTAAGCTCTTAATGATTTCACTGATTAGTAGGGACCTCTCAGCTGTTGCCTCTTTGTTGTCTTCTAATGCAACACTGTGCCCACACCTACTCATCTGTGATGTCAGCTCTAGTAATCACTGAGCAGAAACAAGGGCTCTCAGTTCAGTCCAATCAGCTGTGTCTATAAACACTGGAGAAGGGAGGATCAAATGGTGTCTAGGACTCTTTAGATAGCATTCAGCCCATCAGGTAGCAACACCTGTTCCAATTCCTCCTCCTCTTATTTTCACTAGGAATTGGCATCCCTGTGGACTCCTGCATGGCTGGTGTGATCAAGTCATGATTACTTGTGTTTAAGTTACCATTATTTTTTTTCTCACTGAGTTGCTCTTTATCTGTCAAGACAAGATGTAATATAGAATTCTCCTGTGTCGGCTCCAACACTTTTTGAGTTAGGAAATTGTCATCTATGATATTTAGAAATTCCAGGGATGTTTTAGTACTGGCAGTATGACACCTGCAGCATATGCCACTCACATTGAAGTTCCACATGACCACAAACTTATTTTCCCCCCTACACTCTATATATAGGTGTGTTAGGAGCCAGTCATCCTGTTCCCTAGTGTGATTTGGTGGTCTGTAGCAGACACCAACCAATATTGTGCTCTGTCTGTTAGGACACTGATCCAAAAGCATTGAAGATCTTTTTTTTTCTAAATTGTCAGTGAATCAGAAATAGGTAGTGCCACTTCCCCTCTGCCTACTTGATCCTTCCTAAATAAATTTAACTATTGATTTTAACATTCCAGTCATGGGAATCATCCCACCAGGTTTCAGTAATACCAATTAGATCAAATTTATTCTCAGAAATGAGCGATACCAATTCCTCTTGTTTATTACCCTGGCTGCTAGCACTAGTCTATGAATGAAAGAATTTCTTCTCTTCATGTCCTTTGGTTCCATGATTAATTTTATTCTCAACATCTCAACCCATATCTGTCCTCTCCTCCCACCCCCATTTTGCTTTTAGTTTAATGCCCTCCTGATTACTCTAGCCCCAAATCTAAGTAGATGTAATTTAATCTTCTTCCAGCCCTCTTAATATGCAAGTTACACCTAGTTAGGCTCCTTTAGACCAAGATCCACTTATAAATGTATAACTTGCATCTCCTTATGCATCACTACTGCATTTGTTCTACAGAATATCATTCAGCCCAAAATACATTATATATGGCTATATTAGGATCACATCAGCTGCCATTTAAATGCCACCCATTCTGCTTTACTAACAAACAGCACAACTAGTTACTGTGCCATTAAGCAGCTAACCAGTCTCAGGCAGGAAATGAAGAATAAAAAAAGATTTAACTGCAAGGAAAATTTAGGTAGGCAGAATGTAATTACACAAACTAGGACACAGCCAGATGCTCACACTGCTTTTAAACACACCCTTTGAAAGGAAGCCATGGGATCCTTAAGAGGTTAGAGTCTCTGGAACACTGGACTTTCACACAACAAAATTCCTTCTTTCACTATACTGCTCTGGCTCTGTACTGACTTAGAGGACAGAGCACCAATTACTGAATCATTGACACCATTTCCCGTAGCTCTGGGTTTTCTTTGGAAGTTTCCCATCAAACACTGACTGGACCCAACCTCACTTGTATGGTCTGTGACAGTTGTACAAACTACAGTTAACTGGTCATGAAACAACCATTTTCCTTCCAAAATATTTGTTATTAATAAGCATATGCAGAGTAGCTTGGATGAATAATTCTCAGAGTCTGGTTTAAACAGTTTGCTTCAGCTACACTCTTTGTTGTTTATTAGCACTGTACCATGGTAGGCTAAATTGCATGACGCTGTTTCTAATCCCTGATTGGATGGCAAACATTTTACTAGAACAACAAATCAAGTGCAACTCACTTTCTGATACAAATTTTTGGAAGAATAATAATTTGTGCTAAAATCAAAATTTGGGGATTTGCAAATATTTTTACAACTGCCCAACAGTCTTCCAAATATTCATGAATAATAATGGAGTGGGACCCCATTATCCACTCAGTACTTTTATTTTATGATGATAGTATCAAATAATTTAATTATTCAGTCAGATCTACTTTTGAATACGTTTCAAAAACAAATGTAATTACTTGGGACCAGATTCTGCTGCCCTTACTAATGCTGAGTAGTCTCTCTTAGGCTGAGTAGTGCCAATGGGGATTAGGCACATTTGAGGATCTGGTCCTTACCTCCCAAGTAATCCCATTGATTTCAATAAGATACTAGTCGGTGCAATTAAGGGTGGCAGAGGCTGACCCTTTATTTTTAACTAATGGCTAATAATTAAGGGACAGACTGTGCATTGTTGCACAAACCTGAGCAAGGTATAAATGGCACCTCCCCCACAGTAGCCCCCAGGAGGCATTGTATCTGAGGGACACCCCTTTGAGGCCCACTTCCTTTCCTGTTTTTGTCTAGCTCCATGGGGTATGTATTTGCTGTTGCCCTGCATCAGCCACAACTTACAACATTCCCTGCAGCAACCTAGCTGCACGCAGCAGTCTGAGGATCAGAAGCAAGATTCCACTCACTGCTAGCCCATCCCTGACCATTGCTCCCAGGAAGGCGAGAATGAGTGAAGAGGAATCAGAGGACGTACAGTGCACACTGATTTCTGTATGCCTAGACCATCGTCTGGTAGCCTGTGCAGGGGTATAAAGGGAATCCTCACCTCTCACTCCACATTGGCCAGTCATATAGTCCAAGTCAGGATCTAGCTCTAAAAGCCAAAATCAGTCAGGCAAAAAGAATTTAGTCTCTCTCTTGGAATAAACTGATATCTATGATATTCTATACAGTTTTGCAAATTATTTTCCTGTTAGTTTTTAGCATGATCGCTCTACAGATTTGCTTTCTCACTTAATGAGTGTAAATAGCCATTTGGCACACTAATAGTAAAAGTCAAGATTCAGAAGTACCATAGAACTAATGAACAGAAGCATCATGTCTCAGACACCTCTTTTCAGACTTTCAATAACTGCAATACTGCACAATTTATGCTGAAGGGTTAGATGAATCTATTAAAAAAAATTAACCATAGTTAAAAGGTTCACCAGACATTTATCAGATGAACAGAATATGGCATTTTTTGAATAAATTTATTCTGGGCAACATAAGAAATTGTTTCAAATTAAAATTTAATGAACACAAAAGCTGCACTCGTCTGTTGTGTTCCCAGTGGTTCCAGGCCAGGAATATTATGTAACCCAAGATGAAATGGGAATTACTCAATTTCTAGACTACAGCCTACAACTTCTTTTTATCTATACTATGTGCATCATCACAGCAGCCATGAGTTGTTTGCTTTTCTCCCGCACACAGAAAGATGTTTTTTACTCCATAATTATTTATTTTGTTGTCGTGGGGAAACTGGTAAAGAGGCAGGCCTTACTCTGACCAAAGGGAGACTGCTCCTCATAGAAGGAAGTTCCTGAACACATGCTGCCATCAAGAAGGCTCTTTCTCCCATTTTCACTAGATTCACTCATTAGAGATTGTTTTGATTTTTCCTGAGCAGTACAAATGTCATGGTCACAGAGGGCCAGCTCATTCTTGATATAGCCCAGGCTTAACCCATTAAGATCAATGGGCAATGAAGATCAAGACCTTACATTTAATCTGGAACTTGATAGGGAGTCATTGAAATTATCAGAACACCTACAACATATATTTACAACAACCTGTGTTGTTCTGGTGGACTGCTCTGTATTGCACCATCTGGAGATATTTCTTTGACTGTAGTTTCAGTCTCGGGTTGGAATGCATAGATCATTATGACCAAGTCTATATTAGTCAGGTTGGGACATAGCCTTCCAGAGAGACTACATGGAAGAAGGCATTCTTAGACATTGCTATTTAGTATCCAGTACCTGTGAGAAGTGTAAAGGACAACAGAGGCTATGTACTATTTTAGAGAGAGGGTGATTATATAGTGTTTGTTAACTCTTCACATTTTCCTCTCTTCCCACCTGAATCACCTCTATTATGGCCGGATTTAATTTCAGGCAGTTGTTCTTCATCCATGTGCTGATCTCATTCAGGCACTAGGATAGCTGGGAAATGGTTCTATTTGTATTTGATGTGAAGAAGATGTAAAGTGTAGTACTGTCTCTCTGCATTGCTGGCACCCAAGACCATGATGTCTTACACAGGGCCAGCTCCAGCTTTTTTGCCATTCCAAGCGGTGCGGGAGGGGTGGGTGGGGAACCCAACCAGCTGATTGGTGGCACTTCGGCAACAGCTCAATTGCACCACTTCATTCTTCGGCGGCAATTCGGTGACAGGTCCTTCACTCCCTCTCTTCCTCTTTGGCGGCACTTCGGCAGCAGCTCAAAGAGGAAGAGAGGGACTGAGGGACCCGCCGCCCAAGACCCGGACGTGCCACCCCTTTCTATTGGCCTCCCCAAGCACCTGCTTCCTTCCCTGGTGCCTGGAGCCAGCCCTGGTCTTACAAACTGCCCCCAGTGGATTGTCCTATATAGTTACTATGATGGAAAAGGAAATGGAGCCTTGTGAAATTCCACAGTTGAGAGCTCTGAAAGTGGAGCTGCAATCCGAACCTAAGAATGGCCATACCAGGTTAGCACAATGGTGCATCTAGCCCAGTATCCTGTCACCAATCAGTGACCAATGCCAGATGCTTCAGAAGGAATGAACAGAACAGGCACTCAAGTGATCCATCCCCTGCCATCCACTCCCAGCAGACTCAGAGCATAGGGTTGCATCCCTGACCATCTTGGCTCATAGTCTTTGATGGACCTATCTTCCATCAACTTACCTAATTCTTTTTTGAACCCAGTTATAGTTTTGGCCTTCACAATATCCCACGGCAACGAGTTCCCCAGGTTGACTGTGTGTTGTGTGAAAAAGTACTTCCTTTTTTTAAACTTGCTGCCTATTAATTTCATTGCGTGATCCCTGGTTCTTGTGTTATGATAGGTTAAATTACACTTCCTTATTCATTTTCTCCACACCATTCATGATTTTATAGACATCTAACATATCCCCCCTTAGTCATCTCTCTTCCAAGCTGAAAAGTCCCAGTCTTTTTAATCTCTCTTCATATGGAAGCTGTTCCATGACCCTAATCATTTTTTTTGCCTTTCTCTGTATCTTTTCCAATTCTAATAGATCTTTATTGAGATGAGGGGACTGGAACTGCATGCATTATTCAAGGTGTAGGAATACCTTCAATTTATATAGTGGCATTATCATATTTTCTGTCTTATTATCCATCCCTTTCCTAATAGTTCATAACGTTGTTAGCTTTTTTGACTGCTGCTGCACACTGAGTAGATGTTTTCAGAGAACTATCCACAATGACTCCAAGATCTCTTTTTTAGACCACCCATCATTTTATATGTATGGTTGGGATTATGTTTTCGAATGTGCATTACTTTGCATTTATCAGCACTGAATTTCATCTGCCACTTTGTTGCCCAGTCACCTAGTTTTGTGAGATCCCTTTGTAACTCTTTGCAGTACGCTTTGTAGAGTAGAACTTCAGAGTTACGAACACCTAAGGAATGAAGATTGTTCATAACTTATGAAATGTTTGTTTCTCTGAACAAAACGTTATGGTTGTTCTTACAAAGAACAAGTTTTACAACTGAACATTGACTTATACAGCTTTGAAACTTTACTACGCAGAAGAAAAATGCTGCTTTTAACCATCTTAATTTAAATGAAACAAGCACTGAAACAGTTTCCTTACCTTGTCAAATCTTTTTTATTAAACTATTCTTTTATTTTTTGGTAGTTTCAGTTTAACATAATATTGTACTCTATTTTATTTTTGTTGCTGTTGTCTAAGCAGCTGCATGATTGTGCGCTTCCAGTTCCAAATGAGGTGTGCGGTTGACTGGTCCAGTTGTAACTCTGGTTTTCATAACTCTGAGGTTCTACTCTATGTTGTAACAGCATTGGTCCCATTACAGATCCCTGGAAGACCTCACTATTTGCCTCTCTCCATTCTGAAAACTGACCACTTATTTCTACCCTTTGTTTCCAGTCGTTTAACTAGTCACTGATCCAGGAGACGGCCTTCCCTCTTATTTCCTGACTGGCATCACTACCTCTAGGTCTGGCTTGTGAGTGAGGGTTAGGCTCACCACAGCATAGTGACTTTCACCTCTACTAAATCTATAAGACAACACAGCTGGATTTCATGATTACTAGTACCTTACACTGTGGAGAGATCCAGTGACATCAAGCATGGCTGTACAAAACTCAGCCATTTCACTTCACAAGGTTTCATTTCATTCAGTATTTGTAGAATTGCACCTCTCAACTTTTGCTTTGAGTTTCAGGTTCAAATTAACTCCAAACTTGTTTGCAGTAGATGAATTTCTCCTGGCTTCACACTGAAACCATAACTCAATCATGGAGCCCTGCTCGAGAGCCCGAAAGGTTGGAGTTTCAAGTTTATATCAAATCGAACTAGGTGAATTCCTAATGTTTCTGTTTACACTGTACATGGATGAAGCATGCAAAGGTTTTGTGGGGGAAAGGACCAATCCAACATCCCTAATCAGGGTAAAGTTACAGGGCTGCAACACAGACCTCCTCTTGTAATTGCTGTTCCAGCCAGTTCACTCAACATCCAAATCCCCTCTCCATGCTGGTTGCACAGGTTAATCCCAGATAGCATTGGCCCCTCCTGTCCCCTGCACCAGCATTGCCCTCTACATTGGCCGATGTGAGGCTGACATGGAAAACTCCAGAGTGGTGTGCAGAAGGTGACAAAGCCATGTGCCTGCTCCATCTGCTGCCTCCCACATAGCCCGCCTCCTCCCCAACATAGGCACAGAGAACTTTGCATAAGCCCTCTGTGCCTGGGTGAAATCTGTTTGTGAACATTTCACACAACCTTCCTCCATAGTCTTCCTACGTAACAAACAAATATTATAGATGCTAATCACTGATATTTATTTACATTCCTGATCATTTTTTCCCCTTTCTATACTGGGTTTCACTTCTAGGAACAACACTTTATCAGTCAGTCTAATTAGCTGACAGTATGTTTTCTGCAGTAATACTGCTTAGGAAGCAGGCTGTTTAAGGAATTAATGTAAAATTCCAGATGTCAAATGTTCAGAGGAAGGTCAATAATTCAAATATCTGACCTCTAACCACCCTGTAATACCCAAATGTTTCCAGATATTTTTTAAGAAATATTTTACTTTATCTTACCAGGATATATATTTATATCAGTGTTTTAACATGGTTAGGAAACATGAGGATGATTCAGAGCGTGGTGCTGGTGCTGGAACTAGAGCCTGCAGACTGGTGGCCAAATGTCTTGCCTGCCTCACATCACATATTTTCTAGAATCAGGCTGTTCCTCTTGCCAACTAGCTAGTGGCATGCTCGGTGTATGGCTTCTTCATTATTCTGGCCATAGCTAACACATAAGGTTAACTGTGTTTACAGCTGAATAGTCTGCATGGAAAGGAAGGGTTAAATTCTGAGCTGCTATATTTGAACCAGGAGGTTGTTTCCAGTTCCTGGGCCTCGAGTATGAAGTTTGGGGTTAGAAGGGCCAGGACATGCAGGCCTAGGGGATTGTGGGATAATAGTGGCAGACTTTCCACACACAAGCCTGACCATCAAGGCTTCAGCTGCATAATGAATGGGCTTGGACCTGCACCACATGAGTCAAAAGACTTTGTGCTTGGATAGTCAGGGGTCAACAGCACAGGAGCCCCAGCAAAGGAGACAATAGCATATAGGACTCTTGAACAGACTCCTTACAAGCAGGGATGCACACCTCAGTTCAGTTCCAGCAACCAACCAAGTCTGAGTTTGTGTACAGTTCTGGTGGCTCCCAAAGTGTCACTAGAGGACTTCAGGGTAGAAAGCTTATGCAAACAAAGCCCTCTCTGTAGCTGTATTTCACCTGGTTCACCAACAGAGGAGGGCAGAGAGTTCCTTACCCTTAGGAGCTTCTGTCCATCTGGAATTCTGGGGAACTAGTTAATGCAGGTGAAGCAGCTCTGTGGCTGTTCTTCCCCCTATTTACCAACAGATGGGAGCAGAGGGCACCTTACTCTGGAGAGTATCAAGCCATTTATTCCATTTTTTTCCCTTTTTAACATATCAAAGCTCTCAAGGTGCAGCGCAACAGCAAACATTACACACATTTATCAAAACCCTTTTTTTTAGAAATGGCAAGAGACAATAGACCTCCTGAAAAGAAATCTCAGCCTTAAGCAAGTTCCAGAGTCCCAGACTAATCTCTACTGTTCTGTTAAAATGTATCAATATTTGTATAGGGTCAGAACTTGCTCATGTCATGTCATCTTATGATAGGAAATATCTCTAATACATGAACAGGTGAAATAAACAGCAGGACAAATCTTTCTACCTTCTACTACCATGTATTAACAGAAAGGATTTGAAGGGCTAGCCAGAAACTCATCACTATACAGAACTCCCCCGCTCCTGAAAGAAGAGACAGAAGCTTGGTAAAAAGTTCCACTTTCCTCAGCTTATTACTACTATTTCATGGCACTTCCACATGATGAAATAAGAAATGATAGGCACAATATAGCTGGTACATCCATTTCCAGAGGCATCACACCTCATTATTCCTACTGCAGAGGTGGTTTCTGAAACAAATGATATCATGTTAAATATTATCTCCAGCCAGCCAGGCATGCACTTTGTGATCTCTAATCAATGTGGCTGAGTAAAAGCAGCTGGAAAATGCTTCCCAAAAATTGCAAGTATTTTGCAGCACAGCTCATACAGGATGATCATTTCTTAGTATTTCATTTATGTCCGCTTAGGCATATTCATGGAACAAATCAATGACTACTTTGCAGTTAAATTATTATAGAAACAAATTCCCTGATAAGGTAAGATACATTTAAGAAGTGTCCTGTTTCCTGGTAAAGATAAATATCACTTTGTAATAAATGACACTTTGACATTACAGAAAAATTCAGCTGCTGAAATAAATTACCATTGGAAATTACATGCTGGGTACAAAGCACTGACGTGAAGTTTGAATATCAAGGCTTAGGCACTTATCCTGCAAGGAGTTCTGTACAGAACCCTGTGCCTTCATGAAGCACACTGAGGCCCAGGGCTCCACCCACAGTTCTTCCAGGGTCATGGAGCTGGAAAAATGTAACAGTAGAAAAGAATAAGCACATGTAAGTTACAGAGAGAAAGGAGACTTGTGTCACAGCAATCAAATATTTTGGAGGAACATGTCTCTGGAAGATTTTGTGCCACCTGAAATGTAGCAATTCTGCCAAGTTTCAAGACAGGTGCACTTTTTTGAAGATGTTGAAAATAAAAAAAGAAGCCCCTTTTGCTAGATAATTCACACTTCCAAATCTTTCCTGCTCCACATACCCAAACTACTACAGCTGCTAGTTACTCCATTAGTTAGTGTGGTAGAGAGCTGTACTATGAATCTAAAGGTTCAAATCATGCTGATGAACCAAGTTGAGAGTTAACAACATGGTTCCACATAAAAGAATTTCTGTTTTGTTTGTTGTCTTAATTAGGAATTACATACTATAAACCTCCAATAACGTAACATTAAGGTTGAATTGTCAAACGCTCAAAAGTTAAGAAATGCCATAATTAAATCCTTACCTCTGTCACAGAGTTCCTGTAAGAAGCTGGGCAAGCTACTTAAATCAAACTATTCACAGGTGACCATTAATTATGTGTTCCTCATTTTCCGGGTGCCCAACATGAGACAAGTGGGGCCAGATTTACAGAAGTGCTGAGTGTTTACAACTGCAACTGAAATCAATTGGAGCTGTGTTTCAAAAACATTAAAATGTTAGGTACGCAGGAAAATCAGGTCCCCTAGGTACCTCAAGTTAGGCACCCAAAGTTAGTGGACACTTTTGATGATTTTAGGCTTAGTCCTTCTGTGCCTCAATTCACCAGGGTATAGTGAAGATAAATGTCTGTGGAGCAGTCAGATACTATGGCAAAAGCACCATAGAAATGCCCAGGAGGAAATAATTAATTTTGTGTTTGGTTCAGGTTTTGAATGGTGTGCAGTAAATAACACTCAAGGCCCACATCTTGGATAAAAGAGGATAAAAAGAAATATTGAGGAAGGAGTCCTAGAAAAAAAATAGTATGTGAACATTGCAATTAAAGACTGTCATGATTCTGGTATTTCCAAACTTTTGAGTGCTTTACTTTGGGACCTCAACATTATTTTTAATGTAGGTTTTGGGATGTAGCAGATATATATTTATTGCACACATATGCATGCTCACACGCACGCACACACCTCAGACTGAGATTCAACCGTTCAGTGAACAAGCAGATCAGGCCCCAGAAATTCTCACTGGGCCCTGAGGTACACAGATGCCAGGAGGGCTGCAGGACTGGGAACGAGATTTCTAACAGTTTCTTGGCACCTCTGCAACTTGCTGGCAACACCCTCGGGCCCATAGGTAACACTGCTCACACCACCTCCATAGGGGAGATTCTGTTAGATACTATCCCAGTTACCGCACCCAGTTTGTGCTTACTGTCGTTTCTATGGTTTTCTAACATGGGAGGCACACTTGGCCCTATATTTTCTGGTCTCACTACTGGTTCTGCAGCAGTATTTATCTGGAAATCACAATTTCAGAGCTGTGCTGACATCGCTGATGAAGCAGGTGCACTGCAAGCAAATGTGCTTTGGCAAGATAAAGTGTTATTTCAGCTGAAGTTGAGGTCCTGAAACAAAATCAGTTATGTTAATTCCAATTTCACTGTGGGGCGGTGGGGGGGAATCAACAAAGATTGTCAAATGGAAAATTATTTGCAATCTTCTCGTAGAGTATTACAGACAGGAAAAAATTACTGAGGTCTTCACTCCATTTTTGCCTCGGGATGGAATTTAGTGAGAGACCTAAGGACTAAGTAAGGCCTCAACTTTTCAACCCACAATCATTGCTTTATAATACTACATAAGTGACATAACAGCAACAGGTGATTCATTAAAGCGAGTATTGTGCATTGGAGAAAGCAATATATATTGGCCTGGAGCCTCAACACCAAAGGATTTGAACCTCAGGTTGAATTCCTAATGACTCCTCGTCTTGTTTAATTCACAGGTGACATGGCTTCTGAACTAGCTGATCCCTACTTTCCATCTTTTAATGGGAGAGAAAAAAGATCTACATTTGTTAACCTATTTCAGTGACGTGATTATATGACCAGATTTTCATAAAACATAGAGGCCCATATGCTTACATGCATACCATTACTGAATACACCATGACTGGACTTGTTCTTACCACTGGTATTTGCCTTTACCATTTGGACACATGTCATTCTTTGCCTAAACTGTTTATCCAGCCAATATGCTTCAACTGCTGTTTGTCATGCTGATCATACTCATGTCACTGTTACCTCATGATCCTAACATCAGTTTATTGAATGCACATCCTGTCTCATCTTATTCTTAGATTGCAATCAATTTAGGGGCAGGGACCATGTTTTGTGATATACAGGTACAGTGCCTAACACACTATGGCTGGTGCTTTATGGCACTACTGCAGTACAAATAATAATAACAATACATTGCTCGGAAAGCCTGCCCATATCTTTTTCTCCAGTTGTCTTACGCAGCCTTTACCAAATATTTACAATTAGCCACATAAAAATTGGGTTTATAAATTCAGAGGTGATATCTGATGGTGCCTATTGCATATCAGTACTTCAGATCAGTGTAAGCAACTGTGTGTTGGTGCAAATTGATGGAAGGGATTGTCTTAGGGTTGCCAACTTTGTAATATATAAAAACCAGACAGTCCAGCAGGAGTGCTGGAACCTTCCCTGCCTTGCCCCTTCCTCTTGAGGTCCTGCCCCAGCCCCATCTTGTGCTCCCCAGACCCCACCCCTGTCCCTAGGCCTCACCCCTGCCCTGCCTCTTCTCTGAGGCCCCACTCCTGCCCCTTCCTCCAGAGGCCCCACCCTCCATTAGCTCCTCTTTACCCCTCCCCCCGTCACTCACTGCTCTTCCCCTCTCCGCCCCATCCCTGCATAGGTCGGGGGGGACTCGCATACAGAGCCAGGGTTGGAAGCTGCAGCTGTCCAATGCAAGTAGGAGGCAGCCCAGCTGAGTAGGGGCTAGCATGGGTGATGACTCAGTGCCTCCCCAACCTGCAGTAACTGGACTTTGGGTGTTTGGTTGAAAAGGGCTTTTTGACTGGATTTTGTGGTCGAAAACCGGGCACCTGGCCACTCTAGAGTGGCTACACATAAAAGCTATTCTGGAACAAGGTAGGGTATGAACTGAAAGTGGAATAGCTATTCCTGAATAGTTCCAAGTGTGAACACCTTATTCTGAAATAAGACTACCTTTGTTGATTTCAGTTAATCAACTTCCACAAATTAAATAAATTCAGAAAGAGGCACTCCAATTCTGGAATAAAAGTGCCCACATATGGAGTTATTCTGGAACAGCTATTCCCAATTCCATGTGTTGACAAGAACCTTACTCGGAAGCTGACATTCTCTTACAAACCTGCCACAATCACACTGTTCTGTCCCCATGCTGGGTAAATTAAACAACCTTATGCTCTTATCCCATTTATGTCACTACTTAATTTGGGCCAAAGAGTAGTGTGGTTGAGAAGGTACTTTTGTGAGTTCAACAAAATCCTAACATGGTCAATAGTGGAGAGGCACAAAGCAGTCAGAATGTACCCCATGAATCTGTCTCACTATATTTACAAGGTATAATACTGCGGATAAAATATCTTCAGGACAGCAGAGAAACCTTATCAGTTTTGAAAATAATCATGTGCTTAATATGAACATGTAAAAGAGCAATGCATCCATAGAGTATCATATACGATAATGGCTGCTTTAACAATCCCTCAGTGAGAGTGTGTGGTGGGTTGCCCTGCAAAATAAGTCAGTGTAAAAGACAGTGAGGTCATTAACTCTTTGCACTGACAAATATATTTGTAATTTCAGTAAGCTTAGTAGACTTTCTGTATTGCTTTCCTACACTGCTATTCACATAACTTACTCTGTTAATGAAATGAACATTTTTTCGAACTGTGAGACTAGTGATATAGAATCTTTTTAAAGAAGAGCACATGAGTAATAGGTTTGGATCTCTGGTTGTAGCACCCACCTGCAAAATCTGCATTCTGTGCTACAGAAAGAAAATGCAGTATTTTATAATTTGGGTAGATTATACAAGCAACTCCGATGTTGTGTGCACATTGCGTTCTTTTACTTTAGAAAGACCTGATAGAATTATAGTTTGTATGAAGCAGAAATCAAGAGGAAATCTTTGCATATGTATTGGCACCATTTTCAGAACATCAAAACTATGTAAAGCAAGACTACACTTTTTTTAGTGATTGCTTTTCATCTGAGAATCTATAAATTCCAGTGACTAAGTACACAGTATAATACACATTACTAAAGGCCAATCCTGCACCCATAGAAATAAACCGAAATGTGACATTTACTTCCAGGGGAACAGCCTCAAGTCCTAAATACCCAGATGGAAATACTTTTGTTAGCTTTGGATTGCCAGACTGCTGTCCACCCAAGGTAAACTGTGAAAACCAAGGAAATAAACAAATGAGTCATTCAATATCCCATCTACACTCATCTGTACTTTTCCTCAAATCACCTCACTTCTCATGGCCCACATATTTTCATCTTTCTCCTACACAACCAAATTGCAGCCATAGCTACAATATTTTTATTAGTAATATGTTCATATGTTTTGCTTATTAGTACAGGATTTTATAATTTGTGCATGTGACTATCATTCCAGATATTAACTGAAGTAGATGAATAATGATTCCTATGAGCCAGCTATCTGATAGAATGGGCTTGGGCATGGTATTTAGTGCAGAGGTAGCTACTGTCTAAATATATGGAATTATTTCTTTATCAAAAAGAATAAAAGCTCGGGAATCTGGGCCCAACTTCATTGTCTCTTCTCACCTGCAAATCTCAGCACTCAGTATTGCAGGCCAATTTCTTAAAAGAAAACAGCACTGCTCACAGGCAGTGCTTTTATTTTGTTTCATATCATAGTCTCAGTATCCCCCCTAACCTGAAAGCACACGTTCAGTATATTTATGACTACAAACAGTTATCCTCTTCATGGCGGAGGCGATATTCCTGATAACTTGATTTTTTTATGGTTGACCACTTGCAGCCACTTGTTTTGTGCACTCCTTGGGTCTCACAAGCTGAGGTGCTGCACTTTCCTTGGGAAGGAGGCAGTCAAGGAAAACTCACGGCGCTGCATAAAATGTTCTTGTTGATTCAGTGGCACTAGGGGATACTGCACTATTGGATGTGCTGTTGAATTTGGGAAAATACATCATCATAAGCTACTTTTGTGGTCATTAAACATCCTGTTATGTACGCATAAGGGACATGATCACCAGGGGTGCTATTGTTAGTACCCTTGAGTTGTTGTCTACAGAGGAAGGGATTTGCTCAAGGTTGATTTTAGCTCCCTCCTTGCTAGCAGGCAGTTCATTTGTACTTTTTCTGTTTTGGACAAAACAAAATAAAAGAGTTCATTGTTGCTGCTGACTGTGGGTAATTATGAATTCCTTCCTACACAAATACAACAGATCCCATGTTTTTTTTTGTTATTGCAAAAGTAAGGATGGTGACCTGGCCAAATTATGCGTATTTACATTTCCCCAGTAAATGTGCTGGATGCAGTATTTTTCATTTCACAATTTTACAGCAGCTGAGCATCTGGCTTATTAATGTACTTCAATTTCTCAGCTGTCAAATAAAAGAAAAACCATGTATGTTTTTCATTATTTGTTTTATATTTCTTGTATAAATAAGTGTTTAAACTGAGTGTAGGGCTCAAGAAAGATAGCACTAGCAGTCTTGAAGGCTGAATCCTTCCATTTGTTGATATAATAGGTTTGTCATAAGCAGCAGCAATCCAAACTGTGCACCTGCCTCCTTGTCAACCCTGACCATAAAATAAGAGAGTTTTAATTGGCCGTGGTGTCTCAAGGACAATTATCAGAGGGGTAGCCATGTTAGTCTAGATCTGTAAAAAGCGACATAGTCTATAAGGTACCACAGGACTCTAACAGACGTATTCGAGCATAAGCTTTAGTGGGTGAATACCCACTTCGTCAGACACATGTGGTGGAAATTTCCAGAGGCAGGTTAAAGGTCGTATAAAGATTTATACCTGCCTCTGGAAATTTCCACCACATGTGTCTGGTGAAGTGGGTATTCACCCATGAAAGCTTATGCTCCAATATGTCTGTTAGTCCTCAAGGACAATTGGCGACAATTGCAGTTAATACCAGTTGTATTCATGACAGGTTTGTGGCACACTAGGAATTTTTTTTCCTTTTTAAATTTTGGAAAATATTGTAGCATCAGGCATACCCAAGTGAAAGAGGCAAAAATCACATGGTCTTAAAAATTGAGTAATTATTTGATGCACAGTCTGAAATAGCAGTTGACTCTGAGTAAGTCTTCTGAATATCATCAAATCCCCTACCACTGAAAATCAAGAATAGGAATATCCTGGTATGGATAAAAGGCAGTTTAAAGTATTTCAAAAATGGGGGGAATGAATGAATAAATAAATATTCAGGTGGGACAAAATTTAAATACCCAAATGCTCCAGATTTACATTAAAAACCTGGCTCTTCATAGTTCATTAATTCAGGGTGATTCAACTAAAATGACCTATAAAAAAACCCTTAAACATTTTTAATTAATTTCTAGTGCTATTCCTTATTCCCTACACAAATATTATTCCACTCTGATTGTTCTTAAATCTCTGAATAAATACAGATACCTTTAATCCTGCATATATAGCTGAATTTCACATTTTTTGAAGAATGACTCAACACAATGAATCCTGCTCCTAATTAAAATTAACACAATTAAAAATAGAACCAAATGAATACATGGTTTAGAAAGTGATGATATACTCTGGATAAACATGCTCATCACAAGTCTTACACAGCCAGCTGTTCCAAAAGTCTCTTGTGTCACATCTTCACTGGAGAGTTAACACAAGCTCTTACTCGGGAGCTGCTCCTAACATCCCTTCTGGTCACATACAAAAACCTTTCATCTGAGTTCAGTGGTGCTTTCAATCCAGACTAATCCAATCTGTATGGGGCTGCAGGCTAAAGCTTGGGTGCTGCTTTCGCTCAGGTGGCTAATACATCCCACTTTGCAGCGAGCACACAGACTAACCCAGTCCAATGCTCAAAATCCTCCATTGCCTTCCCACAACTCCATCTATGTGCCCAGAAGGACAGATAAGTTCTCCCACAATTCACTGGGAAAGAATCAGAGCAGCTCAGCTTACCACAGCACAAAGAACAATGGACTATCCCCCAAGAAGTTTTAGCATTACACATGGGTAAGAGCAGTGTGGACAGTAACTTGGGTATGGCTTTGCATTGTGGCTGCTCCACCTGGGCTAGGCAAACAAAGATGGTCAGGCCCTGGTGCAAAGCACCCGAGTTAACTCAGTAGCAAAGCCATCCCAGTGCCAAGAAATTCAGGATAGGTGATGACTGGTGAACTACTTTTGTAAACAATTCATGCGATGCCACAATTATTACAGTGTAATAGTGAAAGGTGTAAATGGTTTGCATCTGAGCAGTCACTGAAGCATAAGCTGAAATACCGCACAGAGGGAGTTAAAGAAGCCATGAAGTCATCACACCCAGATAGTCATTAAGAGGTAGTGTGTGGTTTAAAGCCTCCTCATTTGTGTGGGCTATTAAATTGTTCTGATGTTCCTTTGGCCTGGTCTACAATGAAAATGTAGGTTGACACAGCATGTGAAAAATCCACAAGGCTGAGTGCTATAGCTATGCCAACCTAAACCTTGGCATAGATGCAGCTAGATCAATGGAAGAATGATTCTGTTGATCTAGTGCCATCGCTTGGGGAGGTGGAGTTCCTACAGTGATGGAAAAACCCCTCTGTTGCGGGAGTCTGTGTCTGCATTACCAACTTACAGTGGCATAGCTACAGTGCTGAAGCTATGCCACTGTAGTGCCCTAGCGTAAACATGGCCTTTGTATTGCAGAGCAGCTGCACAAAAGGAAGCTGGATGCCCTGCCTCAGTTTTCCAGCCTGTGCGGTCTCTATAAGCAGCCTTGGATTAGGGGTTTCCCACAGGAAAAGTGCAGGGGCTGACAGAGGAAAAGGGGCACAGAGTTTGTTAAGCATTGAAACTTTTGTGGGGCGCTGCTGAAAAACGTGGGACACAACTGGGGAACCATTGAAAGACTTGCCAGAAACAGACAGGACTGGAAGAGCTTCGTTGCGGCCCTAAATGCCAGAGGCGTAATGGGAACATGATGATGATGATGATGATGAGAAACAGTAGCACCCTACTAGGCAGCAGATCCCTGCAGAGCCCCCCACTGGGCTATAGAGCCCCCAGAATTCCCACTTACACCAGCAGAACCCCCTTTTCCTGCTTCTGTTCTTCAAATTCAAAGAATGGTGTTATTAAGCCCTTCTCCTTTACTCTCTCGTCCCAAACCAAATGCCTTGAACAGCTTCAGAGGTGGAGGTCTGTGTTGATGCTGCTTAGATCCTTTGGGGGCATCTCTTTGCAGTCAAATTGGCCCTGTAGCACTTGACTACTGCATCCAGATATGAACAATACTCATATACAGATGCAACATTTGAGTTGCATCAATAGACTCAATAGAATATCTGGTCAGCTATGAGGTCACAGATGCAAGCCAGTGACTGTATCACCCTCATGTGGAAACACCTGTCCAAGGGAGATTTTGGGGAGGAAATCTACACAAGGATCCTCTGAAGAGTTCCTCTCTGATTCAGACAGACAGACAGACTGAAAACTGTTTTCATTGCACTGCAAGAAATAAGAAGAGCAGAAATAGAGGGTTGTAAAGCGAGGCAATAAACTGACTTTTCAGTGGATTTCATCACACATTGGTGTATACAGGAGTGAGGTAGCAGCTGATCTAGCCAAAATTGGAAGATCGGCAGCTCAGATTGGAATGACAATCTGAGCTGTGGATGTATTAACATCCTATCATGGGAAATATCAGCTGAAATAAATGGTCAAAAGGTTAAAAATCTTCTTATATCAAAGCGTCTCAGAAAACAACATCCACTATCACCTCCCCATGCTTTTGAATGTAGCATTGTAAGGAAAGTGAAGTTTTTCAGATTGGACCCCTTATATCATGCTCTTACAAAGGACCCTGTACAGGTTGCTGAATTCACTGTCAAACTTTATGGCCTGATATGATTATCATGGGACAAAACAACAGCAGCAGCATCCTTTGGAATGGAGTTGGGGCAGGGCCCATGTCCTTACAGAATAGGACATGAGGCTCACTCCCATACTATGTGGATCCCAAGAGATCTGTGGGATTCCAGAGTCACCTATGCATAGGTCCCAGGTGCCCTCCCTTTACTGATATACCAGCTGTAGATCTGGCCTTTAAAATTTTTCCAATATTTTGACAACCTTGTTTACTACTGTACCTTGGTTTTTACTTTTTACTAATGCCAGCTTGCTAATGGAAATAATATAAGCCTTATGCTTTTTGCTGGTCAGTGTTTAGAGCATTAAAGGACTATCAATCACCCAAGTTTTCTTAAGACCAGCTTTTAAAAAAGAAAATAGCCAACACTGGCACAGTATTTCCACTCCTATAATGTTATGTTTGCATCCAAATTTGTGGTTGTCTTTCTTGCTTTACAAGTCCCATCCATAAACTATTACATCTTTCACTGAAAATGATGTGCAAGGATCAGGATGTTCTAGGGGCTTTCAGAACCCAGTCTTCCAAGATTAGAGGCAGTGATTAAACAACAAATGGAGTTTACAATAAACCAAAGTAACTATCATGATGATAAAAGTTTATAGTTGAAGATATTTGGTGAAAAGGACATTCAAAGGAGAGGAATGAATGGAAAAGGATTATTTTCGTGTAGACACTACCTCATTGTGATATAAAAAGCATAAAAAAGCTTTTGCTTCCAAGGAATGAATACCCAACTGGAAAACAAACTATCTTGTAAAATTTTAAGAGCTTTTAAGTACGTAGGACAGGAGATCTTTTTTCCCCTCTGGATTTACAGCTTCCAGATGTTTTGTGCCCATAGCTGTACAGCCATCAACACTAGCCAACAGTCTGATTTGCCACCAAAAAACACTGTGTTTCAACATGCGAACTGGACTGAATACGGAAAAGTTTGCTCTGGAAAGGTTTCCAGGTGATTTTGTTTTAAAAGGAAATTTGCTGATTATAAAAGATGTCAGGCTGACATAGTGGCAAGTCTAAATCCTCTCCTGGTGGCAGCACTGTCTAGCAGTCAGAGTGGAAGTCAGGACTCTCAGGCTTTATTCCCACACCTTCCCATTGACTCACTGTGTGACTTTGAGCAAATTATTTGGTTTCTCTGTACCTCAGTTTATCCATTTGTTTGACTCGTGAGTTAGACTTTCCAGCCACAACCCCATCTGTACCTTACTTGTCCTATAGCAAAAAAACAGAAAACTCAAACTTACAGTGAACAAGAAAATAAGGTATCTTTAATAATCAATATGTTATTCACCCACTCTCTCTGGATTATACAATTTGCATAACTGACCTTTTAAAAAGTATTTACTTTCCCTTAAAATAAGTTATTTGTTATTGTCAGATTTCTTTAAAGATACAGGAATTTTTAAAATCCTTTTTACCCCAATATATTATCTCTCTTGGTTAAACATGCATATACCAAGATTATCCTATGTCACACCAAAACAAAAGGTAGTTGCTAAAGATGAGTTAAACCAAAGCTATAAAGCTCAAAGATTCAAAAACAGGCTAGGAGTTGCAGTCAACCATGCCTCCCAGGAAATGGTTAATACACCCATTTCACTTTCCTACAGCTTGTCTGTGGATCATAATTTTAGGGAACAATATAATTAAATAGAGAACACAGGAAACTTCTGTCACCAGCTTTGAAACACTGTAGTGTATCATACCAGAGAGAGATCAGAGTAAAATCTTCACCCTGAGCTTTATACTTCAACAACACAAAACGCTTCATTTAGATTTTGAGCATGTTTTAATTTTTTACTTTTAAAATTAAATTAAAGGAAATTTCAAAATGAGAAGTTATTTCAAATAAAAAAATTGAAACTTTTTATTCAAAAAAATGCTGAAATTAAACATTTCAAATTTTTGGAATTTAAGTTTTTTTCCAACTGAAACAATTTGCCAAAATCAACATATATTCATGAAATGTTTCAGTGTCACCAAATCTGCATTTTTCATCAAAAAAAGTTTCAGTACAAATTTTTTGCCCAGCTCTAATGATGCTCCTAATTATAATTGAAAGTCAATGGAACTTGGGCTTCTGTGTGCCAAAGTCACTTTTGAAAAATAGGCGTTAGGCCTTTTGAAAAAATTACCCATTTTCTCTAAGTGTGTTCTCTTAATCATAACATTAATGAAGAGATTTATATAGAAAAAACCTGACTGACCAGGGGAGATTCTGTTCTAACTTTTGGCAGTGAGCATCCAGTGTCACCCCCTGATATAAATAGTGTTACCCTGGATATATGCAGATTTAATCGAGGTAAGATTGTGGACGCTTGTCTCTAGAACATACTTCCCTCATCCTGCAAACTGCCTGCATTGTTACTACTTCATAAAAAAATAGAAAGAAAAAATAAGTAATGGTAGAGGTGGTTAGCAACCAGAATTTCCATTCTGTGTGAAATCAAAATCAAAACATTCTTGCAAGACTGCATGTTCTGATGGAAAACTGTTCTGTCGGAATTTTTTTGAGCAGCTCTAAGTAACAATGTGATTTCATTGTTATGAAGGCTCTGGGTACACTTCCAAATGAGCTTAACTAGGCTTTGAAGCCATATGCCTCCAAGGCCCACAGAGGGGACTATGAGCTTTACAGTGGAAGTCAATGAACCACATTTAGTGGTGCACAGGGGCCTTGATGAGCATCCTAAGGCTTTTGGGGAAATCCTGATAAACCAGCTACAACTTGCAGGAGGTGAGCCTTGATGTTCTTTTAGGCTTAACCTTAATTTGGAATTTCCTGTTCTAATATTTGATTTTTATTTTAACTATCATTCTCCTAGAGATAACACTTTAGAGAGGAAGCAGCATGGTCCATGGATAAGGTACTGAACTGGGAATCAGGAGACCTGTGTTCTATTTCCAGCTCAACTCCTGAGCTCCTGGGTAATTTGGGCAAGTCACTTCACCTCTGTTTCTGCTCCCACCATTTCTTTGTCTTTTCTCTTTAGATTTTAAGACCTTTGGAGCAGAAAGCGACTCTTCATATGCATTTGTACAAAGGGATCCCCATCTTGCTACTGTAATAAATATAATACAAAATAATTAGTTCTTGAAAAAATACATGGATTCAAAACATTGATATGCTACTGCAATCTTAACCTCACCTTAAAGGTTTTTTGGTGTAGTAATAGCTTAAATACATTATACAATGCTACAGGGGCATCAACCAGAGTTGGCAACATATGGGACTTGAAAGAAGTTTTGGAAATTTTAGAAGCAGCGAAGTACTTTCAACATCTTGGATCAGAGAATCTGGCCTTAAAGTTGGTAAAAATATTGACAGAAAGGCTGGAAAGGCTGTCACTGAGTTCACCTCGTAACACTAGTTGCAAATTATCCTCAACACTAACTCTATAGTGAATATGCCTTTTGATAGTCTGATCCCCTTTGGTTGTGATCTTATCAGCTCTCACAATAAAATGCAAATGCAAACCTTGAAAGGGTTTCACTTCAAAGATCATTCCTACTGAGTTCACAGCAAGTCTATTAACTATTATTATTATTATATATTTGTATTGCTGTAGCACCTAGGGGGCATAATAATAGACTAGGACCACACTGAGCTAAATGCTGTACAAACACAGAACAGCCAGATGGTCCCTGCCCCAAGAGGCTTAAAGTACTGGCTTCTGATAGTGCCGTGTGCACAAGAGGTCACACCATTGCTGCCATCCGTAGAGTGAAATTTGAGGGAAAATGGCTGGTGAAGAGAAGGTGCTTGGGAAATTAGAATAGGCAGTAAAAGTTGTCTCAATGAACTGAAGCCTTGTAGAAAGACTAGTCCTATCCCATGGTCCTCATCTGCTGAATTTAGCGTCTGCTCTGCAGGGGATAATATAGGAAACTTGGTATTTGAAAATGAATCACAAAAGAAAATTGATTTTTACCAGAAAAAAATAAACACTGACAATAGAAAATCAGTGCTCAACTACTAGAAAACATTTGGAGCCCATCATGAGGTTGAAAATTAGGGTGTGGGGGATGGAATTTTCTGGATGTTGACAAAAATAAAGGGGGGAGCTTTTTTTTGCTAATTTATTTTCCTGTTTTTCAATCAGCCTTAAAAATAATATTACCTTTGTTCAAATTTTATGAGGAAAACAAGTGGCACTTGTTTCCCCAGACAACCCATAACTGTATGTGTACACAAAAACCCTGATGGCAAACCAAGTCATGAGGGAAACTGTTGGCTATTATTGTATAATTTTGTTTTAATTTCAGAGGAAAGGAAACAGACTTGAGGCTGCCCAAAGGCCACACAGACATCAAGCATAGTACAAACACTACTAGATTTACTTCTTCCAAGATTTTAGGAACAAACTAGCAAAGAGGAGACAGAAGTTTGGCAAAGTTAAGTCCCTGGCAAGCTGCGGCACAAAATATGCTTTATTGTATCTAGCCAAACAGTACTTTTTCTGGAACAATGAAATAATTATCCTCAGTTTCCCAGAAGAAAATGAAGATTTTAGTAGCTTTGCAGGCCATACATTTAAAAATTGTTCTAAAGGAACCTTCTAAAAATGCTTCCAACTAATTGAGGCACATGCCTGTCTCTTATCAAAAGACTCTACATTTCTAGGCCTCTATTCAGCTCTGTGTTCCTACCCAGCAAAGCATTTCAGTACCTGCTTGACCTTAAGAACACATGTACAGCTTATTCACTTAAGTATATCCTTACTGCCTGGCTCAGTTGGGGCCTATCAGATTAGACAATAGATTATTAACTGGCTTGTACAATGTCAACAGTTTCATTTCCCAAACAGTGGACCCTTATGCCACTGCATAGAGACCCGTCGACATCGGAAGATCAAGCAGAGCTGATTTCAGGATTGGGATCTTAGATCATAAACCCTTCAGAACAAGGACTGTGAATGTGGACAGCTCTTAGCACATTGTGGGTCCTACACAAATGCAGATAATAAAAATATTAAACTTTTATACTACATCATTCTTATTTTCTGATCTCTCCTCCCACCCCCTGAAATTTCAATTTGTCTCTCATTTTTGCAGGGAATAGTTAATTTCCATCACTGTTATTCACTTCATAGGCCCTTAAGTAACATATCAGTACCAATAAATTCTCTGTACCACAGTATTTAAAACTTCTGCTATTTCACTTTTACAATTCCATGCACTTCCTTTCTTTATTTTTCTCTTCTATTAGATATTCTCTTCAATTCAGCTTCCCACCAAGAAATGATTCCAGGCAGAATTACAAACAGAATTTTTAGCCCCAGGAACACTGAGCTCACTTCCATGGTTGGCTCAACAATGCCTCATTATTTTTCTAAAATTCCTTAGGTACTGTTGTTTAGAAAACACTGTGAAGTAGGTTGCATTTAAAAATACAGAGCCAGCTGTAAATGCAAATTATCCAATTCCTCCAGTTCCTACCACCAAACTCCAACCATTCCTGGAGTAGAAGGTTTATTTATCTACATACTGAAATCATTTTAAAAACAGGTTTCGGATTTTTTGGGGTTTTTTAAATGACTGTGACCTGGCCATACCCATAGGTAACAGGCAAAACAAAAAACTAGAGGAGGAGAAAAAAAATCTATATACTATGTCTTGCCACCTGAAAGCACACTCCTCTCTGCACAGAGTGTTTTTCCTCTCTAGCCCAGTGCACAGAGCAATTGGGACCAGCGTCTTCCTTGGCCTGTTCCCAGACAGGGAACATTTTAGAAGCTGTGGGGGATTATTTTTAAAGAAAAACATTAACGTGAAATATTAATAAATAAAGGAATGTGGGTTCAAACACATGCTTCTTGTCATATAAACAAGCTGTTACATGATCACAGTTTAAAACAGTAATGTTTAATCATTTGTAATATAGGCCTAAGGAACTTCTGAGACACTGGGAGATAGATATTCTCTACCTACCTATAGGTCTGTCAACTTATTACTTTATTTTAGTGCCTAACAACATGGCACCTCAATGCTACACAAAATTAAGAAGAATAAAATCCCATAATGCAAAGTAGTTTCTCTCCATTCTTCCAAGGAAGAGTGGTAGAAAGTGTGACTCTGCAGTTATACTGTGGTATAGTATATAGCAGACATGGGGTCTGATCAAAAGCCATATAAGTCAATGAGAGTCCTTCTGTGACTTCAATGGGCTTTGGGTCAGGTCCTAAATCAGAATTTCAGAAAAATGTCTTGTGATGTTTGAAACCATTTGTGTATGTTCTTTTAGAAGTTTTAACCACCCAAGAATGGAACAAAGTTACAATACCTAAGTTACAATACCCAGAAGCTCTAATAATTGTTTGAAATATATATTAAAGAAATGGGTATCATCCACATTAGGCCTGTGCACATATGTAATTGTGGTGAAATGAGTTATTTAGTTGAATTTGGCCTATGATCACCTTCCCTCCGGTAACATTGTTCATTGTATCAAATCAGAGGTTCTCCTTCTACAGGCTACTTCTTGAAAGAGACGTCTGCTCACAAAGTCGTCTTCCTTTCAAACACCCAAGTCCTTCCATTGTTTAGCTCTCAAACAACTTCATTCTGTGGGCCACCAGGAATGATTCCATGGACTCTACTTTGAAAACCAGTGTTTGAAATAATGGGCTGCATTACACTTACTTCTTATGCTGTTGCAACCCAATGGATAGCATGTGTTACAGGTCCCCACCTTGGTGCCTGATCCACAGAGGATATGAGTTTGTTATAGCACCTGCAAGGTAGCTTTAGTTCAACCTTGAGCAGTTCATGCTTTTAACTGTGGAATCCCCTAGTTCAGTCTCTGGTGTGTCAACCAAGGTAGCAGCCATCACACCCTAATTAGCACCATGTGTTATATCCTACCCTCCATGGTAAAACACACTGGAGAAAAACAAATGTTTCCATGAAAGGCGAGGTCTTTGAGAACAAAGGAGAGATCACCTGATGCAGCTTCCATGCTCTGAAGACCAATCCATGGAGGAAGAAAGTTCCATCCTCATAGTGTGCTGCCCTTACACAGTGTTGTCTTATCTTCCTCTCTCCTCTGGCGGCATCTCTCTCTTAGCAAGAGGTGTCCTCACATCATTACCCCACATGTAAATCCAAATGCAGGTTCCCCATGAGAAAGTACAGCAGAGGGAGGTTGCAAGAATTGAGAGTGGACACAACTCCCCCTTTAGAGATACCTTGTAATGGGGCCTACCTGCAAGGTGCTCCGAATTCAAAATGTCTCGCCAGAGCTTTATGTGCATTGAGAATCAAGGGCTATACTAATAATACAGCAGGTGCATCAAGGTAGAATTTGGCCCAGCTAGTGAAAAGTCCCTTGATTTCATAAGCTCTACATTTGCTCACATTTTAAAGAGAAAAATCACCCTACCTTTAAAAAAAAACAAAAACTAAACAACCAAATATAAAGTTCAAACCACTACTGTGTCCCACAAACAAGACGCTGACCTAAATTACCATGTTGGGTTTTACTGCTGAAGAGCTTGGCTTCAGCTGTTTTGTTGAGTGCTTTTGTTAAGGCAGCCATTTACAGCTTTTCATACTAGCAAATCTTCAAAAATTTGAACTCACCTCTAGCAGACTAGCAATGTATGCTCAGACTAGGATCACCTGTTAGTTTTAATTTTGATCTTTGTAGTTGTCTGTGTAAAACTGAAATCACCATGTGCACAGCTAATACGGGGTTACAATATGCTGAATCAGCAGTAGGAGAAGTGACAGATAGCTACATTTATAGGAGATATTATTTAAAAATATTGCAGACTTTACTCAGGACCCAGAAAGTCTATAGGAGTTAGGGATGCTTAGCACCTCAAGGGATGATGTCCATCAAGCAAAATTCCCACTAATCTCAATGGGAGACTTGTCTGAGTGAGGACGGAAGGAATTTGCACAATGACTAATGTGATCTTTTTTAACAAAAGTAAATTAATAAATATGCTAAGGAATCTAAATAAAATTATTATCTGAGCCTTTTGAATTTTTTTATTTCTAATGGTACAAAATGTAACGAGGTTTTTGCACATGCCATTGCTGGGCTTTTGTGCTTTATTTATTTATTATTATTTATTTCTATTGTATTCTAAAAGCTTACAATCTAAATATAAAACAAGAAACAACCTGTGGATACAGACAGACAGATGGAGGAGCATAAGGAAATAATATTGATCATATTCCCTGCTTATTCCAACCTCAGCAGGGTGCAGGCTAGAGTGTCACAGGGAGCAGAAACTGGTACCATGTGATTACTCTGCAGTATGGGATTTAATTAGCTGAAAAAAGAAAACGAAAGAAGGTTAGCTGCTGAGATGTCCCCTTACAGTTTTCATGGGAGGCAATGTTAACTTTGTTCAGTTCTTTAAAAGTTTCCAAAACATCTTTTATCTGAATTATTTGCTGTGGACCAACTTCTAGGCTCTTTGAAATCTATGGGAGTTTTGGATCCTGTAAGAGATGTTATTTCTGAATACAACATTTTGATTAGCTTGTTTCCTAAAGCCTACATCAATAATTACCTGACAATAATAAACAGCTCTGTACAAGTCAAGATTTAATGTATTTTGGATATGACTTTGAATTAGGGATTTGCTTGTACTCACATACAGGTGCTTATATACTGAAATAGGGGGCCTGCATCTCACAAAACAGGAGAGCTCCAAGATCCAGGCAGATATCACTGGAAGCCAAGGCCATCTTTAGCATCTCGTAATCCCACTCACCCCTCCACCGGTCACACCCTTTAAGGAGATGGATTCAACAGCATGGAAGATTCAACAGCCTGGAGGAGAAAGGTGAGTATGCTAATGCTGAATAAGTTAGCATTATCTTACTTCCCTGAAGTTCCATGCAGCAAGTGGGAGGTGATGCCGGCACACCCCTAACCTGATTCCTTCTCACATATAAATCCTTAAACCCCACAGAAGGGTATCAGTGAGGTTGGTAGAAAAGGAGAATGATGCCATAGAAGTAGATCACCTTCTATGATCAAGATCTGATGGATCCCTACACCCTCTGTTTCTGTTTGTGGAAACTGAAGTTACAATGTGAGGCCTCATAGCATTCATCATAACCAGATTACAGCTAAACTGTAGGACAGTAGACCCTTGTGAGATTTTAGCAGCTAAAATCTCAGCAGATTCCATCCTCACTGAGCATGATCTATCCTCTCACAGTTCCTAATGCTGACAAGTCGGTGAATGCACCAGCTCCACCGAGCAACTGAGTATAATCCATCCCCTCACAACTCTGACGTGTGCTTGGACTGCACATTTTCTATCCCTCTGAAAAACTAAGTATGCTCTCTCCAGCCCAATGCTACAGGGATGAATTTGGACTTTTTCTATAATAGTTGTTCCTGGCCAGGGTGGGGCCAGGCACCAGAAGTCAGAGCAGGAAGCCTGTCTCTCCTGTACACTCAAAGATCCCTTTGCTGGCAGCTTGGAGAAGGAAGTAATCTGTTCAAATGCAGAGGGGACAAACCCTGTGCAAAAAGAACAGGAGTACTTGTGGCACCTTAGAGACTAATAAATTTATTTGAGCATAAGCCTTCGTGGGCTAAAACCCACTTCATCGGATGCATAGAATGGAACACACAGAAAGAAGATATTTATACATACAGAGAACATAAAAAGATGGAAGTAGCCATACCAACTGTAAGAGGCCAATCCACTGAGATGAGCTATCATCAGCAGGAGAGAGAAAAAAACCTTTGAAGTGATAATCGAGATGACCCATAGAAGGTGTGAGGATATTTTAACATGGAGAAATAGATTCAATTAGTGTAATGACCCAACCATTCCCAGTCTCTGTTCAAACCTAAGTTAATTGTATCTAATTTGCATATTAATTCAAGTTCAGCAGTCTCTCTTTGGAGTCTGTGTTTGAAGTTTTTTTGTTGCAAAATTGCCACCCTCACGTCTGTCACTGAGTGGTTAGAGAGGTTGAAGTGTTCTCGCACTGGTTTTTGAATGTTATGATTCCTGATGTCAGATTTGTGTCCATTTATTCTTTTGCTTAGAGACTGTCCGGTTTGGCCAATGTATATGGCATAGGGGCATTGCTGTCGCATGATGGCATATATCATGTTGGTAGATGTACAGGTGAACGAGCCTCTGATGGCGTGGCTGATGTGATTAGGTCCTATGATGGTGTCACTTGAATAGATATGTGGACAGAGTTGGCATCAGGCTTTGTTGCAAGGATAGGTTCCTGGGTTAGTGTTTATGTTGTATGGTGTGCGGTTGCTGGTGAGTATTTGCTTCAGGTTGGGGGTCTGTCTGTAAGTGAGGACTGATCTGTCTCCCAAGATCTGTGAGAGTGAGGGATCTGGGAAAAGAAGTTTGGTGAGTCTGGGACTGGATGGTGGGTTGAGAAAGAAACTGTGACTGGCAAGGCATAGAGAAAGGCACTTGAGGCGGGAGCAAGGAGAGGAAAGGCTGGAACTGTTTGGTTAAAGAGAGTGGGATTGGAAGCCAGGGGTGGGGGCATGGACTGGGATTTGGATCCAGGAAGGAAACCAGTGTTGGTGGTGGACTTGGAGCCACTTGACTGGTGGGGAACACAGACTGGATGAGGAGATGGGGAGCTGATGGGGAGAGAAGGGAGACAGATCTGACAAGAGGGAGAACTGGGACTGACTGGCAAAAGAGAGTGGGGAGGTTGTGGCAAGCAGCCAGGAAGGGTGTGCGGGGGGGAGGGGGGAAATTGATACTGAACGAGAAGACCTGGGAAGAAGCCAAGGACTGGAAGCTAGTGGGTCATGGGGGTGGGGAGGGAAGAGACAAACCTGACAAGGATCCTAGAAGGGGAAACTGGAACTGACTGGGCAAGGAGACTGAGGAAAAGAAGTTGGAGAGGGAACTGGGGTTGGCTGGGAAAGGAGACTGGGACTGGGATTGGAAGCTTGAAGAGTACAGAGTGGGACTGGACAGGCAAGGAGAATGGGCCAAGGAGCCATAGGTGGGGAAGAGAGACAGGTCAGGGACAGGACCAGGACAGATTGGGCAAACAGGACAGAAGGGGTCTATCTGGGGGAGGGGCATGAATAAACAGAAATGACTGTACTCATTAGAGTACACCCGGTCCAGAATGCACCCCCGCTCTGGAATGGAAGCAGGGGTGCATCTAAGCTGCATGCTTCTTTTGATGGCATGTAGCATATGTAGCCCCCCGACCCCCGAGCACATATATAAATAGCAATGGAGATAGTGAGACACTGCTTAGGTGAGTAAAGACATGCCTGTAGGGTGTGGGTATGTACTCAAGCACAAACCCTACATGGCTCTCTAGTCACCCAAACTGTGTCTCCCTGTCTACGCTGCTATTTTTAGCTGGAAAAGTCTCTGACGGTGGGGAAAGGCTTTGTCATTTCCCTGCTGCAGGGAAAGATCCCAGCAGCAGCGAAAGGCTGGCAGAGCCGCCCCCTTGCTCATAGAGCCCTTCCCCTGCTGTAGGGAAAGACTCTGGCAGCAGGAAAGGCTCAACCTTGCTGCAGGGGAAAGATCCAGCAGTGGTGAGCTGCTGAAGTCTTTCACCACTGCCGGCTTCTGCCAGAGCCTTTTGCTGACGCTTATAACTACACACCTCAGTGTGGACATGGTGTGCTTTTCACAGAAGTGTCTAGCTATATACACACACAATATACACCGCCAAAAGTGGTGTGCAATTCCTGAGTCTCACCATTCTTCTGCTGTCAGCAAATATCTGTGAAACCAATTGGCAAAGTATCTCATATTCCTCTTCAGTGCTAGTCCACATAGAGGACGATAACGTACTACTGCTATCAGTTACTCCATTAGCTCAAATGGCAGAAGTCTGTGTAGTGGAGCTGGCACATGATAGAATTTGTTTTTCACTTTGATTTTTTTTTTAAAAACTAGGAAATTACACACAAAAAACTATATTAAAAAGAACATCATTAAGGTTGTGGAATCAAGCACTCAAAAGTTAGGAAATACCTGAATTAAGTTTCCCATCTGTAATGAGATAATACCACTCCCTCCCTACATGGGGGTGTTCTAAAGATCAAAGAATTAATTGTGAAGCACTTAGTGACTAGAAAGATGAGCCCCTTAATAAAATCCATGAGGAAAATTAGTTCTGTCTTCGGGTGAGTAAATAAGGCCTGGGCCACAAGTTGAACAATGAGGAGATAATATATTGAATAGCTGTTCATTAAGTGAGCACCATCCATCCCGTGCATTGAATGAAGTAGGGGTTTTGTGGAAAAATGTGATAATATAATTGAAGATCAGATCATAATGCATATGCACAAAGAGGCCAAATTAATGTTACACAGGCAACCTTAATTCTGGCACGTCCTAATTTTTCAGTGCTTGACTTTGCAACATTAAGAATGTTCTTTTAAAGGTAGAGAGGGTGTGTGTGTGTGTGTGTGTGTGTGTGTGTGTGTGTGTGTGTGTGTGTGTGTGTGTGTGTGTGAGAGAGAGAGAGAGAGAGAGAGAGAGAGAGAGAGAGAGAGAGAGATGTATCTTTATATATTGTTTTAGATAATCATGACCAAGGAACAAAACTGTAGCTGGCTGACCATTCAAAAGGCAGTTTCATTAACCAAAAAGTTCTTTCAGATGTGTTTCAGGAAGTATGTGCAACCTCAGATATGAAGCTTAAATTAGAAACAGTGCACTTAAGCATAAAATATTGGTGTCCCTATGGTCACAGGTATGTAACATTTTTATATTATATTTTATATTATATATTTACAGTACTTTTTATTTATTTATTTTTTAAAAACTGAGCTATTTTACTTTTGTCTGACTTGCTTTTGATTAATCCTGTGAAACTGGTCAAGACCAATGTAACCACTTTGGATTGCTCTCTCGTTTCTGGTTAAATTGCCACAAGTCCAATTTGCAAATACTGTCAAATCTGCCTATATGGTTTATTTAGCTATTAAAGTTCTTAAGATTAAAACTTCTGAAAAGAAATCACAGTTATTCGTACTACATAGTGTTATATGTGTTTATATGTGTTTAATAAGATGGCCAGTGTAGTTACACAAACCTATGATGTTTAAGGTGACTTAAAGGATGTTAAGAAATAAAATGTACTTTGAACTTTTAAAACTTCTTTCTGAGGACTGAAAGTCAAAACATTTGAAAAATATCTAATCAGGCTAAAATGTGGGCCCTTGTCTCAAAAACACATAAAAAAAACCCAAGAAGAATTTAAAAGTGGACTAGCACATAGGAGCAGGTATTAAACCATTTAGACTCGTTGGAGCCCCAGAGTGGGAAACTATTTATATGCACATGCCAATAAGCATTTGATCTTTGGGAATTGGTGTGCAGGAGGACTTTATGGGGGAGGAACTGCAAAGGCTGGAGCGGAAGTATACATATATTGCAAAGCAGGGAGGATGAGAGCTTGAAGGGTAGAGAGGACCTGAAGGTAGAAAGCAGTTGGAATTTGCTGATATAATTTCTGTCTTTTCTTCTGGTTGTTGCCCCATTATCTCAGTCTTACTGGTAAAGTGTTTCAACCAGCCCACCCTCATACATGCCCTAGTCTTCATTAGACACTGGATAAATTGTCTCACCAAATCAGCTGGATTGGAAGAGACAGAAATATAGATCTAGTTTTCATCAGCATAGTAAAGGCACTGCAACCAATATTCTGCACTGATCCTCTTAGCACTGAACAGGAGTGTGACTGAATATAACCCTGCAAGTCCGCACCTGCTTCTGAGAGAAAACCTGGGGCTAATGAGCAGTTAATTGCTTGATGCTTCTCTCTAGGATTGCACTGCATGTACTTGAAATGGTCATTAAACTTTTACAGTTTCTTTTTATCTAAGGTGTTGTCCCACTGCCTTCTTATTAAAATAATCTAAGTGTGGTTTTGATTTTCACCAATCCTAGTCTGGCCAAAGATGACACTTCTAGTCATTAACAGGTGAGTTAGAGGTATCAGTATTACAGTCTATGGCAGCGATTCTTCAACTGTGGGGTCGTGAGTTTCTTTTAATGGGGTCTCCAGGGCTGGTGTTAGACTCCCTGCTGCCAGGGGAAGAAGCTGAAGCCTGCACCCCACTGCCTGGAGCTGAAGCCAACACATGAGCAACTTGGCCCCCTGTGGAATGGGGCCCCAGGCAATTGCCCTGCTTACCACCCCCAATGCCGGCCCTGATGCTAGATTTTAGAATCCAGAGTAATACAGGACACGGGGGTCGTGCAGTAATTTGTTGTCAGAAGTGGGTCACAGTGCAATGACATTTGAGAAACCCTCATCTATGGGACTAAACTAAACTTCCTTCATGTGAATGGGAGTTTCCATTGAGTTCAATGGGCTTGCCCAAGTCCGAACTGTCAGCACACAAACACATATTCCACCTGTGGACAGTGTCTATGCCATTTAATAACATGAATTAGGTAGGGATGATCATATAACATACAAAGGGTTAACCCATAAATGACTTGTGCTGTAGTATATCAAACCTAATAATCACAAAGGCATGTTTCGCTCATGCAAGGTATATTCTGTTTTGTATTATTCTCGATTCACAAACATATGGGTCATATTTTCAAACATTTTGCAGACCTAGCTGAATTAAAATAAAATATCATTATTATTATTATTATTGCTGTTCGCCCAGCTCTAAGATTTTATTTCTTAATCGGTATTAGAAACTTTCATCTGATTCAAGTCAGATTTCCTGGCAGCAAACTGTGCCGATCGCAAGTGCAGCCTCTCTGAGAATCCCATTGTTGAGTTAATTGGTTTGATATCAGTGGTATCTTGGTAAGCTGCCAGTTAAAATTATGTCTTTTGTGTTTGAGTAGATTTTTGTATCTCACATAGTTTTGAACACTTTTGAGGATATGCCAGCTCTAATACCATTAGGTAATTTTAAAATAGTATGCGATCCAGTTGTGCAGCCTTAAAATCCCCCTGTCTGGTAATGAGTAACATTGAGTCCCTGTTGAAATGACATTCCCTTCTGCAGAATAGCTTGAATTTTAGGGCAGTACTGGTCAGCTTAATAAAATCCAAGTAAGAATTATGCAGGTCCCATTGCTGAAGGGACATTTTCTTCTTAAAATATACTTTGGAGATATTAAGAGCTGAATCCTACAAGGTGCTGAGCAATTCCTGTGAAGAAATGAGTGCTCTCAATTCTTGTTGCTCTAAATGGGAGCTTAGCATGTTGCAAGATCAAGCCATATAGTCAGTATACATTGCTTTGAGATGCAGGCTGCTTAGAGGAATTTTAATACTGTACTAACAAGCTCCACAGATTTACACAACTGTTGAATGTACAGTAGAACCTCAGAATTATGAACTCCTCTGGAATGGAGGTTGTTCGTAACTCCAAAATGTTTGTAACGCTGAACAAAAGATTATGGTTGTTCTTCCAAAAGTTTACAACTGAACATTGACATAATACAGCTTTGAAACTTTCTGTGCAGAAGAAAAATGATGCTTTTAACCATTTTAATTTATATGAAACAAGCACAGAAACTGTTTCCTTACCTTGTCAATTTTTTCTAAACTTTCCTTTTGTTGTTTTAGTAGTTTATGTTTAACACAGCACTGTAGAGTACTTGCTTTTTTGTCTTTGCTAACTGATTGCATACTTCCAGTTCCAAATGGGGTGTGTGGTTGACTGGTCAGTTCGTAACTCTGGTGTTCATAACTCTGAGGTTCTACTGTATCAGCTATTTATTTTAAGAACTTGTCTTCACTACCGTGCTACATCAGCACCACTGCACTAACGCAGTGGCACTGACATAGCGCGGCTGATGAGGATGAGCTACATTAACAAGACAACGCTCTCCTGTTGACGTAATTACTTCACTCAAAAAGAGGCAGAAGCTATGTCACTGGGAGAGTGATGCAGACACTGCTTTAAGTGGATGTAACTTACGTCAGTGACAGGAATGGTTTTTTCACACCCCAAGCAATATAAGTTACATCGACTTAAGTGATAATGTAGACAAGCCTTAAGATACCTGACTACCTATTGTGTTATATTCATTTCACTTACTGGATACTTCTATGTGCAATGTATATCTGTGTAGTCACATCACATTCATCCGTGTATTTATTCCCCATGCTGGAGAACATGCATGTTACATATTGGGGGGGGGGAAATCAGTAGCCAGAACAACACCCTAAAAAGATTCTTTATACAAGATAAAGAGCGTCTTGGCAATGGTTACCTGTTTGGCATTCTGCGCATATTCTAATATCAAAACAGGAAACTGTTCCTTTGAATGGAAAGTTCCGTTTGCCTTTAGACAGGAGATAAACATCCGTGCTCATACTGTTAGATTTATCAGCAGTTTCTGACACAGCTGAACATGAGGGGTTACTGATTCAGCTGAGCCTTAGCAGGAGTGGACAGACTGCTACTTAGGTGATTCTAATACTTCCTTTCAGAAAGGTTCACAGAGGAATGGATGCTTTTCTGCCTCATGAGCACTCTTTTGTGGAGCCCTTCAAGGATTCCACATCCTTGTCAACATTTATACGAGACTTCTGGTTCTACTAGTCTCGTATGCTATAAATACTCAAGGGATGCCCCACGTTATATCATCTTCACACTGAACACAGAGAGCGCTATTTCACAGCTTACTCAGTGCCCCAGTGAAATCAGCAGCTGGCTGAAACTACATTGAGGCAAGTTGGAGCTAATGTTGGAGAGAAGGAGATGTGCTTTGAAGAACTGAACTATACCACATCACTTTCATTCAAAGGCATCTACTCTCTGATCACAGTCTTGGGACCACTCTGGGCTCTTCATTGCTTTTGGATAGTCAAATGGTTCTAGTAGCCAAAAATACAACCATCTTTGACAGGGCAGGCTTCACTCCTTCCACTCCAATGCAGATATGGCCACCTGTGCATCACCTCAAGAATCAATGACTGGAATGCTCTATACCTGTCTGAGGTGATGGCGATCCAGATGGTACAAGATGCAGGACCCTGACATTTAGCTAACACAGGGCAATGAGATGTCATCACGCAGTGTTCCTCTCTTCACTGGCCCCCTAGTCCAATGGAAGATCCAATTTAAGGCCCTAATCTTACTCTTCAAATCATTTGGGCCCAGCTGTGCAAACTTTACACAAGCCAATGAGGAAAAGCCAAACAACGTGAATGATAGTGACACAGCTCAGTCCTGAATTCACTGGGCTTGACTATCTCAGAAACCATCCTTCTGTCCATGAACTTGACCTAGCACAACAGTTCCCTTCCACAGGAGCACAAGAGCTCATCATGCCTAGGGTGTGTCACAAGTACAAGGGACTTCTCAGCAGCTACCTAACAGTTACGGAACCCTCTTCTGCAAACTGTTGGAACACCCTCACATCTGGCCACTTTTGGAACAAATTGTGAGACCCGTCTCTTTATGTTAGCATTCCCACAGCTTCCCAGGAATGGTAACAAGGAGGGGCAGGAGGAGGATGGAGAAAAGGAAGAAGAAAATCAGTATCTATTTACTTGGGCAAGGAAGAAAATACAGTCTTCCTACTTAGGGTCCCAAGCTAAAGCCCATTGAAGTCAATGGCAAAATTCCCACTGACTTCAATGAACTTTGGTTCAAGCCGCAAATTCTTTTTATTTTATTTTTTTTTGTAGTTACAATTCTGTCCAGCCACCACAGTGAGGGGCATGATTTTCTATGTCACACACATTGCACTATGTGTAATGTGACTTCCAACTAGTTACAAAAAATAACTACAATAAAGCACCTGTTTGAGAGCCATAAATAGGACTGGCTGACAGTTATGGTTTTGCTTAAATTAACTTTTTGCAAAGTATTTGCTTGCCATGGACAATTTTGATTTTTCATAAAAAAATGAACACCCCAAAACCAAAAACTTCATTTTTTTTGGACAAAATCATTAATATTTCAATTTAGAAATGCACTCACAGTGACATATGTCCCCATTCTCCTCCATTCTAATCTATATAGATTTTACAATGTTCATCAGCATAATATCTGCGTGCCTTCCCATAGTGCATTAACCAGCGTGATACACAATCTGTCACATGTTGTTTGTTCTCTCGTCCTCACCCACAAGAAACATGTGCAGTGAAGAGTCTTGTTTTGGTAGGGTTTTTTTAATATATATCTATACCTGTTGCTGTTGTTTATATTACAGAAGGCAATGTAGTGGCATTACCCAGCTGGACTGCATATCTTCTGTGACAGGGGTGGGCAAACTATGGCCTGGGGGCCACAACTGGCCCTTCAGATGTTTTAATCTGGCCCTCAAGCTCCCGCTGGGGTGTGGGGTCCGGGGCTTGCCCCCTCCACATGTGCCATGGCTCCTCACAGCTCCCGGAAGCAGTGGCGTGTTCCCACTCCGGGTCCTATGCGTAGGGGCAGCTAGGGGTCTCCGCACATTGCCCCTGCCCCAAGTGCTGCCCCTGCAGCTCCCATTGGCCAGGAACTGTGGCCAATGGGAGCTACAGGGGCAGTGCCTGTGGACGGGGCAGCATGCAGAGCCGCTTGGCCATGCCTCCGTGTAGGAGCCAGAGGGGGGACTACTGCTGCTTCCGGGAGCTGCTTGAGGTAAGTGCCGCCCAGAGCCTGCACTGCTGGCCCTCTCCCAAGCCCCAACCCCCAGCCCTGATCCCCCTCCCACCCTCTGAACCCCTCAGTCCCAGCCCAGAGCACCCTCAGCCCCACCCCAGAGCCCACACCCCCATCTGGAGCCCCCACCATCCCCAGACACCCCAACCCACTGCTCCAGCCCGGAGCTCCCTCCTACACCCTGAACTCCTCATTTCGGGCCCCACCCCAGAGCCTGCACCCCCCAGCTGGAGCCCTCACCCCTTCCTACACCCCAATCCCCAATTTTGTGAGCATTCATGAATGCCCACCATATAATTTCCATACCCACATGTGGTCCTTGGGCCAAAAAGTTCACCCACCCATGTTCTATGAGGTACTGTGGCCATGGACTCTCATGATAAACTGCCTTCCCTCCCCAAAAAGCCCACATTTTCTGTGGAAAAATTATTTTTCCAACCAGCTCTGGACAAAAACAATATCTGTTTTTTCCCCCCATATTGGTTTTAAAACAGCTGTGAAGATAAGGCAAAATATTTCCTGGTTAAGCACATGCAGACAAATTCTCTTCTCACACACTGCTAGAGAAATCTATTGAGATTCCATGTCACTTGAGAGCAGAATTAATTCATTTTTCCCCCAGTGTATTCATTTCTTTTGAGAACAAAGTGATTAAAATATTTAGACATATCTTAAAACAATTCTATAAACCCTTTGATCAGGCAGAGAAGGTAGGAGAAAGTTTAAGTTCAGTGGATAATCATTTTTTTCTTAAACTGAAAAAGATATCTGGCAAAAGAAGTTCATCCCTTTCATGCTAAGACTTAAAGCTGCTCTTTGAACAGCGGACACTGGGGTAGAATTGTTAAATGCAACACAAAGGAGGTAAGAGCTGTGTGCTTACTTTTCTCTCTATTCAAGGGAGACTCAGAGAAGGGAAATAATGGGTATTCACTGGTCAAAGCTCATACTGCTGATTGGTGGCTGGGCCTGTGGCAACACTTTACAGGAAATCAGACAACATTCTCCAAAGGAGATTTCTCAGTATTGCTTATGCTGAAGAAATAACACTGAAACCCATTCAGCTCTGTAAAGCATCTAGCAATGGTGCACAGAATTTGCTTCATAGGAAACAGCATCTCAGCGCTTTGCTGCCTCAGATCACACACATCTTAAGGTAAACCTACATGAATAACTCTTGCTTCTACCTAAGCTCATTTGCTTTTGAACAAGCTTCTACTCCAAACATGCATTTTAAACATGGGAATGATTTTTGGTACCTGGCCTGTTCCTTCCCTGACAAACTTTTCATGCTACTTAAGGCAAAAAGATTGTATGATGTGTAAATGCTAGCTGTGCTTAGTCTGCCATATGCAAGACAGCTGCAGTCAAAAACCGCCAGGCTTCAGCATTTTTAAATCATTCTCAGTTCCTTCTTGAACTGGACAATCAATGTAACCACTTCCAATCAATTGAAATATTAGACCTTTTTTGTTAAGTTCTCTGCGTGTGTCATTTTTCATTGCTAATTTATATGTCTTTGCAAAGCGATGTGTTAAAAGAGGACTGTATTGTACAGTTAAATTGAGTTACCCCACATATGGATTTTATTAAATCAACAAACAGCTTTACTTAAAAATGTTGGTGGGAGGCTCCTATCAGTTATATACTAATATATTCATATTGCTAATACGTTGCTTCTGGTTGCATTGCTAGCAAGTGGAAGAATTAAATGAACATGTTACTAAAATAAATTAAGCATTGTGCTAATTATGCCAGAAACAAATTAGAAACAGATTGGGTTCATTTCAGTCAGAGAAACAAGTTCTACAGATTGTCTCTACTGCATGTGACTATTTTCCATTGTTGTGAGAAGAAATTTCTACACCATGTGGCACTTGATAGAATATATATGTTTTTTCCACAATCTAAAAGTAATCCTTCTCCTACTACATACCACCATCTGTGACTTGATACGGTAGAACTTTTCTATATGAGATATAAAAGGGCGATAGTGGCTGGGTCAAATACTATGCTGACTTATATTCCATGCACCTTGATTGGAGTCAAGGCCTGTGATAGATTTGCTGTGTCAGGCATATAGTACTGCTTAATACAACTTCCAACTCTTTCCATGAAACTTCTACAATAAAAAAATATATATGCCAGGCAATGGAGCTGAATGGGTCCATATAAAATGTTACCCACTGCCTCTATGCTGTTGTCATCTCTAATTAATATTCAGTCTGCTTTTAGGCCTGTTATTTTAGTTGTTACTGTGAGCTCTGATGTTAAAAACAGGGTTGAAGACAGGTTTCAGAGTAGCAGCCATGTTAGTCTGTATCCGCAAAAAGAACAGGAGTACTCATGGCACCTTAGAGACTAACAAATTTATTTGAGCATAAGCTTTCATGGGCTACAGCCCACTTCATCGGATGCATGCAGTGTATTTTCCTACTGTATTTTCCACTACATGCATCCAATGAAGTGGGCTGTAGCCCAGATAAATTTGTTAGTCTCTAAGGTGCCACAAGTACTCCTGTTCTTTTTAGGGTTGAAAATAGTTATCTGAAGACAACTGAGGGACAGATTATTTAGTCTGTCCCTGGCCAGACTTCTCATTGAGGTCACTGGGAGTGTGTCTGAATAAGGACTCCTTGAGGATTTGGCGCTGCTGTGTACTGGAGTTGCAAGAGAGTGGTTTATTTGGCAAAGAGTAAGGATATTTGAGATTATCCCTCCAATCAAATTTCAAGGGCATTAAAACAAAGTTTAAAAACTAACATGCATATCGATGGAAAATGTGCTCACCAAGCTGTACAATGAAACACCTGTGCCTGTGCTTTAATAGAGCAATTCAAGCCATGGAGACTGCAGGTCCAAGTGCAATGCTCCATCTTGATCCAGGCAGCCAGACAACTGAGGGAAAATTCAAGGTGAAGCACATCATGCTTCTGGTTTGAAAATTTCTAGAGCTGCCACTCCACATTATAGAGGAGAGCCACTACTAGCTGCTCCATTTTATGTAATGTAGTTATTGGTTCGGGCTGGTCAAAGAAAAGGGAAAATAATTGTGAACATTTTTGCAACTTTTCCCCCATTGTTTTTTAATTTGAAATGTCAAAGTGTCGAGCTTTGAAAAAAAATTGATTAGTTCTGCTTTGAGTTCCTGGCAAATTGCTAATTGCAACTCGGCTGGTATGTTTGGACAGTGCTTTAGAGGCTGGCTATAGGTGTTTCCCCCACAATTCCTGAACATCCCCTAATGACACTTCAATATACTTTTCCAAAACTGCTTACACAGTTTAATTTAAAGATCCATACAAGGAAAATAAGATTTTGCTGATTATTAAGACTGTGTAGGGTCGCTTCAGGGCAGGGTCTCTCTCTCTTACTATGTGTTTATACAGCACCTAACAAAATGGGACACTTCTCTTGGTTGAGGCTACTCCAATAGTAATAATAAGAGCAATTATTATTGCAGGGTTTTTTATGAAACAAGGTTTTTCTCTATTTTATTGGAGGCTTAGCCTGCTTTTCAGCTCCAGTTGAATGTGGTGCTCTACTGATGTGACACCCATTCATTCCAATGGGATCAACATCTTAGGGAATGAAATTTCAGCTGGGTGACTCATTCCTAAAACAATAAGGGAGAAGAAACCAACTAGAAATTAGATTCCAGGCTCAAATCACAACAGTGCAATAAAACCATCTTTGGATTTATCTAGTACTCAGAAAACAAGAAGGCATACAAGGACAAGGGCAAAAGTCGTAATAATTTTTTTTTCTCTTGAAAAAAAATTTTTTTTCCTGACAAAGCATTTTTCCAACTCTGGATCTTTCCATTTTCATTAACATAAGCAAGCTAAATAGCTATCTACAGCTTTGTCTTCCTTGTAACCTGCCCTCTTCCTTCTCTTTCTCTCTAGCAAGCAAAGGTGGGCAGGGCTAGTTGGTGCAGTGGGTTATTCCACTAGACTGAGAACCAAAATTGTAAATTTAGATCAAGTCACTAGTAAAAATAATCCAATGGTCTCTTCCTAATGGATGTGTCTCCAAATTACAAATTCACCAGATAAAGGACAGCAAGTCAAATTATTTCTTCTATGTAGTTTCAAAAGACATCACCATAGTTTCTAAGCACCTGATCTGATGCAGCAAAAGGTAGGAGTCTGAACTCAGTGGGACTGGAACGCCATAAGTGTGGTTTACTAGAGAACTGGGGAATTTTGCATCATGCCAGTTCTCTACTATGGGTCAATTCCTGCTTGGCTTAGTCTCATGAGTAATTCTTTTGACTTCAGCGGCACCATTTCTACGACTAAATTGAGTATGCAGCCAAATCCTATCTCAGCTCAGTTCCGCTTAATTATCTGCTCAGCTCTTACTCTCATTGGAGTTCTACTGCTGTTTCCATATCTTTCTCCCTTTCTCATCTATCATATCCCATACTGCCAAACACCAAGCATTCAAATTCAGGACCCTCCTTCCCCAAAAATCATGAGATTTAAGGGTCCTTTGGTTTCTCCTCTGCCTTTTGAGCTTTTACAGTTCACATTTTCAAGTTTTTTTCTGCAACCATGAAGCCTAGAAACAGAAACAGAAAAGAAAGGAAATAGATTCTTATGTAATTACGTGGCGCCAGAAGCTGCAGCTTTAAGAACACCTAATACCATGAGACGTGATAAGTCAGTGTTTGCAAAACTGCATGTCTATATGTTGTCTATAAGTTCCTCTATCCTTGCTGTTATCCCTTTAATATTCTCAGCATCAGATTAACAGTGAAAACAAATCTTTCACAGAATAACTGTAGGCCTAAATTTTTAAAAGTGACTAAAGATTTTGGGTCCCTAGTATGTGACTTGATGGGGCCTGATTTTCAGAAAATACTGAACATCTGCCCTCTCAAAATAAGGCCTCTTTAAGGTGTTTCAAATTGAGACACTCAAAAAACATTTTTTTTAAATGTAGATCTTGCTGAATTATTATTAGAGAAACTGACACCTCAAGAGGAAATTTTGAAAAACATTTCATTTATACACAAATATGTTGGTATATCATATTTCCTGGGTTATTTTCTTCTTCATTCTGTTTTCATTATAAGAGATGGATATGAAACCATGATCTTTCATAATTAAAGGTTCATCTGCTCCTGATGCACCTCCAATGAATCACAAGCCACAGCCAACTAGTTTTGCTGTCACAAACAGATGGCTGTGACTTCAGGTGAGGAATAATAATAATGCTTTAAATCGATCAAGAACTGTACAAACATTAACTAAATTAGTCTGCATACAGCAAACAGCAGGAGTGGGTGGATTTTACAGAATCAAAACTTTTGTTTCCATGCAAATATTAATGGGCTACAATTAAAATTAGGAAAAGAAAAGTATATGAACAATTTTCTCTTTGAATAGAAAGCTTAGTAATTTTTTATGGGGAGGTACCAGAATGTCTTCAATGCAGATTTAAAACGGAAAGGTCAAGAAATTGTACAATAAAGGCAGACAACTCAGAGAGAGCCCATAAATATGTACATGACTGACAGATTCCTCCTCCTACTCATTCATGACTCTGCCCATTGGCCCCATAGCAAAAACAATGCAGTACCACACATATGCAATGTGTCTCTAACCGTATGGAGAAGTGAGGCATGTTTCTTGTGGAAACTTAAAGGGGTTATGTAGCCAAAGAATAGCAATAGCCAATATCCATTCGGGTACTTCAGTGGCCTTATCATTGTCACAACCTGGGATGCAGACTGTCGGGTCTAGAGGTTGGTGCAGGAGCCAGGAAGCCAGTAGGAAAGCGGGGCTGGAGCAGACTGGGCAGGACAGGAGGAAGGCTGAGAACAAGGCAGGCACTGGAAAGATTGCACCTGTGGGCATGTACATTGAACAGCCAGAGATCAGTTCTTGCTGTTGGACTAAGAGCAGGCTTGCTAACTTCCTAGGCCAATCAGGCACGCCTGCTACACCTCAGGTGTGCTACTCAGCTGGCTGGAGGTTGTGCAGGCCCAGCTGCAAATCCTTATTCCTGACAATCCTAATCCAAAAATTAAACTCTGTCTTATGTTATATAATGTGTGGAAGTCCATGATAGAAAACAAGCATACTTTGAGGAGGGAAATGGAGAAGAATGGGGATGCTTTGTAACAGGAAGAGGAATGTCATTCCAGGCATTAGGAGAAAGTTATGTTCATGGCACACACCCAGAGAAGTCAGATAAAAACAAATACTCTTGATGGAAGGTTGCAACATAACACTATTTTTTTAGAATTCAGAATGATAACACCCAAGAATCCCCAAAACAGAGACATACCCAGTAGGCTGCTCCCCAACACAGAGAGGCATAACTCACCCCACCTTACCATAGACTGACTTTTTCCCAGAATGACTCTGTTTGCATACTTCCTTACAAAGGCACCCAGCATGCCAGTAGGATCAGGAAACCACCCACTCTTACAGCGATCACTTGAAATTTCAACAGAGTCCTCAATACACCACAGAGAAAAGCATGAAAAAAGCCATGAAAGATACAATGGGAGGAGGAAAGACTGAGTGCAGTGCAGACATGGAGTGATTAGAGATGAGAATCAGCAAGGGCAGAGCTCCTCAGAGCTTTAAAAATATTCTGTGGAAAGAGACAGGGAGTTAGAGGAGCCTGCTGACATGCTCAGAGCTGCAGGAGACGAAGATTATTCTACTAGTTCATTGCTCACTTGATTGAAGAGGAGATTAATTTAATCCAGGTGTATGAGAGAGAACTGTGGTGTGACCCAGATTTTTAGCAGTGGGAACAGAGTGGTAGAATGAGTTTTAGAATGTTATAGAGGGAGAAGCAACCATTTGACAAGAGCCCTGAAGAGAGAAGAAAATGGAGAGGGTCATGGATAAGACCAGGTTGTGACACTGAGAGATGATGAGATGGAAAGTTTAGAAGTTCATTGTTTGGCTGTGTTTAGATTAAGGGGGTGGTGAGGCATCCATGAGAAATACCAGTGAGCCAGGAAGAGATGAGTGGGATGCAAAGCTACACTAAGGCCTGGTCTACACTACGGGTTAGGTTGAATTTAGCCGCGTTAGGTTGATTTAAAAATGACTGCGTCCACACAACCAACCCTGTTCCGTCGATCTAAAGGGCTCTTAAAATCAACTTCTGAACTCCTCCCCGATGAGGGAAGTAGCGCTAAAATCAACTTTGCTGGGTCGAATTTGGGGTAGTGTGGACACAAATCAACGGCATTGGCCTCCAGGAGCTATCCCAGAGTGCTCCATTGTGACCACTCTGGACAGCACTTTGAACTACGATGCACTAGCCAGGTACACAGGAAAAGCCCCGGGAACTTCTGAATTTCATTTCCTGTTTGGTCAGCATGGCGAACTCAGCAGCGCTCAGCAGCACAGGTGACCATGCAGTCCCCCCAGAATCATAGAACGTAGAATGTTTCTACGCTCCTCCTATAATCTCTGTCCCTGAGGTTATCGCAGATTAGAAGGCGAAAAAAACGCACTTGCAATGACATATTTTCCAAGCTCATGCAGTCCTCTAGCTTAATGCATGGAGGCATTCAGTGGCAGAGGCCAGGAAAGAATTAAGTGAGCATGAAGAGCGGATGCAGGACACGATGCTGAGGCTAATGGGGGGGCAAACGGACATGCTGAAGCATCTGTTGGAGCTGCAGGAAAGCCAACAAGAGCACATCCACTGCATCCACTGTATAACCACCTACCCTCTTCCCCATGTTCCATAGTTTCCTCACCCAGATGCCCAAGAACGTGGGGTGGGGGGAGGCTCTGGGCACCCAGCCACTCCACTGCAGAGGATGGCCCAAGCAACAGAAGGCTGTCATTTAAACCGTTTGATTTTTAGTGTGGCTACAATAAACAATGTGGCCTTGTCCTTCCCTCCTCCCTCACCCCACCCAAGCTACCTTGTCTGTTATCTCATTTTTAAAAAAATTAATAAAGAAAGAATGCATGGTTTCAAAACAATAGTTACTTCATTTCAAGGGGGGAGGGTGGTTGGCTTACAGGGAATTAAAATCAACAAAGGGGGTGGGTTTGCATCAAGGAGGAACCCAGGAAGGAACCCAGGAAAAAAGGCACGAAGGAGGGAGAGGTGACTGACGACATGTACCCAAAACCACCCGCAACAATGTTTTTGCCCCATCAGGCATTGGGAGCTTGACCCAGAATACCAATGGGCAGCAAAGACTGCGGGAACTGTGGGATAGCTACCCACAGTGCACCGCTCCGTAAGTGGATGCTAGCCACGGTAGTGAGGATGTGCTCCGCCGACTGAATGCACTTAGTGTGGACATATGCAATCAACTGTATAAAATCGATTTCTAAAAATCAATGTCTAGAAAATCGACCTAATTTTGTAGTGTAGACATACCCTGAGAGCCATCAGCATAAAGGAGATTGCAGTTTAAAAGCTGGCTGACAACTTCCAAGTGGTTTATAGAATCAGCAAGTTTAACATCCAAAAATGCAGCCAGTATTTGGAGCCAAATGTAACAAAAATAATAATAATAAAATAAAAGAGCCTCCCCTTTATGAATGAGCAACTTCATAGACACATATACCTGCATGTATTGTTTGGCAGCAACTGTACCTCTGTACAGTTTTGAAAGATACTTATAAACTTCAAACACAGTTGATAAGATTTATACCTCTTCCCCGCTTATCAAAAATCCATGTGGACCCATAGGGAATTGTACATGTGACCCCATCACCTGTGTACACAGATGGTAATGCTAGCACAGCAAGTGCATTGGTGCTAAGCTGCAAAAGCACAAATTGAGAATTTATTAAGGCCACTTTTGAAAACATGGCCCTTAATGTCCACCTGCTGCTCCCTGCAGTAATGATCAAAACATCCCAGAAACAGATGCTCCCTGAAAAACAAAACAATTCCTTCTGCTTTAAAAATAATGACATTTTGAATTAAGTCCCTGTCTAGTTTAATGTAAAGCTTTATTCTAGTATCATGCTGAATTAGGCCCAGTGCTGCAGCCCTTTCTTACTCTAAACTCCCACTGATTTCAATGGGAGTTCTGCTCACAAGAGAGCTGTAGGATTGGTTCCTTGATCAAGTTGAAACAACATGCAATGGTAACATATCAGCTAGCTTGTGATTTTTAAAGACCTAGATAAATAATTTCCTCATGTTCACACTGGAATCTCTCTTCACAGGCTGACCTGAAGATTTTGTATTAAACGGGTACCAAGAATCATGAATAGAGAGTAAGTACTGTAATGTGACATTTATCATCCTGTCATTGTCACTGCATTCATTAGTTATTTCATGGTACTGACTGCATCACAGTAGAGGTAAGGAGACATAGGATCTCCCTAGAAGAGCTTACAATCAAAGGCCCTCTTCCTGCAGACCCTTAAGCATGTGAGTAAGGCTATGTCTACACTGGCAAGTTTCTGCACCACAAGTTATACCACTTTTATAAAAATGCTGGAATTAAACCCCTGTTGCGTGTCCACACTGTGCTCCTTGTGATGCTGGAGCGCATCCAAATTAGCAGCTCTTGCAATGGCAAAGACAGCAGTGCATTGTGGTAGCTATCCCACTGTGCAACTGGCCGCAGGGTGCTTTGGGAAGGGTTTGCAATGCCTCATGGGGCAGGCACAGCGTCACATGATGCAGGTTTCCCAGTCCCATTGTTCCATGGGCATCCTACTACATTGCCAGCTGCTTTTCAGCTGAAGTGGGGGCGGGGGGGAGAGACAGTGTATGACAGGGAGTGTGTGTGTGGAGGTGTGGGAAGAGACACAGTGTGTTTTGGGGGACAGAGGGTGTGTCAGCATGCTGTCTTGTAAGTTCAGACAGCGGCAGGAAGCAACCAGTCCTGAGACAGGGGAGGGGGAAACCCCAACATCAGCCCCCGCCTCCCTTCCTGGGCTCTCTGCACAGCAATCTCTCTCACACACACACACACACACACACACACTCTCTCTGTGTTCAACAGCATGAGCATTCCACATTAATGATTTGCTTTGTGTCCCAGAGCAGATCAGCAGAGCACACAATGGCTGTCAGAAACGGTGCTTTGAAATGGGAGGGGCGCATGTCTCCAGGGCAGCGGCATTCAAAACAATGAGCAGAGCAGTCACGTGAGGCATCATGGGACAGCGCTGGAGGCCCAGCGCAGAAAGCAATCAAGTGTCTACACAGACAATAGAGCGCTGGAGCCTCTGCACAAATAGCCTTACAACTCTCGTCAAGGTGGTTTTTTTGCAGTGCTGCAAATGAGGAGTTTCTGCGCACAAAGTGGCTTGGCAGAGTGTACACATCTGCAGTTTGAGTGCAAAAAGCTGCCTTAGGGCGCAGAAGCTCGCCAGTGTAGACAAGCCCTCAGTGTCCTCAGTAGAGCATGGTTTACAGGACTAGAGTCTAATGACACAACAAAGCAGTAGGGCATAGTTAGGGGAAGAGAAAGGCCAGGGCTACAGCAGTAAGATTATGTGGTTATTCAGCAAAGACATGTGTGCATGGTGGTGAAGGAGGATTTTTTTTTTTTACATAAATAAATGTCTTTGACTCACTGTTTGTGGGAATCGTAATAGCAGGCAATGGCTCCATGGACTAGCTGAGGAAGAGAGTGTTCCGTGCACAGGGGATGAAGTGGAGAAAAGCTTAAGTATTTGCAGGACCAGTCCTCAAGAGAGGAGCTTGCTTTTCTGCCCACTGCTGCTCTCACCCTACCGCTTGGACATGTGTGGGGGGGGGAAGCTCCACCCTCACATGATTCTGGAGATGGAGGCCACTGCGAACCTAGAGCCAATCAAGTGGGAAATGGGTGGGGAGGATCCAGCCTGGACTGCTTGTGCAGTCACAGCTACTTTTTCTCTGCTTCCTGAGGGGTCTGGAGGAAGCCAGAAGTGTATATTCTCCATTCCATTCTTCCTGCCCCTGCAATCACTCATCCTAATGTTTGTGTTGTCTTTATTCCACCTGTGTAGTGATGATAAGGTGATTGTACATCAGCATCACTTATCTCTTCCAGGAAAGTAAGAAAAGAGAGGTTGTTTCTGTAGCCAAAGCTTGTGAGGTAATGAATAGTTTTATCTTTGCTGGTAGGTTTATTCCCCCCACCACCAAAGAACTTTTTAAATAGTAAAAATCTCCTGTAAATGAGTAGCATTCGGGGTGGTCCTACATTTCCCGTGTTCCCCAAACTCTCATTCACTTCAGCGGGAGGCTCTTTGTGAACAAAAAGTGCTGGATTTATCCCTGTAACATCACTTCTCTTTCCAATCATCCCAGCTTTTATTTACTGTGTGGGCTGCTACTGGGCTCTAAGGTACAAAATAAATTTTGCCATATGCTTTCTAAAACATTATACAAAATGAATGAAATGATAATTGTACTAAAGTATACAAAACATAATATTTTTCTCATTATAAATTTATGACCTGATCTAGTTTCCATTGATATTGATGACAGAACTTCAACTGCCTCAGAAAAAGGGATTGTTTGTATAGTTCCTTCTATTTATCCAGCAGACTTTCTGGTTTCGTTGTGCCATCCTGTGATGTTGCATTGTTGACTTTATGTAATTCTTGTCAGGCACTCAGGTACCATGGTGATGAGCATGATACAAAGAGGAAGACAGCTATAATCTGAACACTTGAAACAAATAATATGTTAGATAAAAGCAATTGAAATCTGAAGTTTATAATTAGGGGATGTTTTTGCTTAGGAAAAAACAGTTTTGGTCTGAATCTTTGTTAGTAGTAGTATTTATTTGTATTATGGTTGCATGTAAAGGCCCTAACCCAGGTCAGGTGCCATTTTTCTAGGCACTGTGCCCATACATAGCAGGATACAGTCTCTTCTGAAGATCTTGCACTCTAAATAGACAAGATTGACAAAGGGTCGGAGGGAAAACAGAGACATAAGTGATTTGCCCAAGGTCATAGAGCAAATTAGTGGCAGAGCCAGAAATAGAAACCAAGTCTCCTGAGTGCTAATCCACTGATCTGCACTGCCTCTTGTGTTTGTTTTTCATTTGGGGAAGGTGAAGGTTAAACATGCTTAGAGAATTGTTTTCACTCTGCAGTAGGGGTACCAATAACACACACTGGTGCACAGCTCTAAAAATATAACAAACTGAATTCAGCTATAAACTCAGTTTAGCACCAACAAACTTAAAAAAAATCTTCACAACATGTCTCAACTCTCAGCTGAGACACCAGGCTCTTGTTTTCAGCAGTCCTGAGTAAACCTTTCTCATTAATGGAGGTGGCTCAATTAGGACACCCAAAATTAGCAGAGAATCTGGAAATAGGAGTTATGATGCATGAGTACAACCAGCTTTTCATTATCAATATTGCGGGGGAGAGGGGACGAGAAAGGCCAGTGGGAGGGAGGGATGTATTAGGAGTTCTTCCTAATTTAACAGTGTTCCTTGAAGAGAATGTCTAAGCCTAAAAGATTCAAAGGCAAGGACTAACTTTTCGCCTTCTGAAAGGTATTTAGCCTCTTTTCTGCCATACCCAATCATGGACTGAACAGAGACACTGGATTTATGGCTTATTATAACAATGTGTAACCCGCTAACCCCCTCTTTTTGTCCTATGACTGCAGAGATGTTAATTGACCACTCTACCTTGAATAGGCCCTAAAAATATGTGCTAACTACTTATCCTAAACAATCTGTTTCATCTTGCATTTTGCTGTGACACTTCTAGTTCCTTAACCAGACTTGAAGAAGAGCTCAGGCCTGGTCTACGCTACGCGTTTATACCGAATTTAGCAGCGTTAAACCGATTTAACCCTGCACCCGTCCACACAACGAAGCCCTTTATATCGATATAAAGGGCTCTTAAAACCGATTTCTGTACTCCTCCCTGATGAGGGGAGTAGCGCTGTAATTGATATTGCTGGATTAGGGTTAGTGTGGCCGCAATTTGACGGTATTGTGATGGGTTGGATCACAGGAACCCCCTTGGAAGCCGCCAACCGATGTGCCAAGACTACTTCTATCCCTGTTTTCCCTGCCAGCTCAGGACTCCAGCACCCTGTCTTGCCGAGCCAGACCCTCTTGTCTACTTCAACAAAGACCCAGAGTCTGAATTACTGGCCCCAAAGCTGCAGGTTTACCTGAAAACAGCTCACAGAAGTGTGCTTGTCTTTAGCACCCAGATGCCCAACTCCCAATGGGGTCTAAACCCAAATAAATCCGTTTTACCCTGTATAAAGCTTATACAGGGTAAACTCATGAATTCTTCGTCCTCTATAACATTGATAGAGAGGTATGCACAGTTGTTTGCTCCCCCAGGTATTAATACATACTCTGAGTTAACTAATAAGTAAAAAGTGATTTTATTAAATACAGAAAGTAGGATTTAAGTGGTTCCAAGTAGTAACAGACAGAACAAAGTAAGTTACCAAGCAAAATAAAATAAAATGCGCAAATCTATGTCTAATCAAACTAGATACAGATAGGATCCTCACCAGTTCCAGAATGCTCCCTTTTACAGGCTAATCTCCTTTTAGCCTGGGTCCAGCAATCACTCACACCCTCTGTAGTTACTGTCCTTTGTCCCAGTTTCCTTTAAGTATCCTGGGGGGGGGGGTGGAGAGGCTCCTTCTTTAGCCAGCTGAAGACCACCTGGAAGGGTCTCCCAGGGATTTAAATAGATTCTCTCTTGTGGGTGGAGACCCCCCCTCCTCACCCTGTGTAGAATCCAGTCACAAAATGGAGATTTGGAATCACATGGGCAAGTCACCTGCCCATGCATGACTCAAGACTTGCAGGGAGCAGCCATTACCCACATGCTACCTTGAATGTTCTCAGGTAGACTTCTTATGTGGATTGGAGTCTTCCAAGCTCTTTTGTCTATTAAATGCTTCCTGATTGAGCACATTCCTTTCCCAAGGAGTGACCAAATGTTTTAACTAAGGCTACTTAGAAATCAAGCAATTATACAGCCAATGTCCATAACTTTGAGCACACAAATGGTGCCTACATACAACTAGGATGAACATAACCTTTACATAGATATGTTACATGGCATATGCAACAAAACCCTATTCCAGTTATATCATACATACATTTATGAGCACTCCCACCCCATAAAGCCTTATGGAGTACACTGTCACAGGTATTGGCCGCCGGTAGCTATCCCACAGTGCAACATTGTGACCGCTCTGGACAGCAATCTGGAGTCGGATGCACTGGCCAGGTAGACAGGAAAAGCCCCGCGAACTTTTGAATTTCATTTCCTGTTTGCCCAGCGTGGAGAGCTGATCAGCCCAGGTAACTATGCAGTCTGAGAATCGAAAAAGAGCTCCAGCATGGACCGCATGGGAGGTACTGGATCTGATCGCTATATGGAGAGAGGATTCCGTGCTAACAGAATTCCGTTCCAAAAGACTAAATGAAAAAACATTTGAAAAAATTTCCAAGGCCATGATGGAGAGAGGCCACAGCAGGGACTCAGTACAGTGCCATGTGAAAGCTAAGGAGCTCAGACAAGCCTACCAGAAAACCAAAGAAGCAAACGGGAGGTCCGGGGCAGGGCCGCAAACATGCCGCTTGTACGCTGAGCTGCATGCAATTCTAGGGGGGTCCGCCACCACTACCCCGCCCCTGTCTGTGGATTCCGAGGTGGGGGTAATCTTAGCCTTGCCTGAGGATTCTGCGGACAAGGAAGATGAGGAGGAGGAAGAGGAGGACGAGCTTGCAGAGACCACACAGCACTCCGGACAGCCAGGAGCTTTTTCTCAGCCTGACCGAAGTACCCTCCCAGCCCTCCCAAGCCACTATCCCAGACAATGAAGCCCTGGAAGGGACCTCTGGTGAGTGTACCTTTGTAAATATAAAACATGGTTTAAAAGCAAGCATTTTTTAATGATTAATTTGCCCTGAGGACTTGGGATGCATTCGGGGCCAGTAAAGTTACTGGAAAAGTCTGTTAACATGTCTGGGGATGGAGCGGAAATCCTCCAGGGACATCTCCATGAAGCTCTCCTGGAGGTACTCCAAAGGCCTTTGCAGAAGATTTCTGGGCAGGGCAGCCTTATTCCATCCTCCATGGTAGGACACTTGACCACGCCATGCATGTAGCAAGTAATCTGGTATCATTGCATGACAAAGCCTAGCTGCATATGGTCCCAGTGTTTGCTGGCATTCAAGCAACATCTGTTCTTTATCTCGCTGTGTTATCCTCAGGAGAGTGATATCGTTCATGGTAACCTGGTTGAAATATGGGAATTTAATTAAGGGGACAGAGATGGTTGGGCTGTTTGCCTGTGCCTTAAAAGAAATCCTGCCCTGCATTTAGCCAAGCAGGGGGAGGAGGTGGGGGAGGATTGGCGCTGAGCTTTTTCACGTTTGGCTAGCTGGGATCTTCCCTGCTACCATCCACGTGGTGTCAGGGGGAGGGTGGCTAGCAGCGATCTTCCATGATACCAGCCACACAGTGGGGGGAGGGGTAAAGCGATCATCCCAGAGAATTGGATGGGGGAGGTTTTGGTGCTGCACATTAACAGGAAAGAAGCCGCACTCAACGGGCTTTGCTTGCTATTTGGGAAAGGAGGGCGCTGGATATATGAAGGCTGCAGAAGCCAAAAGACAATGGCTTACCATGGCCGCATGCAAGCCGAATTCTGATGCCCGGACCTGCGTCTGTGATCTCTAACACCAAAGCCGCAGGCACTCAATATTAAGATGCAAAATGCGACCTTGTAGTGAGATCACATGTGCTATGTAAGGTGAATAGTGTTGTTCACCGTGAAAGAGTATAAGCATTGTTCTGTAAAATGTATCTTTTTAAATACTTCTCTCCCTTTTTTCCCCTCCCTCATGCAGCTGCAAATTTTTCAAGTCTCCCTCCTCCATCCCAAAGGCTATCTCAGATAAGGCGGCGGAAAAAAAAGACGCGAGACTAAATGTTCTCGGAAATCATGGAAGTGACCCGCAATGAAAGAGCTCATCTGAATGAGTGGAAAGACGTGGTATCAAAGTACAGGAAAGATGCCAGTGACCATGAGGACAGGAGGGACCAACGTGAGGATAGGAGGGATGAACGTGAGGAGAGGAGAAACGCTCGAGATGAGAGGTGGCGGCAGGAAGATCTGAGGTGTCGGGATGCAACTCTGGGGCTGCTGCGTGATCAAACAGACATGCTCCGGCATCTGGTGGAGCTTCAGGAACAGCAGCAGGATCACAGAGTGCCGCTGCAGCCCCTGTATAACCCTCACCATGTTCCTTAGCCTCCTCACCCACCAGACGACTAAGAATGCGTGGGGGGAGGCTCCGTGCACCCGCCCATTCCACCCCAGTGGACAGCCCAACCAAAATGCTGTCATTATTGTGAAATTTGTTTAGTGGCCTTTTCCTTCCCTCCTATCCTCCTCCCAAACCCCACCCGTGCTACCTTGTCAGTTCTCGTCCTCTTTTTATAATTAATTAATAAAGAATACATGATTTTTAAATGAGAGTGATTTTATTTCCTTAGGAAGGATGTGGATAAATTGGAGAGAGTCCAGCGGAGGGCAACAAAAATGATTAGGGGGCTGGAGCACATGACTTATGAGGAGAGGCTGAGGGAACTGGGATTGTTTAGTCTGCAGAAGAGAAGAATGAGGGGGGATTTGATAGCTGCTTTCAACTACCTGAAAGGGGGTTCCAAAGAGGATGGATCTAGACTGTTCTCAGTGGTAGAAGATGACAGAACAAGGAGTAATGGTCTCAAGTTGCAGAGGGGGAGGTTTAGATTGGACATTAGGAAAAACTTTTTCACTAGTAGGGTGGTGAAGAACTGGAATGGGTTACCTAGGGAGGTGGTGGAATCTCCTTCCTTAGAGGTTTTTAAGGTCAGTCTTGACAAAGCCCTGGCTGGGATGATTTAGTTGGGTTTGGTCCTGCTTTGAGCAGGGGGTTGGACTAGATGACCTCCTGAGGTCCCTTCCAACCCTGAGATTCTATGATTCTATGAAGCAAGCAGTAATCGAAGGGGGAGGGGTTTCATCAAGGAGAAACAAACACAACAGTCACACCGTACCCTGGCCTGTGATGAAACTGGTTTTCAAACCCTCTCTGATGTGCACCGCTTCCTGGTGTGCTCTTCTAATCGACCTGGTGTCTGGCTGCGCGTAATCAGCGGCCAGGTGATTTGCCTCAGCCTCCCACCCCACCATAAAGGTCTCCCCCTTACTCTCACAGAGATTGTGGAGCAAACAGCAAGCAGCAATAACAATAGGGACATTGGTTTGGCTGAGGTCTGAGCGAGTCAGTAATGTGCGCCAGCGCACCTTTAAACGGCCAAATGCACATTCTATCACCATTCTGCACTTGCTCAGCCTATAGTTGAACAACTCCTGACTGTCCAGGCTGCCTGTGTATGGCATGAGCCATAGCATCAAGGGGTAGGCTGGGTCCCCTAGGATAACTACAGGCATTTCAACATCCCCAACTGTTAATTTCTGGTCTGGGAAGTAATTCCCTTGCTGCAGCCGTTTAAACAGAGTAGTGTTCCTGAAGACGCGAGCATCATGAACCCTTCCCGGCCATCCCACGTGGATGTTGGTGAAACGTCCCTTGTGATCCACCAGTGCTTGCAGCAACATGGAAAAGTACCCCTTTCGGCTTATGTACTGGGTGCCCTGGTGCTCCGGTGCCAAGATAGGGATATGGGTTCCATCTATCGCCCCACCACAGTTAGGAAATCCCACTGCAGCAAAGCCATCCACTATGACCTTCACATTTCCCAGAGTCACAACCTTTCGTAGCAGCAGCTTAATGATTGCTTTGGCTACTTGCATCACAGCAGCCCCCACAGTAGATTTGCCCACTCCAAATTGATTCCCGACTGACGGGTAGCTGTCTGGTGTTGCAAGCTTCCAGAGGGCTATCGCCACTCACTTCTCAACTGTGAGGGCTGCTCTCATCTTGGTATTCTGGCATTTCAAGGGAGGGGAAAGCAAGTCACAAAGTTCCATGAAAGTGCCCTTATGGATGTGAAAGTTTCGCAGCCACTGGGAATCGTCCCACACCTGCAACACTATGTGGTCCCACTAGTCTGTGCTTGTTTCCCGAGCCCAAAATCGGTATTCCATGGCTAGAACCTGCCCCATTACCAGCATGATCTCCAAAGCGCAGGGGTCCGCGGTTTGAGAGAATTCTGTGTCCATGTCCTCATCACTCTCGTCGCCATAGTCACCTCCTCCTCGACTGGTTTTGCAGGTCCTGGTTCAGCATTGACTGCACAAGAATGCGCGAGGTGTTTACAGCGTCCATGATTGCTGTCTTGAGCTGAGCAGGGTCCATGCTTGCCGTGCTATGGCGTCTGCACAGTTCACCCAGGGAAAAAGGCGCGAAACGGTTGTCTGCTACTTGCACGGAGGGAGGGGTGAGGCAGGGGTGAGGCTGTACCCAGAACCACCCGCGACAATGTTTTTTGCCCCATCAAGCACTGGGATCTCAACCCAGAATTCCAATGGGCGGGGGAGACTGTGGGAACTATGGGATAGCTACCCACAGTGCAACGCTCCGGAAATTGACACTAGCCTTGGTACATGGACGCACACCGCCGAATTAATGTGCTTAGTGTGGCCACGTGCAATCGACTTTATACAATCTGTTTTTAAAAAACAGTTTCTGTAAAATCGGAATAATCCCGTAGTGTAGACATACCCTCAGTGTGATTCTAAAGCTTGTCTCTCTGGCCAACAGAAGTTGGTCCAATAAAAGATATTACCACACCCACATTGTCTCTCTAATACCCAAGTGTAGATCTCTTCACTTGCAACCACAGACAGTAATGCAGCTGGGAGCCCTCTCTCTTGCTTCTGTTTTTTTTTGTTTTGTTTATTAATTTAAAGAATCATAGAAGATTAGGAGGTTTCAGATAGAGAGGTGCACTGTCCATTTAGTCCATCCAATTCCTTCTTTGTGGGCTGCAAGGTGAGGTCACACCAGTATCTCTAATGCAGTCTGGGGAAGTCTTCTGAAGGGGACATCTGGGACAAAGTCTTCTATTCCTTGGGCACACTTGTTCCCCATTCATAGTGCCACCCCTTTTGACTCGCAGCATGTTAAAGCTTTGGAACCATTAAACACAAATTGTCAACATCACATGTCAAAATATACAAAGTAAATATCTTTAAATCAAACTCTAATAAGTTCTCAAGAAGCATTTTTCTTACTTTGCCTGTTGGTTATTTCAATTTTCATTGATAGAAAGATTTTTTCGACGGTTTGTGCATATACTGTGAAATCAGCATTTACTGATGAAAATCTAATCCTTCCAAGACTAGTTATGGAGTGTATCAGCAGCTATTGGTCTGTGTGTATCTGATAAAATCTCAGTTCTGCTTAACTAGCAATGTCTGAGGTTGACAGTTCTCTGGTTGATCCTACATTTTGTATTTTTCTAATTTTGCATTTCAGTAAAAATTCCCATTTCTGAATATTTCTGCACGTCAAATATTAATTGGGGCCATTATGCACACACATGCCAGTTTTTATAACGATAGAAATTCAGTGATTATTACATGAACTACTGTAGATCTCAGCCCTGCAATCACTTAACTATGCATGTAAATTTACTCAGCTGAGTAGTCTCTGGAAAATTGCTCATGTGCATAAAGAAATTCAGTGTATGCAGGAGCAGGGCCATAGTCAGACCTTCTGAACAGCTCTGTGTAGCTTGAAAGCTTGTCTGTTGCACCAACAGAAGTTGGTCCAAAAAAGATCTTACCTCACCCACCTTGTCTCCCTTAAAGTGGTAAATCAATGCAAAAATAATAACAACAAATAATAAAATCCTGTTTGCACCTTTTACTAATCTATTATTATGTATAATTATGGACTCCACTTTTTTTAAAAACAAGTGTACAGGTTTTTTCTTTTCTTGGTTGTGTTTGATTTTAGAACTGTCAGGTTCTGGCTGCTCTCTGTATCTTGGAGGACTTGGGCAATATTTGAAAGACTGGAATGGGCCATCACACAAGACTGAAACCCAAGTTGCATCTTTCCTAATTCTCATTTGTGTGGGGTGGGAATGTTGAGTTCTAGGACTCTGATCCTGCAATTAATAGGGTGTAGAACTCCGGTCAAGTCAGTGGGACTCCATGTGGGCCCAGCAGTCAGTTGTAGAACTGGGAACTAAGGTATGTAGGCACCTAGTGGGATTTTCAAAAGCACCAAGTGCCTAATAATACTCATTGAACTCAATGAGTATTAGGCATGTAGATACTTTTTAAAGTCCCACTAGGCACCTACACCTTTAAAAATCTGCCCCTAAGTGACTCAGAAGTCTAAGGCCATGTCTGCTCTATGGTGGCTACAATAGCACAGCTATGGCACTGCAGCTACACCACCATAATACAGACGCTTCCTACAGAGACAGAAGGAGATTTTTCAATCATTGTAGGTAATCCATCTCTCCAAGCAAGAGTAGCTGGATCGATGGAAGAATTCTTCCATTGACCTAACTGTGTTTACACTGGGGTTTAGATTCATAGATTGCAAAGCCAGAAGGGACTGTTGTGATAATCTAGTCTGACTTCCTCTAAAACACAGGCAATAGAACTTCCTAAACAAATTCCTAGAGTATATCTTTTAGAAAAACATCCAATCTTGGTGTAAAAATTTTTAATGATGGAGAATGCACCACAACATTTGGTAAATTGTTCCAGAGATCAATTACTTTCACTATGTTGGCATAGCTCCGTTGCCCTGAGTACCATAGGTATGTCAATCTTACTTGTAAATTCATTCCCTCTGAAGCATCTGGCAGTGGCCACTGTCAGAGGTAGGATACTGAGTTAGATACACTATTGGTCTGACCCAGTATGGCCATTCTTATGTTCTTAAGTGTAGACCAGGCCTAAGTCTGATTGATTTTCAATCAGACTTGCGTGCCTAAGTCAGCTTTGAAAGTGAGAATTAAACTCTTAAATCACTTAGGCCTTGCAATGCTGAATGGAGCCATGCCTAAATTACCTTTTAGAATTGGGGACTAAATAGCATAAAATTCAATATTCCCTCTCATCCTCTACCAAAAATATTGTCAATGTCCCTGTAAACGTTGCCAGAATCAGTCCTCCAGCACAAAGATTGGAGGCAGAACCTGCTATTCTTGACATTTCTAACATAACATTGAAAAACAAAACATCAAAAATATTATAGGCTTCTTTTTTACATCATACAAGAGATCAAAGAGACCATCCAATCTTTTCAATTTACCTTCCAGTATGATGACACTTGCTGGGTGTAGTGTAGAAATGTGGTCGATACACAGTTCCCACAATAGTACATTTTGCTTTTTTTTTTTTTCCTGTTTCATTTTGTAATAAAGTTGACCATGGGAAAACAGGGACATGGATCAGAATTGTAGCCAATAGCTTGCCAGTGTCCCTATAACACCCAACAAATATAATGTTTCTTGTAAAAATGCATTCCAAATGAACAAAAAGCCCTTGAAGTAGTAGACACCTAAAACCTCCAGTGTCAGACAAAACCAGCACTTTCTGTTTCAGCCCCAGCTGTGACTTCTCCTTTTGAAGTACTCATAGGTGCAGCCTCTCTGAGAAGAGAGAGCCCTAATGTTTTGAAATGCAGGCCCTGATCGTGGAGTGCACTCTCACTCCTTGCTCAGGCAAAACTCACAATGAATGGGACTCAGCACTTACACACTAGGGTGATGGATGAAATACTTAAAACAGATTAAATTAAAGATAGCTTTGATTAAGAAAGAAGCTGAGAATTAAACCACAGTCTTTAATTCTAATTGTCACCCAGTTTTAAAACCTGCATTTTAAAGCCCTTGTTTTCCCATTGTTGTGAGAGCTGATCCTCGGGCATGTCAAAGGCAGAAGATACTGCAGCATTACCTGTCTTTGAAGTACATACAAGGGTAATTCTCAGGAATGAGAAAATGGACTTTAAGTCGACTTTCAGCTAAGCTACTAGTAGATTTAGAGCCAGTGTTTAAAAACAGCAGGCTTCTCTGTTTGCAGAGAGGAGTTTCAACCCCAGCTGTGAGTACTTCAAAGGCAGAGATGCCACCGTTGGGACTGGAGATGGAACTGGAAATACAGGCTTCCGCACACACTGGAGGTTTTAGGATCCAAAGACTTCCATTTTACCTTAGTTACAGAAAAGTACATATTTTAATCAATTAGAAACCAGTTCTAACTTTCATTTCCAGGTTTACAAACAAGTTTTGGGTGAGGAATACAGCTACACTTTACATTGTGTTTAAGGGAATTAATCCATTATGTTTTTCAAAAACATTTACATTTATACAAGGTGTCAGCAAAATTTATGTTGCTCAAGGGTATGAATATTCCACCCTCCTGAGCGACATAAGTGGTAGTATGCACAGTGCTATGTTGGTGAGAAGCTTCTCCCGCCGACATAGCTACCGCCACTCATTGGGGGTGGTTTAATTAAGCCAACGGGAGAGCTCTCTCCTGTTAGTATAGAGCGGCTACATGAGAGAACGTACATTGGCACAGCTGCATCGGTACAGTGTAGACATAGCCTTAATGTGTGTTTGTAGACTGCCTTGCACAGTTAAAACCACTGTAATATTAGGCATTGCATCTACCACTATGTATCCAGTACAGTGGTCACTGGAAAAGTCAGCTCTTACCAACACTTAGAATACAGCGCTATCGGAGATGTAGCAGTATTTCCCTAACTTTGGACAGGAAATAACCCATGATACCTCATATATTTCAATATGGTAACTGGAGGGAATGTTGGGCCCAGATTGTGTCTTTAAGCCACTGCCTGCAACCTGGGGAAGTGTGTGAAGGAGTTCTTCACCATCAGCTGCTCTAGAGGCACTGCACTCAAGGGAGAATCAGGATGACACAGTGATCAGCAACACTGTAAAAGCATAGAAGCGATGGGCAAGCATGACCCAAGTGGTCTTTGCTATAGATTTTTCCAGGCTGCAGTATGCAAGGCACAAGGAGTAGGGGAATGACTTGTTCTGGATCTGTTATTTTCACGGGTCTCTGGGCCACAGAATGAGACACAAGACTTACCTTTAAAACAAAGAAGTATTTTTTATTTTTCTTGCATCTTGAACTTTTTAGTGATGGCTTTTTCTTCTCCAATTATCTATCTCCACACTGAAAAGTCTCTTCTTATTTATGAATATATTTGGTCGACATTGTTTATTTTAAAAAAGCTTGTATAAAAATGGCCTTAGTTTATTAAAAAATAAATTTGTGAATATTTTTAAAATTCTCCTATTTTGATTAAATATTTTCAGGTTTCCCCTCCCCCTATTCTCCCCTTTCAACAGCATCCCCTCCCACCCCCCAGTTCTCTATTGCAGACTAATTTTTATTTTATTACTCACTGTCAAGGGAGCATTGAGGACAGTTTCAAACTCACTATGAATCTGTTCTTTCATACTTAGCCTGCACTTCCTATTTCCTCCCCTTCTCCAGTGGAGCAGCAATAGCCCTTCTTACTAGTTGGCTGTGGTTTCCAACATTATGCTTTGTTGCCTGGCCAGCCTGGAACTGCTGTCAGTTAAGCTGCTCCATTCAACAGACATTCAAGAGTATCTCTGATTTCATGATGGAGTAAAACATTTCATCTACAGCTGTGAAGCTCTGTCGTACCTTTTAACAAGCGCAAAATAATCTCTTTGGGGGCATTATCTGCTTGCCCTCTTTCTTACTGTGTCTTATGCCATAATAGAGAACTATGGAGTAAATATAATACTGTAATTAACTTGAGTGGCTCCACTGGTATTATTAACAATGCAAGGGTAGCTCAAGTGGCTTATGAACAGCAGCAGTGCCCTAAGAGTGAAATACAGCCACTCCACTGCTGTCTGTTATTATTTAAAGTATGTCAAATTTCTGGTTAATTTTGAAAGTTTTATATTAAAACATCACCATGAGTCATTTGCCAGTGCTCTTCTGGAAGTGGACGGATGGAGGAATAGGGGGGAAATGATGATGTTCTGACACTAAAGCGTTAGGTTTTATTTAACTTTGACATGGCAGAGATGTGCTTACAGTGCTGATTGACAGGCTGTTTTCCCCATTTGACATCCATTTTGATCTAACTCTCTGTGTGGTGTGACTGATATACAACTAGTGTGACATTAGCAGCCACTTGGGAGGAATGGTGAAAATATAGTTTCATGATAACATTCGTCTCTACAGTCTGGGTGGCAGAACTTCCACTGCTGTGAGCTGTCAGAGCTCCATTAAGGGCAATGGAGCTACAACAATTTAGAGGGGCAGATTCTCAGCTGGTATGTCTGATATGCACGCACCCACCTTTCGTGACTGCACCCCAGTAATGCCCACTGGCCCCAAACATTCTTACTAACATTTAAAAAATAATGGGTGCCGAAAGTTAAGCTCCTGAACTCAGATCCACAAAGGGACTTAGGTGCTGCAATACCTAACTTGTAGGCACCCCTGCCACCTCATGGAATTCACAAACCCTAGTGAGGTGCCTCGGCTCCCTAAACAATGCTCGAGGAGAGATAGGTGGCTAAAAAGGGGATCCATAAAAGCCACCATGATCGCTTAGGAGCTGCCTAAGTTAGTAGATGCCGAGGAAGACACGTCCCTTATAACCTTTAGCCCAGTTGTTAAGGAATTCATCCAGGATGTGGGAGATCCTGGTTCAATTTGCCTGCTAAGGAGAAGGGATTTGAACAGGGATTTCCTACCTCTTAGCCCCCTGATCACTAGACTATCTAGCTAGTCACTCTCTTCAGTTCAATGCATATTTAAATTATTTATACAAAACGGAATAGCTTGAACAGGAGAGATTGAGGGACACCCACATCAGAATATCTCAATCTCTCTTGTTGAAGGCATGCCATTGTTATAAGTAATTAAACATGCATTGGGACAAAGAGCTCACTAGAAAGATTATACAGCCCAGTGTTTAGGGCACTCTCTTGACCATAGCTGTTCAAATCTTGTCTCCTCAGCAGGCAGAGTTGGGACTTGAACCAGCATCTCCTACATCCTAGGTGAGTGCTCTGGGTTAAAGGAGAGCACCTTCTCTCTACCCCCACAGTTTAGTGTGGAATTAGGCATGCTCAGAGCATACCTACTGGATCAGCCCCCCTGGAGAAGCTAGATAAGAGAACACCTATCTCCACCTGGTTTGAGGATTGAACCCAGACACCTGCCCTGAGGCAGTAGAGCACTTGCCCAGAGGCAGAAATTTCAGCACCTAGGAGACTTTTACAGCAAAAATGTAGGCACTGAATGAGTTGAGGCAGCTACAGGGGTAGGCAGTAGCCAAGCAAGAATTTTTTCGATCTCAGTCAGTGGCACCTGAATCTAGGACTTTAGGCCTCTAAGTCCCTTTGGACTCTGGGCCCTCAATCCATATTTAAACACTTAAATAAATGGCCTGATTTTCAAGGGTGCTGAGCACTCAGCAACAACTATTGACTTCAGTAAGAGCAGAGCTGGAGCTCTATCCCTGGATAAGAGAGCCACAGCAGGCATCAGCTCTTGACATTTTTATTTTAAATCTGCATTTCCTGATTTTTATAATGCTTTATCTAACCATCTTAGCATTACCTTATTGCTAGTTTCATTGCATGGACAATCTATAAGTGCAACATGTGATAAAATATAAATAGGTCACACTAAGGAGGTAATGAAGGTTATAAATGAAGGCTTTGTGGACCTGAACAGGCTATGGATCAAATCAGTAGGAGCTGTTTCATTGTCTTCAATAGGCTTTGACTCAGGCCCCCTCAGGAGGAGAGATGTTTTGGGTCTTGCTGAGCTTGGACAGATATTGAGAGGAGACCCACCAAGGATCACGGCGCAAGCTTCTTAGTATGAATCATGTTATTTGTGGAACTGTTGGGTTTACCAAGTGTTGTGCATGATGCTAAAAAGACTAAGAGGCTTTAAAACTCAGCCTTTGTTATGCCCAGTATTTTATGGACCTACTTGGAGAGCTGGCCACCCTGGCTAACATGAAAAGAGATGCTGATCTCAGATTGTGCAGAAGTTCACCTAATTGGTACCACTGTTTCCAACCTCAGCAAAGAAGGTTTGGAGACGGTATTGCCCATTTCACCTGTAGAGGTAGCTCCGCTGGAATCATTTTGAGGCACACTGGCAGGGCGAAGCCTGCACTAGTGGTACTGCCTCTGCTGGAGCTTTGCTGCGGATAAGTAGGGAACTTCTGTATCCCATATAGCCAATAAAGCTCCTTTTAAAGCACCCTTTTTCAACCCACAAGTAACCTTGAATTGACCGTAAAGGAGTAATCATGCAAAAACTAATAAAAGCAAATGTTGCTTCTTTCACTCCCACGCTTCTTTGTTCTCACTCAGATTCTCTCATTTAGGGGAAAGGTTGGTCCCAATGATTAGGGCACTAGCTTGGGACTCAAAAGACCCAGATTTAATTCCCTGCTCTGCGCAGATTTCCTGTACGACCTCCAGTGTCATTAAGGGTACGTCTACACTGCCTTTTAAAGCCTACGGCAGCAAGTCTCAGAACTGGATCAACAGGTGCTGGCTTGCGGGGTTCTGAAAACAGCTGTGTAGACATTTTGGCTTGGGCTCTCAAGCCCTCCGTTGTCCCTGGGCTTCAGAGTCAAGCTCCAGACTAAGCCCGAATGTCTGTACTGCTGTTTTTAGCACCATAGCCCAGGCTGCATGAGCCAGAGTCTGTAGACCTGGGCTCTGAAATGCGCTGCTTTTAAAACAAAGTGTAGACGTGCCCTGAGTCTCTCTGCACCTCGGGTCCCCATTTGTAAAATGGGGATAATAGTACCTCCTAGTGGTGTTGGGAGGACCAATACATTAACGATCGTGAGGGGCTCAGATACTACAGTAAGAGGGGGCCATAGAAGTACCTAAGATAGCTACAGTCCAGGTTTTAAATTTTAAGTCAGTTTTTAATTCATATTAATTACATGCAAAAATGGGCCAGACCATCAGCTGGGGTAAGCTGGTACAGCTCTGTTAAAAAGTCAGTGAAGCTTTTTTAGTTCACACCAGCTGAGGATCTGCCACTCTCTCTTGGTGCCTTATTTGGATTTAATTTTTTTAAAAGTTATACAACCTCCTCTTCTCCCCTCACTCATCCCAGCATGTTTCAATTGCCAAAGTTTGCCTTTCTCCTGTCCTGTGCTACCACACATTAGGAGCAGGATCTGCCTTCCAGAAAAAATCCTGTCCTTGCACTTTATTACAAGACAGAAATCAGCAAGGAAGTGCAGGCTCTGTGCTGGAGCGATGAATCAAAAATATGACTGTCTAAATCTACATTCAGTGACATCATCATCAGAGAAATGTATGAGACTCTCTGCAGCTCTGTGCTTCTAATATGATATTTCTAGGCTTCCATCGCTGTCAGAAAGAAAAAATCTCTTGGGTTATCATTGGCATCCTGACAGCAAAAATTGTTTTCCTGATGCACACAAATACAAATGTGAAGCCAGCAGCATGAGCCTGGGTGGTTTTGTTAACAGAAAACATTTCATTTGAAAAAAGATAATGCACAAGTTGCAAGAGAAGCATAAATCAGGATGTAGAGGATACGGTGCTCATTGGATAGCTTCTCTGAATTGATGATCAAGACGGAAAAATATGTCTGCCCATTATATCCCCATTCCCATTCTCTCTCTCTTCTGTTCAATTAAAGAAGATAAGGAGGTCAAAAGGTCTTCTTTTAGATCTCTGCACATTATTGGGTGAGATCCTCAGCTGGTGTAAGACCAATGAAACTCCACTTGTAAATCTGACAGAATTACATTTATTTGCACGAGCTGAAGATCTGACCATTGTGTTTATTTTTCTGCATTTGATTCTACTTGTATTCATTGGATTGTCTGCCCAGGTATGTGTTTCTCTTTTTGCATATTTCAAACCTACTTAGATATAGATTTTCCCCATCCCTTACTCCTGTCTGAGAGGTCAGGGTTTAGTCCAGTGTATGTAGTGCTGTGCCTTCTGCTTCACTTGGATTAAAAAAATGTGTCTATTTGGAGAGTTTTGTCTTTGTTCTTAATGTTTTGTTTTTGTCCTTAATGTGGCTTATAGTGCACAATTGCAGATATCATACCATTATAAAAATAAACTACATTATTGTACAGTAATAGTTCTTAACAACAGAACCATTATTGTAAGCTACAATGTTTGAAACCATTATTGTTAAATACGGTAGTATAAGGGAAATCTTGGTCTTCTGCAGTTATACATATGTAAACATAAATATTACATCACTAGGAGCCTGATCCAAAGCCCGCTGAAGCCAATGGGAGTCTTTCCACTGACCTCAATGGGCTCCAAATCATCCCCTAGATTAGGGCTGACCATGGCAGAGAGATGATGCAATTATAGTATTACAGTGGCTCTGCTAAACCTTATTAAGATTCTGAGCATATCAGATGTGAACGAGATGTTTCCAGGAGGCTGAAGGGACTCAGACTGAGCTGCAAGCTTGTGCAGTTAAAGTACTAGGCCATCTCTCCAACCAGGCTGTCCCCTATGTGCTTACTAAACACTGCAGTATATGCTTCATATGCCCTCCTAAGAATTGTTTGGCTAGCAGTCTGGATGTTGCCATATGCTAGATGTAAATGCAGAAACAAAGAAATACACAGAGACCAACGAAGCAGCACAGGCCACAAGAAAGTAATTTGCTGGTGTGGAGCCAGCCAGCCTCCCTACCAGTTTTGTTTCCTAGCCCCATGTACTAATATTAGACCACAGCATTGCACAGACAAAAGGATGATTTGGAAAACCATCCAACACCATGGACATCCCACATATACCAATCACCAATGCACCTGAGCTAAATAAGTTGTGCTGATTCACTCTGAATATTTGCAGTGTGTTCAATTACCCTCAGAATTGTTCATTTTTTTGCCTGTGGTTCTGGGGTTGAGTGGGGTCATCGAGGCTACATCTAGCCTATGGAATTCATTCCCTCAAGAGATAGGAACAACTTCACCACTTTCATGCCAAAATGCAAAACTCTTTGATTTAACTTTCCCTCAATAAGCTCTTCACACAAAGTCTAACTACAGTGCAATCATGGGGTGCGACTGAAGCTCATATAGGCATCCCCAAGCTAGCTTTAATATATACTTAGCTCGAGTACTGGAGCGGTGAATCCATGGCAGCACAGGCTTCAGGGCAGGACATACCAGCCAACCCAGAACCCTGGGTAATTTCTCAGAGGCTAGCTTGTGCTGCCAAAGCTTCACTGATCTGGTACTCGAGTTAGTTAAATTAAAGTAGCCATAGACACACAATAGGCATATATGATGTCTGCTAAGTTTTCAAATGTACTTCTACCAGCAATCAGATGGAGTGTGAAAGAGCTTGGTATCGTTAGTACTATTTTAACACTTGGGAGGCACTCAGTGTCTACTATGATGCCGGCCATATTAATACGTAGGCAAATGCCAGCATTTTCAAATTTGGAAGCCTCTAGGCCCCTAAATTTGATTCAAGCACCAAACTAAAGGTACCTGTGTTTCAAGGTTCTAGCCTAAGTGACAAGATCTTTACATATGAATGTATGGATACATAAAATGCATAGATATTTCAACATATAGTGAAGTCTTTCCCCCTCCCAAAAATGGGAACTTTGTTATATTCTTACATTTCAAGATGAGATTTATGAATATTATATTGCAATGCAAAAGCCCCATGTAAAACTTGCAAGTCATTAGCAGATTGTTACATTCCAGCCCTGAATCTGTCGTAACTGCTATTTTCACTCCTCACCTATCTCTATATAAGACGTTCTCTCTGTGTAAGAATTTGTGAACTTATGTATTCTAGTTTTATCAAAATACATCCACCTGAATCAATAAATAGTCTTTTCATCTCAGGGTAATTGTGAGTGTTGGTTTTGGGGGAAAATTTTCAGAGATGCTGGTCATTATATAAAAATGGAAGTACTCAAAATAGAAAAGAAATTGAAAGATATTTTTGAACATTGTAACACAAGGGGAAAATACATGACTGAGGCATAGTTGTTTTTTAGAAAGAAAGGGTTTTTTTTTTAAATGATTACTATTCTTAGCTCTAATTTGGTGTGAAAAGACTCCTTCGCAAATATTGTGATATAGTGAAGTGAAATCATCATACTTGGCTCAGGCATTTGCATCTATGAACACAGATACAGGATGAAAAAATTAAGTCACTGTATACCTTTCCCCACAGTACAGTATTATTTTTCTGAGTTGCAGATATTAAGCATAAAGGCATAAGAAGCCCGATGGCATTGTATGTAGGGTGAAGAAGTTGAATGCTCTAGTGCCTGTTTCCCCCCCGATTCATTTGATCTGTTCTGTTTTGGGCAGAACCATTTACAGAGTGAAGCATATCACCTGCCTTGCCTCTTGCCCACCTTTGGGACACTACGTGTCTGGGGGAAATAGGGAAAAAGTATCCCTTGTGCTCCTTTGAGAGCACAGACTGGAGTACTACCTAGCCTTTTTGCAAGGCATACAAATAGACAGGGGCTGAGGCTTTGCCATCCTTCCTACAAACTGAGCAACTCCATCTGTCTCTGGAATTCCAGGGCTAAGAAGCCTGCAAGCTCTTCCACATGTGACTACCCCTCCAGCTCCTTCATATGAATAAGGACTTGGAGGTTTGCATCCAAGATGGCAAACTAGAGTAGGCACAGTGTTAAGCAAACCAGCTTAAAATGCTGACAAAAAATCACTACAAGCAGCTTGTTCGGGAGCTACTCAGCACAAGTCAGGAAGCCACAACATTTGTGAGATAAAAGCAGAATAGAAAGGAAATTAAAATATGTTTTTTCAACATTACAACACAAGGAGAAAATATATGTTTTTAAAAGGAATGTTTTCCAAGTTTTCCCAGGGACTAATAGTGAATGTGATATGAAAGCTGCTGCAATATCATAAAGAACAAAAACCTATCCAGCTCCTAGTCTCACCTCAGTTCTTCATTCCAGATCAAGCTCTCTACCAGTCAGTTCTGGAGGAGCCTGAGAAGCTGGACAGAGGTAGGAAGTGGAAACAATAGCACTGACTCAAGCTCACAATAGTTCATAGAGAAGGGCTATTAATATTTGCTATAAGCTGGCTAGCCCTTTGAGGTGACCTGGGCTCAGCCATGCCTATGACTTAGCAGCTGTCCCTCAGCCTCACTGATGAACTGACAATAGAAGAACTAAATGGTGATCTCTCTTAGCTGTAATGGGGCTTAATTGGAAACTGACCCCAGCTGGGGTGGTGAAGGAGGGTAAATACTATTTAAATAGAGCTGGGAACTCAGTGGAGTGGGATAGAGAGTCATAGATCACTCATGCTAATCTGCTATAAAGCATAGACCACCAACACCACCCTACAGCCGCATGCTAACCCAAGAGAACTGAAATAAAATCAAAGTGTTACAGCCCATAGGAAACTAGACTATCATGTGACACAGGCAGAGAATAGGAGGGACTAAGGTGCATCAGGGCCAGAGTCCCTTCTCCCTATTGCAGGGAAATGATAAAGTGAGATATATCCAGATAATTCAGGCAAATGAGCTACATCCACACACACTGTAGGAAGGTAGAAAAAAAAACAGGTCACTGACAATCTGATGAGGGGGAAATCCCTTCCTGATGCCACATATGGTGATCAGTTAGACCCTGAGCAGGTGAGCAAGAACCAGCCAACCAAGCACCTGAGAGAATGTTCAGTGTCACCTCAGAGCCCTGACTTACCCCAGCCAATGTCCTTGCTCCACCTGTAGCCATCCCTGATGCTTTAATGGAAGGAGATTAAAAAATCCCTCCCAGAATACATGGTGGGAGAAATCCCTTCCTGACCCCTAGTGGCTGAAACCCTGAAGCATGAGCTTTAGGAAAATATGACATAAATTGGAAGTGAGCCCCTGCCCCCTTCCATCACAAACAACCCTGTTATACAACTGCACTCAAAAATTTGTCCAGCTCTCTCTTCAAACTAATTAAGTTGTTTGTCCCCACAACTCCTATTGGGAGGTTGTTCCAGAACCTCACTCCTTTGATGGTTAGAAACCTTCCAATTTCCAGCTTGAATTTGTTCATGCCCAGTTTATACCTATTTGTTCTTGTGCCAACATTCTCCTTTAGCTTAAATAGCTCTTCACCCTCTCTGGTATTTACCCCCCCTAGTGTATTTCTAGTGATCAATCATATCCCATCTCAGTCTTCTTTTTGTTAGACTAAACAAAACAAACTCTTCAGTCTCCTCTCATAAGATAAGTCCTCCATTCACTTGATCATCCATCTTCTCTGCACCTGTTCCAGTTTACATTCATCTCTCTTGAGCTTGGGTGACCAGAACGGTACCCAGTATTCCAAGTGAGATCTTACCAATGCCTTGTAAAAAGTTATTAATACTTCTCTATCTCTGCTGGAAATGCCTTGTCTGATACATCTAGGATCACATTTGCCTTTTTCACAGCCACATCACATTGGTGGCTCATAGCTATCCTGTGACTGACCAACACACCTAGGTCTCTCTCCTGCTATGTCACTTCCAACTGATGAGCCCCCAGCTCATAGCAGAAATTCTTAGTATTAGATATTAAGTGTATGACCTTGCACTTTGTACTATTGAATTCCCTCCTGTTTCTGTGACTCCAGTCTTCAAGGTCATCCAGATCTTCCTGTTTAATGTTCTGATTCTCCTCTGTATTGACAATGCTTCCCAACTTAGTATCATCAGCAAGTTTCATACTACTTTTTGTGCCCAGGCCTATTGAATAAGATTGGCCCAACTCTGATCTTTGAGGAACTCCATTAGTAAATCTTCCTCCAGTCCAATAGTTTCCTTTCAGCACAACCTGTTGCCTTCTCTCCTTGACCTTACCACCTTACAATGCTTGTACTGATCACCATTTTCTCTGATAAACCCATGTGGCCTTATGTCAAATGCTTTATTAAAGTCCAACTATAATATATCTTTTGTATTTCCTTTATCTAAAAAATCAGTTATTTTCTCAAAGAAGGAATCGGGTTATTCTGGCACTACGTATCTTTGTTATATTCATGTTGCATTGCATCCTCTTTACCATTTACCTCTATGAATTTAGTTATTCTTTCCTTCACAATTTGTTCTAAAACCTTGCATACTACTGAGGTCAGACTAACAGGTCTGTAATTGCCTGGATCATTTTTTTTTCCTTTCTTAAATATAGGTATAATGTTAGCTAGTCTTCCATCATATGCTACTACCCCTGAAGAGCTAGGGAGAGTTCTCTCTGTCTCTGGGAAGGGCCTGCACATTAGAAGCCCATGAGGGGTGGAAGACTAGTTTAAATAGCACTTAGACTCCCAGCATGGAGAAGCCTGGGGGTGGGGTCAATACCCTAACAAGGGAGAAGAATTGAAGTCAAGCCCCGGAGGGTGAAAAGGCTTTTTGTTTAGAGTCAAGCCCAGGAGAGGTGAAGGACCTTTGGTAAAGCTAAAATCCGGAAGAGGACTGAACTGTTGTGTGACTTGGCCAGAGGGCTGAGACACAGAAGATTAGTGTGGCAGTTCGGGGAAGAGGCCAGCTGGAAGTGGTCACTGTGGCTGAGGAAGTGGCCACCACAGGCTGTGCAGGAGGCAAAGTCCCCTGCAATGCTGTGTTCAGGCAGGAGGGAGCACCCTAGTGGTGAGGACATGCGTTAACAATATTATAGGTAGGTCAACAGGACACCACCAATATTGGACTAAATTCAGCGCTGGCATAGAAAGTGGGCAATTACCATTGACTTTGTGGTGTGGGGCAGGGCTGAATTTGGTCCACTCTTTCTTTTAATTGTGCTTGTGTCTACTATCCACATTCCCTTCCTAATCCTCCCTCTCTTACACACAAACAAATATTTTGCTTCTCGCTACTTGGGCAGAAAACCTGCAAAGTATGTATGTGCAATAGCTGTGCTTCATTTTGTATCCGTGCTGATCCTTCTGCAGAATCCATGACTTAGGGTTAGTTTAGCAGAGATCCATGGCACAGAAGAGTTCATATCACAGTTAATAAGTATTTATATTTCTCTCCACTGTTCTCCTAAGCTCCTTTCTCTATGCTGTGCCTGTAACAGAACTGCTATTGTAGATAAGAAAACACTTGGCACAAACACAGATACAGGAGTAATAACTACATGTTGGACAAACCTCTAACCTGCATTTTTTTTCAGGCGTATCTAGTTATCTTTCAGGTTCCTAACGTTCATGCTGCTCCTCACAAAAAGGGTTCAGTCAGCAAGCCACTGCTTCAAACTTTGCTGGTAATAACAATGCCAAGTATTTGAGTACATTTGTGAAAGTTGTTGGGTGTCACAGGATGGCTTGGATTGAGGGTGTAATATAGGTTCATAAGTATAAACCAGTACACAGCATAAAATTAATGGAGAAATTTGGCAATGCCCTTCATTGCGTGTAATGAATCCCTGTGCAAATGGAGTTACACAAGGAGGAGGCAAACACAACCTGGTGGTCCAGGAGAGAGCACAGACAGCATCACTGAAAGGCATGACAGAGCATGCAATGCACATTCTCCCCTCTTGAGGTACAATGCTCTCCCTGAGGAAGTTTTGAAATGCTGTGCATGCATCTAGATAATAGTACACAGTCTGGCCTCACCTGGCCAGAAACACTTCCTTTCTGGCTGCACAAGTTTGATCTGTGCTGACAGAAGAGGTCTGGAAGGGAAACTGACAGTTCTTTATACCACCAAATTCCAAATTCCTTCCAAAAGTTTCAAAGTGCAGCACTGTATCACTTTTAGAAAAAGAAATATAATATAATCTGTGTTTAGCAGCAGCAGGTTTTTTTAAAGGGCTAGTTTCAGTAAGTATTTGGAAATAAGAAGAAAGGCTAAGTAAAATAATTCCATGTTTTACAGGATGACAAAATGCTTGGTGTTTGAAACATGCCTTATCATAGTTCTGCGTTTTTCTTCAGTCACGGGGATTTTTTTTTTAATCTCTTCATCCAGTGCCAAATAGCCAGATTTGGATTCACTGCAGCAATTCCAACCAGGAGATTAGGCTATAATATAGATATAAGTATGTAATGTGTATCTTAATTGTCAGTTTTGAATGCCTGTATTGTCAGAGGACTAGAGGAGCAGGATTCATACCACATATACTAGGGGATTTGTTTCCCTGATAGAAGCAGCTTTAATGTCTTCTAACCTTTTGTGTTCTGAGTGTAAAAATAGTGCTTGTATTTTTGCAGATGGTTAAAGCTACTCTGCACCAGGGTACTCTCTCAAAAAATGCTAAGGAAATGTCTCTATTTGGCACTTCTGAAATCTTCATTTAACCAACATGGTGGTTAAGTTTTGTTATATTTATGTTCTTTTGGGATTATTACAGGGGTGGGCAAACTACGGCTTGGGGGCTGCATCTGGCCCTACAGATATTTTAATCCGGCCCTCGAGCTCCTGTCGGGGAGCAGGGTTCAGGGCTTGCCCCACTCCGGCAATCCAGTCGGGGACCAGGGTCGGGGGCTTGCTCCCCTCTGTACGTACTGTGGTCCTGCGCAGTTCCTGGAAGCAGCGGCATGTCCCCCCTCCGGCTCCTACACTTAGGGGCAGCTAAGGGGCTCCGCACGCTGCCACCACCCCAAGTGCCACCCTCCCACAGCTCCCATTGGCTGGGAACCACAGCCAATGGGAGCTGCAGGGGCGGTGACTATGGACGGTCAGTGTGCAGAGCTGCCTGGCTGTGCCTCCACATAGGAGTCCGAAGGGGGACATGCTGCTGCTTCTGGGAGCTGCTTGAGGTAAGCACCGCCCAGAGCCTGCACCCCTGACCCCCTCCCACACCCCAATCCCCTGCCCCAGCCCTGATCCCCCCGCTGCCTTCCGAACCCCTTAGTCCCAGCCCAGAGAACCCTCCTGCACCCCAAACCCTCATCCCCAGCCCCACCCCAGAGCCTGCACCCCCAGCTAGAGCCCCCCCCCACACCCCAACCCCCTGCCCCAGCCCGGAGCCCCTTCCCACACACTGAACTCATTTCTGGACCCACCACAGAGCCCACACCCCCAGCTGGATCCCTCACCCCCTCCAGCACCCCAACCCCCAATTTTGTGAGCATTCATGGCCAGCCATACAATTTCCAGACCCAGATGTGGCCCTCAGGCCAAAACGTTTGCCTACCCCTGAGTTATTTGATTTGATCTTGGTGAGTCTGTTTATTTGTGTGTCCCCTTTTAAAATGTTATCAAGGACATCCAGGGTAGGGCTACGTTGTAAAAAAGATGCAGAAGCCTGCATCAATTGACTTGAGCTTCTGCTATGGGGTTAATAGGTAATAATTGGAGATATACCAATCTCCTAGAACTGGAAGGGACCTTGAAAGGTCATTGAGTCCAGTCCCCTGCCTTCACTAGCAGGACCAATTTTTTTGCCCCAGATCCCTAAGTGGCCCCCTCAAGGATTGAACTCACAACACTGGGTTTAGCAGGCCAATGCTCAAACCACTGAGCTGCAGTGTAGCCATTTGGGCTTGATCTGCAGTCTGGTCTCTGAAACAACAGCGAGAGGGGACAGTCTTGTCTATTTTGCTATTTTTAGTCCTGTAGTGTGAGTAGGGATCAGCTGAGCTGCATTTTTTTTGCACTGTAGACGTACCCCAACACAGTTTAATTGTAGTGTACTAACAATTTAAATAAGCAAATACATATCAATCACCATTTTAAAATTTTTGCCAATGATCAGCTACATAAATCTGCTAAGTAGGTGTTAATAAGAGAAGCAGTTCCAAATGTTTGTTTGGTTTTGGGGTTTTTTTAAAAAGGAGATAAATATTAACAAATTATCAGTCTTGATGCCAACATTCACCTTAGTTAAAAACAAAACACGGCTCTGTATGGATGCTGGAGTCTGCCCAGGTGGAACTAGTGGCAGTTTGATGGCCTCAGTATTCTAACTGTATTTTATTTGTTTACCTGAGCATCAGTTTTATTCAATGTTATCTACTACTCACAACATTGAATACAATATTGTCTTCTGTATATTTTTTCCACTGAGCATCCTCTTACTGATGTACTGTGGGAAAGGGGCTTTTTGGATTAAAAATAGCATAGGCTCCAATTCAGCAAAACATTTAAGCACGTGGGATAAAACTTTTCAAAAGCACCTAAGTCTCATTTTTAAAAAAAAGAGATCGTTAGCAGTTAGGTTCTCCATGCCCACATCCTCAGAAGTATTAAGATCCCTAATTCCCATTTAGGTAGACACCTGAATACGTTTGAGGATGTGGGCCTAAGGGCTTATGTGGCCCATCAGTGAGTGTGTATTAGAGAAAATATGAGTTGTTATGAGCCCTGAGCTCCAGAGTCTTGGCTCTTTGACTCAAGCTATAGCATCCAGGGCTTTTAGCTCTGAAGGTCCCTGATTCCGTTTTTAGTGGGTTAGCCAAGATGGTAGCCATCATACCTACCTCATTTTTGAAAGAGAGACTTCGGTGCATTTGAGAATTTTACCTATGATTAACTTTAAGCCTGTCCCATTGACTTAAACTCCACTGATTTCAGTTTTGCTTCATCAGGGTCATAATGCTTGTAACTGATGCTTCTGCTGACCAGAATGCTAGTACTAAGCTACAGTGTTTGAAAAAAAAGATTTTATCAGAAAAGGAAATGAGCAACACAATGCTCGCTAAACCACAATATAACAAAATGACCTTGTGATTTCTAAGCTGCTAAAGTTTTAATCACACTTCTGCGCACACCATGTGTAACATTTTAAACCACAGTTCAGAAACGAAGCTAGTTGTTTTATTAGTGCCTTAATAGTGAAATTAGTTAATAATTGCCCTGGTAAACTCTTATACTGAAGATAATTTTGAGTTATGGAGTAGGATAAGCAGCCTTATCCTATGAGATATGAGATATCCTATGAGATATCCTGAGATATGAAACAGGATCCTTTGGTCACATCTAGCACTATTTTTCAGCTGTAAAGTTTATTTCCCCTGCAGAAATAATGGCCTAGTGTTTCTTTTGAGACAGTGTTTCTGTCAAGGAACCTGGTCCTGCAAGCATTACTCACGTGAGTAATTCTCATCCCATGATTAGTCCCATTGATTTTTTGGGAGTGTAACTACATAATGCACTGGTTCCCACACCCTAAATGTATTCCATGCTCCACTTCTTTCCTGCTGACCTGCTTATGTGTCATTGTTAACTTTTTCTCATCCTACCCGTTAGGTGTATCTGTCTGTTTTCTCTTGTCCTTTATTTAGATTGTAAGCTCCCTGGGACAAGAATGGCTTTTCTTACGTACTTATGCCTAGCGCACACTGGGGCCCTGGTCTATGATTGGGGCCCCTAGTTGCTGCTGTACTATAAATAATAATAATAATAATGTTCAACTAACCTGAAAGTGCCTGTGAACATTTTGGGCCAGACTGTGAAATGTACAAGCTTTTGTGAATAAAGATTACTCACAGGAATAATTGTTGCATTATTAGTGGAAATTAGCAATCTAATGAAAAAGCAAATGTCCAGTATTGGACTCATTTAAAGTGCTGCAGTTGGATGTGAAAATATTGAACGGGATACTGCCAGTTTTCCTTTGTGTCACTGTTCACAGGCAAGACAAATTTATGGAGAGTGAGAAATGAATATGACTCTCTTTAACTCTTTTTAGGCTGTGCATTGATCCTGTTATTGCTTAGAACCATATTCTGATATCCTCACTCAGGGTAAGTTGCACTTTACACCAATGTAGTGCCATTGAAGTCAATGGAACTGTGTGAAGTAAGATACCCCTGAGTTTGAGTAAGTGTACCAGAATATGGCCCTCAGTGTCATGATTCTTGGCAAATTTCAGATTTTGGAACAGAAACTTTTATGTATCCATTTCATCATGAATTAATCATAATCTATGAGAACAGAATCCATCATGCTGAATTCAGCTGGCATTAGTGTAAATGTCAAATGTATTTCTGTAGGTGTTTCATTGCATTTTGTCAGCAATTAAACATTAGTCAACGGACACTTAAAATTAATGCTACCCTACATTTCCTCCTCCTTAATATCTTTGATGGCCATAAATAATGTGACTTGAATTATGAATTGAAATGGGCATCATGGTACTTTGTGTCAATGAAGGGCACGGTCACAAATATGGAATTAAGATTTCCGAACATGCTCTAGCTAAAGAATGAATATCATTGATTGCAAAGGCTGGAAAATGCTACCATTAACTTAAAGGCCACATACTCCCTTCTGCAACAAAGGAGAATGGGTGCTAAATGGCATGGAAAACTCCCCATCATGCAGAAGGAGGGAGCAGTGCCTCTGTTGCACGAATCAGAGACCACAGCAAAACTCTACATAAGAAAACTGCATTGTGGATCTGGAGTGAGCAAGCTAGAAATAAAGCTAGGGAAAACTGCTCACTGGGGAATTGTCACTCTTGAAATCTATGGGGATTATGCAGTGAACTAATTGTAAGACCTTTTTCCTGCAAATACCTAAGTGCATGATTAACTTTAAGCATAGGAGTAGTCTTTAGAAATTAAGCTTGCAGGAGTTTGCGGGATTAAGTCATAGATCAGTATTATTTTGCCTGGGTTTCCCTGCCTTCTAGAAGAAACCCCACTCCAAAGGGATCTCAGAAGCAACTGCAAGTGGACAGGGCACGGCAGGGAAGCAGAGCTATGTTGCCATAAACACAGTAATTGGGGCAGGAGCTTCATGTATGCCCTGCTGTTCAGCAAGAGTCCCACTGCCCACAAGAACAGCCATACCAGGTCAAACCAAAGGTCCATCTAGCCCCATGTCCTGAGTTCTGATAGTGGCCAGTGCCAGCTGCTTCAGAGGGAATGAACAGAACGGGGCAATTTTGAGTGATCCATCCCATTTTCCAAACACAGCTTCTGGCATGGAGTTTGCAGCTGGACAGCCATAGGTTTTGGTAACTTAATTCCCTTTCCTTTCCACAAGAAGTTAATGCATCCCCACTCTAATGGAATTATGTCACTGGGAGTTGGAATTCAAAGTTTCCTGTCACCAATGGGTTTTTCTCCCCCTTTCTGTTTGCATAGGGAACAATTTGGTTCTAAATTGTTAAAAACAAGACCCGGCAAAGCCAAATCCTCCCATTATGGGGAAAGGGGAAAAGACATGAGGGGAAAAGAAATGTCATTCAGCTATACATATAGTTTCCCAGATTTGAAAAACTTCTAAGCTACATGGGCCTAATTTTGCTCCCATGAAAGCTTGTTTCCAACTTGTTACTATTTTCTAATTAAGTTATTTTCTACTGAACCAGAGTCAACAGGAAAACTACAGTAGAACGACCAATAGATCTGAAAAACAGGAAACTAACTTTGCCAATGAATAGGTAAGTAAATTTTGTATTTTTAAAGCATTGATAAATAATTATAACAATTTTATTATTGATGTATAGCTGCTTCAAACACTGGCCAGCTAAAGGTCAGATGAATCAAATGTGGTTTGAAGAGAGCTCACTAAACAGGAAACCACTCAGCTTCATTTTTTGTTCAGTAGCTGCTACAAGAGATGAGACAAAAAAGAGCAGAAGATATAGGATGGCTCTAAGTACAGGGTGGAGTTTGGAGCCCAAAGGTTTAGAGCTGATATTTTGCTAACCCTGAGCATTTCCTAGAGTAGCTGCTCAGATATTAGGGTGATGGGTTGTGTGTAAATTTATTCCTAATCCTGGCTACATCTATATTCAAAAACATAGTTATTCTCATGTTTTTTAATAGTTGGTAGATGCTCACATACCACAATGATGGATCCATATAAGTACTGGGACAGGTAAATAGATCAGAGGTACAAAGGGTGATGAGGGTGACAGACAGAGCCATCATTCCAACAGTGAAGGGAGAGATCCGTGCATATAGACCCTCTGTGCTCACATCTTGGTGGTTCATCGGGGCGCATGTTAAGACACTGGATCAGTACAGATTCAGAAGGAAAAGTGCCGTCTACTGAATCACCAATACAGGAGTTATACTATTTACCTACAAGGCTTAATTAATTCATATTTGTAAAATGCTTTGAGATTCTTGCATAGGAAAGATGGGTCCTATGTAACTGCAACATATTTCTGGCAATAGAACCAAGACCGATAAAGAGGCCCCAAAATCATCCAATTTCCCACAGTTACCAAACATGTTTTCTCACTTAAATGATTAGCAGGTCCCTCATTCTGTTATGCTAATCCTTCAATGAGGTTTTGATAAACTTGCTAATATTTTGGTGAGTGCATTTGTTCTCTTTTACTTCTTTAGATCTTGGCCAAACATGAATGCAGCAAGTAAACTGGAGTTAAACCACAGAGGTAAAATACTATGTTATCATTTATACAATGTTTCCCCTCAATAATATTTTTCATTATGTTTTCTTTTTACCATACTTATTACCCTTGGTGTCAGCAATAGTTTGCGATATGCAAAGAATATAGAATCAGAACCCTGGTGTGTTGATCTATTGTAAGAAATATACACAGCTCAGGTATATATACACAACTAATGAATGAGGCCAAAAGCTACCAGCATACAAGAAGAATACTGATTTTGTGGCCTCATGCATTAAAAAGTTCTACATCACAATAAGTTATCCTGCTGCATATAAAATGGAGATTTAATACAACAAACATTGAATTGTTAATGAAATGATTCATTGCTTCTAAAAACCATGGGAGGAAAGAATGTATAAAGTTTATTTTTAAAAGTGCCTTTTTATCTATATCTATCTTGCCTCATTTAGGCTCCCATCCTGCAATCAGATCTGCTAGCGCAGACCTCTGTTCCTGTGTCGAGTTTCATGGGCACAGATGTCCATACCATCAGATCTGATTTATATTATCAAAAAGGTTGATCGCTTCTAAAACAATTGGGGGTTTAACCTTTTGCAAAAAAAATCAATTTTAATTTAGAAAAAAAAGTAAACATCTCCTATTTATAAGGCCCTGATCCTAATGATAAAATGCTCTCTAGCCCTCATTAGCAAAGCATTTAAGCACATATTTAACATTAAGCATGTACTCAAGTCACATTGACTTTGTGGGTAAAATTTTGGCCCCACTATAATCAGTGAGGAAAATTCCCACACACATCCATAGACCCAGGATTTTACCCCATGACTTTAATGGAACATGCTTAATGTAAAGAATGTATGTCAGTGCTTTGCTGAATCAAGGTTTCTATTAACCAAACACATGTGCTGGATGTAAAACCAGTACCCAACATTTATTATACAACATGTGCATTTTACCACGTGTTACACATTCACACATAAAGGACTGTTTGCTAAAATGAGTACATCCACCACCCCTTTACTTTTTACTCTAAAATAGCATCACAGGGCTTTTTTTAACAGAGGATGTTATGGGGTGTATAAACCCAGCACTTGGTCTGAAGGGGATAAGAGCAACTTGGGACCCAGCTGACCTTGCCCAGCTGCAGCTGCAGAGCATGTTCCAGATGGAGGTAGAGCTTAAAAGGAATCCAGACAGCTCTGAAGGGGGCTGACAAGGCAGGGAGAAAGGCCTTCCCTGGGAGTTCCTAGAAGGGGATGCTGCAGCAGCCCCTCTGGGAAAAGGGGAGCCTACCAGTGGCCTCAGACAGGCTAAAGGTATAGTTAGTGTATTTTTTCATTACCTTTTGCTACAGACTGCAAAGCTTGGACCATAGAGAAAAGGGTAGGAAGTGGCCCAGGGAGGGTAGCCTTAAGGTGCTCTTGGGTGCCAGACCTTGGTAACTGTCACAGGGCCCGGGTTCCCCTATTAAGAAGGAAGTGGCCCCTGGGTTCCCCGTATTAAGAAGGAAGTGACCTCCTAACCACTAGGTGATGTTTCCAACAAGCACCAATAGGAAATAGGTTTTGTGGTGAAAAGAACCAACTCAGATAAAATAAAACTAACCTGTCCGGTGGTTTCGGTGACATGTGTTTTCTTTCGATTCACTTCCAAGTGGACAAGTGGCCACATCACAGCAAAACCTCACTACAGCTGGCACTTACTGGCATCTTCCTGCTCCCTCCCGCAAGTCTCGGAAGAGAGGCCAACCTATTCTCCTGCTCATCCCTTGAATTGAACCCACATAATTTTTGAGGATCCTGCATGTCCTCACTAAGGCCTAAAACAGAGATGCTTAAATACATGAGATTTGCATTTTTCATGATATTTCCAGACAAACTAGAAACTGCCTATGAGAGCCTTACCCTTGAAAAATTTCCAACCCAATTTTGTACATCTGAAGGTTGGGCTGTTTATTAAAACACAACTTCCTGTCTGATGTCACTATTAGAAACAATGAAATCACTGACCTTTCAAATACCTTCTTGTATTGAAGTCCATGGGTGCAGATTCAGATCCTGTGAACTCCTATTTTAATTAGTGTGACCACAGAATCAAAGTTGTCCCTGCTTTCTCATTCAAAGTAAAAAGGAATTTTTGGTACTTGGTACTAATGTGCAATATAGTAACGCGTGGCACTTTGGTCTACACCAGTGTTTCTCATCCAGTAGGTCACAACCTCTATGGGAGATCATGTGTTGAAAATTTTATTCTAATTTAAAGCAAAGAAAATCTCGTGCCCCAAAATTCCCGCAGCCCCTTACCCTTCAGCTGTTTTCTGTCAACCTTTTGAAATACACCCACATAATTAATGAGCTTATTGTTATCATTGATACACATTTACTTTTATAGTCAATGTAAGGGAGCTGTGAAAATGTTTTGACTTTGAATAAGGGGTCACCAACCTGAAAATGCTGAGAAACGCTGATTCTACACCAACTATAAGTCTTCAGTTTCCAATGAAAATAACAGTGATAAGAAGAGGTCAATTTGATTGTAGACTCTTTGGCACAAAGACTATATACTACGTGTGCTTGTACAACACCAGCACAATGGGGCCCTGATCAGACTAAGACCTGAGGGTATGAGCACATTACAAATAATAAAGAAATGAATGCCATCCTGAAAAGTGTTGAGAGCCCTCAATTACCATGCACCTTCCAAATGGTGCTCAGTGTTTTGCAAGACCAGGCCCCAATACACATTGTGTTGGTTATGTTACATTACTGTATATAAGGTTTGTCACCACTATAGAAAAGGTGAACTGAAAGTCCATCATGACATAAGAGGAAGATTCTGCTTCCTGTACTGGCTGGTTTGCATTACTCAGTCAGCAGAAAGGAGCTGGACAAATAACTTAACCAGAAACTGAGGGATCTCCTTGCATACAGGGAGTCCCTAGACAGAACAGTGCCAGCCCTGTCACTCTATGTGACCATCCTCACCACCCTTTGTCAGAAGAGGTGTTCCCAGAAGAAAGACGGCATGGCTGGGATGCCTCTGAGCTCCAGTGATCTCTGACTCATAGACTCATGGACATTAAAGGCCAGATGGGACCATTAAGATCATCTAGATGGACCTCCTCCACATTAGAGGCCACAGGACCTCACCCACTTTACTATCAGAATGTCTTGGGCTCTGGGCATTCAGGTGTAAATTTAAGTTACTAGTGTCTTTGTGCTGCTCTAATTTATGCTGGGATCGAGGCCACCTCTGCCTGGCCCTGTTTCAAATTCACTTGGTTACACTAGAGAATGTGGCCAATAATATTGATCTGTGTGACTCATTTTCCTGTCATGTTGAGGATGTTTAATTTGGAACTCAATGAATATAGAGTCATTTTTATAACTTGAAATAGAAAGCCAAAGAATGAAACTTTAAGGCACTGGCTTGTTTTCATCATTATGTTTGTAGGGCCTGATTCTCCTCTCACTTACACTGGTGTAAATCAGGAGTAACTTCAGTGGAGTCAATGGAGCTATAGTAGTAAATTGGTGTAAGTGAGCAGAGAGTCAGGCCCATAGATTGCAGGACTCTGTTTCTCCTCCCCCATGAATAACTGTATGAACAGTGATAACAGTAGTACAGGTACAGTACAAATGAACATTTAATGCCATCTGCTGGGCCATGCAAAATTGTGCAATATTTTGTTGCTGGGATCATGTATTGCATCTAACTTACAGAAGAACAATGAGGCATAAAAGGGTGTGTTTGTTTTGTTTTGTTTTTTGGTCAGGGTAAGTTAAAATGACCAAAGGATCTACATAATACAATATATATCAAATGGGAGCATGCAAATGTAAACAAGCTATGTGCAAAAATCAAAACTATATTGACTTCTTTGATTATATTGCCGCTTTCCAGGTGGGTGGGCTGGCTGCTGAAAATTTGAAACTCTGGCCGTATAGGAGAGGAAGGCTACTCCCAGTCGTTAAGATTCTAGCCTAGGACTCGAGTCGTAGAGGCAATTCCCTGCTTTTCCCCAGACTTCCTGTGTGACCTTGAGCAAGTCAGTCTCTCTGTGACCCAGTCTCCCAGGTAATGGGAATTATGCTTCCTCTTTACCTCGCAAGAGTGTAATACACTAAAGACTGTGAGTAGAGCTGGTCGGGAATTTTTCAATAATTTTTTTTTCACCAAACAATACCGATTTGTTGAAACTGAAACAGTTGTGAAATGGAGTCCTTTTTAATGAAATTCCCAACTTGAAAAAAAATGATGAGATAAGTTCTAAAAGTATCAAAAGATTTTGTCTTGACATTTTCAAACAGAAAAAAAAATCAGTTTTTCTGATTTGAAATTATGTTTACTTTAGAATTTAAGCCAGAGTATAAACAGGTTAAAAAAGAAAAAAAGTTAAAATCAAAATGAAACACTTCAAAATTATAAAAAATGAAACCAAACAAATTGGGGTTTTTTTTCAGATCATGAATAGTTGAGATTTCAACTTTTTGTTCAGATTTGAGACAGGAAGAAATTTTGAGCTCCCAAAAATATACATGAGCCAGGAAAACTATTTTCTTCTAAGCTCTAACTGTAAGGTGCTCAGATGCTGTGGTGATGGGAACCATACAACTATTTACAATATTTGTATTTATTTATTATTTAGGCACCTAGCTTTAGGCACCCATTTCAGAAAAACTTGGCCTTGATAGCCTCTGTGCCGATGAAATAAGGGTGGGTCTGAGGTTCCATAAGACTCTTTCCTTACTAATATATCTACTCAGGGGCAGCCAGCATTTTTCACTCTGTGAGCTATGTGAATATTTTCAGTATATTATACAGTTAACTAAGTTCTGTTCCCTTTAATAACATGCTAAATAATGTATCACTCTTCTATATAGAATATATAATACTTGCTGTAATCTTTCTGATCACTTTATTTAGAAGGCAAGAGCAGAAATATTCCTGGAAAAACATCTAATTTTGTAAGTATTTTTTTCCATTCCTTTCAAAAATTTTGCTTTACTTTCACTTAGACTTGAAATTTCAGATTGTCGCTGCTGTAGTGCTGTTGTGGGAAGACCATCCTTTCTGCCTGAGCACATGGAATGTAGAGTGGGATTTTGAAAAGCGCTTGGCATAACCCTGCTCCTAGTGAAATCAATGAGAGCTTTAAATTGACTTCAGTGGGAGCAGGATTAGGCCAGTGCTTGTTTTTGAATATACCATGAATAGGATTCATTTCCTGCATATAGCGATGTTCTGTTTGAACTACAGTATCATTGAATTTGAATAATCATTCAGTATCAAATCTACAAAAGTATAAGATGCATCTTTTCTCTAGTGCGTAATTTTGTATTAAAATAAACATGGAAAATGGTTATTTCCAGATAGGCTTGGAACTTCTGAAGTTGACAGGAGCTGTTACAGGAGCAGACTACTCAACAGCCAATTGCTTATCTATGGCCTGATTCTGTTTTACTTGTGTACCTCAAAAATCACTCTAAAGTCAATAGAAGTTGGTGTAAACAAGAATGGCAACAGTATGTGCTATAAATTGGACAATTAGTACCCAAGTAGTGCCAACAGAAGAGCTGGACAAATAAAAACATTGCAGTGAACTTTCATTCAAATGTGAAAGCTGATTGCAATTCTACAGTTCAGTAATATTCACCGCCCTGCCTTGTTTGCTTGGACACAGAAGATTTGCTAATGCAAGCACTCAGGACTCAAATACTTAAATATCTATTAACCAAAAGTGACTTTTGAATATTATATTTTTATTTTAAAATCTGCAATTTGTGATGAGCTGGTTAATTACATAAATCACTGATGTTCAGATTCACAGAGTCCAAGGCCAGAAATGTTCTGCCATTAAGCTGTACCCTCGATCATAATATTGGTTCTATTCCCTAGCTTGATGATTTATGTAACTGAACAGCATAGCACAAATGACACATTGAAAATATTACAGTGAAAATTTTTAAATGTGCTTTCCTGGTTAAGTTACATTCTGTGTAACATTTTCAAAAGCGTCTAAGTGACTTAGGAACCAGATTACCATTTCCAAAGTGACTTAGGCACTTAGGGGAGATTTCCAAAGGCACAAATGATACTCAGCAAAAGTTGATGGAAATTAGACTCCTAACTGCTATTTGAAAATCTCCCTCTTAGGAGCCTGAGTCCCACTAACTTTCAAATTAAAGTCACTTTCATGTTTGTATGCAGCCTTAGTTACATTCTAAACTGCAAAAAGAAACTCTGCTGCACCAGTGTAGCATGTGCAACCTTTCATCTTCATCCCTTCAACAGCTAAACAAAACTCCCAAATCACAGTCTGCAGGCATGAGTCAGCTCAACTCCATCAAAGTTAGTTGGTCACTGAAGTCAGGAGAGCCATTGGAGTCAATGGAGTTGCATTCAGTTTGGCCAAGCCTGAAGTGAGCCCTGCAGCTACAGGTTCATTGTGTTACCTGAATTTCTTTCTTTTGCCTAGGATAAACATTTTGCAAAAGTGGGTGAGGATGAATCAGAACATTCACGCGATGTACCTGATGAAGAACAGTATCCATATGATACTGTAAAAACTTCCAGCTTGGAGGCAATGCATGCCTTGAAAATTTTGCCTGCCAAACCCATAAAAGAATCCGAGTATGCAGGTAATTTACTTCTGTGCTGAAACAGAACAGAGTCCTTGGAATAAGTGGGGAAAGCAAGGACCAGATTGTGCTCAGTCTGGTTATTTTTAAAAATGTTTAGACCAAGTACTCCACTGGGTGAAAGACATAGAAAGAAAAATATGTAATTGCCAGGATAATCAATTTGCATATGAATGCATCATTATTTTAAGTTTCAGAGTAGCAGCCGTGTTAGTCTGTATCCGCAAAAAGAACAGGAGTACTTGTGGCACCTTAAAGACTAACAAATTTATTGAAGCATGAGCTTTCGTGAGCTACAGCTCACTTCTTCGGATGCATAGAATGGAACACACAGACAGGAGATATTTATACATACAGAGAACATTCCACCATTTCATGTTCTCTGTATGTAATATCTCCTGTCATTATTTTAAGGGTACCTACCGCATCCTTCAGGAATGGGCATTTTGTTTTTAAAATAAATTTCACAAGGATTGTCTATAGGAAAATTCGGTATTTTAATCAAGCCAGTGATTTGTTTTACAGAAGGCCCTATTCAAGTCTCATTTTATTTTAGCATTTACATATAATACATTATTTGACACAAACCACTGTCAAATTTGGGGTAAATAAAGATGCTCCCTACAGGCTATACTAGTCAGCCCTAATAACTACTTTCTAGAGATTTTAAACCCCTGCAAAAAAAGAGAGCTATAGGCAGAAATACCTTAATAAATATGTACATAAAATGCACCCAACAAATAGCAAATAAATTAATTAAATAAATTTAATTTTAAAAAGCTAAAATAAACTCCACAGCAGCAAATGGGAGAGGTTTGTATAAATTAAGGGCCTGATTCAATTCCCACTGAAGCCAAAGCTTTTCAATTGTTTTCAATGGGATTTAGATTGGATCCGAATCAAATTACTGAGCTCATTTTTCCTTAGATTCCTCAGCGTGTATGAACACAGTATGGGTTCAACTCAGGGAGAGGCTATGCTGAGTTCTAAAAACTTATGTCCAGGCTTTATCTGGAAACTTGAAGTAGCAGCATTCAAATGCTTGATTAAATCTCTCCCACACACATACACACACCACTTGCCAATGGGAACATTTCTATTAGGAACCCTATGGTAAGCATCCTCTGGTGCTTATCTAAGAGAACCCTCGAGTACAGTTACTGCCTGGGGAAAACAATGCAAATTTTGACTGATGGATCCAAAGAAAAGCATATTAAACAAATAGACAGATATTTTTAGTTTATTTATGACCTATAGCTGTCACATACCAGAAAAGAATCTGAAAATGCATTTCAGAAAGTCAGAATTTTGTGTTCATGTCCCATTAAATTACTTATGTAATGTTTATAGCATCATAGACAATTAGAGTTGGAAGAGATCTCAGGAGATCATCTACACCAACCCCCTGCTCAAAGCAGGACCAACCCCAACTAAATCATCCCAGCCAGGGCTTTGTCAAGCCGGGCCTTAAAAACCTATAAGGGTGGACCACCTCCGTAGGTAATCCATTCCAGTGTTTCACCACCCTCCTAGTGAAATAGTTTTTCCTAATATCCAACCTAGACATCCCCCACTGCAACTTGAGACCATTGCTCCTTGTTCTGTCATCTGCCACCACTGAGAACAGCCAAGCTCCATCCTCTTTGGAATCCCCCTTCAGGTAGTTGAAGGCTGCAATCAAATCCCCCTTAATGTTGATTTTTAAAAAGGGCTCCAGAGGCAATCCTGGCAAGCCAGTGAATCTAACTTCAGAACCAGCAAAATTGGTAGAAACGATAATAAAGAATAGAATTGTCACACACATCGATAAATGTGATTTGTTAGGTAAGAACCAACATGGCTTTTGTAAAGAGAAATCATGCTTCACCATTCTATTAACAGTAATACAAAATGTGGAAATGGCAGAAGTGCTAATTGACTTTTTTGTTTCAATTTTCACCAAAAAGTTTAGTAGCAATTGGACATCTAACTTAATGAATGCCAGTGAAAGTGAGGTCGGATTAGAGGCTAAAATAGGGAAAGAACAAGTTAAAAATTACATAGACAACTTAGATGTTTTCAAGTCAGCAGTGCCTGGTGAAATAAATCCAAGAATACTCAAAGAGCTGACTAAGGAGATATCTGAATCAAAAGTCATGGAAGACCGGTAAGATTCCAGAAAACTGGAAAAGAGCAAATATAGTGCCAATCTATAAAAAATGGGAATAAGAACAACCCAGGGAATTACAGACCAGTCATCTTAACTTCTGTACCCAGAAAGATAATGGAGCAAATAATTAAGCAATCAATTTGCAAACATCTAGAAGATAATAAGGTAATAAGTAACAGTCAGCATGGATTTGTCAAGAACAAATTATGTTAAACCAACCTGATAGCTTTCTTTGACACGGTAACAAGCCTTGTGGATAGGGGGAAGATGTAGATGTAGATGTGGTATATCTTGACTTTAGTAAAGCTTTTGATAAGGTCGCGCATAACCTTCTCATAAACAAACTAAGGAAATATAACCTAGATGGAGCTGCTATAAGGTGGATGCATAACTGGTTGGAAAACCATTCCCAGAGAGTAGTTATCAGTGATTCACAGTCATGCTGGAAGGACATAGCGAGTGGGGTCCCGCAGGGATCAGTTCTGGGTCCAGTTCTATTCAACGTCTTCATCAATGCTATAGATAATGGCATAGAGAGTACACTTATAAAGTTTGCGGATGATACCAAGTTGGGAGGGACTGCAAGTGGTTTGGAGGATAGGATTAAAATTCAAAATGATCTGGATAAACTGGAGAAATGGTCAGACATAAATGGGATGAAATTCAATAAGGACAAATGCAAAGTACTCCACTTAGGAAGGAACAATCAGTTGCACACATACAAAATGGGAAATGACTGCCTAGGAAGGAGTACTGTGAAAAGGGATCTGGGGGTCATAATGGATAACAAGTTAAATATGAGTCAACAGTCTAACACTGTTACCAAAAAAGTGAACATTGTTCTGGGGTGTATTAGCAAGAGTGTTGTAAGCAAGACACAAGAAGTAATTCTTCCACTCTACTCCACATTGATTACGCCTCAACTGGAGTACTGTGTCCAGTCCGCATTTCAGGAAGATGTATACAAATTGGAGAAAGTCCAGAGAAGAACAACAAAAATGATTAAAGGTATAGAAAACATGAAGATTGAAAAAAAATGGGTTTGTTTAGTCTGGAGAAGAGAAGACCAAGAGGGGACATGATAACAGTTTTCACGTACATCAAAGGTTGTTACAAGGAGAAGGGAGAAAAATTGTTCTCCTTAACCTCGGAGGATAGGACAAGAAGCCATGAGTTTAAATTGCAGCAAGAGCAGTCTAGGTTGGACATTAGGATAAACCTCCTAACCGTCAGGGTAGTTAAGCACTGGGATAAAATGTCTAGGGAGGTTGTGGAATCTCCATCACTGAAGATTTTTAAGAGCAGGTTAGACAAACACCTGTCAGGGATGGTCTAGATAATACTTAATCCTGCCTTGAGTGCAGGGGACTGGACTAGAAGACCTCTCAAGGTCCCTTCCAATCCTATGATTCTATAATTCTATTATTACGATTATTTGAGGGAGTGAACTAGCGAGGGAGTGATCCAGTCAATAGCAGCCTAGTCTACACTAGAAAATTAGGCTGACATAGATGCATCACTCAGTGTTGTGAAAAATCTACCCCCTCCATCCCCAACACCCAACTGACATAGTTAAGCCAACCTAAATCCCTGTGTAGACATTAGATTGACAGAAGAATTCTTCCGCTTACCTAGCTACCGCCTCTCAGGGAGGTGGATTACCTATGTCAATGGAAGAACCCCGCCCATTGGTGCAGCTAGCATCTACACTGAAACTCTACAGCAACACAGCTGCAGTGACACAACTCTGCCATAGTAGTGTTTTAAGTCTAGATGAGCTCATTGTGTACTTGGATAAGGTCCCTCACCAAAGGCTCTTAAGCAAATTAAGTGGTCATGGGATAAGAGGGAAGGTTCTCTCATGAATCAGTAACTGGTTGAAAAATAGGAAACAAAGGGTAGAAATAAATGGTCAGTTTTCACAATGGAAAAAGGGCAACAGCAGGGTCCCCCAAGGATCTGTACTGGGACTGATGTTATTCTACATATTCATTAATGATCTGGAACAAAGGGGGGTGGGGGAGTGAAGTGGCAACGTTTTCAGATGATACAAATTTATTCAAGATAGTTAAGTCCAAAGCAGATTGTGAGGAGTTACAGAAGGATCTCACAAAACTGGGTGAGTAGGCAACAAAATATGATGGGTTTTAATTATCTGTTACCACCCAAGAAGGAAATTTTGGATAATCATGGCAAGTTTTATGAAAACTTCCACTTAATGTGCGGCAATGGTCAAAAAGGATAATTAGCTTAGGAACTATTAGAGTCATAGCATCATAGACTTTTAGGTCAGAAGGGACCATCATGATCATCTAGTCTGACCTCCTGTACAACGCAGGCCACAGAATCTCACCCACCCACTCCTGTAATAAACCCCTAACCTATGTCTGACCTGTTGAAGTCCTCAAATCATGGTTTAAAGACTTCAAGGTGCAGCGAATCCTCCAGCAAGTGATCTGTGCTCCACACTGCAGAGGAAGGTGAAAAACCCCCAGGGCCTCTGCCAATCTTCCCTGGAGGAAAATTCCTTCCTGACCCCAAATATGGTGATCAGCTAAACCCTGAGCATGTGGGCAAGACTCACCAGCCAGACACCCAGGAAAGAATTCTCTGTAGTAACTCAGATCCCACCCCATCTAATATTGCATCACAGGCCATTGGGCATATTTACTGCTAATAATCAAAGATCAATTAATTGCCAAAATTAGGCTATCCCATCATACCATCCTCTGCATAAACTTATCAAGCTTAGGCTTGAAGCCAAATATGTCTTTTGCCACCACTGCTCCCCTTGGAAGGCTGTTCCCCAGAACTTCACTCCTTTGATGGTTAGAAACCTTCGTCTACTTTCAAGTCTAAGCTTCCTGATGGCCAGTTTATATCCATTTGTTCGTGTGCCCACACTGGTACTTAGCTTAAATAATTCCTCTCCCTCCCTGGTATTTATCCCTCTGATATATTTATAGAGAGCGATCATATCTCCCCTCAGCCTTCTTTTGGTTAGGCTAAACAAGCCAAGCTCTTTGAGTCTCCTTTCATAAGACAAATATCAGAGGGGTAGCCATGTTAGTCTGGATCTGTGAAAGCAGCAAAGAATCCTGTAGTCTATAAGGTGCCACAGGATTCTTTGCTGCTTTCATAAGACAGGTTTTCCATTCCTCAGATCATCCTGGTAGCCCTTCTCGGTACCTGTTCCAGTTTGAATTCATCCTTCTTAAACATGGAAGACCAGAACTGCACACAGTATTCCAGATGAGGTCTTACCAGTGCCTTGTATAACAGTGCTAACACCTCCTTATCTCTATTGGAAATACCTCATCTGATGCATCCCAAGACCGCATTAGCTTTTTTCATGGCCATATCACATTGGCGACTCATTGTCATCCTGTGATCAACAGATACTCCAAGTTTCTTCTCCTCCTATGTTACTTCCAACTGATGAGTTCCCAGCTTATAACAAAAATCTTGTTATTAATCCCTAAATGCATGACTTTTCACTTTTCACTATTACATTTCATCCTATTACTATTATTCCAGTTTACAAGGTCATCCAGATCTTCCTGTATGATATCCCGGTCCTTCTCTGTATTGGCAATACCTCACAGCTTTGTGTCATCTGCAAACTTTATTAGCACATTCCCACTTTTTGTGCCAAGGTCAGTAATAAAAAGATTAAATAAGATTGGTCCCAAACCGCTCCCTGAGGAACTCCACTAGTAACCTCCCTCCAGCCTGACAGTTCACCTTTCAGTATGACCCGTTGTAGTCTCCCTTTTAACCAGTTCCTTATCCATCTTTCAATTTTCATATTGATCCCTAACTTTTCCAATTTAATTAATAATTCCCCATGTGGAACCGTATTAAATGCCTTACTGAAATCGAGGTAAATTAGATCCACTGTGTTTCCTTTGTCTAAAAAAATCTGTTACCTTCTCAAAGAAGGAGATCAGGTTGGTTTAGCACGACGTACCTTTTGTAAAACCATGTTGTATTTTGTCCCAATTACCATTGACCTCAATGTCCTTAACTACTTTCTCCTTCAAAAATTTTTCCAAAACCTTGCATACTACAGATGTCAAACTAACAGCTACCTGGATTACATTTTTTTCCTTTCTTAAAAATAGGAACTATGTTAGCAATTCTCCAGTCGTACGGTACAGCCCCTGAGTTTACAGATTCATTAAAAATTCTTGCTAATGGGCTTGCAATTTCATGTGCCAGTTCCTTTAATATTCTTGAATGAAGATGATCTGGGCCCCCCGATTTAGTCCCATTAAGTTGTTCGAGTTTGGTTTCTACCTTGGATGTGGTAATATCTACCTCCATATCCTCATTCTCATTTGTCATCTTACCATTATCCCTAAGCTCCTCATTAGCCTCATTAAAGACTGGGCAAAGTATTTGTTTAGATATTGGGCCATGCCTAGATTATCCTTAACCTCCACTCCATCCTCAGTGTTTAGTGGTCCCACTTCTTTTTTCTTTGTTTTCTTCTTATTTATATGGCTATAGAACCTTTTCCTATTGGTTTTAATTCCCTTTGCAAGGTTCAACTCTACATGGCTTTTGGCCTTTCTCACTTTATCCCTACATGTTCTGACCTCAGTAAGATAGCTTTCCTTGCTGATCCCTCCTGTCTTCCACTCCTTGTAGGCTTTCTGCTTTTTCTTAATCACCTCTCTGGGATGCTTGCTCATCCAGCTTGGTCTACAACTCCTGCCTATGATTTTTTCCCCTTTCTTGGGATACAGGCTTCGGATAGTTTCTGCAACTTTGTCTTGAAGTAATTCCAGGCTTCCTCCACCTTTAGATCCACAAGTTCTTCAATCCAATCCAGTTCCCTACTAATTTCCTTAATTTTTTGAAGTTAGCCCTTTTGAAATAAAAAACCCTAGTCACACATCTATTATTGTTTATCCTTCCATTTAGTTTAAATTGAACTAGCTCATGATCGCTCGAACCAAGGTTGTCACCTATAACCATTTCTTCTATGAGGTCTTCACTACTCACCAAAATCAAATCTAAAATGGCATCCCCTCTTGTTGGTTCAGCAACTGCTTGGTGAAGAGATCCATCAGCTATCGCATCCAGGAAAATCTGAGCTCTATTATTATTACTTGCACTTTTCCTCCAGTCTATATCTGCGAAGTTAAAGTCTCCCATAATCACACAATTCCCATTAGTGTTTACTTCATTAAAAACATTAAGGAGGTCTCTATCCATATCCAAATCAGATCCCGGTGGTCTGTAGCACACCCCAAGCACTATCTCAGGGGAGGCTCTAGTAGCTTTTTTTCCCCAATGTGATTTTTGCCCAGACAGACTCTATTATCCATTTAATCCCTTCTTATTTCTTTACAGTCTACCTCATCACTGACACACAATGCTACTCACCACCTTTGCCTTTATTTCTGTCATTCCTAAACAGCACATAGCCTTCAATACCTGTACTTCAGTCATGACTACTATTCCACCATGTTTCTGTTATCCCTATAATATCCGGTTTGACTTCCTGCACCAGTAACTCTAGTTCCTCCATTTGTTACCTAGGCTCCTCGCATTGGTGTACAAACATCTTAATTTTTGCTGTTTGGCTTTGCTCACATTCTTTACCTGATTATGCACTGACATTTTTCTCCCAGTATCATATATTAGACTGGTATCTACACTACCCTTCCTCCTTATGTCCATTCTCCTACCCACGGCTGTATCCTTTCTTACTTCGTTTTCTTCCCTCTCAGTGTTAAAATCTGGCATGGAGATTACCTGGACATCTCCCAACCATCTCCCCCAAATTCCTATCTTAAAGCTCTCTTAATCAGTTGTGCCAGCCTCCATCCTAGAAGTCTATTTCCCTCCCTACTCAGGTGAAGTCCAACCCGAGAGAACAGTCCTCTGGCCATGAATTCCTCCCAGTGGCCATACATCCCAAAGCCCTCCTTATAGCCCTACTGCCAGACCCATCTGTTGATCATCATAATCTTGTCACACCTTTGTTGCCCTTCTCTAGGAACAGTCAGAATCCCACTGAAGATCACCTGAGCCTCAATTTCCTTAAGCATCTTCCCCAACCTGGCATAGTCTCCCTTGATATGTTCCCATGAGAATTTAGCCATATCATTTGTTCCCACATGAAGGACAATCAATGGATTCTTTCCCGCTCCCGTTAGGATCCTCTTCAGCCTCAGGTCCACATCCTGTATCTTAGCACCCAGCAGACAGCACATCCTTCTGTTCTCTGGATCAGCTCTGGTTACATGCCTGTCTATTTTTCTCAGTAAGGAGTCCTCAATCATGTAAACCTGCCTTTTCCTGGTGATAGTGTGATTCTCTGATCTATCCCGTTTCCTCTGGCTGCAAATCCTCTCGATTCCTATTCTCTCTTGCAGTCCTCTGCAACCCATTCTGTATCTTCCTGGGGCTCATATTTGGTGGTGTTATCTTCATTGACTCTTCCCCTTTTCCTATAGAACTAGCTGCTCTTCTCTTCTTTCTTGCTTTCTCACCTTCAGTGACCACCTGCTGTGCCCCTTCTTCATTTTTCAACTTTTAAAACTTGTTCCTGAGCTCAATTTCTCCTTCACTAGCCAGTCTTTTCCTCTGCCTGGTTCTCTTAGGCTTGGTCTACACTGCTGGGGGGGAATCGATCTTAAGTTATGCAACTTCAGCTATGTGAAGTCTCCCCTCAGAGTTCTTTGGTCCTGCTTCCATCTGCGAGTCTGAGCTTTTCTCTTCAGCCTCCTCATGTCTTTGCTGCATCATCTGCTCGAACCCCCTTCTAAACTCAACCAGAGTTTCCACCTGCATCTCCAGTCCTCAGATCTTTTCTTCCTTCAGCTCTATCAAGTGGCACTTCATGCAGACAAAACTCTTTTCAGGTACCCCCTCCAGGATCATGTACATGCTGCAGCTTCCGCATCCAGTCATCTTCATTGTGTCTTCCACTGCTTGGGTCACTACAACTGCTGCCTCTGTATCTGTCATAGCCTTCCCCCCTAGGTCCTGTTAGTCCAGGAAACACAAACCAAACCAAAACACCACCACCCACAGCAAAACAACCCCCCAACAAGCACCACAACACTGCCAGAACACCACACACACCCTTCACTAGCCTGTCTGTTCCTCTGCCTGGGTCTCCTAGTCTTCTCCCACTTAAACTCCCCTGTTTACAGCTCTGTTTGCTGACCCCTAATCAGAGAAGCCCTGCCCCCTAATCAGGGCTCAGCACACTGCTCCTACCAGCCTCTACAAATGCCTTCTCCTCCAACAGAACTCCCACTCAAACTCCCCTGTTTACAGCTCTGTTTGCTGGCCCCTGTGCCGCTGCAGCTGTCTGTGATATGGAAAAGGGATAAAAAATAATACAATGTCATAATGCCACATCTTGAACACTATGTCCATTTCTGGTAACCCCATCTCAAAAAGTATATAGTAGTACTGGAAAACGTTCAGAGAAGGGCAACAAAGATGATCAAGGATATGGAATGGGTTCCATGCAAGGAAAGACTAAAAAGGTTAGGACTTTTCAACTCAGAAAAGAGATGCCTCAGAGGGGATATGATAGAGGTCTGCAAAATCATGAATAGTGTGAAAAAGATGAATAGAGAAATGTTATTACCCTTTCACACAGTACAAAAACCAGAGGTCACCTGATGTAATTAATAGGCAGTTGATTTAATAGAAACGAGAAAGTACTTTTTCACACAATGCACAACTAACATATGGAACTCGTTGCTGTGGGATGTTGTGATGGCCAAAAGTTCATAAAGGAACTTGATAAATTCATGGAGAATAGGTCTAGCAATGGCTATTAGACAAGGTGGTCAGGGCCCCAACCTCAGGGCAACCCTAAATGTCTGACTACCAGAAGCCAGGAGTGGAAGACAAGTGGATTACTCTATAAATGTCCTGTTTTGTACACTCTCCCTGAAGCTCTGGTATGGGCCCCTTTCAGACACAGGATGCTGGACAAGATGGACCATGGTTTGTTCCAGGATGGCAGCTCTTATATACTCTATTTTTTTCCTTTGTCATAGATCAACGGTATTTAGGAGATTCAGATACTACTCACATTTCTAGAAACACTAAATACTCTGTCATCAGCCAGCCAAAGTACTCTGACTCCTCTCGAGACTTAGGTGTAAGTAAATATCCTACACAAATAGAATTCCTTCTTTTTCTGAATCACTTAATGCTATGCAAAGCTATGGGAGTTGCATGGCTAAATCCTTGGACATCTTTTTGAATCAGTATGATTCAGTGTTAAGACCCATATTTTAGTCTGGGCTTTTCATTCACTTTGCCACATGTAATATTGCTCTCATTGTTTCTGTAACTTGTGCTGAATGGAGATGTGTCAGCCATATTAATGTTATGTCAAGAAGAGATTTCTAGGAGATAACAATTATGGAATAGATTAAAGCCTAGATTAGTGGCTTTTAATTGTTAACTATTTATGGTATGAAGATGCCAAGTGTGTGTAATGGTGGAGGAAATATATATGGAGAAATCCACTAACTGGTAAATCATCTTGCTGTGTCAGGAACAGCAGAATTTTATCAGCTATATTTCCTCTATTACTGACCAATATCACAGCTAAACATTTTATATTATTTACAGCAATGCAGATATGTTTCAGAGGAGAGCAGAGTCCCAAATGTTAAAGGTACAATAAAAAAACTTGTTTTGCAATTAAATTATGAAATGCCATTTTCTTATTTGCTGTATATATGGGGAAGAATCATATAAGTCAGAGAAGAAAGAATAAAATGCCTATATGTTTCAAAATATCAGTCACTTTAAAATTCATCACATTACAATTCAGAATCCAGCTTCAACTCAGTAACAACACTGAAGCAATCACTATCAAGAGGACATATTGTGGCATTTAGCTCTCCATTCGTCAGGGACAGACCACCCCTGTGAAAAATCAGATTTTTCTCTCTTGCTCTCTCTCTCTCCAATTATAAAGAAGAAATAGGAAAGGGGAAATATAATATATAAAGAGAAGTGGCAAGTCTGCTACATTCAGCTTTTGAGCAATTAGAGAGTGCGCTGGAGTCATTCCCGATTTCAGATGGAGCAAATAGGAACAGAATCGGGTTCTTTGCCTAGCCAACTGCATCCATTCCACTACATGGCTGCCATTAAAAACTCAACCTTTTTCAGTATTTACTATACACCGGTGTCTGAGGCTATTGGAGTGTTCCCCCAGTTTAGAATGTAATAGCTGTACTAACCATGTGGCAACCCTTGGCAAATATTGATTTCTTCATTGGCTTCCAGTTTAACGCTAATTCTATCTGCATCTTATTTCAAAATCCCATAGTTTAGAGATACTTGTAAATGCATCCTCCAATGATTTATTTCCTATAGGGTAGTTGTATATTATAATTAAGGTTACTTTTTAGTCACGGGTATTTTTAGTAGAAGTCATGGACAGGTCACGGGCAGACATGACTAAATATCCCTGACTAAAACTTGGGCCAGGGGTGCTCGAGGGGCAATCCAGGGGTTCTGTGGGTGCTGGGGGGCAGGTGGCAGCATGTGGCCCGAGGACCCCCATTGGCACTGGGGGGAGGTGGTGGCAGCATGTGGCTTGGGATCCCCGCTGGCGCTGGTGGCGGGGCGAGGGCAGGTGGCAGCTCGCAAACCAGACCCCAGCTGGCTCTGCAGGGGGTGGGTAGAGGGGCTTGCAGGCTCCCTACCCAGCTCCGTGCAGCTCCTCAGAAGTGGCCAGCATATCCCTGTAGCTTCTGGCAGGAGGGAAGGCTGGGGGGCTCCGCGCACTGCCCTGGCCATGAGCTGCGGCGATGGTTCCTGCAAGCAGGGGGGCAGCATGCAGAGCCCCTTGGCCCCTCCACCTAGGAGGTGCAGGGACATGCTGGCTGCTACCAGGGAGACCCTGCCCCAAGGTAAGAACTGCCCAGCACCCCAACCCCCTGTCCAAGCCTTGACCCCCTCCCACACGCAAACTGCTGCTTCTGCTGGCCCAAGGGCTGCCCGAGTGGGCAGTCCCCAAGCCAGCTGCACCGGCTGCTGCAAAAGTCACGGAGGTCACGGAAAGTCACGGAATCCCAGACTTCTGTGACCTCCGTGACAGACACTTGTGTCATTTTGCATAAATTTAAGGAAATGGCCAGCTTTTAATCCTTTAATTTACAGTTTTACTCCATTACTATATTAAAGTTATATTTAATTTGTTTAAAATAAAAAAATATTTCCAAATAAATTTATTGTGACTTTATTGAGACTAAGTCAGCTCTTGAAGGATTAAATAATCTTTTTCAAGCTAAATATTTTTTTATTTCTTTTAAAAGTACAAATCTTTTAACAGTGTTAGTGCTGATAATTACACAGAGATTATCTACAATTTGCCATTCCACAAATAAAAATAAAGTCTAGCTTGATCATTTTCTATATTTAGTGCAAAGGCCGAGTTTTAGACTGTAGTATGTATGAGTAGCTGTGGAGACACAATGCAAAGAATTCACCAATGCTGAAACAAAATGTATTTTTCCCCCTTTTAGGTCCTGCTGTAAAACGAAGCATGAAGCCAAACATACTTTTTACTGAAATCACAAGTAAGCCAGCAGTATACTACAGTTTGCAAAAGAGAAAAGAAAAAAGGTTTAACTACCCTTTAAGAGCAAACACTGATATAGCTCAAGCAAAAACCAAATGAATGCAGTGACACAGAACTTGTCTGTGAGCCTGATCCAAAACTAATTGAAGTTGGTTGAAGTCAGTGAGCGTCTTTCTGTCAGCTTTGGAACAGCCCCCACTTTCCTCCCATTGTCACAATGATTTAGGTCCCAATTCCTCAAAGTACGTAAATACATGTCTACCTTTAAGTGTGTGCATGTTGTTGTAGCTGTGTTGGTCCTAGGATATGAGAAACAAAGTAGATGAAGTAGTATATTTTATTGGACCAACTTCTGTTGGTGAAAGGTACAAACTTTTAAGCCATGCCATGCAGTCAAATGAGAAACGTGCAGTGGGACTGTCACAGACTGATTTCAGACTTTAAAGAGCCCTCATCTTTCAACCCTGATTTGGGGATCAAAGGAAGATTTAAAAATTCTCTGGCTTAATTAGACATATTTTGCCCTAGGGAGGGCATGCTTGATAGCTCTATGGCAAGATTTTGGTTGTACCTTGGGCCATGCAATCTAATGACAAACATGCAATGGCAAAACCATAGAGTGATTTCGTACATTAAAGTGCCTTCATCTCTGTCTTGGGTATCAAAAGAAATCTATACACTCTACAGGAAATGTTGAAAGCCAACTGAAATAGGTGAATTTTGATTTATTGGTTTATATATTTGCAAGTTTTGTACTGGTGTGAAACTTCCTTATTTTGTAGCCAAAAATTTCCTCCTCTTTTCATTTATTATTACTGCAGAACTGTGGCAGCATGATCTTCACCGTACCCTCTTGTGGCCCTGTGTAGTGCAGTGCAGCTGAGGCTCTACCTCTGATTCCCCAAATTCACATTCTTCCCTTACTTTAAGGGTCAGTCAAGATTCCTGCGTTCTCCACCATTTGGGATAAGCTCACCTTCTTGGAGCTCCCCTTCTGGTGAGACCTGAAGTTGCAGCCACTCTGCCTCTCTCACATGCTTGGAGTTTCTGTGGTCTGGTGTGGGGACTTGGCCCTCCAGCCAGGTCACACTGAAGTCCCACCCCTTCTGGAGTATGCAGAGTCCAAACCAAATTCAAAGGAGCAAACCCTTCCACCTGCTTGGGCTCAGTCCGCAGCAGACTCTTCACCCTTTCTCCAGGGGCAGCGAAAGTTGGAGCTGTGGGAGGCAGAAGGGGCTAGTGCCCCCACAGTGGAAATATTGTGGGGGCGCAGGTCCCATGTAAACTAATGCATGTGTGGGAATAATGGAGGTGTGACCACAGGGACACCCAGGATTGGGATGAAGAGCAGATAGGAACTGCTAGGACCCTGGGGTCTTTCCCTTGTCTAGTTCTCTCCAGGCTGGGTTCTTTCCCTGGTCTACCCTAGGCCATCTGTCTGGAGGAGATTGTCTTTCTCCCAGGCCTACTTCAGGAGTCTCCCTTACCTCTGCTGCCCTCTCACTTCCAGGCCAGGCCAGTCCCAGGTGGTAAGATACCATCTGCAGCTCCTCTGTGGTTCTTTTCCCAGCAAGAAGAAACACCAAACCACTTTTCTCTGCAGCCTCCTTTCTAACTCTCCTGTCTTCTCTCTTTTAAGTTCCTCTCCTCCTCATCTGACTCTGCCTTCTCCAAGTGTACCAGCTGTTCATTAAAAAAACCCTTTCAGACAAACTTCCCAGATCAGCCCCAGCCAATTGTCTAGAGTGTGGACCAGCCCCACTCCCTTAAAGGCCAAGTCACCCCATGACTGAAAACCAAAAGTGTACTAGAAGCTTTTAAACTACAAATAGCCCTTTCTAGCTGGGGGAGCAATGCACTTGGATTGGTCTCTAGGAAGTGAAAGAAACTTTTCTCTTAGAACGGTGAGAAAAAATGCCCAACCAGAGGATGGTCCACTATTTCCTCCAGTTTCCACTGCTGTGTAGGTACCTGACCCTCTCAAAACTGTAGTCAATGGACTTTGGATCAGGTGGGCAAACATGTTATCTTGTAACTATAGACCTGATTCAGCAAAAACACTTAAGCATATGCTTAACGTTAAGCATATGGAAGTGCTATGCTAAACTGAGCCCTGAATGAAGAAATATTATTGAATTATAAATAACATTCAGTTGATTATACAAAGCCTACCAAAACCCTATTGCTACTGAACAAACTTGCACAGCATGGAAGAAAGCAGCAAGCTGAGAGCAAGACGACATGGAGTCTGGTCAGGGAGAAGTTTGCTAAGTTGGAAATAGGAGAAAGACTTGCTGAAAATCACTAGGTAAGGATAAAAGAGGTAAAAAACAAGGGTGATGTCATGGTAGGGGTCTACTATAGACCACCTAACCAGGAAGAAGAGGTGGATGAAGCTTTTTTTTTAAAACAACTAACAAAATAATCAAAAGCACAGGTCTTGATGATGATGGGGGACTTCAACTACCGAGACATCCATTGGGAAAATAACACAGCAGGGCATAAATTATCCAACAAGTTCTTGGAATGTATTGGAGACAATTTTTTATTTCAGAAAGTGGAGAAAGCTACTAGGGGAGTGCCTGTTCTAAATTTGATTTTGACAAATAGTGAGGAACTGGTTGAGAATCTGAAAGTGGAAGGCATCTTCGGTGAAAGTGATCATGAAATGGTAGAGGTCATGATTCTGAGGAATGGTAGGAGGGGAAACAGCATAATAAAGATAATGGATTTCAAGAAGGCAGACTTTAGCAAACTAAGGGAGTTAGTAGGTAAGATCCCTTTGGAAGCAAGCCTCAGGGGAAAAACAATTGAAGACAGTTGGCAGTTTTTCAAACAGACATTATTAAGGGCACAAAAGCAAACTACCCCACTGTATAAGAAAGATACAAAGTCTGGCAAGAGACCATCTGGCTTAACCAGGAGATCTTCAATGATCTGAAACTCAAAAAAGAATTCTACAAAAGTGGAAAGTAGGCCAAATTACAAAGGAAAAATATAAACAAGTCATACAAGTATGAAGGGACAAAATTAGAAAGGCCAATTCACAAAATGAGATTAAACTAACTAGAGACAAAGAATAACAAGAAAACATTCTACAAATGTATTAGAAGGAAGAGGAAGATCAAAGACAAGGTAGGCCCATTAATAAATGAGAGGGCAAAAACAATAACAGAAAATGTGGAAAAGGCAGAAGTGGTAAATGACTTTGTTTCAGTTTTCATCAAAAAGGTTAGCAGGGATTGGATATCTAACATAGTGAATGCCAGTGAAAATAAGGTAGGATCAGAGACTAAAATAGGGAAAGAACAAGTTAAAAAATTACATAGACAACGTAGATATCTTCAAGTCTGCAGGGCCTGATGAAATACATTCTAGAATACTCAAAGACCTGACTGATGAGATATCTGAGCCACAAGCAATTATCTCTAAAAGTCTTGGAAGACAGGAGAGATTCCAGAAGACTGGAAAAGGACAAATGTAGTGCCAGTCTATAAAAAGGGAAAAGAAAACAACCCAGGGAATTACAGACCAGTCAGCTGAACTTCAGTACCCAGAAAGATAATGGAGCAAATAATTAAGCAAACAATTTGCAAACAGCTAGAAGATAATAAGGTGATAAGTAACAGTCAGCATGGATTTGTCAAGAACAAATCATGTAAAACCAACCTAATGGATTTCTTTGACAGGATAACAAGCCTTGTGGATAGGGGAAAGCAGTTGATGTGGTATATCTTGACTTTAGTAAGACTTTTGATACTGTCTTGCATGACCCTGTCATAAACAAAGTAGGAAAATACAACCTAGATGGAGCTACCCTATGGTGGGTACATAACTGGTTGGAAAGCCATTCCCAGAGGGTAGTTATCAGTGGTTCATAGTCAAGCTGGAAGGGCATATCAAGTGGGGTCCCACAGGGATCAGTTCTGGATCCGGTTCTGTTCAATATTCTTCATTGATGATTTAGATCAGTGGTTCTCAACCAAGGGTCCTGTGCCCCCTGGGAGGCCACATGCAGGCTTCAGAGGGTCCGCCAAATAGGGCCAGCATTAGACTCACTGGGGCCCAGGGCAGAAAGCCGAAGCCCAGGGCCCTGAACTTCATCACTCAGGGTTGAATCCGAAGCCTGAGCAACGTAGCTTCATGGGGGCCCACCGTGGCATGAGGCCCCAGGCATCGGCCCTGTTTTCTCCCCCCTAACACTGGCCCTGGCTTTTATATGCAGAAAAATAGTTGTTGTGGAACAGGTAGGCTATGGAGTTTTTATAGCATATTGAGGGGACCTCAAAAAGAAAAAGGTTGAGAACCTCTGATTTGGATAATGGCATAGAGAATACACTTATAAAGTTTGCAGATGATATCAAGATGGGAGGGGTTACAAGTGCTTTGGATGATACAATTAAAATTCAAAATGATCTGGACGAACTGGAGAAATGGTCTGAAGTAAATAGGATGAAATTAAATAAGGACAAATACAAAGTGATCCACTTAGGAAGGAATAATCAGTTGCACACATACAAAATGGGAAATGACTGCCTAGGAAGGAGTACTGCAGAAAGGAATCTGTTGGTCATAGTGGATCACGATATAAATATGAATCAACAGTATAACACTTGCAAAAAAGCAAACATCAGTCTGGGGTGTATTAGCAGGAGTGTTGTAAGCAAGATACAAGAAGTAATTCTTCCGCTCTACTCCACGCTGATTAGGCCTCAACTGGAGTATTGTGTCCAGTTCTGGGCACCACATTTCAGGAAAGATGTGAGCAAACTGGAGAAAGACCAGAGAAGAGCAACAAAAATGATTAAAGGTCTAGAAAACATGACCTATGAGGGAAGATTGAAAAAATTGGGCTTGTTTAATCTGGAGAAGAGAAGTCTGAGAGGGGACATGATAACAGTTTTCAAATACATCAAAGGTTGTTACAAGGAGAAGGGAGAAAAAATGTTCTCCTTAACCTCTGAGGATAGGACAAGAAGCAATGAGCTTAAATTGCAGCAAGGGCAGTTTAGGTTGGCCATTCGGAAAAATGTCCTAACTGTCAGGGTAGTTAAGCACTGGAATAAATTGCTTAGGGAGGTTGTGGAAACTCCTTCACTGGAGATTTTTAAGAGCAGATTAGACAAACCTATCAGGGATGGTCTAGATAATACTGAGTCCTGCCAGAGTGCAGGGGACTGGACTAGATGACCTCTCAAGGTCCCTTCCAGTCCAAAGATTCAATGATTATATAAGTTGCTTGCTAAGATGCAGGTCTGTTTGTCCTTGTCCCCTTTCCTTACCAAAGATAGCAACTTGATGGGTGATGGTCCATAGGCTTTGATGACACCTCGCTGGGCATCAACTTGTCCTTCATTTTTGAGAAACAGGTTTACCTACTCCCCAGACCTGTCTGGTAAACACTTCGGTGATGATTTCAGCTTATCTTCATAACTCCACATATTATGTTACGCACATTTTACCAGGATATTATTGACCAGTGAGATATTAGTTTTCAGATGACACCTCACAAGATGTATTTTGTACCAAGATTATTGCAGTAGCATGTAGGGTGTGAGTACAGGGGTGCATTCGGTCCCAACGGTTTCCTTAAAGAGGCCAAGCATCGGGGGAGTTCTCCAAAGGCTGGTGACTAAAAGGAATCCTCTCTCCAACTGACAGTAGAGGGACTGCAGAGCCACTCTGTAGCCACGGTCTGGCTGAAGGAGGAATTGATGGTGCCCACCTTATAACTTTTCCCTGGTGGTTAGTGCACTCTCCCCTTGGATGTGGGAGAGACAGATTTTGTTTCCCCCTTTTGTCTGATGAGTAGAAGGAACTTGAATGGGGCCTCCCATCTCTTAGCAGAGTGTTCTAACCACTGAGCTGTGGAACATTCTGGACAGTCTGATGTGGATCACCTGCAAACTCTCATGCTGAAGTTGGTCCACTGTGGAGTGAACTATGAAAGAGTCCTGGGGGGAAGGGGCAGCTAAAGAGCAAGCAAGCAAGACTGACTCTGTAGCCTGGTGGGTAAGGAACCCACATGGGACACAGATGACCCATGATCCAGTCCCCCTGCTTGAATGACTAAGTATTTATCCAAAGTGGAACAGCTTCAGCAGGAGAGACTGAGGGTAACCCACATCAGATTAGCCTACATCTCAATGGTTAGTGCACACTCCTGGGAGGTAGGACTGAGCTAAAAGCTATAAGATGGACTCCTCCTCTGGCCATTTTGTGTGGAGATAAGCACCTAAGCCACCTGACTCTGAGATGGGGGTTCCCAGTAGTGGATCTCTAGCATAGATAGGCACCTTCCTGCAATCTGGACTTATCTCTGAGAGTAGGGCAGGGCTTAGCATATACCCCTCTTATCGGCATCATCTCCATTGGCTACTTTAGGCAGCTCCCCACCTAGCATGATGGCTTTTGTGAATTCTAAGGCACCTACTTCTCTCTATTCATTGTATAGGGAGCCTAGGAACCTAGCCCAGGCTTTGTGGGTGCAGGCATTTTTGAAACCCCCCCAGGTTCCTATCTGAATCTTTAGGAACTTACTGTTAAAAATATATCCCTTAGCCTAAATTCCATTATTTTAGGGTCCTAAGTCTCTTAAGCACTTTGAAAATTTTAACCCAGATTTGTTAAGCTAGGGTGGACTGATTGGGGTTAGAGCAGGTGTCTTAAAACATATTTGTAAAGCGCTTTCTAAACTTATGGCGCCTATATCGGACTCTTCATTATTATTTTTAATTAACAATAGTAACTGCACAGTTATAGAAACTATCTTCTCAACATTCATATTCCTGCTTGATGCTATTAAACCAGTGAACCACAAGATGGCATAAGGGATTTATCTGCACAAACTTGCAAAATTCCTTTGTCAGTTTCATTATAGAACTGTTAAATATTTAAGCTAAAATTACTTCAGTTCAGAATAATTTGTTACGGTTCACTGCTTGCAGGATAAGTTAACATCTATTATGTTTCATTTTTGTTTAGTTATGTTGTTGGCTCAGAACTTTATGGAGACAAAGTCGAGGTGTATTTTAAAAAAGCAGATAAACTACAACAGCAAGAGTAAAATACAGTGATTTAAATGCTTGAAGAACATTTGATTAAAGAATGAAGAAAATGTAATTAGTCATATTACACACAAAAAAGTAATAATGAAAACAGGATTTGACTTCATAGTTTTATTTCAGAAGTCAGCAAGTACGTTCACTAGGGTAACAGAGTCTTATGGAAAAGTCAGAATTAATATGTAAATTAGCAAAACAAAATGAATGCCAGACAACTTGATAACTATAACAAAAATATAATCTATGAACAGTTTCAGAAATGTCAATATCAATGCCAAATATTTTATATAACGGCTGCATAGTTAAATCAAATTTCAGTCCCAGTGTCACACCAACTTTTGTGAAAAAATTGACCCAATTTTATATGTGCTCTTACTTCTGCAACTGAAAATGTGAGATGAAAAAATAAAGCTTTTTCCTCTTCTTAACCATAACTGTTCCTTAGTTAGCACACATCATAAACAGCTTTTTGTGAGTGACATTAGAGAGAATTGGTCTGGACCCAAACATAAAGAGGAATAATGTCCCATCTTTTGTTATTGTTATGGCAATTACCTATGTTTGCTCCTATACGGCTGGTCAGACTAATTCTCACCTTATATGGAGATAAGCATAAATGATTGAGAATGGGAAATCCATACAAAAGTGTGCATCTATGATCTTTTGCTGCCCAAAAAGTGCAATGCAGGAGAAAGAATGAAATCCATTCCACCCTCAGGGTTTGGGGTCTGTGAATGTCAAGTGCAGAGCAGCTGGCATGTGGAATCCATCCTCATCCCAGGGCCAGACAGCGAGACTATTGGGCAGTCCCCAGCAATTCCTATTCCAGCCATCTGTGTAGATTGTGAATTAGACTTTATGCCGACACAGGGAGTAAGAGCCACCCCTTACACCTCTGTGCATTACTTAGAGCTTGGGCCTGGGGTGCTGTCTCCTCTCCTTACTCCCTCAAACTTGGAATACAGGGACAGGATTAGGAATATTGCCATTTGCTGCTGATTCAGGTCAGCAACAAATTATTAAACTCCTGGAGCAAGGGTGGGAACTGTACTTTAGAGGGGTGGTTCTAAGCGCCTTCAAGGGCTATTCCTGTACTAGTGCATTTTACAGCTTCAGGATTGTGTCTAAAGACACAATCTAGCTCCTATCTCTTGCTCATAGCATTGAACAAACAAACTACAGGCTTGTTTCTTAAGTACATGGGCAGCACTCTATTAACATTTATTTTAATCATCCCTATATTTAGGAGAAAAAGAAAAAGTAATTGGATCACAGGTAAGGATAATTTCTCTCATTAATGACAATTTCATTGCAAGTTTTTTTTTTAATTAAAAAAATATTAATATTAGGGGCTTGATTTTGAAAAGTAGGGTCCATTTTTGCAGGCATCACTTTGTGCACCCCAAATAATTATACCCACAAATGTTGCTTTTTAGATTTCTGAACCTGGAAGTCTGATTGCTACACCTGCAAACCAGGCTCTTGTAGATCCAACTGCACATGCAAATCATGCCCACAGACATCTAGTCATGTGCTTGAACTATGTATGACATAATAGCTTTAGCCCTTGCAATTAATAGCCGGTTCACTTATTTGCGCTCACAAAAAATGGAAGCTGGGTTGGAAGTATTTTTAAAAATCAGGCCCTTTGTCATAGCTAGACATGTCTGTGTGTTATGCAGAAATAAAGGCTTAAAAAGAGTTTTGTGCTCGTGAAGCCTAAACATTCTTCAGTTTCCAGCCTCCTCTTGTAAATAAAAAAAAAAGAGTTCCATGTGATTATGTTTCCTCTCTCTTTCAGAACCCTTTGCCCCCTCCAAGGTAAGCATACTAATATAGAACATGCATGCATTTCCTAAATAGCTTTTGGGGGGATGGTTAAAGAATCATGATAAGAAAACTAGTGCACAAGTCCACCCCAATTAGTCATGTCAATAAGATGTTTGTAAGTGAATTTACAGGTTATCATCTAATTAGTACTATTGGGACATTCCTACATTCTAAAACTAAGTTGGGTGCTAGGCAGAACAAAGGATTAAGCTCAGAAGCTTTGTACCTAGGGCCCAGTCCTGCATCACTGAAGTCAATGGGACGTTTGCCATTGACTTGAATGTGAGACGGATAAGGCCCCTAAGTCAGGAAACCTGGGGTCTGATCCAGCTCCCACTGAAGTCAATGGAAAGATTCCATGATTGCTGGATGAAGCCCCCGGAGTCTGTTCAATAGAATATTGCATTTTAATGCCTGTTAACATTTTCCTTATATTAATGGAATCTAGCGGTCCTGACTAAGATCAGGGACCTACTGAGCTAAGCATTGTCCAAATCAATAGTAAGAGATAGTCCTAATAAAATTCCAGTGCTCTGCATGTGCAACCTGCAATTACTAGACTGTTTTGTGCCCTCTTTACATCCTAACAGTTCTTCAATTTTTGACTTTAGGCCTCTTAATACACTTCCAAAGCAATATCAGCCACTTCCCCCAGAACCAGAGGGAAGCAGCCAGCTGCCTCACACAAGGAAAATATTTAGTCAGGCTCACACCTTTCCAATGTCAGCAAAGAACACCAGGTAATGGTTACCAAGCATGTTTGTTTCATTTTCTGTTCACCTTGCCAAGGACAAATTTTTGAGTCTCAGGTACATTGTGTAAGAAAGTCCTGGAAGTTTGAAATAGATCAAAATATGAAACCTGGACCCCTGAAAATGCCACTTCTTTAACAGCCATGAATTATTACCATATAAAGAGTAGCTTGTGTTAGCTTAATCTGATACTAACGCTAGAAAACTAACAAAAGCAAAATAAAAACAGAGCCAATTAGAAAAATGGATGGAATTTTCATGAAAATTCTTGTGAAAATTTTGTCCCACTTCTTTCACTGAAATTTTGAAAATGTCCAGCCATCTCTAGGTAAAATAATTGTATTTATTTAACATAGATGGTGGACACAGTGGTATGCAAGCAAAGAGAAAGAGAGAAAAACACAATCCCTGCCCCAAGGATCCTACTGTGTAGAGAGTAGTTTAGTCACATTTCCAGTCAGTTCTTGGCAGTCCTGCTGAATAGGGTGACCATACACCCCATTTTGGCTGGGACAGCCCCTTTTTAAGCCCTGTCCTGGCCATCCTGACTTCCCCTCTCCCCCAAAAGGAGGCATTTGTCCCATTTGCTCTTGCTGACTTGGTCAGTTGGCAAGAGCAAATGGGACAAATGTCCACTTTTGTCAAAAAAGTGGTGTGCAGTATGGAGGAATGTGTTGGGGGAAGGGGGAAGGTGAGCGGAGATACCAGGCCGTGCAGGGAAGAGGCAGAAGTGGGAGGAGGCAGCATTCCAGCATGCGTGGGGGAGCAGGGTTCCAGCCACTGGGGCAAAAGCCTTCTGAGGGGGGCCCTGCAGGGTTCCAGCGATAGGCAACAGCTTCCTGTGGGGGAAGGATGCAGGGTTCCAGTGACAGGCAACAGCCTCATGGGTACAGGGGGGCTTGGGCAAGCGGCTGTGGATGTCCCATTTTCTCTTAGAGAAATATGGTCACCGTACTGCTGAACCTTCCAATAATAGTACCAACTATGTTTAGTTTCAAGGGGACAGAGTGCCAACTCATTTTACAAAGGCACCATGGCCCCTACCCAGCAGTCCATCCCTATTCAACAAAGTACTTAAGCTTAAAATCAAAGGAACTTAATAATGTGCCTAAAGTTAAGGCCATACTTAATTGCTTTGCTTCACAAAAATGGACTTAAGAACATGCTTGTCTTTTTCTAAATGGTACCTAGATGCCTAGGTGATTTTAATGGGAGTTAGGCAGCTAGATGCTTTGGAAAATTCTATGAGGCACTTATCTGCATCTACAAGTGCATAAATACCTTCAAAAATCTGGCCATAAATCTGTTTTTAACATGGGACTTATGAAATTTATTTGATGGATAAAACCTATGTAATCAAAAATAGATTTAAGCTCTCCAGTGACAAAAGGGTAGGAAATCAATTCAGTTTTTGCACCTAGTCCAACTAGTACATTCACTTTTATTTATTTCATATAAGAAATCTTGTAGAGAGATTCCCCTTCCCACCTATACATGACAGGTCACCTCTTCGGCAGGTACATCATTCACTGAAGTCAAAAGGAGCTATTCCAGTTTGCACCAGCTGTAGCTCTGGAACAAAGAGCCAAAAGGCTGAACTTTAAGTTCATGCATAAATCCATTTCTATTCAGCAAAGCACTTCACTAGGACATTGACTTCAATAGGAGTTAATTGCTTTGCTGAATCAGGGCCTTGATTACTGTTGTCCACTTCTCTGTACTTGTTTGTATCTTGGGTTCCCCTTCTGAGGACAGGAGATGCCCTCCCATCAACTTACCTTACTCTTCTTGTTCCGCAGGAGTACCAGAGTCGACCGGAGAGTGCTCTGCCATCGACTTAGTGGGTCTTCATTAGACCCGCTAAATCGACACCCACTGCATTGATTGCAGCAGCACCAATCTACCAATAGTGTAGACATGGCCTCTATCTCTTCTCCTACTCCGTTCATTCCACCTATCTTGATCATTTCAATTTTTAAATAATGTTCCTTCTTTAGGGAACATAAATTTATAGTTGAAATAAAAGTTAGTGATGTTTTTTGATAGGGTGGAAAAGCTGTTTAGAAGAAATCTCATAAGTATACAGATCACCATCACCACACGCACATATGTGCTCCCAAAATATAAACATCTCAAATGGACATGTCTCATTCACCATGATTAATTCCATTAATGCTACAGTTTTTATGGAAAACCATAACTTTTTTCTCCAATGAATTTATGTGGAAAATAACCAGCTTCTTAATTTATATAGCAGTAATAAACTCCTTACCATACCATGCGCGATTAATTTTACTTTGATAATATCAAAGTACTTGGAATTTTTATTTTACAATAATGAAATGTTTTGCATCTATTTCTTTCTTTTCTAGACACATATCCGTTAAGGAGTTAAATGAAGTAAGTAGTAATCCTTGTCTACATTATCAACATAGAAAGTAAATAAAGACAAAATGTAGTAGTAGTCTTAAAGCCACTGCTCTGTCAATGACAGATCAGTGTAAAGTTAATTGCTTAAATGAGATTTGTACACATGGTTTAAAGTTATCTTCCCGAGTATTTAGATAAGAATGTGTCTCATAAATGCAAACTGCTGTAGAAGTCTATGAAGGTTCAGCAGTACATACACATAAAAATTAGTAATTTTATCTCCGAAAAATATTAATTGTGCCCTTGTTCAACATATATTCCAAATGACAGAAAACTGAAAACACAAGGATAATAGAGCTTGAAATAATAGGAAATTGCATTAATAAATGTTATAAAAATCAATAAGTAGTAACTTCTCTATAGTTGAGGGGGGGGTTAACCATCCTATAGAATTTAATAAAAAACATAATATCTACAATTCTATAAAATTCTGTGGAGGGTTCAAAACCTTATAGAATGTTATAATTCTCCACTAAACCATATAGGTTTTTACAGTAATTTCTGTATTATATTATTACATTTCTATAACATTATATTTTATAGGATTTTTCTTTAATGTATTTTATGGTGTTTATTCTTCAAAATGTTCAATTATCCTATGACTGGCAAACCTGATACCTGTCTAATAATGGTCTTATTTAAAATGGAGAAATGAGGGACAATTGCATCCCATACTGCTATGGGAGTGTTTGCGGACTTTGGATGTTTGCTGCTACTCTGATGTACTAACAATGCCCACTGCCAAAGAATCACATCTGTCTTGGATTTCCCCACTATCCCAATTGTCAAATAAACTTCCTTATTAAACTTCTCAGATAAGAATGACGTAATTTGAAGGCTTGATTGTTCAACCATAAACTTCTTATAATAATTTGAGGTAGAAATTGGGCTAGAAATTATCAAGAATACAAATTGCGGGATAAGAGCTGAAATTTTCTAGTTCCAACCAAGGCAAAAATACGTTGAGAATATCCTCTGTCTAGGGTTTTGCTATTTCATCCTCTACTACCTGTACACAACAAGAAGGTGAGCAGATGAGATACATAAATAAATAATAATAAACTTCCAGAAAGATCAACCTGGGGGAAAATGGTCATTTTTTATTTTATCCATATGGAGTTTACCCAATCTCAATTATCTATAGGATTAATTTTTAAAAGTAGCTAATATATTTTTATGAACTCTACATTTGCTGAATTATTACAAAACAGGTTATGATACAGTTACTTATTACAGCAGTTTACTGATGTCTAACATTCAGAACTGACATGTTGGCAAGAAAGAAAAGGATGTTAATATTTTTGATCTGGCTTTTCTTTGACATTTTGACTCATTACAGAAATTAGTAATGAATATATTCTTAACAACAAATGGGAACACATTCCAGTAATTAACTTACTCTACTTACATCCTTGACAGTCACACTAATATTGTTGCAAAAATACTCGTATGCAAGTTTAAAAAGCAGAGGCCAGGTCTACACTACAGATCTATATCAGTATAACTATGTCACTCAGGGGTGTGAAAAATCCATACCCCTAAGCAATTTAGTTACACTGACCTTACTCCCAGTGTAGACAGTGCTATGTCAACAGGAGAGCTTCTCCCGTCGACATAGCTACCGCATCTTGGGGAGGTGGATTAACTAAACCAACAGTGAAGTAATATCTTCACTAACCACTACAGTGATGCAGCTGCACTGGTGCAAACTGTAGTGCTGTACATGAAGACAAGCCCAGATTTTCAGGACAAATGTTGAGTGTCGCACAATATGAAAAGAAGAGATTTCACATTAGATAAAACTGTATTAATATAGCCCCTATGGCACAGATAGTGTGACTATAAACCCTTATCTATTTATGAGCAATGAGAAAATGTAGTTAAGTAGTAACTTTTAATTAAGATTCAAAGTGCAAGGTGTATACTGATTGTAGAGTGTTTTATCTTTTCTTTACTACTAATTTATGTTACTGAAGATACTCCTGTATGTTTAGTGGATGAAAATAACATCAAAATCAAATAAAGGTCAAATTCCCTTGGGTGCAATTTAACTGACTTCAATGGAATTACTCCAGGGATGAATTTGATCCATTATGTTTATTATAGTAATTATTATTGTTTCGATTTTTGTACCATAGTATGTCCTGGTGAATACTGTTCATACAATACATTTTGAATGTAATATAATACCACTGCAGAGAGATAATTGTGCTATCAGTGAGGTAGGCTCAAAAGAAAACTCCAATTTTATTTATAGGCATTCTATTTCAGTGCTTGATTTACTGGAAGATTAATTATGGAAACACCTGGCTAAGTGCTACTCTCAATTACACAGGTGCAACATGACTGACTTCATAAAGGTTGTAATGTTGTTACTGTGAGCAGAATATGATCCACTGTTTCAGTGAGATCATTACCAGGACAAACTATGCTTTAGTTACACCACTATATAAATTCAAAGTTCAGTGATGGCGGTGGAATTAAGATAAAAATTTAGCTTGTGTTTATATCAAAGTAAACCTGTAATTTTTATATATATACATTCATATCCATATTTGGATACATCCATCCTGCCAATTTTTAAATCACGATTTTTCTAAGATCTGCTCTAGTTCAAACAGGAATCCAGGGAAATTCTATGGCCTTTGTTATGCAGGAGATCAGACTAGATGATCACAATTGTCCTTTATGACCGTGTAATCAATGAATCTATGAGTATGCAGTTCATCACATAAGACATATATAGAGGGTAAATTCAAGTTGTATAGTTACTAATACTAAGGGCCTAATTCAGCTCTATTGAAGTCAATGGGAAGACTCCCAGTTATTTCAATGGACTTTGGATCACTGGTCACTGAGGATGATTTGAAATATTACTCCTTATCTTGCTTACAGTCAAGAAATGGCAAAATTCCCCAATCACTTCACTGAATAAAGGATCATTGGACCAAATTCATGGTGGGTGTGTCTCTAATGTAGTTGCACCAGGCATGCATCTGACTCACCAAGTATTACATTTAGCATACCTCACTTGGGCCAAATCACATCTGTACTGTGGTAACAAGCATGTGGAGCAAACAAATATAAAAAATAGTATATCATTGTCACTGAAAGCTTCCAATATTCACTATCTATTTTATCATTCCATATAGGCACATGGAAAAGGAAGAGGTTAGTACTTAACTGTATATTGCAGATTCCCTGTGTTTTCCTTCTTATTGTAAGAGCAACATATTCTGGGTCAAATCTTCAGATAGTGAAAATTGCTGTCATCTTTTGAGTTCAGTGCTGGTCTACAGCAGCCAAGGGTCTGGTCTTATATTCCCATTACTTCTTTTAGAATGAGAGTGATGGCCAAAATTTCATAGTGGAGGATGCATAAAGTAGAGTATTAAACTACAGCCTTCATGTAATACAACTACTGAGAAGAGAGAGGCTTAGAATACCTGCATAGTGATGGAAAGCTTATCTGGAGACGGACTCTAAAATGGAACTAACAAAATCTTTCTGTGTAACAACAGTATCACACTTATCTCCCATGTCAAATCTAATTTAAGGCTTGGATTTCTGAAGGGGAGCCGCAGGCCAGATTTTCAAAGAGATTTAGATGGGCACATAGTGAGATTTACAGAAGTGACTAGGCAGCTAATTTCCATTGATTTCAGTGGGAGTTAGGTTTTTAATAATCACACTAACGGTCTGTCTCTCTAGGCCCCAGTATACCTTTAAAATATGAGTTGCCCCCAGGTGCCCAACTTGTATTGAATTCTAATGGATTTGGGTGCCCCTCTCATATAGGGGGCTTTGAAATTCCTACCTGAAAAGCATAAATACTTCAAAGTAACAAGAAGATACATTGTTCGTTCCCTGCAGTTTATACCTCCATATGACAGAGTTCCTTTTGGGGGGCTGTTTCTGTTCCCTTTGAGGTCAATGGCATAATTCTCATTGACTTAAACAGACAACAGCATTGGTCCCGTTAACATTAATTCCACCCAACTGTTAAAGGGAGAGAAGGATATTTTGTATTCTTCTAGGGAGCATTCTGCATTACGTACCTTTACACTATTCCATGTTTGGTATCAGGAACGCTTATGATGTTACCTTGTAAACTATATGCCGTTCAGCCCTGGAATAAATTATTCCCATTGATGACAATAGTTTAGTCCATTTATGTCAGGGATGAATTTGGCCCATTAGCTTTTTTACTGAATCACTTTGTAGTATGCATGAATATAGATTAATGTCCTTCCTTTCATTATTGTGATTAGGTGCATTCTTATTTGTATTTAGTGCTGTTCAATTTACATGTGAGAAGGAATAATATGTTCTTATTTATGAAATTCCAGATATCAGCAGGGAAGTGGAATTAGCTTTCCAAACAAGACAGCAAAAAGCAAAATATCATCCTGCATCCAGGTAGGAATATAGGAATCACATGAGCTTGTACTAGATGCTTCAGAAGAAATCAAAACTTCTGCACCTGGAAAACTGTGCACTACCATATCACAGAGGCATGATTACTTTCTAATACCATTCAGTAATTACACCCTGAAACATGACACATGATGGTCATTGTAATTTCATTCAAGCTGTTGTAACTGCAGATGCTCTTCCTATTTATAGTCTTAGTGCATTCTGTGCTTCAATAATATCTTATGGCAGTGAGTTCAATATACTACATAAAGAGTCCTGTGTCACCTTATAGACTAACAGACATTTTGGAGCATGAGCTTTCGTGGGTGAATACCCACTTCGTTGGATGCATCCGACGAAGTGGGTATTCACCCACGAAAGCTCATGCTCCAAAACGTCTGTTAGTCTATAAGGTGCCACAGGACTCTTTGCTGCTTTTACAGATCCAGACTAACACTGCTACCCCTCTGATACATAAAGAAGAAATTTTCTTGTATATTCTTTGTATTTTGTTCCCTGTTCCTTTCATTGGGAGGTCCCTTGTTCTTTTTAATAATAAGAAACATCTTTTTGGCCTTCTCTAGACCAGTCATTGTTATATAGATCTGTTATAATTTTTCTTTTCCTCATTCTAACCTCCATAAGCCTTTTCAACCTCTCTTTGAATACCACTCACACCCCCTTTCTCAATTATTTTTGAAACATAAAAAGACAGGGTAGGGAAATTTGAAGTATATAATCATTTAACTTCTGTCCTTTGAAAGATACCGTATTTGAATTTTGTACTGACCCAACTCTTAATGGTTCACAAAACAGATCCTATTTTTCTTTTCAGCTACTTGAGGAGGAAGGTATTACAAAGTATGAGTAAGTGTGGCAGAACATAGCCCCTAATTGTTTGTGACTAGATTCTTGGTTTATGGAACCAGTGGTCCTGTAATTTGTAATTATTCAGGCAAGGTCCTTTCAAATTAAAGAATGTCAAAAGACATACAGGTCCTGATCCAATGCCAAATGAAGTCGATAGAAAGACTCCCATTGCATTGGAACCAGCCCATAGATTTCACAGATACTAACAAAGACCAGGCTTTATTCAACTAAGGAGTCTTCCATGCAGTGAATACACATAGGTGACTGGTAACTGCTGATAGTGTGGGGGCATGACAGGCCACCCATCACCACCATCAACTTCCTGGTGACTGCCAAGGCACCCTCCAGCAACACCGTCTTGACCACGTCTTCCCCCTGACCACGGCACCCTGGGCGGTTGCACATGTTGCCCACCCTTAAGGCCAGCTCTTGCAGGACCACCCTTAAGAAGAATGGCACCCTGGTCCCTGCTGCTTCCCCTGCCCCCCCCCACCCATCGCTCCTGGCCCCTGCTGCCTCCCCCAGTCCCCCAATTCCCTCTGGCCCCTCACTGCCTCCCTGGATTCCCCACCCACACTCCTATCGCCTCCCTAGACTCCCCACTCACCCGTGACCATCACCCCGGCCCCTGCTGCCTCCCCTGGATCCTGTTTCCTCCCACCCCCCACTGCTCCAACTGACTCCCCAAACTCCCTTCTGCACACCCCAGGATAGTCCAGATATGTACTCGAGCAGATAAGTGTGGTTGCCTGGCAGCAAGGAAGGGATGGGACTCAGCAGGCTTCCCTGCACCCGCTCTGACAAAGAGCTGTGCTGTCAGCCCAGTCTCGCTTCCCTGCTCTGGATGCCACTTAGTGGGGCTCAGTGGAAGCACTCACTGCTGGTACCTTTCCCGGACATGTCCCTTCAGCTCTGCTCAGCCCAACTCCCATCCTGGCAGAAATCTGGGGGGGTGGCCACATGTGACCTCCTCTGTCCTCCAATGCCTATGCATGTACAGCAAGCTCAATACACATTAGGATATGATTTCCATAGCACTATTTGAGATTTATGGCTAAAATTCAGGATACAAATGAGTAAAACCATTTAAGCCAAAAATCCCATGGGAAACCTTGACTAGTGCACAAATGTTGGTTTAAGGAAGTGTTCCTGTTCAGAGACACATGTGGTGGTTCCCTAAAATACAATCATGCAGAGGTATGTGAGTCCATTCCCCTGTATTACAGAGGTATTCCTCCCTCAATGATGCCACGGAGGTTGTTTACAATAGGATTGAATTTGACACAGTGACTTTACCTGCCAAAAATTCAAGCTTAACATGATTTCTGAAAAATCAAGCTGTGGCTTTCTTTTGCTTGATACAGAGTCACCCTTGTGACCTGTGTGAATCCAAGTGAAACTTGACTGAGTTGCATTTTGTATTTGAGATAATTCAAACCTAAAACTCAGAGCAAAAGTCAGGGGATGTGAATCCATAAGAAGCAAAAACTGATGGAAAAGTTTTATGAACCCCTGCAAACTGAGATAACCAACCATCACATATAGAGAGAGAGCACCAAAAATGACTAACGGTCTAGAAAACATGACCTATGAGGAAAGATTGAAAATATGCATTTCTTTAGAGAAGAGACGACTGAAGGAGTACATGATAACAGTCTTCAAGTATGTAAAAAATTGTAAAGAGGAGGGTGATAAATTGTTCTCCTTATCTGCTGAGGACAGGACAAGCAGTAATGGGCTTAAATTGCAGCAAGGAAGATTTAGGCAAGACGTGGGGAAAAACTCCCTAACTGTAAGGATAATTAAAGCACCAGAACAAGTTACCTATGTGTAAGTGATGGTCTAGATCAGTGGTTCTCAACCCGTAGACCACTTGCGGCCCAATCAGCACAAAGCTGAGGCCCATACAGGTAGTATATATATTGTGTGGATGCAGTCCACATAACAGAGAGAGCTGCATATGCGACCCACAATGGTAAATAGGTTGAGAACCACTTGTCTAGATAATACTTAATCCTTCCTCAGTGCAGGTGATAGGACTAGATCACCTATCAAGGTCCCTTCCAGTCTGGCATTTCTATGATTCTATATTACCACCAAATTTAGGACATGATCCAAAGAGATTACCATTAAACAGGCTTTGAATGAGGCCCTGTTATCTACCAATTACAGTGCAGAGTTGTTCCCTATAGTATAGTTTTTATTGCTTTAGTCAATCTGTTTTTAATAAAAAAAAATTCTGAAGCCATGAGTCTTTTGCTTTTCTAATACATGGTATTTACTTGTGAGCAGTCTCTGTCTCTAATATATTTATACAGCATACTGTGACTGGGGTCCCAATGGGGGCCAGCTATGATCACTCAGTTAGGGTGAACTGCAAAGAATGGGGCAAACAATCCCACAAAAGCTGGTGGATATTCCAATACTTAGATTTACCAAGCCAGCATAAAACAGCTTCTTTATTACCTTACTGGTTACTCAGAAGTCCAAACAACACAGTTCCCTCAGTGCTCCAGCCTCAGGCCTCCATCCAGGTACCTAAGTCAAGTATGATGAAGATTCCTGATAATCTTATTTCATCATATAAAAGAAAAGGTTCTACCAATCCCAAAGGATCGGACACATTACCTCCCAGGTTAATGAATGTTTCAGATCTTATCCAAATACATGCTACAGCAAATTCTTATTAACTAAATTAAAATTTATTAAAAAACAAGAGAGAGAGTATGGTTAAAAGATCAATATACATACAGGCATGAGCTCAATTCTTAAGATTCAGATTCATAGCAGAGATGAGGAGCTTTGTAATTGCAAAGAGTTCTTTTAGAAATAGTTCATAAGTTATAGTCCAATGTCCAAATATCATATTCAGGGCATACTAACTGGGACCTCAGACTCAAACTTCCCCTGATGAAGCCTAAGCACATCTGAGATAACAAAATCAGGACCCAAGGATATTTTATACAATTTCATGTCCTCTTTGACAAGTTGGGAGTTCCTCGGGGAACAAAAGGCAATTAGGATGACTTTGAAGGAGCTCCATCACCGGTACTTAGCTATAGAATTAACAAAGCAATTTGCTTGTTCTTTCACCATTCACAGATTATTTGCTATACATTTCAAAGAGAGATGAATAAAGAGATATCCCATGTTCACAATTTATTTAAATGCTAGGATGTTCTTTTGATCTCTGAATTATCAGAATACAGCATAGACAGGGACTGTTGATTACATTGTCCACCCAACTCATATATATGTAAATACACAAAAACATTATCTCCCCACACATCTTTTGAGGGTTGTTTATTTTGCAGGATGTTTAACCCTTTTTAGGCATGCATCACAATAAAAAATTCTGAAGCGATGAGTCTTCCACTTTTCTAATACATGGTATTTATTTGTGAGCAGTCTCTGTTTCCAATATATCTATATAGCATACAATCATTGTCAAGAACAAATCATGTCAAACCAACCTAATAGCTTTCTTTGACAGGGTAACAAGACATGTGGATGGGGGGAAGCAGTACATGTGATATATCTTGATTTTAGTAAGGCTTTTGATACTGTCTCACATGACCTGCTCATAAACAAATTAGGGAAATATAATGTAGATGGAGCTAATATAAGGTGGGTACGTACCTGGTTGGAAAAACATTCCCAGAGAGTAATCGTCAATGATTTACAGTCAAGCATTAAGGGCATATAAAATGGCAGGGATTGGTCTGGGTCCGGTTCTGTTCAATATCTAGATAAAAATTATTTAAATAATGGCAGAGAAGAGTACACTTAGGGTATGTCTACACTACGAAATTAGGTCGAATTTATAGAAGTCGATTTTTTGGAAGCGATTTTATACAGTTGACTGTGTGTGTCCCCCCATTAAATCAACGGAGTGCATCCACAGTACCGTGGCTAGCGTTGACTTTCGGAGCATTGCACTGTGGGTAGTTATCCCACAGTTCCCGCAGTCTCCACTGCCCATTGGAATTCTGGCTTGAGCTTCCAATGCCTGATGGGGCAAAAACATTGTTGCAGGTAGTTTTGGGTACATGTCATCAGTCGCCCCTCCCTCCGTGAAAGCAAAGGCAGACAATCGTTTCGTGCCTTTTTTCCGTAGAGATGACATACTGCTTTCAGCAGACGGTGCAGTAGGACTGCTAACCATTGTCATCCAACCACTGCTTCTGCTGCAACTCTTCTCTCCTGGTGCCATGAATCGACCTCGTAGGTCCTCTCGTCATTCTTTATAAATATCTCTTCTCGTGGCATCCTGTCATCATCCACCACTTCCGCAGCAACTCTGCTCTCCCGCTCATGTCTCGATAGGGATTTTCTCCATGTTGTCTGTCATGGGCTACCAGGAACGTATGTTCTTCCTCAGGAAACGTGCGCAGCGTTAACCGTTGTCATCCACCGCTTCCGCTGCAACTCTGCTCTCCTGCAGACGCCATACCACAGCAAGCATGGAGCCCACTCAGCTCACCACTACTGTTGTGAGCATTGAAACACCTCACGCATTATCCTGCAGTATGTGCAGAACCAGAACCTGCAAAAGCAGGTGAGGAGGTGACGACAGCGCAATCACAATAGTGATGAGGACATGGACACAGACTTCTCTCAAAGCATGGGCCCTGGCAATTTGGACATCATGGTGGTAATGGGGCAGGTTCATGCCGTGGAACGCCGATTCTGAGCCCGGGAAACAAGCACAGACTGTTGGGACCGCATAGTGTTGCGGGTCTGGGAATATTCCCAGTGGCTGCCAAACTTTTGCATGCGTAAGGGCACTGTCATGGAACTTTCTGACTTGCTTTCCTCTGCCCTGAAGCACAAGAATACCAAGATGAGAGCAGCCCTCACAGTTGAGAAGCGAGTGGCGATACCCCTGTGGAAGCTTGCAATGACAGACAGCTACTGGTCAGTCAGAAATCAATTTGGAGTAAATCTACAGTGGGGGCTGCTGTGATCCAAGTAGCCAACGCAATCACTGAGCTGCTGCTATCAAGGGTAGTGACTCTGGGAAATGTGCAGGTAGTAGATGGCTTTGCTGCGGTGGGATTCCCTAACTGTGGTGGGGCGATAGACGGAACACATATTCCTATCTTGGGACCGGATCACCTTGGCAGCCAGTACATAAACTGCAAGGGGTACTTTTCAATGGTGCTGCAAGCACTGATGGATCACAAAGGATGTTTCACCGACATCAACGTGGGATGACCGGGAAAGGTACATGACACTCGCATCTTCAGGAACTCTGGTCTGTTTGAACAGCTGCAGGAAGGGACTTACTTCCCAGACCAGAAAATAACTGTTGGAGATGTTGAAATGCCTATAGTTATCCTTGGGGACCCAGCCTACTCCTTAATGCCATGGCTCATGAAGCCATACACAGGCAGCCTGGACAGTAGTAAGGAGCAGTTCAACTATAGGCTGAGCAAGTGCAGAATGGTGGTAGAATGTGCATTTGGACATTTAAAAGCTCACTGGTGCAGTTTACTGACTCGGATAGACCTCAGCGAAACAAATATTCCCATTGTTATTACTGCTTGCTGTGCACTCCACAGTCTCTGTGAGAGTAAGGGGGAGACATTTCTGGTCGGGTGGGAGGTTGAAGCATATCGTCTGGCCACTGATTACGCGCAGCCAGACACCAGGGCAATTAGAAGAGCACAGGAGGGCATGGTACGCATCAGAGAAGCTTTGAAAACCAGTTTCATGACTGACCTGGCTACGGTGTGACAGTTCTGTTTGCTTCTCCTTGATGAAAACCCGCCCCCTTGATTCACTCTACTTCCCTATAAGCTAACCGCCCTCCCTCCTTCGATCACTGCTTGCAGAGACAAAGTCATTATTGTTTCAAAATCATGCATTCTTTATTAATCCATCACACAACTAGGGGGATAACTGCTAAGGTAGCCTGGCAGGGTTGGGGGAGGAGGGAAGCACCGGGTGGGGTGGTGGATGAGGGGAGGAGGGAAGTACAAGGCCACACTGCACTTCAAAACTTATTGAATGCCAGCCTTCTGTTGCTTGGGCAGTCCTCTGGGGTGGAGTGGTTGGGTGCCCGGAGCTCCCCCTCCCCCCACAATGTTGGGTGTCTGGGTGAAGAGGCTATGGAACTTGGGGAGGAGGGCGGGCAGTTACACAGGGGCTGCAGTGGCAGTCTGTGCTCCTGCTGCCTTTCCTGCAGCTCCACCAGATGCAAGAGCATATCAGTTTGATCCCCCAGTAGCCTCAGCATTGCATCCTGCCTCCCTCTCATCACACTGCTGCCATCTCTCATCTTGCTCCTGCCACCTCTCATCTCATTCGTTCCTCCTGTCCTCACCTTCATTTTCTGCTTTCCTGGACTCTGACATTGTTTGCCTCCACACATTCTGCTGAGCTCTTTCAGTGTGGGAGGACTGCACGAGCTCAGATAACATTTCATCGTGAGTGCTTTTTTTTCACCTTCCTTTCTGTGCTAGCCTCTGGGACGGAGATGATAGGGGGAGCGTTGAAACATTTGCAGCTGCGGGAGGAAAAAAAGGGAGTGTAGTATTTAAAAAAGACATTTTAGAGAACAACGGGTACACTCTTCCACGGTGAACCAAGCTGTTAACATTACAGAGCACGTGTGCTTTCGGTACAAGGTCGCATTTTGCCTCTTATATTGCGGGCCTACTGATTTGGTGAGAGATCACACATGCAGGGCCAGGCAACAGAATTTGGCTTGCAGGCAGCCATAGTAAGTTCAGCTTTTTCAACCTTCATAACATGTGGGAATGGTTTCAAACAGCAGCGCTCACCTTTCCCATACCAAGCACCCATTGGGTTGGCCATTTAAAAGGAGAGCTGTACTGGCCACAAATGCATCCCAAGTCTTCAGGGCAAATTAATCATTAAACGTGTTTGCTTTTAAACCATGCATTATATTTACAAAGGTACACTCACCAGAGGTGCCTTCTCCGGCTTCATGGTCCATGAGCCTGCCTTGGGAGGGTTGGGAGGATATTGGTTCCAGGGTGATAAACAGTTCCTGGCTGTTGGGGAGAATGGTTTCTCTGCTTGCATGCTGTGCGCTATCCTCCTCCACCTCCTCATCTTCCTTGTCCCCAAAATCCTCATCCCTGTTGCACAAGACTCCTCCTTGCAGGTGTCCACGGACAGGGGTGGGGTAGTGGTGAGGGCCCTGCCTAGAATTGCATTCAGCTCATCATAGAAGCGGCATGTCTGGGGCTCTGACCCAGAGCAGCCATTTGCCTCTTTGTTTTTTTGGTAGTCTTGCCTGAGCGTCTTAATTTTCATGCGGCACTGCTGCAGGTCCCTGTTGTAGCCTCTGTCCATCACGCCCTTGGAGATTTTTTCAAATATTTTGGCATTTCGTCTTTTGGAACAGAGTTCTGATAGCACGGATTCATCTCCCCAAACAGCAATCAGATCCAGTACCTCCTGTTCAGTCCATGCTGGAGCTCTTTTGTGATTCTGGGACTGCATGGTCACCTGTGCTGATGAGCTCACCATGCTGGCCAAACAGGAAATGAAATTCAAAAGTTCCCAGGGCTTTTGCTGTGTACCTGGCTAGTTCATCGGAGTTGAAAGTGCTGTCCAGAACGGTCACAATGGAGCACTCTGGGATAGCTCCCAGATGCTAATACCGTCAAATTGTGTCCACACTACCCCAAATTCGACTTGGCGATGTCAATTTCAGCACTAATCCCCTCGTCAGAGAGGACTACAGAAATCAATTTTAAGAGCCCTTTAAGTCGACAAAAATGGCTTCGTCGTGTGGACGGGTGCAGGGTTAAATCGATCTAATGCTGCTAAATTTGACCTAAGCTCGTAATGTAGACCAGGACTTAGAAAGTTTGTGGATGATACCAAGCTGGGAGGGGTTGCTCGTGCTTCGGAGGAGAGGATTAAAATTCAAAATGATCTGGACAAACTTGGGAAATGGTCTGAACTAAATAGGATGAAATTAATACGGACACATGCAAAGTACTCCACTTAGGAAGGAACAATCAATTGCACACACACAAAATGGGAAATGACTGCGTAGGGAGGAGTACTACAGAAAGAGGCCTGAGGGTTATAGTGGATCAAAAATTAAATACGAGTCCACAGTGTAAAACTGTTACCAAAAAAGTTAACATAATTCTGGGATGTATCAGGAGTGTTGTAAGCAAGACACAAGAAGTAATTCTTTTGCTCTACTCCATGTTGATAAGGCCTCATCTGAAATATTGTGTCCAGGTTTGGGAGCCACATTTCAGAAAAGATGTGGACAAATTGGAGAAAGAGCAGAAGAGAGCAACAAAAATGATTAAAGTCTAGAAAACATGACCTATGAGGGAAGATTGAAAATATTGGTTTTGTTTAGTCTAGAGAAGAAAAGATTGAGGGGAGGCAAAACAGTTTTCAAATACAAAGGTTGTTGCAAGGAGGAGGGTGAAAATTGTTCTAGTTAACCTCAGGGGATAGGACAAGATGCAATGGGCTTAAATTGCAGCAAGGGAGGTTTAGGTTGGTCATTCAGAAAAACTTTCTAACTCTCAGGGTAGTTAGGCACTGGAATAAATTGCCTAGGGAGTCTCCCTCATAAAAGGTTTTTATGAATAGGTTAGACAAACCCATCAGGAATGGTCTAGTTATTACATAGTTCTGCCTTGCATGCAGGGGACTGGACTAGATGACCTACTGAGGTCCCTTTCAGTCCTATGATTCTAGGACTGTGGTTCCTATACACCAACCTTTAACGCTATTTCCCTTCGTAGTCATTAGAGCTCAAACTTAGAAATTTTTTCATGCTACATTCATCTCACACTTTCCTTGTCTTCATTCTTAATGTTTAACAGATTGTTTTGATACAAATTCATCCCTGATGGAATTCAATGGCATTTAAACTTTCCATATGTTTGTCTTTGTGTATATGCAATATCACAATCAGTAACAGATTGAGTATTTGCACGCACTTAACATTATTTACTACTTTCTCCTAGCCCTCCTTGTATGCGGAGTAGTAAAAGTTTTCAAGGCTCAGGTAAGAATCCTAAGATTCCATACAAAAAAACCCTGTAAAACAGGAATGGCTAAGTCCTAGTGTCACAAATATATGTGCAAATATTTCTATGATGAACTAGAAAATAGCTACTAGAAAGTTGTATTATTTTTCATTAATACAATATGTGCCTGTGTGTTTGTTTATGATGAGTTACTTGCTATGGGGTTAGATCAAAAAGGGTTGTTAAAGTAAAACAGTGACATAGATCCAAGTCCTTGGTGAAACACTAAGGAAGCTGTTTATTTGGGAATGTCCCCTACGTGGCTCTATCCAGGTTAAAAAAAGCTTACTCTTTCCCAGGCTAAGCTCAGGACAAAGGAGATGCTAAACCATTACACGGCTCTGGGCCTACAAAAAGGAGAAAGTGTGGATAAGATAACTCAGGCACCCCAGGGAGCGTCAATGAGAGATGACAGTCATACAAGGCAACACACAAGGACAGGGAGTGTGATGAAAGCAGTACAGTCTGCTTCTCCCAGCCACAGAGGGGGGTTAGCTGGGTTGAGGGGAACTTACAGATGCTTGTAAGGAAAGATTAAGGTGTAGGCAGGGGGAAATACGTAGAACCGCCAAGATACAAACACCAGAGTTACGGACTGACCGGTCAACCGGATACCATGTGAAACTGGAAGTAAACAATCAGGCATCAACAGAGATTTAAAAAGCAAGTACTGTACTGTGCCTGTATTGCATCTTAAAGATAGGCACATCTGGACTGCCTGCTCCCCACACGGGGCAGCCACTCACAGCAAAACACTGGGGCAGCCAGCCCAAGGCAGCCAGAGACAGAGCAGGAGCAGTGCTGGGGTCTGTGCAGCTTTCACCCCTCACCGGGAGGGGGACGTGATGTTTTTACCCCCAATCCCCCACCCCCGGTCAGGAGGGGAACACACTGTTTACACCCATCCACCCACCCCTGCCCAAAGGGGGACAAGCTTGCAAACTCATGCGGGGTTGAGTAAGTTGCTCAGCTGCTGCTGAATCCTGGCCTGGAGTGTCAGCTGCTGGAACTGGAGCCCGAACTGCGTTGTTCAGCTAACATGGCTGGGGAACAAGGCGGACCAGCAATCCAGTCTAAGTGGGTGGACTGAGGGGTACACACAAGAGGGATAAAGAGTGGTCTAATGTGTGGCTGGCCCAGTAACTGACAGCATTGTTCAGTTCTATTCATTTTGTCTGCATCTTTCTGGTTCTGATTACCAGCAGTGAATGCATCATTCACGAGCAGTCTCCTCAGAGTCACACAGAGAGAAATATTCATCTCTCCAATCAGAAAACGAAGTTTCTTCATATGCTGCTAAAAGCAGCACTGGCCTTTTTACTGCCAAATCACACTGCAGACATGTCAAACGTGCTGTTCACTATCACCCCTGGATAATCTGTGTTGGTAAAATGAAGACCAATTTTTATGTGACCCCAAAATTTTATTTGGCTCACCCCTAATTATTGGTTAGTACACATTGTTGTTTACAGTAATGTTCCCATAATACCACACACACTAAAAAAACAAAACAAAACGCCCTCTACTAACCAAACTTAGCACAGGCAAGGAAGAAAGAACAAAATCTCTCTCTTTCTTTCAACCTTAGAAAAGCAGTCAGATATTATGGCGATCAGAGCCATAGATTTATCTAATTAGGTAGCTAGATAACGATAACCCTGCTCACATTCTATCACCTACTTTCCAGGGTTGGTTATAAAAGAATGGACCCCCTACTGTCTAAGCAGAAGACTTTACTATCAGTTTGTAATTAGCTGAATGTAGACAAGATGTCTTTCAGGCACAAACACCTGCTAAAGGGAATAGCTCCTTGTATTGCTTCTACATGTACAAGTTGATGTATGAACAGTCTTTGGGTTAACATATAAGAACCAGAAGATAGATTACTTATAAATAAGAATGAAGTGGCTTTAATAAAAAAAATTAATAAAAAAAACAAATTAGCAGAGCTTTTTATTGCATTAATATTGCACCAGGCAAACAAGCTTTTGTTATCAGATTTCTCAAGTTAAGCAGGGTAGGGCTCAGTCAGTTCTTGTGTTTTGCAGGAAGTGGGCCTGGTGGTAAATGCTCCAGCTTATCTCTACCCAGTTACCAAAACCTTTATCTTCTCCCTTGACTGCTTTTGCAAATGCACTGATGTACTGCCAGCCAGCACAAAAATCTGAGTCACACTGAATTTAGGGGCTGCATAAGATAAAGTTACTATAAAAATAAACATCTCCAGGAAAAAAATCAATGATTTCATGTATTTTTATTAGACCTGCAGTCAAATTTTCAGAAGTGCTAAGTGACTTAGGCTCCTAAATCCCATTTTCAACAGACCTAATGGCCAAGTTTTCAAAGGTATTTACATATCTAAAGATGTAGACAGGCATCTAAAGGGGATTTTCAAAAACTCCCGAATGACTAACTCTCATTGATTTCTCTAGGTGCCTGAATACCTTTAAAAATCTGGACCTTAGTGGGATTTTCAAAAGCACCTAACTAAGTAGGTTAGGCAGCAAACTCCTATGGAAAATGTCATTTTGGTTGAAGTTTTCTGGGTGTTAATAAAAAAAGTGAACTTTTTTCAAGGATTTTAGGAGGCATTTTGGGGTCAAAAACCAAACTTTTCTTGTGGGGAAATAAAAAAATTAAACTAAAAATTTTCAAAAAATTTTTTAATAGCAGCTCTAATTATTATATTTAAATCAATAAAAATCTGCACTTAAAAAAAAATTACCCAAGACTGCAACAGAATTTCCAGGCTGCTGCACTCAGTTCCGCACAACAATAAATTTAAAGTAGAGCATATGAAATCTTGCTTACAAGTGCTGCCTTCCCCCATCCCAGAAAGCAGCAACTACTTCTGTATCTACAATCAACTGTGGACGCAAATGACAGAGCTTTGGTATCTAGTGACCTAATTTGCAGCTGCAAACTGGATATATAGACATAGCCACAATTTGACACACACAATTGATTGCAGACACAAAATTATAGGCCTGGTTCCAGACCTTTTAAACATTTGGCTCACAGACTTCATTTAGGAACTGATCCAATGCTCAGCGTAGACAATAGGAGACTTCCGACTGATTTCAATAGGCATTGTTTCATGTCTTTAAAAATAAATTTTATACTGTTAGAAGCCAGAATGTGGTACATACCTGCACAAAAGATGCATTAATTTTAAACACATGAAAACTATTACTTTTCTGTCATATAACTTGTTTTCAAGATTGGGAGTCTTCATTATTCCAGCATGCAATATGGTCAGAACAGTAATAAACTGATAGTGCAAGAAAGATAGATAAAATATAATGAAATACAGCTTGGGTAAACAGAGCAGGCCCACGTGATAGACCCCAGAAAGAAAAGATGGAAGAGGTAGATAATCACATTTTTCTTTTCCTGTCTTATAATCATTTATTGTACCCCTTTCCACATGGCATTTTTCAAAACAAAATATTCTGTTACATAAGTGACATGCTCATGATATGCTTTTAAACATTGTTACAATAATCCAGTTTTATTCCAATATTATCTGTACATTAACTGTTGTCTGATTAGCGAAAATTAGAAATGTATGACAGCTTTTCATACCTTCCAGCTGTGCGGCAAGTAGCAGATGTCACTTCTCTGAACTCAGACTACAGGGCCTGAGCCAAAGCTCATAGACTTCATTGGGAAGACCCATATTAAGTAGAGCAGCAGAGATCCTGAACATTTAGAGATTCCTGTGGATGGGTGGACAGAAGTGGTATCCGCAAATGGTGGGATTGTGAATGGCTCTAATGTACCCCAGACCAAGCATTGCTAAGGCTACATAGATCCATGGAAATCAAGCAGTATAAAATGTGAGAAAAGGTTTGTTACCCTTATAGCACATAGACAGCCATAAATATTTTCTGCTAAAGCACTGTTTTGACCATGGGGCCCTTAGAAATTATGTTGTAGATAAGTAGTACATATTTAATATTTGCAAGTGACTTTCATTGTGCATGAACCTTGAGTGAAGTAAAAAGGAATCTTTGGAAAATGCAATTGTGCCTGATTCTGAAATCAGTGGAGTTATAGCCGTATCACCCAGATCAGAATCAGGTCCCTTTATTTTTAAATGTTATCACAAAACTGCATTTTCAAAAAATAAACACTACACTAAGGTATTTTCAATAAGGCACATATGCTGGCAAAATTACATGATGGTTGAAGTACAGAACAACATGGTTTTTCTCCCATTAATTTATGTTTACAGGATCCAGATTAAACATACAAAACTGTTCAATTGAGAGGTCACCATCTCCAGGAAAGCACAAGCCTTCTGAATGTAGATCACAAGGTATATATGTAAACCTGCCAACACCGCATCTTATGAAGCCTGGTGAAAAGGTAAACAACCCTCTGATACATTAAAGAGTCAATTTCTTACCAAACAGATGTAGTTGTAGAAGTTGCTGGTTGCTGTACAAACACACAGCAAAAAATTTTAACACTGTATATTCTGTATGCGTACACACTGACATAGCTACAATAGTTGTATATTAACTCTATCTAGGCACTTAAGTGGCCTGGAAATGGTGGGTGCTTAGTGTAATGCTGCTTGCAGTGACTCATGAGCATGAATACCAACCTTAGGGCAGACTGTTAAGAATCAGGGAACAAACTGCAAATTGGTTGTGAATTCTGTACTTAGATTTCACCAATCAATAATCAAAGTATAAACTCCTCAGGTGTTATAATAGCCTAAATATGGAGTCACAGAGAGTCCCTTCACGTACTCAAATCTATCTTGCCACACAGGTGAGCATACCTTTGTAACAGATGGCTTACACCAAGAATCACAGTAATATTCAGGTTACTCCTGTCATCGTGTCTCCATGGATTACAACTGAGAATACCAAATTCAGGACAAACTGTTGAGAAATAGAGCAGACACCTCAAAACTGGTGGTTATTCATCCATAAGATATACCAGACCAGCAACAAAAGTAAACTTCTATTTCACCACGCTGGCTAACAAGAAGTCAGAAAAGCAGTCTCCTTAGGTATTCCAGTCCTTGTATCACCACCAAAACCAAACAGACTTAATGATGAGTGGTTATTTGAAACCAATTTCATCAACCAAAGGGTGCTTCTGATCCCAAAGGACCAGCCACATACCCAGGTCAACATATAATTTAGATCTTACCCAATAATCAGGCTGTTGCCAATCCTTTAGGATCTAATATCTAAAGATTTATTTATAAAAAGAAAGAAAGGTGAGAGTTAAAAATGGTTAAAGGAATCAAATACATACAATAAATGCAAGGTTCTTGTATCAGGCTTGTAGCAGTGACAGAATAAACTGCTGGCTTAAGTCAAGTCTCTGGTTGCTTCCAAATCATTGGAAGGTCTTCAGTCCCTTGCTTATAATGCTCCCATTAGTATAAGTTCATAATCCAGAGAGCAGAGCAGGAAAGAGGCAAAAAATGGAGATGTTTCCAGGGCCTGTTATAGCTTCTGCCAAATGAAGGGAAACCCATTGTTCTAGTTTGTGGAAAATTACAGGTGACAAGATGGAGTTTGGAGTCACATGGGCAAGTCACATGTCCAGGCATGCTTCACTTAGTCATAGCAGAAGCCATTAGCCATACTCTAATTAGAACGTTCTCAGGAAAGTCCATTAAGTGTAGATAGGCAACTTCCGTGGTCTATTGTGAGTGAAGTGTTCTTTGATGGGCCATTCAACTTGAATAGTTCCTTCACAATGTGCTAGCTAAATATCTTGTTGGTGTTACCCAGAAGCAAACACATTTGAAATACAGGTATCTAGTTCATATTCATTACTTTAGATACAAAAATAATACATGCATACAAATGGCATAATCATATTCAGGAAATCGTAACTTTTCCATGGACATCTTACATGCCACACTTTGTACAAGATTTGTTGCAATTATAAAACAGTGGTAGCAACAATGATCTACATGGTCATATTTAACCTGATCATGTCACAATTCCCAGTCCCAAGAATGAGTCACTTACCCCAGGCCAGTTGCAACTTAGATCTCGTACCACAGACAATGCTTGTAGCCAATCCTATAATAAACTGTATAAAAATTAATTAAATAGGAGAAGGAAACAAGCGTAATTTGCAATATTAAAGCAGGTAAAAATAAGACTGTAACTCATTGTATACAGGGCCAGCTCTAGGCACCAGCATTCCAAGCTTGGGGAGGCTCTTTTCAAGGGGCAACACTCTGTTTTTTGCTGGTTTTTTTTTGCTTGGGGTGGCAAAAAACCTGGAGCCGGCCCTGATTGTATATCTAAGTTTCCATAGGTAATGGAAGGTTCTATAATAAGCAAACTATTTCAGGGGTTCTCAACCTTTTTCTTTCTGAGGCCCCAGACAACATGCTATAAAAACTCGATGGCCCTCCTGTGCCACAACAACTGATTTTCTGCATATCCAGTAGATTAAAAGTTGTATTAAATTGATAGATAGTTATACAGGTAAACAGACATATATAGAATATAAAAAACAAAAGGATAAGATAAGTACAAAAATTAAAAAAAAAACTGAATATTATTTTTGTTTTACTTACTCAGTGTAAACCTGGCAGGGCTAGGGCTTCAACTTTGGCCTTGGGCAGTGGGGCTCAGGCTTCGATTCCAAGTGGACCCATTTGGCAGATCCTCTGAAATCTGTTGAGGGGCTGCGGATGCCCAGTTGGGAGCCACAGCTCTATATGTCCTTTAAGGCTAACCCAGGCTAAGATGCTGGAGATCTCTTGCTTATGCCTAGAAAACCTTGCCCCCCCAGAGTCCAAGTAGCACAGAGAAACAGTTCCTTCTTCTTCTTCTTAGGGGTTTTTATCCCCCTTCTCTCTTGTGTTCTGAGGTGCAAAACTCAGGCCTTGGCTACACTTGCGAGTTACAGCACAATAAAGCAGCCCTGGGCGCCCTAGCTCACTCCCCATCCACACTGGCAAGGCATGTAGAGCGCTCTATCTCCGCAGCTACAGTGCTGCTGGTACTCCGCAGCGCCAGTGTGAACGAAGTACTGCGTTGTGATCAGCCTCCAGAAATGTCCCATAATCCCCTTAAGTCAAGTGGCCACTCTTGTCATTGTGAAATCGGCTGCAGGAATGCGGAAATGCCTTTTCAAAGCTCTGTTTCGGAGAAGCCGGCTGCTTATCAGCTCGGAGAAAAAGCAAACATTTACTGTTTGCTTTGAGTGAGTGAGAGAGAGGCGGGGGAGGAACTTACAAGACAGCATGCTGACACACTCTCAGCACCCCAAAAACCCACTCTCCCCACACATACACACAACACACACCCCACACTCCACATCCCCCCCATTTGAAAAGCATGTTGCAGTCACTTGCACGCTGGGATAGCTGCCCATAATGCACCGCTCCCAATGCCGCTGCAAGTGCCGGAAATGCGGCCACACCAGTGCGCTTGAAGCTGTCAGTGTGGACAGACTGCAGCACTTTCCCTACTGCACTCTACGAAGGCAGGTTTAACTCACAGCGCTCTACATCTGCAAGTGTAGCCATGCCCTCAGTCAGGGGCGGCTCTAGGCATTTTGCCGCCGCAAACACAGCAGGCAGGCTGCCTTCGGCAGCTTGCCTGCGGAGGGCAGACTGCCTGCCATCCTCGCGGCGCTGGCAGAGCGCCCCCTGCGGCTTGCCGCCCCAAGCACGCGCTCATGCAGCCCCTGCCCTCAGTTGATGGGAGGAAACCATTTGCATGATTCATCTTCATGGGGCAGGGAGGCACAGCAACAAAGTCCTTTGTCCTCATTAACAGTTCACAATAGTCCGTCAAGTGTCGATGGATCCTGTTGGGCAGGATATAACACCTTTTGTTGAAGATCAGCTCTTCACACTAGGTCTTTCTCCTGCCTGGTGATTTACACAGTCACAGAGGTTCACAATACAACCACTCAAATATTCCGTTATAGTATGGGCTACAGATGTTATAAGTGAAATTAATTCACACAGCAACTCACAAGCATTCAATTGTCTAAACACAGTCTTATAATTCTACTACTCATTTTAACAATACTAACACGCAGGTGAGCCAGACTGATTCCAGCTATATATTTGTCAGTGTTTAATTGAGATAGGGGGTCTTTGGCACAAGTGTCACAATTAGTACCTCTAAAAATCAGGCCAATTACAGATTTATTATGCCTAATTTTAAGCACAGAATTTTTAAAAAAAAGGTTTCCCTTAATGTAACTATACTACTAGGTAATTATTTTGGCCACAACTCGTGTGATGAATACAATTCTCCTTCAAATGCAAACTGTATCTATTCAGTATATTTTCATTGGCTCTTGTTTCTGCAAACTGTACTATGTATAATATCTCAAATTTTAGGATTTAAATAAATATGACTGGTATAGCGGAGAATTTGATCGTCAGAAAGCAGAAGAGGCTTTGTTGCAGGAGAACATCGTGAGTATCACTAATCTTTAAAGCAATGGGTTTAACTCTTGGAGAAAAATAAGGTTTTACTATGTAGCATTCTAGTTTGGTACAGTGTATATGAACGGGGTTGGAAACATTCTTTTTTAAATAACTTCTGAATTTCATTGTACAGCTGTTAATTATATTTTTTCAGAAGCTGTAATTTACACACTATCAGTCAAACAAACATATATGGCCAAATTCTTTGTTTTTTTACATCCCAGGGAATATTAAAGGGAGTTACACTGTTCCTCAGGGCTGCATTGGGCCTATTTTTATGGGATTTTTAATATAGGGATACTCATAAAAATACACACACATCTTGCAGTTTTGTAGTATATTAATGAGCTTAAATGCTTTGCTGGATCAGGACTAAGGAAAGAATAATACCATACTACACTGACATATTTTTCCCTGGATTAAATATGCTCATTTTAGCAACATTATTTATTTCTAGACAATCCAACATTTTCCTTTAAATATAACAGTACTAAAAGTGTGCTGCTATTGGGGCAAGCTTTATGGGTAGAGCCCTGTATACATACAAAACTTGGATTTGAATCCATCCACGGTCTGCAAACATGCATCCATGGATATCCGCAGATTCACAAGGCTCTACTTATGGGCCCTGGTCAGGTAGGGCCCCAATTTTGAGGGATGGCCGTAGTTAATTTGCATCACATATGAGGCTCCTGACTATTGGTTGCTTCTCAGAGGAGGCACTTCTGACATGTTTTGACAGACTAAGGACCAAGAATTAGAAGTGGCAATGTGGAAAGGGAGGGGAGAGAAGCTAAGAAAGGGGATGTAAGCTGATGGACTCAATCACCAGCATAGAAAAGACAATCAGCAGTGCTCAGATCTGTTCACAGTCCTCGTCTCGGAGCTCTGTTCATTGTTCGACAAAAGGAAACATGGAATGACAACATAAATAACAAAACCAAAACCAGTCTCAAACCAGCCCCAAAGCCTACTGGGCTTCAGCAACTTTTTGATCAGAACGTCCACTCAGCCCGTGTAGGTTCACCTTGCTGTCCCCAGCTGCAATTCCAGGAGTCTTCTCTCAGACCTCTTCTGGTCCCATGCTCCCACATGGAGCTCAGGCCCTCATTTATATTCCTTAGCTGGAAGTCATCAGACCCAGTCCCTTGATGCTGCCCAGCTGGGTTGGATGATTCCCAGTACCTGCCTTCCAAGCTCGTTGCTAGAACAGTGCTGTCTGCTCCCTATCCTCCCTCACCCATAAAAGGACAGACCATCCTGTTATACAGGACCTAATCCCAAGAGTGAACAGTAATGATTCCTTTAGTGAAATTCTTTGCTATTGGGATTGAGTTCCCTGTCATTAGCTTGGTTGCTCTCCTCCCACTCCTGCATAGTCTTAAAACACGCAAGGTAAGGTCAACGTTACGCAAGGTTCCTCAAATAGTAAATGTAGCTCCATCCTCTCTTACATGATTCCTACTGCTAGAACCTCTCTTTAACCAAGCCAAAACATGACAGACTGTGAAAAAATAAACACACTAAATTAATCATAACCTGGAACCAAAAGGAGGAACTGAAATCATTGCTGTAAAACTAAAAGACAAAGGCACTAATACTACATGACACACATCTCTGCACATGGATGTACTATAATTAAGACAGTCTTTCTCAGAATAAATAGAGCAATACTCTTAAAAAATTACAATTGTTGCCAAAAAAAATAATCTTTCATCTAGTGTCCCAAAACACACTCCTGAAAGGAGTTACAGGGTTAATCTCCAGCAACAGGACATTTAAAGTTGCCAGGGTCTTGCAAGACACTATTCATTGCCATATTTCCTGTTGACTGTCACAGATTCTCCAGCAGACAGATCTGGAGACCAAGAATACAACTGTAGGCCTTGCATGAACAAGAAAGAAAACAGAAGTAAGGAAAAGTAAGGAAAAAGAGGTTTACAATGGACAAAGCATGAATTCACAAGCGGCCTTATAAACAACATGTAGTTAGTAAATAAAGAAATAATTTTAAAAAGGAATGTGTGATAAGTTTGCAGCTGCAGCTTTGTTTACTAACATATTTTGTAGCTTGTGGACAGTTTCGAATTTTTGTAATACGCACACATTATGTTAATTTTATAGAGAGAGACTATGTGCTTTCAGAGTTGTGGTAAATCCCTATAATCACCCCACTGCATTTGAGCTTGATCACCTCAGGGTAATTTTGCTGTATGTCAATTTTAAAAACACATAAGTGACAAGCCCATATTCAAGCTCATTTATTGGGGACAGAACGGAAAAGGTCTCAGAGAAAAGTCCAAACACAGCCAACACAGTCCATTGAATTATGTTTTAACTACTTATGCTTAATAATCTGTTCCCCTTTTATTTAGTTGTGACTCAAAGTTAGTTTCCCAAACCTGAAGAGCTCTGTGTAAGCTTGACTCTCACCAACAGAAGTTGGTCCAGTAAAAGTTCTCTCACCCACCTTCTTTCTCCAACAAGGCTAGATTGCAGCAGCATCAGTACTGTGCTATTGCTTGTTAAATAAATATGTTATCTTGCAGGCACTCAGGCAACCCACACGGCCTGGATCTGCCGTGGCAAGGGCGCTCCTCCCCCAGCCCCAACCCAGCCCTGGACCTGTTACAGCTTGGGCAGGGGCAGCCCAAACCCAGCCCCAGCCGGGACCTGCCACAGCCAGGGCCTCTGTCCCACGGCCCCAGCCCTGGAGCTGCTGTGGTGGGGAGAGGCACCTCTCCCCCCAACCCAGCCAGCCCAGCCCAGCCCAGATGCTGCTGCAGGAAGCAAGAGTTAAGGGAAGTCCTCTCTCCCTACCATAGCCCCAGAGCACCCTCCTGTACCCCAAACCCCTCATCTCTGGCCTGTCCCCAATCCAGAGCCCACACCCCAAGCCTCTGCCCCAGCCCTGAGCCCCTCATCCCTAGCCCAACTTCAGAGCCCACACCCCCAGTCAGACCCCTCATACCCCTGCAGCCCAACCCTCTGCCCCACTCCTGAGCCCCCTCCCCACCACATGAATTTTGTTATGTTCACCAATAGGAAGGTGATGTGTCACACATCACCTTCCTATTGGTGAACATAACAAAATTTATTCTGCACGCGTGGGAAAAATTAGAGGGAACACTGTCCTGAAACCAGCCTCATTTATCATTTAAATACTGCATACAGGTTTCCTGTTAAATAGGTGACTGAAGGAATCTGAAATATTATTTCAGGCCATTTTATGCATAATATTTTTAACCCAAGGTAAGTGGGAGACATTCTGTTTCCCAGAGGGCTCAACTTTTCCCCAAAGAATTCTCAATCAGCATGAAGCAGCGCACAAGAGCTGAAGGCCCCTTGACTTGGCATATTTGACAGCACTAAACTGTACTGGCCATTCTCACAATGGATGATTTGGAAAGCAAAAGAGGGAGATCTTTTGTTTTTTTCATATAGGCGAGTGGTATAAAGGAAAAGCAGCTAACAAAAGCATGCTATTTGTCACAACCTGACTGTGGGAGATCTCACCAGAAGATGGCTTTCCAATACTGAAAATTGGATCACAACCAAAACTTCTCTGTATGAGGGAGGGATAACTTCAGCAAGGAGTGGCAGCATTGGTGGATTGTATTTATGTGGATGTGTTTCAGACTTCAATATAAAAAGGACATCATTCCGCGTTGAGTACTTGCTTCTGTTGTTGTGAGAGGGACAGGCACACCCTCCTTTCTGTCACTGGAAAGTCAGTAGAAGTTGAGCACCTAACTCCTTTAACCACCTGTGAAAATCCCACCCAATATTCATCCTAAGGCTGTGTCTACACTGCCACTTTCAGCACTAAAACTTTTGTCGTTCAGGGGTGTGAAAAAACACACCTCCAACTGACAAACGTTTTAGTGCTGAAAAGTGCCAGTATTGTATCATGGGTAGTATAGACATATCCTAAGACATTATGACTCTACTACAAAAAGAGGGTCCTGTTTTCTCTTTTAATGGTCTCATGGTAAGTGCGAAGGAAAACTTCCATTAATGTAAAGATACATTGAAATGGATTTTGCAAGTATTTCCCCTTCAATAATAAAACAGCTCTCTTGAAAAACCCTATCACTATGAGGTTTTTTCTTTCTCGGGTTAACTACCAGTGAAAAAACATTTGATCTTGCACCATCGAGGACATGGAGAGTTTGGCTGTTGATTTCAATAGGTGCAGGATCAGCCCCGTAGAGACTAGTAACTTTTCTTGACTAGGAAAAATGAAGTTCAGAATACCTAGTACATCTAATTGTTATGCAGTTTGCCTGATACTAAGCTATTCCTGAAGTATCTTATTAAAGCTATTTGCTTAATTTATCAAGCAAACAGTGTCTCGAAACAACTTGTGTGATGTCCGATGAGATTGCAGAGCCATTGGCCATTATCTTTGAAAAATCATGGTGATCGGGGGAGGTCCCGGATGACTGGAAAAAAGCTAATGTAGTGCCCATCTTTAAAAAAGGGAAGAAGGAAGATCCAGGGAACTACAGGCCAGTCAGTCTCACCTCAGTCCCTGGAAAAATCATGGAACAGGTCCTCAAGGAATCAATCCTGAACCACTTAAAGGAGGGGAAAGTGATCAGGAACAGTCAGCATGGATTCACCAAGGGCAAGTCATGCCTGACTAACCTAATTGCCTTCTATGACGAGATAACCGGCTCTGTGGATGAGGGGAAAGCAGTGGATGTACTATTTCTGGACTTTAGCAAAGCTTTTGATACAGTCTCCCACAGTATTCTTGCCAGCAAGTTAAAGAAGTATGGGCTGGATGAATGGATGGTAAGGTGGATAGAAAACTGGCTAGATGGTCGGGCTCAACGGGTAGTGATCAATGGTTCCATGTCTAGTTGGCAGCCGGTATCAAGTGGAGTGCCCCAAGGGTCGGTGCTGGGGCCGGTTTTATTCAATATCTTCATTAACGATCTGGAGGATGGTGTGGACTGCACCCTTAGCAAGTTTGCAGATGACACTAAACTGGGAGGAGTGGTTGATACGCTGGAGGGTAGGGATAGGATACAGAGGGACCTAGACAAATTAGAGGATTGGGCCAAAAGAAATATGATGAGGTTCAACAAGGACAAGTGCAGAGTCCTGCACTTATGACGGAAGTATCCCATGCACTGCTACAGACTAGGGACCGAATGGCTGGGCAGCAGTTCTGCAGAAAAGGACCTAGGGGTTACGGTGGACGAAAAGCTGAATATGAGTCAACAGTGTGCCCTTGTTGCCAAGGAGGCTAATGGCATTTTGGGTTGTATAAGTAGGGGCATTTCCAGCAGATCAAGGGATGTGATCATTCCCCTCTACTCAGCACTGGTGAGGCCTCATTTGGAGTACTGTGTCCAGTTTTGAGCCCCACACTACAAGAAGGATGTGGATAAATTGGAGAGAGTCCAGCGGAGGGCAACAAAAATGATTAGGGGGCTGGAGCACATGACTTATGAGGAGAGGCTGAGGGAACTGGGATTGTTTAGTCTGCAGAAGAGAAGAATGAGGGGGGATTTGATAGCTGCTTTCAACTACCTGAAAGGGGGTTCCAAAGGGGATGGATCTAGACTGTTCTCAGTGGTAGAAGATGACAGAACAAGGAGTAATGGTCTCAAGTTGCAGAGGGGGAGGTTTAGGTTGGATATTAGGAAAAACTTTTTCACTAGTAGGGTGGTGAAGAACTGGAATGGGTTACCTAGGGAGGTAGTGGAATCTCCTTCCTTAGAGGTTTTTAAGGTCAGGCTTGACAAAGCCCTGGCTGGGATGATTTAGTTGGGTTTGGTCCTGCTTTGAGCAGGGGGTTGGACTAGATGACCTCCTGAGGTCCCTTCCAACCCTGAGATTCTATGATTCTATGTCTACACTTACTACAGGTATCTACTTAGCAACATACATGCAAGTCTCTCACTGTACTTTCAGTGCGGCCCTCACACTTTGTGAAGGTTAAAAACCAATACACACACAAGACAGGCTGCAAATAATGCTCAGTACAACAAATAAAATATGTGGAACAGCAGTTGTCAAAAAGGGCACAGACTTTATCCCTTCCAGACTACTTCTATTGTGAGGTTGAGTAATCCCAAATTAGAGTGGCTAAAAGTAGTTTCAGACATGCTCAGCTCATAGGGCTAATTAAATGCAACATTGAGTGAATAGCTTTACTGCTACTATTATTTATATGCTATCATCCAAAATGTGATAGGCACATTCCAGTCACAGAAGGAAGCGTCCCTGCCCTGAAGACCTGAGAATCTGAGGCCATTATTTCGCAAGCACTTAGGCTTATGACTCACTTTATGCATGTGAGCAACCCTATTGAATTCACTAGGACTGCTAAAGGCCCTAATCCTGCAAACACTAAGACCTTGTCTACACTGCCACTTTACAGTGCTGAAACTCTCTCCCTCAGGGGTCTGAAAAAACACACCCCCCCCCCCCCCGAGCAATACAAGTTTCAGCCCTGAAAAGTGGCAGTGCAGACAGTGTTCCCAGCACTGGCAGCTGTACTTCCCTAGTGGTGGTGGGGGTTTTTTGTTTGTTTTTTTTTACTTTCTCTCACCGCTGGTGCCACAACTACACAGCCACATTAAAGTGCTGCTGCAGCATCGCTTTAATGGTGGTAGTGAAGACATAATTTTGACACAAATGGGGCAACTCAAGAGTGCAACGTTAAGTATGTGTATGTAGATTTGGGGCCTACACAATTTTCGTACTGTATCATTCTATAATAAAATTAAGTCTGATAGATAGCACTGAATTTTTCATATCTTTAAAATGTGCAAATACAATACTATGTGAAAAATCAAATTTTGAAGCATGCTTCCTTCTAGATCTATAAAATTAAATTAAAATAAATAAAGAGGTTCAATGCAACATATAGAATTTATAGTAATATCATAGGTTCCATTACAGATAGTCCATGTAATTTCTTTACATCCAGGTGTAATTGAAGTGCATGAACCAAAACTTTATTTTTAGATGCAATACCCTTGGTATCACACTCCCACTACCTTACATCATCATCTTACTCTTCTTTCTTCGCATACAATATTGTCTTCTTAGCATCAATTTTTCCAGCATTGTAATATGAAAAAGGTACTTCCACATTAAAACATTCTATAATATTGCAATATACATTGCCCTACAATTCTCATTATTTTATAGAGAGATTCAATAAGTATAATACGTAGATGTAATTCATTACTTAAATCTAAGAACTTTATTAATTAAAAAAATCATCTCTGTTATATTGTCAGAAGACACCTTGTTTACAAATATAGTATGTTACAAAATCTACTTTGATTACAACATTCCATTATATAGTTCACACATTAAATAATCCTGTAGAGTTTACCCAAAATTCCTGGACTTTTTATGTAAACACATTATTGGAATTTACAGGTGTAACTAATGTTATAAATTTGTCATGTAGGATGAGACGTTCTTGGTCAGAGACTGTTCAACAAAATCAAGTGCTGAACCATATGTTTTGGTCATATATTATGGAAACAAGGTATACAATATTAAAATACGTTTTCTGGAAGACAGCCAGCAATATGCATTGGGAACAGGGCTCAGAGGAGATGATGTAAGTGAAATACCATCTGATATTCTACTTTATTGTTTACTTGTTGCACTTAACAGCTCTAAATACTATAGGGGATTAATTAGGTAATTAGTGTTGCTCCCCAGGGGTCTGTTCTGGGACCAGTCCTATTCAACATATTCATAAATGATCTGGAAAAAGGGGTAAACAATGAGGCGGCAAAATTTGCAGATGATACAAAAACTACCCAAGATAGTTAAGTCCCAGACAGACTGCAAAGAGCTACAAAAGGATCTCAAAACTGGGTGACTGGGCAACAAAATGGCAGATGAAATTCAATGTTGATAAATGCAAAATAATGCACATTGGAAAACATAATCCCAACTATACATATAAAATGATGGGGTCTAAGTCAGCTGTTACCACCGAAGAAAGATCTTGGAGTCATTGTGGATGAAAGCATGTCTCTGAAAACATCCACTCAATGTGCAGCAAACAGAACATTGGGAATCAAGAAAGGGCTAGATAATAGACAGAAAATATCATATTGCCTCTATATAAATTTATGGTACACCCACATCTTGAATACTGCATGCAGATGTGGTCACTCCATCTCAAAAAAAGATATACTGGAATTGGAAAAGGTTCAGAAAAGAGCAACAAAAGTGATTAGGGGTATGGAACAGCTTCCGTATGAGGAGAGATTAATAAGACTGGGACTTTTCAGCTTTGAAGAGATGACTAAAGGGGGATACGATAGAGGTCTATAAAATCATGACTGGAGAAAGTAAATAAAGCGTTATTTGCTCCTTCTCATAACAGAAGAACTAGGAGTCACCAAATGAAATTAATAGCCAGCAGGTTTAAAACAAACATAGGAAAGTATTTCTTCACACAACGCAGTGTCAACCTGTGGAACTCCTTGCCCGAGGATGTTGTGAAGGCCAAGACTATAACAGGGTTCAAAAACGAACTAAATAAGTTCATGGAGGATAGGTCCATCAGTGACTATCAGCCACGATAGGCAGGAATGGTGTCCCTAGCCTCTGTTTGCCAGAAGCTGGGAATGGGCAACAGGGGATGGATCTGTGATGGGTTAGATCACAGAAACCCCCTTAGGAACTGCCAACTGATGTGCCACAACTACCTCTGCTCCTGCTTTCCCTGCCAGCTTGAGACCCCAGCACCCTGCCTTGCTGAGCCAGACACACCCGTCTGCTCCAACCCAGACCCAGAGTCTGAATTACTAGCCCCAAAGCTGCAGACTTAACTGAAAGCAGCTTACAGAAGTGTTCTTGCCTTTAACACTCAGATGTCCGACTCCCAATGGGGTCTAAACCCAAATAAATCCGTTTTACCCTGTATAAAGCTTATACAGAGCAAACATAAATTGTTCGCCCTCTATAACACTGACAGAGAGATATGCACAGCTGTCTGCCCTCCCCCACCCCCCCAGGTATTAATACATACTCTGGGTTAATTAATAAGTAAAAAGTGATTTTATTTTAAATACAGAAAGTAGGATTTAAGTGGCTCCAAGTAGTAACAGACAGAACAAAGTGAATTACCAAGCAACATAAAATAGAACACGCAAATCTAAGCCTAATACACCAATACAAGTGAGTACAGATAATAGCTCACCCTGAAAGATGTTTCAATAAGTCTCTTTCACAGACTGGCGCCTTCCTAGTCTGGGCACAATCCTTTCCCCTGGTAAAGCCCTTGTTCCAGCTCAGGTGGTAGCTGGGGGATTCCTCATGATGGCCGCCCCCTTTTCTCTGTTCCACCCACTTACATATCTTTGGCATAAGGCAGGAATTCTTTGTCCCTCTGGGCCCCCCCAATGGAAAAGCACCAGGTTAAAGATGGATTCCAGTTCAGGTGAGATGATCACATGTCACTGTAAGACTCCATTACCCACTTGCCAGCACACAGGTACACAGGCAGACTTACAGGTAAAACAGAGCCATCTGCAGCCAACTGTCCTGGTCAATGGGAGTCATCAAGATTCCAAACCACCCTCAGAGTTATATTTCATATATCTAATTTCAGATACAAGAACGGCACATTTATACAAATAGGATGATCACACTCAGTAGATTATAAGCTTTGTAATGATACCTTATAAGAGACCTTTTGCATGAAGTATATTCATAAAATTACATTCGCATATTTTCATAAAATCATATAGAGTGCAACGTCACAGGATCACTTGATTACCTGTTCTGTTTATTCCCTCTGGGGCACCTGGCAGTGGCCACTAGATGGACCTTTGGTCTAGACCTTTGGTCTGACTCAGTATGGCCGTTCTTATAAAATACCTAGCATAAAGACGACTGACTTGTCAGGTTTTTCATTAAAAGTTTCACTTCAAATCTTTTCATTTCAAATAGTAACTGCTTGAAATGCTGACAAATAAGTCACAGGAATAATTTAGGGCCCAATTTTAAATGCTCAAATTCCCATTTTAAACCATCAGGAATTTTGCCTGAGTAAGAACAGTTCTGGCCTATATAGTTTCATCCATGTGGTTCCAAATGACATGTACAATTTTTTAAAAATAATTTTCGCTATTTTTTCAGTTTTTACTTTATGCATCTGACAGCACTTTTGAGGCCTGAGTTCCAATGTCAGATTCCCTTCAGTGGACGCAGGTTTAGCAATGAGAAATGGATCCCAGCTCAGGAACAATGAGTTAGACTTGGAAGTAGAGGTTAGAATACCTTAATAATCACAGTGTAGATTCTAGCCGGCACTCAGCTCTTAAAGGGACCGTCCACACCAAGAATATTTATGTTCCATCCCTCGGATTCAAAAGGTTCATCACCAAGGTGTTGCTGGAGCTCCCTTGTCTTGGTTGTGAGGCACTCTAAAAGTGCTGACTCTTTCAGATCTGAGCATCTAGCTCTTTTCCTGGGACCACAGTGTGGTCCAGGGGAACAGTGGTGATGCTTCTTCCCTCTCCCTGAAAGAGATATTCAAGCTTGTATGATTCTTCAACTGTTGAGGCTTCCTGGAACCTCTTGGAACCAAGGACTCCTTGCATATGGCCTGTGATTTGTCTCAGCTCTCATAAGGGAGAAGGGCCTGGCCTTCACTTGGCACTGTGGCCAGACCTTGCCTAAGTTTTCAAAGCCTCTTCTGTCAAAAAAAAAAAAAAAAAGAACACTCATATTCACTCCGTATGAATATTTAAGTGAAATCAGTAAACTGAGCATCACACTTTTGGATGACCCTCTTCCAAGCACCCACACCCAGCTGAAGTGGAGGCTGGTGAATGACATCTTGCCTTTCGCAAGAGGCACACTTGAGACTTCTTTTTAATGGATTCAGACAAAATAAAAAGGCTCCAAAACAGGAGATAGAACACTCATAAAAAATGGAATGAAACTGGCAGTACAGAGCACTATTACACAATGGTACAGAAGGCTACCAAGTTTCAGACATTTTAGCACACTGGAAAAGAAAGAAAGACCTATATGATCTCACAAATGCAAACAACTTTGAGGAAAAAAATCTTACAATGATTTGATAGACATGGGAAGGTAGACATACCAACCTAGTCATCTCAGGTGATGGACAGACCCAAAAGTCAGAACTTATAAGTAGGTTCTAATCTGTGCACAGAGGGCACATGCCCACCCTAGACTGTGGATCTGCACCAAAAGTACTCATATTACAATGCTGTTCCGTTTTCAAAAACAAGTATTTTAATAGTCTGTCAGTTCTTATCACCATAGTGTACAAGACTGGTCGGTTTTAACAAAGTAAATCTATAACTATTAGAAATGGCTTAAATCCTCCATTTTAATGTTGGCTTTATATGGTGGGGGGGGGGTTTAAACTAAAAAAAAAAAAATTCCCAGAAACCAACAATGGAGATTGACTAAAGTCTCCTATTGACCAGAGTTTCTCTGCAGCACTGGGAAGCCACAGAGATGAGACACTCCCAAGAGAAGCATTTCTTTCTATCACACCAGCACCTGCCTTTGGGAAGTGGGGAGGGAACTGATGCACTGAACTGGGGTAGGGGTGCAGGTACAGCATGTACTGTTCATCAGAGCTGCCTCTGCATTTCAGATGGAGTAAGCAGAAGGAGTCCAAAGCTGCTCTTTCTTGTTTATTCTCTTCTCAGTTTGTCTCAAAGAGGTTAAAACATTTATAAGCCTTCAACAATTAGAGTAAAATTGCAATCTGCAATTTCCCTGTCTGCTTAAATGCTTTTCAAAGGTATTTAGTACAGATTAGTATATTGTTAAGTGAATTCCATCTTTGCATGTGGGAGACAGAAAAAAAAAATAGATGCAGACCTAGTATTCAAAATCTGTACTTTGCCATCCTCTCTCCAATTTCGCATCTTCACTTCTTTAAAGGATAACACTCTTCTGATGAAGTAGCAAAGAATCCTGTGGCACCTTATAGACTAACAGACGTTTTGCAGCATGAGCTTTCGTGGGTGAATACCCACTTCTTCCAAGAAGTGGGTATTCACCCACGAAAGCTCATGCTGCAAAACGTCTGTTAGTCTATAAGGTGCCACAGGATTCTTCCGAAAGCTCATGCTGCAAAACGTCTGTTAGTCTATAAGGTGCCACAGGATTCTTTGCTACTTCATCAGAACCAGACTAACACGGCTACCCCTCTGATACTCTTCTGATGGAAATTTTCTGCAGCATGCTTTCACTTTTGGATTAATTTATTTTACTTATTTTTTTTAAACTCAATTAATTTAATCTAGCAATTTTTTTCCATCCCAAATACTGGTTTTGATCTTTCATATTCAGACTGTTATTTGTTAACTAATGTATACTCATATATGTTATTTTTCATACTTTTCCTTGAGAAGTTTTCTGAGAAGGAATCGATTCCACTTAAGCATCTATCCAAGGACAGCATTAGGCCTTACGTCTCTTTATGAAAAAACAAACAAACAATGTATTCACTAGACTTTGGATTTATCCTAGAAAACTTTTACCGCTCTATTAGCAGCACGGTGATCAACACCATTTGTCTAAAACCTCATGTAGTTAAATTGGTACAAAGCCATAATGCAATGAATACAAGCAGAAGAGAAAAAACAAATTTAAAATCATAACTTTGTTGGTGCCTTTTGCTGGCAATTAAGCCACAGCTTTACACATTTACATACATATTTTGTATATTAAATTGAGCTCACCTGAGAGCCCGATCGTACAATGAGCCAAGCATCTTCTGGGAGTTACTACTAAGCACTTTCAAATCTCATTAAAGTTAATGAGGGTGGGAGATGCTCAGCTCCTCACAAGATATTCCCAACTGGTTAGTTTAAAAAAAAAAACAAGTAGGATGTTTTTATCTTACTTTCCTCATAACAGCTGGGAGGTAAATGCTATTAAAACCCATGAGCTCAATATAGTCACTAAAAGACATCAATTTCAGGAAGGACAAGGAAGCATATTATACAACAGTTAACGTATCCTGCACTGAATGTCAGTTTGGTTTTTGTTTTTTAGTTTTTTGGATACTTCAGTAAATAACAGATTAGGAATGTGTGAGTGAGATTTTATACACACCAGACCCTCACTAGAACACCTGTCTATATAGCACGAATTCGCATGTAACGCAGTCGTGGCCATGGATCCCAAATTTAATTACTTTAATTGCAATTCATTTTAATGTGGTCCCCACGATAATGCGGTACCGCGCATGGACCCCAAATCCCGCGTTCTAGCGAGGGTCCAGTGTATATAAATAAATAAAATCAGTAGTTTAATCCCTTATGGGCAATGTCACACTTTAAAAACACACATGTATTGCTGTTTGCTGGATTTTAGGTTACATTCCAAAAGTCTACAACCCTCTGCCCCAAAAAGGAAAACTACTGTGTCCCAATGTAATATTAAGCAGGGAAGACTACTGGAGGCACAAAGGGGATGAAATGGGGTGGGAGTGTGTGGGGGGGAGGAGTGTTATTTCTTATATGTGGTATTGCTTGGTTCTTCTTACCTGTTTCATATCAGAAGATATGAATTTTCAGCATTTCTCTGTTCAATTGTTTATTGTTTTTCAGAAGTTTGATTCTGTGCAAGAAATCATTGACTTCTACACATGTGTTCCCATTACACTTATTGATGGAAAGGATAAGTCTGGAATCCAGAGAGAACAATGTTACCTAACACACCCTCTTAAGTTGAACAGAAGATGCTTCTTACCCTAAGTGATTTCAACTGTTTGTATAAATGTAAAAATAAGAACACTTTAATATTTAATATCTGTGTAGAAATTAGGAGATTAGATTTGAGTTCAACAAGAATGAGAACTCTTCATTGTATTCATGAGAAACATCTATGAAATGTGATTTCTCATATGTGAGACTAGATCAAATTGTACGCTGCTGTGCATGATTAAAATTATGAAATATACAAAAGTGAAACTTCAAATAGAGGGTGTTGCTGCATGTACAAATAAATGTCATAGTACAACTGCATAAAAAAAGGTATGAAAAGCAGCTAACTTCTAAGCAATATTTTGCCTGTCTTGCTGATAACTGATAAACTGTTTGATTGCTTATATTAACAAAACCTCTTCGTTACAAGGAACGCAAAATAAATCCATGAAACAAAACAATGTAATATATTAGACTTGCATTACAAAATATTTCTGCATTTAAACTCAGAAAAGTTGCATCTAACTTGGCGCTTATTGTTTAACCATTTCTCTATTGGTGAAGACTATAGGCGGGTTTTAAAACAAACAATCCAATCACCTGCTCAGTAGGGGACCAATCCAATATTCATGAAATCAATTACAGTCTTTGAACAGACTTCAAACATCACTGGATCAGACTTTAGGGCTGGCCTCCATGAGATAAATCTTACTACTAGGGATGACTAACCATAATTATTCTTTAGCTCAAGCAACAGAGGCTTGTGTTTCATTCCTAATTCTTCAAACCCTTATAGAGGTAAGATTACTCACGCATTTAGTCCCATTGAATTCATATCCTATGCAAACTTGAGAGGAAATCATAGTCAGAGGCACTAGAGCATAATTCTAGCCGCTTTAAAAATATACACACTAAAAAGTTTGTACAAAAAGTATTTCTTATGTAATATATAGTATATATTTACATCATTTGAGATTTGTTCAGTTTCTGTAGTTTAAATTCAGCTTGATGTATAGGGCAAACCTTGCTTCTCTTCCTCAAACCCTCAGTGGGTCTCTCAAGCGTGCTTCCCACCAGATTGGTTAGATGATTAAAATATAATAGAAAACAGAATCAGTCACGGGTCCTTTAACAGATCAGGAACAAGAAAGAGTATCTTGTCTGGCAGGATGCAGGAAAAAAAATTGTTATAGAGACCTAATAGGGTATTCCAACCGGGCTCATCAAGGTGCAGATCTGCCCTGAGAAACAGAAAGCCATACCCAACTCCCAGACAGCCTCTCTCTTGGCGCATACTCTGTCAAATGAAGCTCAGCACAGGAGAGAATCTGGGTCACACACTTTCTCTCAAGTCACAAAACTATTAAAATTCCAGAAGGAAAACTAACCAAAGACAATACTCATCAAAAAAACAAAAATTAGAGACACACCCATCTGGGCAGAGTTTGGATATCCTTGGCAAGAGAAAGAGGCATGAGATCTGCTGTTTAATTTTTATAGTCACCATACAATTCAATTTACTAAAAGTGTTCATGTTAATATAAAAACTTATATTTTGTAAATTGAATACAGGGAGAACAGTTACATGTAGATTAACAATTCAGATACAAAGACTCTTCTTTGTTTACTAAAATAGGCAAAGAAAAACAATACTAAACCCATCTACAATCTGTTTATAATCCTGCACGCAGCACTATTTTTAAGAATACAAAGTTGATTAAAGATATTCATATTTTGCCAATGACATCTCTTAAACAAATAGAGGATTCAAAAGTATTTCCTTAATAGCTTCTACAGAAACTTAAGTTGGTTCAAACATCTGCCTGAGCTGATGATGAGTGTAAGTGAGGAAGAATTTGGTCAGAAGTGGTTTTTCATGTGTTAGCAGTTTCAATATTTATTATACTCTGATATGACAGAATTTAGAAATGGAAACTATTTTCACAATTTAAAATTAAAACAATATTATGTTTGGCTTCAAAGAACACAGTGAAAATCTCTACTGTACCTATCTAAAAAAATATAGATTCCCATTTCAAAATAAGAATTGTTATTTAATTACTGAAAAAACCCACTGAATACAAAATGTATTCTATTGAACAGTTTAGCCTCTCACTACAATACAAAAAGTTGCAAAGTAATACAAGATCTCCCTTCTGAGAGCACCAAATATCTGAAGATTTTAATATTGTATTGCAAAATGCTCTGACAAAAAAGTTTCACATAATTGTTTTTGTAAATTAGACCTAAGTCTCAACATGTGCTTTATAGTTTCAAAGTATTTACATTTCAGTACAGATATAGTACATATCTTATCAAAAGCATGTTTAATTTTCTAGAGTATAAAAAAAACAAAAATATTCCCAGACTAGTAGGTTGTTTGGGAGGGGGGGTGGGAGGGATGTTGTATTTTTTGTCTGTTTGTTTTTTGTTTTTTTAACAAAATATGTTTTTCCATTGTTAACAATTAGGAACTACAAGCATTTATTCAAAGTTCAAATGTATAATGCATCTCCAGCATCAAATTAATGATTTTTTTACCTATAGAAATGTGACTGCAAATATGTGCTCAAGTCATCACTTGCTGTACATGAAATTTTAAAAAATAAAATGGTTTACAATTTGTGACAAGATAACCAAGGAAATTCTATACGTCAGTGGCGAACTATTAAACTTCACTATCATCCATCCTCTTTCCCCACTAAAAACTCACCTTCATTCAGCAAGGCACTTAGCACATGAATCATCCTATTGACTTCACTGAGTAGTCACACAGCAATCAATGGGAGTATGCACATGCCTAGGCATGTGCTTATTATTATTATTGGTAAGTAGTTTGCTGAATTGAGGCTTACATGTGTAGATTCTAACGTTCAAATTCTTCAAATTTAGGATGTCAAAACAAAGATTCTACTGAAAACATGGAAAATTACTGGCAATGTAGAGTTCTGCAACATAACTTCTCTTTTTTCAAAGCAACAGTTTGCTTCTCCAGCTAGTTCTTCCCATCTATGCACTAGTTGCTAGGCTGGCTGGGGTCCTGATTAAAGGCTCTATCCTGAATGTGTACGTTTCTAATGGGATTACACATAGCACTGATCATTACGCCCTACAGCATGCGTTGGTGTGGTCAGGTCCTAACTCATTAAAGCACAATCCATCAGAATCACATCATGCCAGCCAGTAAAGAAGCCAGGCCTCATTTCAAGCACTCTAGGTTGAGCTCCTGCTTGCCTGCACAGTAAGTAGTCACCTGTGTCCTCTTCCCCCTTCACACCTGTGTGGCACAATACATAACTTGGCCCCTGACTGTACAACACAGAATTAAGCTTTCATTGCCATTCCACATAATGGGTCTGATTCTGATCTCACCAATTCCTCATTTACACTGGTGTAGCTCCACTAAAGTCAGTGGAGTTACTTCTGTTCCATAAAGTTGGAGTCTGATCAGATTCAGCACCAGTTTCTTCCTCAATGGCATTTTTTTTTAAATTTGCTACTAAATTATGAACATATTTTTATTCATACAGGGGTCAAAGATGCTCTTCATTAGACTTATGCCTGATCTCTGAACCACTAAGCTGGTCATATAGTTGGATATTTTAAATCTGTATTGACCTTGCAACATAACATTACTGCATATAGTATCCTATTGAAGGGAATTACACTAGAATGTTTTCAGAGCAAATCATTTCCAGGTCTCCTTCAAAAAAGCAAGGAATAGCCGTAACACTTATTTCAGGCATCGGAGTGCTATGTAGTGTTTAGAGCTCAAGACTGGCTTCTCATACAGTTTGTAATCCCTATTACTACTCTCCCACCTGCTAAATATAAAAATCCTCCAGTAAAATATTTACTTCGGTCTCCCTTTCCAAACAAATTAATGGCACTCATGTTAAAATAAAAGAGCAGTAAACTGACAGTCTCTCACTTGTGGCTTTCTAGAGGAAGAGAAAGAACATCCCAGCCTTTGGTTGCTTCTATCAAATGTCTCTGTCCATGACTTATCCACTCTTCCTGGTCTACATATATCCTTCCACAAAACCAACACTTAAACATACACTGCAGTGTTTTAGCTGGTGACGTTTCCACAACCCGGTAGTTGTTTTTATGGGTCTTTTTTAGCTTCATTTTTAAAAAGTTCTGCTTTTTCATTTGGCTTGTTGTTTCCAAGTTCTGAAACGTAAGCCGTTTATTATACTGTTTCACACCAAGACAACTAATCGTTCTTTCTGACAAAACGACTTTCACAATATTGCCTTTATACTTATTGACAATTTTCATTATATTAATTACCTCTGCTGAATCAACATCAGGATGATTTAACACAACTACAGGCTGGTTACGACGAGGGCATTTTATCAACTGATGTTCTCTAAGAGGTACAAGCCTAAGACGTCTTGCTGTCAAAAGAGGCATCGCCTCAGAAATGCCACTGGTTTCTGAGTGGCTTCTTGTTTTCTTCTTAGACAAATAATCCCTGGAATTTGCTTGTTTTACCTTATTTTTAGGTACAAGCTGATCCTTTGAAGTAAGTTTGCTCTGCTTACTTAGCTCATCACTTTTTTGATGCAGTAGTACACAATTTTGTTTGCTATTACTTTTTGCATTAGCCTCTCTTTTTGGTCTGTGCCTAAGTGACATATTTTGATTTCTGGACTGCTCATTAAGTTCACTCTCATTGAGCAAAGGAAAGTTACTGTTTAGTTTCTCAGAAATGCTGAAAGGAACTGGTCGTGGTAGAAACATTTCGTTGCAACACATCGTAGCAGATGTCATTTCGTTCTTATCTCCTGCTTCTTTTGTGTTCTCACTCCTAGCGACATTCAGGACCCTCAGCACTGTCCCTTTTGGAATGAACACTGGCGTAGCAACATGAGTGTTTTTAGTCATTCTACTTTTAGTTTTTGTTGTAGCTGACCGTGACTGTGGTTGTTGTTTATTACACAGTTCATTACCAATCCCACCATTCTGCGGTCTTTGAAGAGAAGATGCAAATTGTTCCAATTCAGTAACACGGACATTTTTTTCAGAGTTTGCTAAAGTTTTCTGAGGCAAAGGCATCTTATTAGAAGCACAACATCTAACAGGCATAGGTGAAGCAGTCAACGTAGATTTCAGATTACACTCGGCAGCAGACATCAACTGAGCAATTTTTCTACACAGCATTGTTGTTGACTTTTTATTGCATGCAGTATTATCCCACTTGATTCCCTCTGGGATATTTTCAGCCCCAGAGCTAAGTGAAAATACAGATGAAATGACAGGACCCTCAGGAGGGCTGTCCTTATTTTCTACATTCTGCAATTCTAAAGCTTCTAAAGGATTATTTTGACAATCAGAGTTCTCTCTGTTTAATTTACTTAAGACAACACTTGATTCCTCTAAAGATGCACTTTTATTTAATGAGAACTCTCCCCCTCCTTGAGAAGTTTTAAAAGATTCCTTAACCAAACAGGTATCAAATAAATGTGTTTCCAGAGAGCTAATGATGTGGCTCCTGCATTCTTTGTCATCACCATTTAAAGGCAATATGTCCTTTTCTCCAAGGGCAGGAGATGAAGAGGAACTGTTGCTCCTCTGAGCCGCCTGCAACAAAACAGTCTGGGATCCATCACCTTCAGAGGAAGCAGAATATGCACATGTGGACATGTCCGGAGTCTCTTTAGAACAGTATAAATCATTTTTTGCATATTTTTCCTTATTTGAGGATTTAGGGCAACTTATTTTTGATTTATCCTGCCTAGATACATTTGAGTTACAGTCTGAAGTATGAGAATTGGAGGAATTAAGACATTCAGAGTTCTTGTTGTATTTTGTATCTAAAGCAAACATGTTTCTAATACTAGATACATTTACAGTTGCTTGGGTGGTTAATTCATTTTGAGCAACAGAAGTTATTCTTTTTCCTTTCTCTGTTCGTTCTGCACCTTGATTCCTGAGTTCCTCTTCTTCGGAGTTTATAGGCTTATTACTTGTTTCTTTCAGAGGAATAAGTTTAAGAACCAATTGTTGTGTGCCATTCACTATTTTTATGTCTAATAACTGAGCTAAGCAGTTAGAAGGAACTACAAGTTCTGAAGGTGCAATCACTGTTAATGGCATTCCAGGCTGTACGGGCTCTTTTTTTGGAGAATAAACTTCAACTTCCACATTTTGGTTCTCATATATGTTTAATTCAGCTGGTTCAAATACAGTTTTATCTCGGATTGATGCTGTACCTAGGCTACATTCTACATCGCCAGACAAACAAACTCTTTTGCTCATTTCATCTTGGATTTTGCTGCAAGTTGTACTTGATGATAAATCTGAAGGCTCATTCTGAAGAGGAACTTTTTGATCACACTTCTGCTTTTCAGAAAACAACGTGCTTCTCTTTGGTAAGCAAGATCTCTTTTGCTCTTGTTTTGTAGCCATATTCATTGGCCCCTTCTCAGTAACTGTTTCATGTACTCTTCTGGTATGCTTAACTATATAATCATGTCTAACAGCACCATATTCACAGTATTCACATTGATATGGAAAAGTTCCAGTGTGTTTCACCAAATGCCGTTGGAATTCTCCTTTGGTGTAGGATACATAGTTACAATGGGAGCAAACAAACTTAATCTCCTCATGTTGAACTGCATGCTTTTTATACTGCAAAGGATCCTTTGTTGAAAATCGACATTTATCACAGTAATATTTGTCTGGTTGAAAGTTTTTTACTTTAAATGTTTTTTGAGTTTTACTTAGGGATGGTTTTTCTTGATTTTCTAAATCTATGGCCGTGGCATTGTCAGCTACAAAATGGAAAGTCGGTGGCGTATTCAGACTACAGCTGCTGCAAATGAAGTTTTTGTCTTCAGTCTGCCTGGGTTTGTTATGCTTTTGTAATTCATGCACTGGAAGTTTTTGCACACTTCTGCACTTTATACAAAGGACCAATGACAGCTTATCCTCAGCTTCAGCCACTTGATAGACACAATTCTGGCCTTCAGTACCTTTTGGTTGATTTGCTTCATCTTCATTGGCTTTCTTTGGAGATGTAGTCAAAGAATTATTTATGTCATTAACTTGGCTTGTATACAGTTTTGGTAAAATTTCCCTCATTTTCTTTAGCTGCATTTCAAAACAAGTGGCTCTTTGCTGGTTTAGTCAAATACAACAGCAATAGACACAAACAATTTTCATAGTGACAGTCTCTCAAATGTGTTGCTTAGCTATCATTCAGGCAACTGCTCTGGAGAGTATGCATTTTATCTTTATGAATAAGTGTTGCTTCAAGTTCTGAAACCATAAAACTCTATTTTCAGTTCTCTACAGGATTCTCTCAACGTGCAGCACTAAAAAAATAAAAGCGAAAGACTAGGTCAGTTATTGAAAAAAACACTGAAAAATTGTTGTTACTTGGTAAGTAAATATTTGCAGTATAAAAAATAGCTGACTGTTGAAATACAGTTTGCAAATCTATGTTTCTCTTCTTTATTAGGCATATTGTACATACAACCATTAAAGTGTACTCAATGTATTCTTTCACAAGTGCTTACATCCTGCAGCTGTAATCTGCATTATATAAAATTCACACAATACAGTGTTCTATGGTATTTTCTCCTATGTATTTTTTTAAATTCTTTAAAACTAATGAAATTTTACATAAGGTCACTGAAGCAGAGAGAAACCTCTCTATCATTTGAGAGCAAAAGCCAAATTATCATATGGACACTAGAATACATTTCCATGTCTTGATTATGCTGAGAACTAAGAAGAGGTACCATAGATCTAAAATTTCCTGCCCTTACAAAGACTATTGAGATAGAGTTGAATGAGTATTTGTTATCCATCAAGATCACATTCCTAATTACCATGAGTTAGCTTAAAAATCCCCTTGGCTTAGACAATTTGGAAATACTTGAAATATGCAATCTCACTAAAGCAAGGTTCTCTTAGTCGGTGACAATGTTTCTGATTTAAATAAATTTGGATAATCATAAAAAAAGCATGTAGCTTAGTTTGCCAATCCTACCACTGATAAGGACAAACCAATTTAGTTGATGTACAATTTTTTTTTTATTATTTGTATTGCAGTGCTGCACAAAGATCCAAGTCAGAACCAAATTCCCATTGTGCTAGTTACTGCATAGGTAGAGCCCTGCACGAATACAAAGGCATATTCACAGATATAAATCAATATCCACAAAACTGCAGGGCTCTCCTGGGAACTACAGCAGTAAAAGGAGCAGAGCGTGGGGCTGCCGCTCCAAGGAGCCAGCGCCCTGCTCTGGCAGCTCCTCCAGTGCAGCTATACCACCTCCAGCCCTGCTCCCGCCCCTTCCACTCAGCTGTCTGCACCTCCTGTCTGTGGGCATGTGTGCCACTTGAACACAAGAGGGCGAGCAGGGACAGCTGCCGGTGAGCATGGTGCCCACATCAGTGGGTGGGGCTAAGGGCGGTACAGCCATGCCAGAGGAGCTGCCAGCACAGAGCACTGACTCCTGAGAGCAGCGGACCCACGTTCTGCTCCTTTCACCGCTATGGTTCCAGGAGAGCCCTGTGGTTCTATGGATAGTGATTTATATCCATGGCTGTCCACATCGGCAGGTATAAATTTGTATCCATGCTGGGCACTATGCATAGGCATACTATCCCTGCCCTGAAAAGATTAAATCTAATTTGAATACACAAGATGCAACAAGAAAGAAAACACACACACACACAAACCCACCACCAAACAAACAGTGGGACAGAAGATGGAGGACAATGGCAAACCATGCACTATTAGCCTATACAAAATGTATTTCACAACCTGATAGTTCTACAATTCTTTGAACAACAAAGAGCAATGGAGTTTTTTCCTGTGGTTTTTAAACTTCATGTAAACAAAATCTGATCCTCGACTGTTGCCTAGATTGTGAGAAAGTTGATATATGTTAAAAAATAAAAATAAAAAGTTTTTTCCTCAAAGCATGCACAAAGCTAAATAAAGATTAATTATATAGACTCTCCTTCTGTGTAGCGTCTACCCAAGCATCAACATGTAAAATCCACTCACATCTTCCCAGTACAAGTATTTCTATACATGTAGATGCCATTGCATAATGTGTATCTAGGCATTGAGACATTTCTAGATGACGCTGCATAGCAACATATCCATCAAAAGTCACCCTCTCCCCTCCCTTTGCTTTCTTATAGGTAGCTATGTTTTGGGTGATTGCCCCAAGAGCATGATGTTGGGATTAGTTAGTAATATACAAAGGCAATGCCCATGTGAAAGAGGACACTTTTACACTATGATACAAGTCTTTGTGTCAGCCTGAACTTTGGTGGGAAAGACTTCCAGAGACCTTCCCTGGGAATGCACTGCTGTGAGCTCATTTGATCTTGAATCTGTATTCCACCAATTAGTGTTCTTAGGAAATGCTGCCATGGAAAGGGATTGATATCTTGGTTTTAAGTCCATCCAGGGCTTTGAAGTACCACCTCAATTTTTATGAAAATCAAATGTAATTGATAGTACTGTGTTATGTACTTTTATTGGTTCACTCCACTTAGCAGATTAGGTGGTATGTGCTGAATAAAACTGTAGTTTGCTGATAGCCTTATAGATGAAGCCAAGTTGTAGTAATCTAGTTTTATGTGGTAATGACTGTAGCTAAACCTACATCTGGAAGCAGTGACAGACTCCTGTGCAGCCAAAGGTTGGCTGCTGTTGAGCCATCTGGATGTCTATGAGTAGATTTTATGACTCCAATGCTTTGATCATATTGCCAATTGGAGGGTATATGCCCTTATTAGAGAACTAGATGAAAATTCCTATTTGTCCCATCCAAGTTTGTCTCTCTTCATATTAGTATCACCTCTGGCTCATCAAGGTTGAACAGGAGCAAGCCACTTTCCATCCAAGTCTTTATTTCCTTTGGGCATAAATATGGCAGACCTACTGCTGTGTTTAAGGTGAAGATAATGGTACAGGGCTTTACTTGATGTTTATAATGCTGTTAAATTTAAAATACATTTTCTTCAACACCTAAGTGTTGCATCCACACAATTGTTTTGATGTTGTCTGCAGCATTGAAATCTTAATGAAACTGTATGTCAAAAGCAAGGATGAAGAGAACATTTATGTTCTCATTGACAATCCTAAGCGTTTTTTTAAAAAACTATGTGCAATCATCCATAGACAATATAATTGCACCCAACCAAATAGGGAAACAAAACCTTCTGGCTTCAGCTGCCAATTACTTGATCACACACACAAAAAAAAGAATTAAAAGCTCAAGTGTTTTCTTATGCTATTAAAAAAACAGCAAGACAAATTTCACAAAATATGGAAAAATGAACAAAAGTATATCAAAGAGGCAGGCCTTAGCAGAACACAAGAGAGATTTTGAAGTTTGCTTGAAACAAAAAGTATTTTAAGAAAGTTTTGATTTAATAGACATGCAACTGGGCTATCCAGTTTAAAAGCAGAAAGTTTGATACAGTAGACACTAAACTGGGGTATTTTCGATAGCTGACTGTCCCTATTGAGTTATTTAAGCATGTGGCAAATCCCATGTTCAGATTAGATTTGTATTAGAATCAAGAGAATGAATATAAACAGAAACATTCAGATAGTGTTCTGGGAGAAAAAAAGAGTAAAGAGCAATCTGATGTCTTAATGACATGCCCTATTTGCTTTGCCAAGTCCCATCACTGGTTGTTCTTGAGTGCTGAATGTCCAATCTGGAAGGTTTTGGTGTGAAGGGTTCCATTTTGTCATTGTGTGGGATACAATGAATGAAAACAAGAGAAATACAGATGTTTTACAAAGATGTGAGAATATTCCAGAACACAGTTACCGTGAATTGTGCAAATCCACACAGTCTCAGGAGGCAACATACTGCCGGTTTCCTACACACCAGCATGACAAAATATGTAGAAAAACTGGACACTCTGTAGCTTACCTTTATACTCTTCAAAGTATTCAGAGATACAATGCAGCTGGTTAACTAAAGGAAACAGTTTCTTCAAAGTACAGCACAACCCAAACGAACACAGAAAAGTACAGATGACTATACAATGCAAAGGTATCATTTTGGACCTCTGCTCATCCAGCAGCAGCCAATATACCAAACAAAAGATTTAAATATATAAAGAATGGAAGAGAAGAGAATACTGAAAATGTTATAATGTCGTAATATAAATCTCCTGGAATACTGTTTTCAGTTCTGATATCTTCAAAAGATGTAGAAACGTATTAATAAATTTAAAAGAAACAATATTGTACTAAAAAGCAAGTGAGCCACCAAATCTGCCAATGGAACTTTCTTTGGCAAAAATAATGGTGTAGAAGATATTCTGTTTCCAAATGAACTTCTAGCCATGTAGCACAAACACTTAATGTATTGTGTGGAGTTCAAAGTTCTTCTCTCTTTAAAAATAAATTAAAATATCAATACACCAGATTTTTTTTAAAAAAAGCAAAAACCATGCACCAGTTTTTAAAGCTTGCTTTTATTATAAAATATACAATTATTTTATATTATTTCACATCCTGCCCTCATGTAAAAAAATCTCCATTTGAATTATATGCAGAACAATTTATTGGGACCTCCTATAAAGTGAATTTTAGAAAATATTAAGTTAAAAACAAACTGTGGGTATTTTTAAAGCATAGCTTAAATATATTTTGTCCCAGGAAAACAACAAGAATGTGTTGTAAATGCACTGTGCAGTATTCTAGGGCCCCACTCCTGTACTGAGAACTACAGAGGTCTACCTACATCATTCAGTGAAGGACCAGGGCCCTTAATTTACTTATATACAAAATGCTGCTATCAACCTCAAGCAGAAAACTAGAGTAGTCCTGTTGCAGTAACCTGACACACACACCCTGATATGCTAAATATTTACTGCATCTATAGTTACCTTTGTAAAAGGTACTCAAGAGATACCCTCACTTGTTTATGATTAGATGATTAATTGCTAGCCTTTAAAATTAAATATCAAGCGTTTTCTGTTGCACACATTTATGCCCATTAAAAAAAAATCCTTCAATATTCTAAGCTTGGTTAACCAGGGTTTAGTATTATACTATTCTATACTTACAGGGCAACTAAGAATACAGTAATGAGGCACAGCATTGAAGAAAACATAGAACCAAATGATGAAGGGTATCCTATTTAAAAAAGTATGTATCTCTTAGACCCGGATCCTGGAAACCTTTTACTACCACGAGTAGTCCCACTGATGGTCTTCTTAGTAACAGCATGGAAATTTGCTGCTGAAAATATACTGCAAGACATTTAGCCAAATCTGAGGTAATGCAGGATTATTCCCTACAGCATATTAATTATAAATCACTATTTGTGTTTAAATCCTTTGAGGAAATATATTCATTCTACTACTGTCTTAGGGGAGTTTCTTTTGAAACAAATTACAGATAGAAAAGATTCCATTTAGATCATCTATTACAGCTCTTCCCCTACAGTATTTCACTGTTAATTTGTATATTAATGCCATGTACTAAACTTTCCTCAGTAGCAGAACCACTAACCAAAGTTCCTATTCAGCACCAAGACAAAAGACCCAGTTGTAATCTTGGGGCAACAGAGTATGTGTCGATGAACGTCTGAAGAGCTCTACAAAAGCCTAACCATGACCACACACAAAATTTGTTGAACAGCCAGAAGTTGCACCAATGTGCCCAAGGAAATGCATCCAAGTAACAATGTTACTGGGACCCGACTAGAGCAGACAACCTGCTCCCTCCCTGCACTTTGCAAGGGTCAAAGCAGGGTCCCTGATCCCTTCCTTGGGGGAAAGGAGACATTTCTCACAGTCTGTAACTACAAAATAAAAGGGGGGTCGGAGGAGGGAGATATTTTCCACTAATCCCGGCAATGCTCCGACCGGCCCAGGGAGGGCAGCACAGAGTGAGGCAGCAGCAGGTCCTACCGCTCCCCCAGCCGAAGAGTGCAGCCCGCGCCTGGACCGCAGCTAGTGGGACCCCTTTCCACGGCCCCGTGACGAGGGGGGAAGAGGCCCACGGAATTAGAGGAGCTGGAACAGCAGGACTAGGGGCTGCAGCGCCAGGTCCCGCTGCTGGAGACTCCTCCCACGGCGGGATGGGGAGGGCGCAGCCTCCCCACACGGCAGGATGGGGAGGGCGTCCGCTTGGGGCCTAGTCGAGGGGCTGCCTCCCCCCGGGGAGAGAAGGGGGGCTAGGGCAGCCCCCGCCTCGGGTTACACGGAGGGGGAGCTGGGGACCCCGAACACCCACAGCTCAGCCAGCAACTCATACGCCCCCCTCCTCCCTGCCGCGACGCGGCCAGCAGCGCCCCGCGTCCCCGCCTGCGCCCTGCGGGGGAGCGGCAGCGCCCCGCTGCCAGGTACTTACCCTCCGTGGGTGAGCCTGCGCCCCCCACGCGCGCCCGCAGCGCCCCCCACGCGCGCCCGCTCGGCTCCACGCCCTGCGCCGAGTGCAGCAGCCAGCCAGCCAGCGAGCGAACGGCGGAACTGACCTCAGCTCCCCCCCCAGCCGCCGCGCCGCCCCATTGGCCAGCGCCGCCGCCCCGCCCGCCCGCGGGAGAGTAGAGCTCTACAGAGCGCCGGGGACGGGGCGGGCCGGATTGGGAAGCTCCGGGCGGCCGCCAGTGCCACGTGGAGCCGCCCAGCGCCCGGTCTGGTGTGCCGTATGAGCCCCCTGCCCACGGGGCCGCCAAGCGAGGCTCAACCCCGGCGGCGGGGCTTGGTAACAGCGTGTTCCAAAGAGTCCAGAGTGTTTCCTTCGCGTGGGCTTGTAACATGGTGGCTTTCGAGGTTGCGCCTCCTGTTTGATACAGGGAGGGGCATAGTAGGGATGAAAACACTCTGTTGCAAAAGGCGATTCACTGTAGCTTCCCTGGGGAGTAAAGAGAAGTCTTTAAACAAAGGAACATTGTGGCAGACTACTGGGTTCGGGTAAAGTCAGTCCGGGAAATTGTGCGAATTCACAAAATATAGCAAATGTAAAATCAGTGAGATGTTAATTTCTTCTACAAACTCACACCCGGAAGTTTAGTTTGGTATTGCCCCCGTTTTAGTCTTTCTTTTTCCTGTGATTCTTTGAGAGATACATTTGTTTATAAATATACATTTGCAAAGCAGTGGGCACTTCACTGTCATTTTAAAAAATCAGGTACGTTACTGTTCTTGACTTCTAAAACAAACAAAACATTTAAAAATAATTCATCTTATGAGGGGAAGATGTAGTAAGCATGAGACACTATCTAGAGATGTTCTGCTGTATTAAAGCACAATGGCATGCAACATGAATACATTCAAAAATGTACAGCTGAATCAGCAGGTAAGTGGATTAAAGTGAATCTATAAATATCACAAAAATACTTGCAAAAGGAACAGAATGCATGGAAATATGAATATGCAGGGTAAAATATTTGCATAAGCTTTAGTCTCTCATGTTTGTATGTAGTCTTAAATTTTCATTTGTTAAAATTTTAACTACATCTCTACCTCGATATAATGCTGTCCTCAGGAGCCAAAAAATCTTACCGTGTTATAGGTGAAACCATGTTATATCAAACTTGCTTTGATCTACCGGACTGAGAAGCCCCGCTCCCCCAAAGTGCTGCTTTACCACGTTATCTCCAAATTTGTGTTATATCGGGTCGTGTTATATCAGGATAGAGGTGTATATAATAATTTTGCCTCAGATGATGAGCATTCACAGAAATAGGTTTTTGCCAAAATCAAAGATTATCACATCAGAAAAAGCCATTAGTAATAGCATGAGGAGAGGTTATTTTATTCAAAGGTGATCATATTACAGTAGTATGTTATTGCAATTGGTCTTTGAAATATCTCATTACGCTCCCATTGAAGTCACTGCCATTGACTCGTGCATAACACTTATCAACATGTATTTCAATGGGACTATGCAGTAGGGTGATGAGCAGGATTTTCCCTTTAATTGGAGTTCAGTAACAGGATGATGTATGCTTTTACTTTTTATTTGTAGTGGAAACTGTCAAAACAGCTATTCTTATATGTTATTCTCAGGTGTTTTCCAACCAAATCTAAATTTCATTTAAAGGGACACTGTGAAATTTGGCACAAAAATGTGGGTTTTATAAAACTGCAACACATTTTCTCCCACAAAACATTACAACTCTGGTAAGATATGAAATTGGGTATCCCACTTCTCTATTTCAAGACTAAGTGAATTTTTACTTGGACGACCTGTTCCTTTTCCAGAATTTACACCGTATAATAGAGTCTGTCACTACATAAGCTCCCATCAATGATGCAAGTAGATTTTAACTCTTACTGGTATGGTACTGACCCCACTCCCCCTCACAAAAAATGTTCCGTGACTAGAGTCCTGCACACATATATAGAAATAGCCATACTGGGTCAAACCAAAGCCCATCTGGCCCAGTATCCTGTCTACCAACAGTAGCCAATCATCAAGTGTCAGAGAGGTAACCGTGTTAGTCTGGATCTGTAAAAGCAGCAAAGAGTCCTGTGGCACCTTATAGACTAACAGAAGTAATGGAGCATGAGCTTTCATGGGTGAATACCCATGCATGACATCTGACAAAGTGGGTATTCACCCACGAAAGCTCATGCTCCAATATGTCTGTTAGTCTATAAGGTGCCACAGGACTCTTTGCTGCTTTTAGGTAATCATCAAGTGATCCATCCCCTGTTGCCCATTCCCAGCTTCTGACAAACAGAGGCTAAGGACACCATCCCTGCCCATCCTGGCTAATAACCATTGATGGACCTATCCTCCATGAATTTATCTAGTTCTTTTTTGAATTTTACAAATCTATACCTGCGGATGTGGATATTCATTGATAGAAATTTGTATCCGCTGAACCGCAAGGCTCTCCCAGGAACCACAGCGGTGAAAGGAGCAGAATGTGGGGCCACCGCTCTCAGGGTCAAGTGCCCTTCACCAGCAGCTCCTGCTACATGTCTGTACCGCCCCCAGCCCTGTCCTCCAGTGGGGCTGTAGAGACCCCAGACAGGAGATGCAGCTGCGTAGAAGAGCAGGGGGTGGTACTGCCATGCCAGAGGAGTTGCTGGTGTGGGGTGCTGGCTTCTGGGAGCCGTGCCCTCACGTTCTTCTTCTTTCACCACTGCAGTTCCTGGGAGAGCCCCGTGATTCAGCAGATACCGATTTCTATCCATGGATATCTGCATCCACGAGTATAAATTTGTATCCATGCAGGGCTCTACAATTCATTTTTGAAAAAAGTGTCTTGTTGCATCGCAGGAGAGCAGGAACAAAGTTCAAGCAGAAAAAGAGTGTGTGTATGCATATGCTCTTTTATTCATTTCCCAGCATGCTCTTATATACAAGATGGTGAGCAATCACAATTGCTAATTAATTAATTAAACCCACACAGCCGCAGCTGTAACCCATAAGGTAATCATCATTATACACACCTGTCTGCCTGTTCACAATTAACTGCCCAATGAGAACAAGCCCAAGGCCAGCCCTTCACACACAATTCCCACCCCAGAAGCCTTCAGCATCTCACATTCAATCCCACATCTCCCCCCTCTATTTACAATCAAAAGAAGAGGGAAAAGGAAAACAAGACAAAAACATTCACCAAACATTTCCAACTCACAACAACATAACACCACAATCTATCACAAGCCAAAAACTTTTATAAAGCCAACCCATATAACCATGCAATCCTTTACATATACCCAAACACCACCAAACAAAAACAAAGTGCAAACTCTACAGGATTCCCCCCTTTCCAATAGAAACATCCCTCAGATGTCAGGTGATCAGACTGACAGTGAGGGAGGGGGGGTCCTAGAGAAAATACATACCAAAAAACATCACAAAACAAAAACACAAAACATAACTCTTAATAATAATTGCATGGTATACTAAATGCTATGCAGCCAACACAAATTTTCCTACAAGCACAGCAAAATTATCCCTTCTTAAATGGAGAAGTGATAGAATTGGTTTATTCGAATTAAGTCAATAGCTAAGGGAATGTTTCTTTCTTCTTCTACTGCTTTCACAACCAGGTAAAAGCAGCTTAATCCAAAGAATTGAGGGGTTTTTTTTTGTTTTTTTTTTTGTTTGTTTGTTTTTTTTGTGTATGCAGCTGAGAAGATCTTTTACTTCAAAGTCTCGCAACTTTGCAGTCATTCGAAGGCCATTATCATGAGCAGTTTCAATTAGTCTCAGGTCAAAAGCCTTTGATTGATATCTTAACTCTTATTCCAACAAAGCATTAATAATTCCTGAGCTTCAGTTGTTACAAGAATTTCAATCATCATATGATCAGGGACAAACGCCAAGTCCTACTCAGGACCGCGGGCACCTTATAAAACATTTCTTAAAAGCCCGCCACATTTAAAAAATAAACAAACCGCACACGCGACCGTCCCACGCTACCCGCTCCTACTCCTGAGCCCGCCACGCTGCTCCCCTCGGCGTGATACAATAGTCACTTTAAACAAACCAATCTTCCACTCCGGATTATCTTCAGATTTTCATGCCATGGAGATTATAATCCAAGATGATCAAGATCTACGCCACGCCAGGAAGGAGACAGGGAAGACGGGATGGAGGCAGGCGGCTAAGTCACAACTCCTGCTACTCCGCGATGCATATCACCATCCTTTCTTCCACTAATACAGCGGTTCCCATAATAGCTGCTCACCTCTGGATTCGAGTGTGCCTCTCTTTTTTCAGCCGCCCTGCAGCTTACCGCTCAACACTGAGCTTCAGGTGCGCCCCTCCTTTTGGACGCCCTATGGCTCCCAGCCGTTCAACTCTAAACTCAGGTGCGTCCTTCTTTTCGGACGCCCTGCGGCCGCCACTCCACTGAGACTCAGGTACGTCCCAGCCGCTCAACACTGAGACTCAGGTGCGCCTCCCCTTCGGACGCCCTGCGGTCACCACTCAACACTGAGACTCAGGTACGTCCCAGCCGCTCAACACTGAGACTCAGGTGCATCTCCCCTTTTTTTTTTTTTTTTTTTTTTTTTTTTCTTCCTTCTTCTTCTTCTTCTTCTTCTTTCAGGCCACCGATACCATCACAAGCACATCTGGTTCAGAGATTTAAAATTATAGTCTAGCTATACCTCTTGAACACAATATCTTTAAGGGAATCTATACAACGGCTTCGGAGCTCCATTTCATAGATGTCATAATAATTATAAGCATGAACCAGTGCCTTACAAGGTAACAGGTCCTCAATGCCCGCAGCTCCTCCACCATATGTTGCATCGCAGGAGAGCAGGAACAAAGTTCAAGCAGAAAAAGAGTGTGTGTATGCATATGCTCTTTTATTCATTTCCCAGCATGCTCTTATATACAAGATGGTGAGCAATCACAATTGCTAATTAATTAATTAAACCCACACAGCCGCAGCTGTAACCCATAGGGTAATCATCATTATACACACCTGTCTGCCTGTTCACAATTAACTGCCCAATGAGAACAAGCCCAAGGGCAGCCCTTCACACACAATTCCCAGCCCAGAAGCCTTCAGCATCTCACATTCAATCCCACAGTGTCTTTCCAGTACGGCGTACTGGCAATAAATGTCTTAATGGTACAGCCTACCTGACGTACTGGCTTACTTGCACCATTGGCTGACAAACACCTGATCAAGGTTATATTCAGTTTAGCAAATATCTATTTTGGTTGAATGGGTCCTATGACTGGAACTCATACACAATTTATTTTATGAGGGGCAAAGTGTCCTTCAGTTCCCATTGACTTCCTTGGGAACCAAGGCCTTAGCTAACCCTCAGCAGGATCCAGATATACACATTGACTGCTGGGCTCCCTTAGATTTGGCTGAGATGCTTGCTGGACTTTTTGACTCTACAAGCGAGAGAGGGAGGAGAGAAGAGAATGGTGCTACCCTCGCACCTGCTACCTACTGGCAGTACCAAAATGAGGGGCTGCCCTCCCTGACCTTTCTTACATCCTTTTGTTACCCCCAAAACAGAATTCAGATACACCCTAGAATATCTCACCTATTGGCCCCTTCCAGGCTTATCAAGGCTTCCCTCAAAACAGCCCACCTGTTCACCAATCTGTTCTCCTAAGGTATGGATCTCCAAGGTGGTTAAGGAATATCTTGGGCTTGCCAGGGGTTCCCTGTTTCAGAAACTCCTCAGAACGGTTCAGACCTGTTATTCCCAGAGGACACATATACAGCCCTCCGATTAATGATTGACACAAGCAGTGTTCCAAAACAAGGCCCCTTTATTGGTGCAAACACAAATCCTTAGCACAATAACAATCTAAAACACAAATCCCTTACAAGAGTTAAACAGCACCCGAAACCATATTGTCTTATAATTTGAAATGATGCTAAGTGGCTGCGCCCTACTTCGTATGGCCAGTTCTTCACAGGTCGCCGACAGCAGTTCTTAAATGTATAAATTCCTTTCACAACACAACATGCACATATATCTTTATTAACATACACACACACACATGCACTAACACTATTCTGTATTATAGCTATAAGCATAACTTTTTCTGACAGACTTACTTTGTTGACTATGCTACACTGACTGCACTTTCTCACTCTCTCTCTGTCTTCTCCTCACACTCTCAGTCTTCTCTCTCTTCTCAGCTTCTCACATCCCTGTCTGTCTCTCTGGTCTCCTCTCATAAACATCTCTTTCTCTCCACACTGTCTTTGCCCTCTGTCAGAACTGTCTGTCTCTCAACTGCCAGCTGATTTTCATACTCTTGGGCAGAACTTTAGACGCATGACATCATCCTACTTATTTACCTGCTCCTTCTAACTGTCAGTTCTATTTTTGGACTTGTGATCATTATTTGACCTGCTGACTTGTTGTTTACCACCTTTTCCTCGCCAATTTGGGTTTCATGTCAGTCCTATTGTTAGTGACCTGCAGCTTCCATGTAATTAATGACTCCTGCTGATTCAAAATGGAAGCCATGGGTACAAAATGGAGTCTGGGGACTTTAAAATGGAATTTCTCTGGTATCATTTTGATGTGAAATAGTTAACAATTTTGATATATAATCATCACAAGTATTGCCATTGATGATGTCATAAGGTACATCTGCTGCTGCGGTTTTTGTTTGTTTGTTTTTTCACTGTGAGCCTCACAGCCTGGCTCAGGATTGCAGAGCTTGTGCTATAGTGTACAATACTATATACAATAGTGTATAGTGTACAGTGTAGATGCTTGGGCTTGGGTTGGAGCCTGGGTTCTGAGACATGGCAGACGGGTATCTCAGAGACCAGGCTCCAGCTGGAGCAGAAATGTCTACACTGCTATTTTTAGCCCCATAGCGTTAGCTCCCAAAGCCTGAGTCAGTTAACCAGGCTCTGGCATTTGCTGCCATGGTTTGGTTTTGTTTTTTGCAGTGTAGATGTGCCCACAGAGGCAGATCAGTGGGTGTGCAGTTCACAGCTCTCAAAGGTATTGTTTCAATTTCTCTGCAAATACCACTGCATTGATTACACTTGGTTGACAGTTTCAAGGTTTTCTTCACAACCAGAAGGGTTAGACATTTTTTTTAATCAAAAGCTGAGAGTCTGGCACACAAGCTAGCAGTAGTTCACATAATTAAAGCCCTCTTCATCATACGAATGATGAAAATATTAAATTAATCTAGATAAATCTGATATGATGCAAAATGAAAAAAATCATGTTTCATACAACAGAAAGGGAGTCATTTATCTGATATTAAAATAGTGATTAAACGTGTATCTTTACCCTGGGGTCTATTCTTGCCTGGATATGCATATCCAACTCACAGTGGAATTAATGAGACAACTGTCTATGTCAAAGGCAGTATAGTCCACTTAGTATTTAAATAAAATCAAACTAAACTCAGGAATGTTGGAATCAAAATGGCCACTGTAATGGAAAGTTTGGAGTAGAGCTGGGTGGGGTTTTTTTTTTGCAATGTTTACTCACTGAAAAATGCAGTTTCAGTCAACCCAAAACTATTCACAAGTTCATGCTAAGTTTGCCAAATAGTTTTTGTTGAACTGAAATATTTCAATAATGTCAAAACAGTCCATTTTGGCATTGCTGAAACATTTTGATTTTTTGGGATGGGGTCACAAAATGGCTGGAAGAAGAGCCCTTCTTATACTTTTTAGTGCCCAATGGTTAGAGTACTCAGCTGTGATGTAAGAGACAGAGGTTCAGTCTCCCCCTTTATCTGCTGTGGAGAAAGGATTTGAACTTTTGTCTCCCACATTACAGAAGAGTCACTGGGCTTTTGGATATTCTGGTATGGGGCTGTTTCATTCTTTCCTGTGGAAGGTGTTCCAACACCATGTATAAATAATTAAATAGTCATTGCAGCAGGGACTTGGACAGGAGGTCAAACTATGTGATATGATGATCCCTTCTGGTCTTAAACTCTGTGACATCCTGGATACATCCCCTAGCTTCCAGACTATAGAATCAGTCTCACTTTTTTTTCTGGTCCAATGGCTATTCAGTTATTTACCCAACTCTTGTTTGGAGGTCATCTTGTGTCTTTCTTGCTACCTTCCAGCTGCATCCAATCCAGCTCTTTTCCACCTTCCTGTAAGATTTTGGTGCCTAGTTATCCCTATTTCTCTAATTCTTCTGTGTGATTTCAACCTTCAGATGAAGGAATCACAGTCAGCTGCCTCCCAGTTCCTATTCCTCACTTCCTTCTTTGGTCTCTAGCTCTGGACCTCTTTGGACCATCAGAGAGAAAAATATTATTTGCAGTGATTTCCATGATACATCATTCTCTCTAACTATCTCCTCCATCATTGCCTATGCTCCTTCCACGATTTCCATCTATCAGTCTGATGCTATCAACCCCTTTGTTCCTTCCCTGGTTCCCCTGCACTCTTTTGACTCTATGGTTACCACCATCAGCCCGACCCTTTCCACACTTTGCCATTTTGTTCCTTTCATCTATTGCTCTGTTACTCTATTGTTGCTCTTCTGTGCTCCAAATTTTAGAGATGGCATTTTCCTCACCTTTGTTGTCTCCACTCCTGCTCTCCTCTCTCACCCTTTCCTGAGCTCCTCTGGAAGAAGTCTGGTGACATTGCTACCTTCCTCCAATTTAAGTTTGTCCTCTTCCTTCAGCTGTGTTGTGGTCATGGTTGAGCAATCTTATTTCCCTTCTCTTGTGTCTCTAACCCTTAACAAGTCTTCTCTACCACTGTCTCTCTGCTTAAATACTCATTCTCCTTTCTGTATCCAGGATCTGACCAATTTATTTAAATACAAAACTGATGAGATGCGGAGGAGCTCGCATTCTCTTCTGATTTTGTTCCTTTTTAACCTGCTGTCCTACTCTGAGGACACTAAATGCCTACATTATGGGATTATAACCTATTTTTGTTAGTTTTTATGAGTATTTAGCTGCAAACATAATTTTTTATCAACCATTTAATTTGCATTGTTAGAAATTTTTGTCATCCATCAGTTTTTGATTCTATGTATATTTTACAGAAAATTAGACACCTTATATATAATAGAATAATAAATTATAAGCAGTTCCATAAACATTTTGGATAAGAGCTAAATAAACATACGAAAACCATATTAACATTGCCAATAGGTCACTGAGTGACCCCTTAGTCTGATGTTTAGATAATCAGTTCATTTTGATTACAAACTTTGGTTACTCCACACCATTAATGAGTTTGACTGCCTTTTGTGTAATGTGTAACAAACAGGCAGTAATATGGAAGTATTCCCAATTCAGTGCAGTGAAACATACAGTTTTCAGAAGTAAAACCACTTTGGCTAGGCTAGTGGTCATTTGTGAGTACTTTGACCATCGAGATTACTAATTAATGCAAACATAACTTTCTTTACTGTTACCCACCCCACTCCCATTTGCCTGTTTACAGGCCATCTCAGCGGTCCAGAGAGGCCCAGGCCACTTTCAACTTTTGTGGCCCCTAGCCATAATAAAAATTTAAAATGACGACACATGAAAACAAAATAAGTAACCAAAAAAGAGTGAGACATAATTTGAATATTTTTTTGTTTAACAAATGCTTTTCTAGCCTTTTTCTGTGCAAATGCACTAATTATTGAGGAAAAATCTAGCTTTTGTGCTATGTCACAGTTGATATTAAGCATGGCGAGCAAAGATGCATTCACCTGAAGCCACTGATGCAGGCAAACTGACAAAAATATGCAATGCAATTGTGATATTAGCAAACACCCCAGAGTTTGAGTATTTCTTCAAGCAATTCCGTTGGCTTACAATCCAATTTAAAGTTTGTGAAATATATTCATTTGAGGAAGATGACCTCATCACTGAGATCTTTTGAGATTTCTTTGTTGTACTTTGCTGAAATTGTTCAGCTGCAGAAAGTAGATCTTCATTGCTCAGTCTGTTGAACTGCCAAAGAAACCCCAAAAGGATACAAATTAGTTGCAGTGTCTCAAATTGACCTGTAAGACCTGATTGAATAGAGTCAATGATGACAAGGAAGACATTGACCCTACAAGGCTGCTCGGCATTGGATTCAGTAGGTAAGTTGCGATGATTGGAGAATTCAGATGAAATGCCAATATTCTGTGCTAGTAATTTGGACTCAGTCAGGATCATGAATCTCTTGAATATCATTGATAAGACTTTCAATGTTATTCCTCTCAACATCAAGTGTAGCATTGCGTGCTTCAGTTACCAGATTAGTTTGGTGGATCATTGTAAGTAGCTTCATCCACAAAGATGACATCAGAATGCATTCAGATTTGGACATGTGCTTCTGAAGAGACTGAAGTTCAGTTCAAGCCTGTGTGGTGAGATTGAGAGATTCAAGCTCATTTAAAGCCTTTCTCACTGAATTCAAATGCTATGCAACTGGTTGAACACCATAAATCCACGCAGGCCATCTAGTTTTGGACATCCCATGCAGTGAAACAGAAAGATATTGCTTCAGAATTCCCCACCTTTGTGGACTGCTTCTGAAGAGATTGTACATTTGCTGAATAGTTCCAAAGTAAGTAATTTCTCCTTGCATGATTCAGCACAGTCAACACCTACAAGGTTTAGTGTGTGGTTTCCACAGCTGGAGAAAATAAAGTTTGAATTATGCTCAAGCAGAACTGTTTGCACACCTTTGTACTTCCCAGCCATATTAGATCAATTCTCATAGGCTTGACCAATGCAGACTTTAAAATCTAACTTAAAACCTTCTAGAATTGCTAGTACTCGCACAGCAATTTCTTTTCCAGTTTTTCTCATAAAATTATCAAACAAAATAAACCTTTCTTCAGTTGAAAATTTTGAGCTGTCTACAATCTTAGCATATTGAATAACCATAGTAGTCTGTTCCTTGTGAGAACAATCTGTAGTGGCATCAACTATGATTGAAAAATACTTGGCATTTTGAATGTCATCAAGAATTGTTGTTTATACGAATGACCCACCTAGGTCAATATACGTTGTGTATGCGTATGGATAGATAATGGACTTGCATGCACTTTTGACTCTGTTGCGATTCTGGAACACGATTAATATGGGCTGATAAAAGTGGGTCATATTTGCTGAGGAACTTAACTATGCCTAGAAAGTTTCTATTTGCATGATCAACAATATGTTGACTGGAACCAAAGAAAGCCAATCCCCATTCAGAAAGAAAAGGGATGACATTCAGGATGCGCTCAAGAACTTTTTTCCAGTTATTAGTTTCTGTAGAGAGTTCAGTCAAGAGTAAATTCTCAACTGAAATTTCAGCTGATGCTGCCCTACTGGCTGATTTCCAAGCAACATAGTTTTCTTTGTGTGACGTTGAACTCTCATGTGATGGTATTCGGTCTTTCAACTTCCTCCAAGTTCTGTTGATGCTCCATCCTGATTGATCAGAGAGAATTGATGCATTTGCAGCACTTTTCTTCAAAATGAAGCAGGATGCACAGTACAGGGATTGTTTTTCTGTACTCCAGCATAACCAGTCTCTTGTGCAGGTCTGACCTTTGGGAAGAGTTTTTGTCAGCAGACGAATAGGGAAAAGCATGATTATTAGCATCTTGTGGAATATTACTTGGAATTTCAGAACAACTAAATTGAAGAAAAGATTGCATTTGGGCAGCATTGCTCTTGTCAATAATTACAATGTCAGTCACAGTTAAACCTGTAGTACTCATGAATTGCTCTTGCTGTGTAAAATCTACATCTTCCTGTTGCTGTTGAGTTTCTTGATTGTACAAAGGATCTTCTGCTGCATCTGTTACTATTGGCACATCTCCTTCTTGATTACTGTCCTCACGGTCAGGTATTGGCATTGAAATATCACCTGTTGCAGTTGTGGAGTTTTCACTTTCTGTAGCATTGTTTGTTGGGTAAGGGGCATTTTCCAGTGGTTTGAGAAATGAAGTTATTGGCTTTGAGCTCGTAGCTGCTGCTTCACTCAGTTGTTTTCGCCGTCTCTTGCTTACACCACTTTCAAATCTCCTCTTCAGAGTGATCTATCTGGTCAGTATGTAGCCTATCCACACTTGAAATATTCTGCTGTAAATAAGTATCTTATCTACACTTGAAATCTTCTATTATAAACGTACACAAATGCACAATGGTATACAAATGCTGAAAAGACTTAAAATGAAGGAATCCTAATTAAGAACACAAAATGGAAACAGTCAGACAGGTTATTATCCTTATCACTGAATCAAAACTCAAGCACACAAGGTATAATACAAGAGGCTGAAGACAAAGGGATGACATATATATATAGTAAACACAGACACGGATACAGACAGAGGGATAAAGTCCAAAAATTTCAAATGTGTGTCCTCACGAAACTCACTGTACATGATTGTCCTCACAGATTTTCACCTTGAATCTCGGCCTATAGACTACAAAAGCCTCTGATGATGGCCAAGCTACCAGCCAAGGGCTCAACCAACCAGTCACCTCTTTTAGCTACCATATGAAGATAATAATGAGGAATTCTCACACATAAATAATTCCTTAGTCAACTAGACGTAAAACTATAAAGACACTAAAATGTAACAATTCTCTGTCTTTCAACATGCACTTGATCCAGCACCAGCTACTAGTAGTGGTTTATTTATATAATCAGCTGATCTGAGAGGACACGTTCATCACGGTCTAATCTTGTGCCATCAGAAGCGATATATTTTTATTAATATTTATGAACATTTAACTCTTTAATATGATAAAATTTATATCAGTTAACAAAAAAAAGTATATCTTTTACCAAATCACATCTCTTATTTGCTTAAATTTGCACCTCTAAACTGAGACAGTATGTCACTTTTTGGTCCAATAGAGATGCACATAAAAACAAGTTGTGAAACTTATCAAATGCCAAAAAATTAATAAGTGTCTAAATCTGAGGCTCCCTTTGAGCTTGAGACCCAGGCTAAATGGCCCTCCTGCCCCCGCCCCACGCTCTGATTGGCCCTGCCTGTTTATATACCTGCTTCATCTTGTCATAATCCTAGATTGTGAGCTCTCTAGAGAGAGGCTGTTTTTGTTCTACCTAATACAGTGGGAGCTGATCCCTGATTGGGGTCTTTGTGTACTATTGTAATATGAATACTAAACAAGAAGAAGAAGAAACAGAAAAAGCTCCTCAATACATAGATCTGAGACTGAGGCACTTCTATTACAAGATAGCTCTCCTCTGAGAGAGGCTTAAATCATTCTGTGCAAAGTATTTCCTCTGATCAGTGTAGAAGAACAGCTTCTAAACTAACTAACTAAAAAGGTTAGTTTCCTTTTGCTATCAGTGTTGAAGACTGTTCAGTTATGACAGATATTTCCCCTTTTTTAATTTAACAAATATCTGAAACTCCTGATGATGAAACAAATTGTTTATTATTGTGTATTTTATAGAACAATTTACCATCTGTATCCCTAACATCTGTATGGTGTTTACAAAATGAAATTTGAGTTGATTTGTTTTAGGTTGAATGATGGCTGATTTATCTTCCTGTTTTTTAGACATCTTCCAGTGGAAGTCCTGTTGTTCCTAAAACTAAATTTGGCAAAAACTTGACTGCTTATCTTTTCTTTTAAACCCTTCCCCATTCCCTCTCATTATCTTATTCATTTATTTTATAGATAGTGTAGCAGGGTGGTCACCCACTGCAGCCCTGAAGGGGTTAAAACAGCCCTGGGAAAGGGCTGCCCCAGGGAGCCAGAAGACGAGGCTGAGTGGGGAAGCAGTCACAGCTGGGGCCACACCCCAATCAGGCCACAGCTGGCCCTATAAAAGCCTGTGGGTCAGGCACTCAGGCAGTTACTCTCTAGTTGTGGAGAGAGATGGGCCTGGCTGCTTGGGAGCTCAGCAAGGTACCTAGAGTGGAGCAGGGCTGGGGAAGGGCCAGGGGAGCTGGGGAGCTTAAGGCTGGAAAGCCCCCAGCCTGCAGGGGTTGCAGAGGGGCAGCCCAGGGGTTGGCAAAGGCAGCAGGTCCAAACCCCTCCCCCCTTGCCAATGATGAGTGGTATAGACTGCAGTCTGCCCCAGCGAGCAGGGGCTAGATGGTGACTGGCAGTAGCCACTGAGGTGAGGTGGGGGTAGAGGGTTGGGTGTTCCCTGGGGAGGGGAGACCCAGAGACTGTGGGGGTACTACAGTGGGCAGAACCCTGACAAAAGGGGTACCAGGGTCCGGGAGGGACACAGGGGCCAGCGGCAAGTGGGACTTTGGCCAGCAGAGGGCATTCTGGAGCTGGAGAGCTAATTCCCAGGATGACCAGCAGGAGGTGCTGTACCAGTGAGTCACCGCATTGCTACAGATGTTGTGTTTGGAATGTTACCAAAAAAATAAGCAGACATCCTGCCCCACCCTCACCACTAGAGGAAATGGGAGTTTTGCCATTTACTTCAGTGGAGCCAGGATTTCACCCATGGTTTCTGTCTAGAACAGCTAATATAAGTAGCATGCTTTATACTACAGCATGTGATTTTTAGATCTAAAGACAGGGAGAGTAGGAGTAGGAAAAATATATGAATTTTTATTTGACTCTTTTGTATTTTTATTCACACTAGCAAAGAGCAGAAGAGTGCAACCCAGCTAGAAGGGCGCAAACATCCAAAAGTAGGGTGTGGAACTTGATGGGTCCCCTGCCCTTGCGGTGCCACCTGGAACTGGGGTACCACTGAGCCTGCCTGCTCCACCAGCTTGGGCTCCCTTTCACACTGTGGTGCTCTGCTAAGATGCCAAGCTCTCAAGCTTGCTCTTTCACCAGCATACACACAGACAGAGACACACCCAGCTGCAGCTTCATACACAGATGCTGAGATCAGCTCTGCATGGGAAGGCTCAGCTAAGGCACCTCCCAGTTGCTAAGGCACACACCCCTCTCTGACGAGTGAACCCAAAATTATGCTGTCCTGCGGTGTACATGGAACTGTAGAGTGTAAGCTCATAAAATTTGTCCCATCCCTCAATGTAAAGAGAGAGAGATACACAACTTTCTTCCCCAAGTTAGGATTTCCACACACACTGGTTTAGGCAAAACAAGATTGTTAACTACAAAAGATAGATTTTAAGGGATTATAAGTGATAGCAAACAGATCAAAGCAGATTACCTAACAAATAAAGAAAACCGCAAACTGAGCTTAACACACTAGATAGGTAGAATATAAATCAGTAAATTCCCACCTGAGTGATAAACAGGCTGGCAGATTCTTAAGGCACAAGCTACCTTGGCTTTCCCAGGTTTTTCATACATAGGCTAAAATCCCTCTAGCCTGGGACCATCACTTCCCACAGTTCATTCCTTGCCCTTCAGGTGTTTCCAGGTGTGGTGTTGTAGGGAAAGTGAGGTCCCATCATGATGTCATTGTCCCCTTTTTATATCTTCTTCCCACTTGCCGGAAAGCTTTTATTTTTACCTGGGTCAAACAGTTCCCATTGTGCAGTGCTATCTCTGAGAGGTTTCTATTGTACACAGTTCCTGGAGTAATCCTTGTGCATTTCCTCAATAAGCCATTAACATTCTTTGGCCTTTTTACTGTTGTACCTGAAAGGCTGTTTGTGAGTGTTTTCAACCTCACAACATGTTTCAGTAACATATACGTAGCCAAATTTCATGACGTTGCATACGACAATAGCACATACAATCCAACCAGATATTAATGTTTAGTAGATCAAGACTTTTAGAATGATACCTCACAAGGTACCACCAATCATACTTTGTACAAAACACATCCTAATTACATGACAGTGGTGAATATTGGGGTGCCAGGGTGTCATAGCATTTACTAGGCATTCTTAATAATTCTTCTGATGCTATACAGAAAGCTTTTGTTAAAACAAGCAGTCTTATATGTTCCAATCAGAGCAAGAGGGAGCTTAAAACATAAAAGACTTAAATTTTTAGGCCATGTCTACACTATCACATCAGCAAAATTTATGTCACTCAGGGGTGTGAAAAAATACACCCCTGAGTGACACAAGTTTTGCCAGTATAAATGGTAGTGTGCACAGGGTTATGTCCGTGGGAATGCTTCTCCTGCTAACATAACTACCACTGCTCATTGGGGCATTTAATTATGTTGATGTAAGGTCTCTAGTGTAGACATGGCCCTAGTAGACTCAGTGGCTGATGGATGCAGGTCAAAGAGATGTCTGCTATCAAGGTTTGTCCCAATACCTGTACTATATTGGATACTGGTGGGTGTTAAATCAGCTTTAACTTATTAGGGAAACCCTCAGAGTAGACTTGGTCCATATGGTCCACTGTGGACTATTTTATGGATCTAAAGGGGAAGCTGAGAAGAAAATATTTGTCACCTCTCAGGTTCAGAGTTTACAGAATTTACGTTTAGCTGTTAGCTAGATGCTTTAAATTTGAGTACAGAACAGAAGCAGAGCTCAGTGAGGTGAGAGTTTGTAGCTTATCTGATTTATCTGGAATCATGGGGAAGAATAGTGCTCTACAGAGAGCCTTATGGAGATCTAGGGAATAGATATTTTTATATGCTGAGCTCAATACCTTTATCACTGTGGATATGGGCTACAGCTATCCTATTTCACCAAGAGACCAATCAGCTAACCCAACCCAAGAACTGGGATTCTGCTTGCTGGAAGGAAACCTATTCTGCTAGCTGGAAGGAAGCATTTTTTTGCTGACAAGACTGAAGTGTTTGGAAGAGAAAGAAGAGATTCTCCAGTTCTTTTCAAAGTCTGAAGAAATGTAGGTGGCACACTCTACATTTTAAGGCCAACCTCTAGAGACTGAGAAATAATCTCTGAAAGTTAAAGGGATAGAATGTGTGTGCTAAATTACAGAAGTATAAATGTTACATTGAAACATATGTAACAGCAGCGATGTGGTAGAGATCTACATAAGAAGCTATCTAATAGCTTTTGTTTAAAGTTATTCAAAAGTATTTAAAGTTTAAATAAAGTTTACAATTTTTATTTTTTGTATTAAATGTTTGTAAACTAAGCAATTATGTGATCTCTCTTTGAAGCCATTACTAATACCTGCATTTAGAGTTTTGAATACAATAGCCTGGGGTGGAACTCAGTGTAATGCTTTCTGAAAAAACAGAATTATTGGCCTGTGCTAGCTAAGTTCAGGTTCAGGAAAGGAATGTGTGATATTGGTTGTACATAACTTACCGTCATCACCCTGTTACCGAAAGGACACCTAAATAAACATGAAGTTCTGCTGCTACTGCTACTCTACTACTAATCAAAGGGATTGATCTTGCACATGTCAGTAACTTTATTATATATCAGTAACTTTATTCATCTGAGGGACTCCAATAGGACCATTCATTTCAATAAGTGTTGACAAGATCAAGGCCTTTATGAAGGCAAGAAATGACAAGATATCTGCTGGATATGATTTGTGAAGGTATATATGGAATGATGCATGGCTTTGGTTCCCTTCCGCATTCCACACTGCATGCAAAGTTGTGTATGGAATGAGGCAAAGCCTGAAGGAGCTCTTGCTCATTCCATCTATCCACTGTGTGCATTCAGTGCTCAGAATTGTGCACTTCAAGAGGGAGGTTTCCACAGCAATGGAGTATTGTTGTGGAATCTTTAACAAATGTTTTCTCTCAACTGTTTTTCAAACATATTAATTAACAAAAAAATCTAACACTTCAGAGCTTTAATGGACTGTATACAAATAATTTTCCCCTTGATCACTTTTATCTTCTTTGGTATTTGGGATGTCATAATGCATAGATTTCCCTAATGTGAATTTCTATTGTTTTGAAAAAATAATAAAAAAAACCTTCCTTTCAAGTCTTCTGTATTCATCATAAAGAAAAAAGGGTCACAAATCTGGTTTATTTTCTTATATTTGCATGTTCCCTTTAACAATGCATTTAATGATCTTTAATAAAGAAGACTTAGTTTGATTCAGGTTCTTATACCTTACAGAAGGCTCCATGATTACTTGAATTTTTAAGGTTAAAAGAAGTCTTTCATACTTTTATTAATTATAGAGATGGCAAAAAAATGCACAAAATATTTTTCCTACTTTGCTGGTCACCTTTAACTAAAATAAAATGTAACCCTAGCCTCTCCCCTACTTGAAACTTTGCCCACGGGTTTATTGGCATTTAATAATTTCCTGTCCCCCCCACAGTGTGCTTATACAAGCCAAATGACTTAATATTTCAAGTGAGTCTTTGAGACACACAGTATCCATTGCTGTACAGTAACCCCTCACTTAATACTGTAGTTATGTTCCTGAAAAATGTGACTTTAAGCAAAACAATGTTAAGTGAATCCAATTTCCCCATAAGAATTAATGTAAATGGGGGGGTTAGGTTCCAGGGAAAAAATTTTTTTTGCCAGACAAAAGACTGTGTGTGTGTGTGTGTGTGTGTTTACACACACAAATTTTAAACAAACAATTTAATACTGTACACAGCAATGATGATTGTGAAGCTTGGTTAAGGTGGTAAAGTCAAAGGGTGGGATATTTCCCAGGACATGCTTTACTGCTAAATGATGAACTAGCAATTGGCTGGGCCTTCAAGGGTTAACTTGTTGTTAATGTAGCCTCACACTCTACAAGACAGCACGAATGGCGGGAGGGGAGACAGCATGGCAGAGAGAGACAGAGACACACACTGTGTGTGAGAGAGAGAGAGATGCGCATTTCCCCTTTAAGTACTCTGACCCTACTCTTAAGTACACTGTCAAGTTAATCAGCAAGCTGAGACGCAGCTGCTGCCAGGAAGCTCCCTCTGTCCTGAGCCCAGTCGTGTGTCCCCCCTACTCTATGGAGATGGGGTAAGTGTGGGACAGGAGCAGGGGGAGGGGGACACCCTCATCTCCCCCTACCCTCCCGCACAGCAAGCATGAGGGTCCTGGAAGCAGCTCCAAGGCAGAGGGCAGGAGCAGCACATGGCAGTGGTGGGGAAGAACAGCTGAACTTCCGGCAGTTGATAGCCTGCTGGGCAGCTGCTGCACAGGTAACTTAGGGGAGCAGGGAACTGATAGGGGGGCTTCTGGTCCACCCTGGTTCCAAGCCCCCACCAACTAGCTGCAATGGGCTGCTCTTCTTGCAAGCAGTGGACAAAGCAGGCAGCTGCCAAATGACGTTATAAGGGAACATTGCACAACTTTAAACGAGCATGTTCCCTAATTGATCAGCAACGAAACAACGTTAACCGGGACTTTAAGTGAGGGGTTACTGTGCTAAACTTCCAATATATTACATCTGTAGTGCCTCCTTGGAGCCTGCAAACCATGCATGGGAAAGGACAAAAATAGGGTTAAGATATATTATGGATAGTTAGTCGTCATCTTAGTGTATGTGCAATGTGCCTCAGGTGGCATGTGACCAGGATTCATCCCTGAATGTGGTCCACTGATTGGATCATTAGCTTCCCCAGCCCAGGCCAGGTACTGATGGGGGCATGACATGAACGCTGATCCATGCCCCCCGATAGTCAAAGTATAAGGCATTGGTTTCTGTATAAAACTCTGTGTCATATTCCTCTATCTTGTCATATGAGCCTATGAGACACATCTGTACCTTGTGCATTCATGCAAATGCAGTTCCAGCCAAGATAGTCCCATGAAACCTATTCTAGGAGCGTTAGATATTTTCAGAAGTTATTAAGCAAAGAAATAAAAACAAGCCAGGAAAGCAAATCAGAGCTGTTCATTTGTAACATCTATAATTCAGCAGTAGAAGAACACTTTCTTTTCTGGCAATGTTACTTGGTACAGTGCCAACACCCACCCACAGTTACATAACTAAGTCAGTGAAAACCGTGCACTTTGCAGTTGTGCCTGTCACTGTACACTGCAGTCATATTTTTTATTTAACTGGTCTATATCATTTTTCTTTAGTCGATCTTTTCACTGCAGCCTTCTTTTAAAAATTAGCCAGGTCATGCATAAGTTTGAAACTATGTCTCTGAACAAAGCTAGCTGGGCCCTGGGATAGCGTGCTGTGGTTCTCTCTCAATATCTCCTGCTGAAGCAATTCCAGTGTGTATACATAACTAAATAAGCTTTGGACTAAAGACATGAACTTGGAGCTTTCCCTTCCCTACTGAGGGCATTAATCACTAGGCTATAGCATCATGGTCAGGCTAACTCTCTGGCCCAATGACTATGCAATTATTTTTGTACAAAGTGGAACAGCTTCAACAGGAGAAAGTGACAAAAAAGGACCCGAATTAGGCTGACCTATAGCCTGGGGTTGGCGTAGTCTCTGGCAATGTAAGTGATCCAAGTTCAAATCCCTGTGTCGATGACTATTTGTGTATACAGGGTGAAACAGCTTCAGGAGAAAAGATTGAGATCCCTTCGTCCCTTCCCTCAACATACATACCAGAGTATCCCATAGTGTGGTGGCTACAGCACTCTCCTGCAATTTGTGAGACTCCCATTAAAATCCCTGCTCCACATCAGACAGAACTGAGTCTGGGTCTCCTGGATCGCCTGTGAGTTCCCTAACCAATAGGTTAAAGGTTATAAGGGAAGCTCCTGCTTTTCATTTTGTGAATTGTTCCTAAGTCCTGGTTGTATTTTTAATTTTATTTATTTATTTTACCAAAACTATTTGGTAAATTTATATCAAATTCACAAATAGTTTTGGGTCAACCAAAATTGTATTCTTCAGGGAATAAACTATATGTCTGATTTTTTTTAACCCAGCTCTACTTTTAATTATGTCAAGGAAAGTCAGTGTAAGAGAGCTTTGTTAATAAAATCACCATTTTCCAGCATATGTTCTGCACAGCTCTGAAGTGATTTTTTTAAAAAGTACATCAAAATTAAATGCGCAACCTTAACTCAGACCTGAAGAACTCAGCTCTTGAAGCATGTAAATCTGGCTTTGAGAAATGCCAGTTTAAAATAAATACAGATAATAGATAAGATTAAATGGTGTTTTGAAGAAGCCGCAAATATGTTTGGGGGTTTTTTTAAGCAAAAGTAGAAGTTTGTTTCTTGAGAATGTGTGAAATGGTGCAAAAAAGTGTAGTAAACTGTATGGATGTTTAAAGCATATGAAGATACGTCAGAGGCTGAGAAATCATACATTGTCAGAATGTATGTACTTAGAAAAATTATATGGTGATAATTAAAGTAGTTTATGCTGATTTTGAAAAACTGGGAGCATGGACTGAGTGACAGGCTTGTACTGGAGGAGAAACAGTTGTGATTGTGTGTGTTGTGCAATAGCAAAGTTGGCAGTATGTAGATAGGTCGGATTCTTAACATTACCTTAAATAATGACTTCCTAGACTTTTAGGCCCCAGTCCTGCAAACACACATTTGCTTAACTTTGACTTCAAAGTTAATCATGTGTTCAAGTGGTTGAAGAATCAGAGCCTTACACCCAGATCCACAAGAGTATTTAGGCTCCAACCTTCAGTGATTTCAATGGAAGTGAAGATCCTAGGCCTTATTGATTATGTTGAATGGAAATATGCTTGAGCACCCTTAATTTTAAATTAACAGCTTCTTTTGTGGGAGCTACATAAAAACTGATTGCCTCTTATAATATCTAAAATGTATTTTAGAGTGAGTGATTTAGTTTTTCTAGGCATTATTAGTCTTATAATTATCACTGGAAAATGCATAAAATTATAGAAAGGATTTTGGTTTTAACTGAAATACCAATTAATTGGCTTCTAGCTGATAATGGATGCAGTTAATCTTCTGAATTATGCCTAATGATCTTATTTGGCTTTTTGAAGACAATCTGATGTCTCAATAGGCACATTTAAAGATATTTTTAGTTGCAGTAAATTATTTTTAAAAATAATGAGGCTAGCAACAAGGAAATCTCTAGTCAAATCATGTGATTCCAAGATGAGAACACGTTTCCTGACAGTTGCAAGTTGGTATTTCTTTCAAGGAAAACAGTCTTCCATCTTCAGCCTATAATTATCCATCTGATATCAAAAGAAGCCGCATCAATAATCAGAGTTCAAGGACAATCAAAGAAATTAGAGTTGAGAAAGTCCTAGGCCCTGATCTTGCAAATACTTATGTATGTGCTTAACTTTATACACTGAGTACTCTCACTGAAATCAAAGGGACTGCTCAGAGTGCATAAAATTAAGCATAGGCATCACTTTTTGCAGGATCAGGGGCCATCTGGGTTAAATGAACAATCCTACTACTACAAGTGCAGGATTGTTCCCCATATTTCCCACTCCCTAATGACATTAGCAATGAGGCTTCCACTCTGTCACATGAAACTATTCCACTGTTGAATAGTGTTCACCATTAGAATTCCCCTTCCCTTTCATTAGTGTTCCCAATTAGAACTGGTTCATTTCACTTTTCTTTCCACTGCTTAATTTCATGGACCAGCCTAAACAATTATTTTCCCTCCCTTCAGCTATTTGTAAACATTATTGGCTTCTTAGTACTGCCCCCATTTTAATAAGGAAACAACCCTCCAATTCTCTCTCATGTTTGATTTTTTTCCCCCTGTATGATCTTTTCTTGGTTATTTTCCAACTTATTAACTGTTCAATTACACTAACAACTCAGTTCAAAAAAAGATTCATTTTTAAAGCAAATGCCTTTAAAGCAGTCTTCACTTCAATCCTGCATTCTATTCTGCCTCACTTTTGCTAAAAGCTTGCCCTGAGTTAAAATCATGCATTGATTCTAATGAGAGTTTCCAGTGCTAAGCATCTCTGAAAATCAGGCCATCTTCATTTAGTTCACAAATGTGGATTTAGGAGCTTAACTTTAGGCCTGCAGCTTTGCACATTTTGGTCTTCTTGTAGAGAAAGAGGCACAAACCTTGTCTTTATCATTTGAAATCTTTCCCTGAAAAAAGACTTATGTGCCAGAGCTCTGGAACAGTATCTACTCTATAATCAGGTTTGTCTAACCTATTGCCATTTTTGTTTACTAAGCTCTCTGGACTAGATTTTTAAAGGTGTTTAGGCTTTTAGAGATTCAGATAGGCACCCAGTGGCATTTTCAAAAATATCTAGGCACCTAACTCCCCTCTGAAAACTGTGCTTTTGAAAATTCCACTAGGCACCTATCTGAATCTTTAGGCACCTAAATAGTTTTAAAAATATGGCCGTCAGCAGTGGTGAGCTGGAGCAGGTTCCCACAGGTTCTCAAGAACCGGTTGCTAAAATTAGACCTCCATGGAGAACCGGTTGTTAAAGGGCCAGAGGGTGGGAAAAGAACTCTGGTCTGTGGGCCGGACCATCCTGTTGCTCCCAGGATTCCCAGCTGGGGAGGCTGAGGCTCCCCCGACCCTTCCCCCGCTTCCCCCCAGCTGCAGCGTGGCCAGCCGCCGGCACCAGCTGGGCAGCTCAGCAGAGCTCTGGAGTCATCCTGCTGCCACTTTTTGAATGGCCCAGCAAGGTGTGTGTGTGCAGGGGCTGCTGCAAGCTCCAGGGCTGGCCAGAGGGGAGGGGAGGGGGCAAGTGGGGCAATTGGCCCAGGCCCTGCAGGGGCCTCCGGCCCCACGATGATCTCTCCCTGGCCCCTCCCCCGCTCCCTCTCTTTAAATCAGAACTTTTTATAGGGAACCAGTTGTTAAGATTTTGGCAGCTCATCACTGGCCGTCAGTACATATCGCTCTCATTTGTTAAAAAAACACTGCCTGTTAAATTGTTTACAAGCAGCCTCCAAATAAATTTCAAAGTATTTTTTTAAATCAGCCTTCAAGTGGTAAACCTCATGCTCAGTGTGAATTGCTGAGAATAGCTGCCTTGTGTGGTATACATTTCTACATTTTGTCTTCCCTGGTGGATCACAGCTAACCTACCAAGTGTATTTAGCTTGTATTACAGTTTATTTTATTTATAATTGAGATATTTCCTTATACTGAATTAGAAAAATCATAAGGACTAAACTCAGCCCAGTATCTACAAAATCACAGAGGGTTTGAATGTAATTGTCAGGGGATGAAACATAAGCTATTGGATTTGTGACTAAATTCTTCTTATATTTAAAAGAGGGTGAAATCTTCATTCAGAGCTCTGGGCACCTGATTCAAAACCCACTGAAGCTCACAGTCTTTCCATTGATTCTCAGTAGGCTTTGGATCATTCCCCAAATGAACATGTTATATATATCTCCATACGTAATCCATATACCCATGTAATCTGTTATAGGCCTAGTGTGGATGAAGTGTGCTTCACGTGAGTTCTGCGTTGACAACCAAAGCAAGAATTTGAGGTTTTAAGCGGTCAAGAGCTGTTTGTGAAAAATCATTTTGTTATGAGAAAGATGTAGAAATACCAGATAAGGAAATAACATTGGGGGCATTGCCATGACAATGTACCTATTGCAATGTATCTGCTGCAGTTGTAAACAAGAACTGGGAAAAGAGGAACATCTTGGGCCTGGTACTGTTTCTAAACATCTTGGGTTTTGGCAGTGTGCCCAGACCTGTCTCTTTGAAATTGCCCAGACAACTGATGATGTGACGGAGTGGATTATAAAACGTGTTCAATACACTCGCAATTTGGAGTCGTTCATGGATCCAGAGCCCTGTTTGGATTAAGAAGTGGTAATGCTGGCTCCCTGCATCTTGTGATTGGACTGAATGTCGACTGGCCATCGGGACTTCAATTCTGATCTTTAGACTCTTGTGTAGTATGCTTGGGTTATGAATGTGGAGTGAGTGGTTTATTTTGTAAGCAATAAAGAGTATTGTGGATTATATACCAACACTGTGTCCGGTATCTGCCTCATCCCCTATCTGCTGCGGGTCTAGCAAACAGGGAAGCAATCATTTAAAACTGACCTAAGTAATTATCTTAATCAGTAAGCTGAGTTATTTATGGAAGCTGCTTGTGAGACAGATGCAGCTGCAGTTCAAAGAGCTCTCATTTAATCTCATCACTATACTGGATATATTGCTGATGCAACGGCAAGCCAGTAAAGACAGCTTTAAGAGACAAACTTGAAACAATATCCAGCAGCACAAAGCTTGTTTAATTGCTCCATCTCTATAATCTCTGAAATGGGAAAATATCTGCTACAAACTGGAAGCATTAGGTTTATTCCATTCTTTATACAGCCACAATGCTGTTTAGTCACTGGCAAGTAGCTTTCTACTAGTCTAGTTTTGGGCATTTTTGATTATAGAGGTTACTATGTCACTGCCTAGAAGTGGGTAAAATGTTAAATACTGATTTAATCACAGTGCCTTAAGCAGTGTGCCTAGAAAAAGTCACAGATTTTCATTATACCAAGGACTATATTCATTTCAGTGAAACTGATCATTCTAGGCCTTACTGAAGGCAGGAAGACTCATCTGCATAAGGAGTGGAAAAAAACCTGTGCATAAGGAGTGAAACAATCTCACATTACTCAGTGTCCACACCCCTGAGTTTCACTGCTTTTGACCAAAAGAACTTAAAGTCTGCAAGTAAATGTCAAACTATCCAATGTGTGCATAGTTGAAAACTTAATTTCCTGCCATGGAGGCAGAAGTTTCAATGAACTCAGCCCAGGATCACAAATCTGGACAGCGTTTACACCAGTTGAGGAGCTACTCCTGAAAGTGTCAGAGGTCCTTTGAAGTCATTAGAGTTACGACAATTTATACCAGTTGAGAATTTGCCCCTCAGGCCTGAAATATAATCTAAAACAAGTAAATTTCACTTTTGGACAATTATCTTTTACATTAGCAAGTTATGTGCTATATTTGGTTTTAGGTTCACTACATGATTTTCTGTCTACGCTGTCTTTGTGGCCCCCAGCACCATATTATCCAAATGTTTTTAACTCAGAAAATAGATGCTGCCACATCAGCTGTCACATTTGTTAAGAAAAACAGGAACTGCTAACCATTCATTTGTATCATCCGTTACTACATAATTTTGCCCTTAAAATTTAGCATGAGACTTTTTTAATGGAAATTTTGAAAAACCCTGAATGTCATTTGAAGTGTCATGTTTTGCTGTTGTAAAACATGCAAACAGCAGTATGTAAAAGGGGATTCAACTAGATTGCTGGATTTGGCCATTGTATATCTGGATGGATGCAATTTAGACTTGCTGATGCAGAACAAACCTTCTGTACAAGACACACACACACACACACCAGAACCATTTCCTCTAAGTTGTGGCAAAAACAGGAAGAGGAAAACCTGAGTTAATAAAAAGCAAAATTAGTTCAGCTTCAACTGTACAATAAGACTACATTCATACTAATCTGAGATATTGATGAACTATTAAACAAACTGAAAAATATGCTAGATTGGTCTAACTGCTATAAATATAAACTGAGCTGTTGTTACTCCAGGTGTGTGAATGGTTCATAAAGAAACTAAAGCCAATTCAAAAGCCCAGAGTTCTGTACATTTGTTACATGAACCTTAGCCCACATTCAGACAAACATTCTGGAACTGGGCTGATAGTGTCTGCACTGTCCTATCCTTAATACCCTACCACGTGGAAGAGAAATATCACTCCTACTTTTGCTGTTTCCTCTCCCCATCCCATCCCTGTCCACTAGCGCTTCAAAGGATGCTGAAAGGCTGCTTCCCCTACCATGGTCTTCAGGTATGGACCATCATCATCCAGTTCATAATGGGTCCCTTGTGTTGGGGACAGGATTTGATTATCACTGAAGAAGGCATCTGGAACTGGGAAAATACTTCTGCTGCAGCATCTACTAAATTGATACAGATGGTACACCGTTGGTGTGAGAAGGAAAGTGATTTCTTTGTATTACAGTAGAATTTATATGCCTCAAATGAGATTGTGCTACATATACACGTAGTAATAGACAGTCCCTGCCCTGAAGAGCTTACAATCTAAATACACAAGACAGATAAGGGGTAGATTTGTGAGTGATAGAATATAAGAACTGGGTTTGGGGCTCTGAGTTCCTCCATAATGAGGCATCTGGGTGTTGAATGAAAACAAAACACAATATGGATGATTTGTTCCCTATCAGGTACCAGTACAAATTATATAAAAATGAAAGACATCAGATATCCAAAGAACTACTAGAAATTTCTCATTTATTATACTCCAAATAAGAAACAAACACTAATGAAAGTTAGGGTATGTCTACACTACAAGACTATTTCGAATCAACTTAAGTCAAATTTGTGGAATCGACCTTATGAAGTCGAATTTGTGTATCCACACTAAATACACTAATTCGACTGTGTGAGTCCACAGTAACGGGGCCAGCGTCGACTTTGGAAGCGGTGCACTGTGGGAAGCTATCCCACAGTTCCTGCACTCCCTGCTGCCCATTGGAATTCTGGGATTTCCCCCCAATGCATGCTGGGGGAAAAAATGTGTCGAGGGTGGTTTTGGGTAACTGTCATCATTGAGCTGTCAATCACGCCCTCCCTCCCTCCCTGAAAGCGCCTGCGGGCAATCTGTTCGTGCACTTTTCTGCTCAGTGACAGCGCGGGCGCCACAGCACTGCAAGCACGGATCCCGCTGCGTTATGGCCGTTGTCAACTCCTCGCACCTTATCGTCCACCTCTTCCACAGTCAGCTGCTGAGAAATAGGGCTACTTTTCAATGGTGCTGCGAGCACTGGTGGACCATGGGGGACGTTTTACCAACATCAACGTCGGGTGGCCAGGCAAAGTTCATGACGCGCGTGTTTTCAGGAACTCTGGTCTGTTTAGACGCCTGCAGGAAGGTAGTTTCTTCCCGGACCACAAAATAACTCTTGGGGATGTGAAGATGCCTATAGTGATCGTCGGGGACCCAGCCTACCCGCTAATGCCCTGGCTCGTGAAGCCCTATGCAGGCGCCTTGCACAGCGACAAGGAACTCTTCAAGTACCAGCGAGCAGCGAGCAGCGTGACCTGTGACTGTTCAGTTTCTTAACAGAGAAGCTGAACCTGCCCGTTTCTTTACCAAGTTACTGTTGACTAGCATCTGCAGTTACATACCCCGTCCACCCCACTTCCCCCACTTCCAACACACGTTTAAAAATAAAATACATGTTCCACTGTAACTTTACAAAGGTTTCTTTATTGATGACTTTGCGTTAAAGGGTTGAAACTGGGACGTGGACTGTGCTGGGTAGGGTGTGCGGTGATGTAAAGACCGCCTCTAAACTCGAGGAATGACAGGCTCCTGCTCCCAGAGCGGTCTGCAGTGCCGGACTGGTTGTTTCAACGGAGCCTGCCATCCCTCCTTTTTGGGACTCTGTGTACGGGGGCTATGTGGCCTTGTGGCGGGGGAGGACGGATACAGATTCCTCTGCTGCGTGGCTCTGTGGTCCAGGACAGGGACCGTTGCATGAGAGCTGTAACCCCCCTCCCCCGCTACAAAGTCACGTACCCCCCCACCCACACAGAACCTGAAAACCATCTCCCATACCGACCAGGGTGCGTACTGACTGCACTGTGTGTGTGACCTGCTGCTGATCCTGCCCCCGTGTCTGTACCCTGGTAAAGGTGATTGTCCTGTCCAATTACCAACCCCCTTTCCCCCCTTCAAACACAGTCTCCTCTAAAAGAACATGACGGAAACAGTAATTAACAGAAAAGTATTTTTTATTATCAACTAGACAGTTAGGGGATGAAACTGGGATGGGGGCTTGGGTGAGGCGGGAAGGAAAGGACTTCTCAAAATTTAGGGTATGAGAGCTTTTGGGTACTTGAGCACTCTGCTGGGGTGCAGTGACAGTTTTCATGGCCCCTGGCGCCCCTCCTTCTGGTTATTTTGGGTGAGGGGGGTATGGGACTTTGTGACGGGGGAGGGGGTTGCAGATACACTGCAGGGGGGCTCTGTCCTCCTGCCTGCGGTCCTGCAGAACATGCACAAGGCGCCGGAGCGTGTCTGTTTGCTCCCTCATTAGTCCAAGCAGCGTTTGAGTCGCCTGCTTGTCTTCCTCATGCCACCTCTCCTCCCGTTCGCTGTGTGAGCGCTGGTACAGAGAGAGGGTCTCCCTCCACTGGCTCTGCTGGTCCGTCTCGTCTCGGGAGCACCCCATAAGTTCAGCGAACATCTCATCCCGTGTCTTTTTCTTTCACCGCCTAATCTTTGCCAGCTTCTGTGAGGGGGATGCTGTGGCAGGTCTGGAGACAGTCGAAGCTGTGTGATGGGAAAAAGGGAGTGAATTCCTTGCAAAGATACATTTTTGCGAACAATGAACACAGTCTAGTCTGTCTCTGTGAATTCTGGGTTGAGATCCCAGTGCCTGATGGGACAAAAACCATTTTCGCGGGTGGTTCTGGGTAAATGTCGTCAGTCATCCCTTCCTCAGGGAAAGCAACGGCAGACAATCATTTCGAGCCCGTTTTCCCTGGATTGCCCTGGCAGATGCCACAGCGTGGCAACCATGGAGCCTGTTTTGCCTTTTGTGCCTGTCACCGTATGTGTACTAGATGCCGCTCACAGAGGCGGTCCAGCAGCGCTACACAGCAGCATGCTTTTGCTTTTGCATGACAGCAGAGATGGTTACCAACCATACTGTACCATCTCCCATACCATAAATTGGTAATAAGATTATCATGGTTACCAGTCCTTTTGCACTGAACCATTTGCTGCTGTCATAAGTGCCCCTGGCTGATCTCAGCCAGGGGCGCAAAAGCCAAAATTGGGAATGACTCCCTGAATCAATCCCTCCTTTTTGGTCTCTAAAAATAGAATCAGTCCTGCCTAGAATATGGGCAAGTGTACTAGAGAACCACTGTATCAGAGAACCAGAGAGCACAGCTGCTCTGTGTCAGATCCTGCATAAATTATGAGCTGTATGCTATTCACAGGGGGTGCTCCTGAAACAACCCCACCTGTTCATTCCGTTCTTCCCCCAGACTTCCTGGGCTACCATAGCATTGTCCCCCCACTTGTGTGATGAAGTAATAAAGAATGCAGGAATAAGACACAGTGACTTGTTAGTGAGAAATGAGTGGAAGGCAGCCTCCAGCTGCTATGATAGTCCAGACAGGACATTAAGGAGTGTGGAGGAGAGGAGCCCAGCATCCCTCTGCTAGTCCAGGGGCAATTGAATCTTTTCTTTACACATGAAGGGTGGGGGCTGATGGAGCTCAGCCCCCTGTTGCTATGATGAGGACGGTTACCAGCCATACTGCACCATCTACCAGGAAAAATTAGAAGCAGGCACCCTTGATCGACCTCATGGATGCTAGTCAGCATGGTTACCAGTCCTTTTGCACTGCCCCATGTGCCAATAGGCTGATGATGACGATGGATATCAGTCATATTGTACCGTCAGCCACCCATGGCGGGGGGGGAGCAAGGATATTGGTGTTGAGTGCTGCAGCATCGCATCTATCTGCAGCATTCAGTAAAGATAGGGTGACATGTAAAAGAGTCAACAGAGGATTGTTTTCCCTTTCACTTCTGGGGGTGGGTGGGGGGGGTGCGTAAATTGCCGAGCTATGCCCTGACCCACCGCGGACACTGTGTTTGACCCTAGAAGCATTTGGAGCTCAGCCAAGAATGCAAATGCTTTTCGGAGACAGCAGGAACTGTGGGATACCTTGCGTCCTCAGTCCCGCCTCCCTCCATGAGCGTCCATTTGATTCTTTGGCTTTCCGTTACGCTTGTCACGCAGCAGCGTGCTGAGTCTCTGCTACGCCATCTGTCTGGAGATTTTTTAAAAATACTTTGGACCAGGCGTAACATCACAGTAATTCCCCTAATTAGATGCAGGAGTCTCCGAGCGAGATCACCCTGAGGATGGTCACTGAAGGAGATAGAGAGCACATGCTGCGTGAAAGCCAGCACAAACCAGGGGCCTACGCAGCCGTGCTCGGGGAGGCAATGCTCCCTGAGTACCTCATGAAAGCCTGGCGCGGAAAAGTGTGCTACCACGGAGCACCCAATAAGGCAGCTCTCCCCAGGAACCTCCTGTGGAGGTTTTTTGATTCCCTCCTGGAAAGCTTCGTGGAGATCTCCCAGGATGATTTCTGTTCTATCCCCATATATATAGAGACCTCCTTTTCACATACTTCAGATTCCTGTAATATTAAGAATAAAAGTTTACATGTTTAAAGCACTTACCGACTGCTCCTTCCCCTGATTCAGGGTCTGGGTTAATGGCCGGGGAGGGTTGGTAGGGGATCTCCGTGAGGGTGATGAAGAGATCCTGGCTGTCGGGGAAACCAGCGTTGTAAGCGCTGTCGCCTGCCTCGTCTTCCACAAACCCTTCCTCATCTTCCCCATCCGCGAACATCGCTGAGGAACTGGCCGTCGACACTGTCCCATCGTCAGAGTCCACGGTCACTGGTGGGGCAGTGGTGGCAGGCTCCGTAGCATCCATTTGCCGCTTTGATTTTTTGGTAGCCTTGTCTGGGGTCCTTGATTTTCACGCGGCGCTGCGTTGCATCCCGCCTGTATCCTCTGTCTCTCATGGCTTTGGAGACCTTCTCGTAGGTCTTTGCATTCCATTTGTTGGAGCGCAGCTCCGAAAGCACAGACTCCTCGCCCCACACACCGATCAGATCCAAGAGTTCCCGGTCAGTCTATGCTGGGTCCCTCTTTCTATTCAGAGATTACATGAACTCCTCTGCTGGAGAGCTCTGCATCGCTGCCGGTGCTGCTGAGCTCGCCACGATGTCCAACCACGAAATGAGATTCAAACTGTCCAGACAGGAAAAGGAATTCAAATTTTCCCGGGGCTTTTCCTGTGTGGCTGGTCAGAACATCCAAGCTCGGACTGCTGTCCAGAGTGTCAACAGAGTGGTGCACTGTGGGATAGCTCCCGGAGCTACTAAGTTCGATTTGCATCCACACCTAGCCTAATTCGACATAGCCATGTCGAATTTAGCGCTACTCCCCTCATCAGGGAGGAGTACAGAATTCGAACTAAAGAGCCCTCTAGGTCGAACTAATTAGCTTCCTGGTGTGGACGGGTGCACGGTTAATTCGAATTAATGCTGCTAAATTCGAATTAAAGTCCTAGTGTAGACCAGGCCTTAGACTTGGTATACTTCTGAATCACTTCAGGGACCTGGCAGAAGTGAAATTGGGCAACATAGGTGAGCTTAGCTCATCAGTACCAAGTAAAAGTGAAGAAAGCAAAACACTGATACATAGTTCTTCACACATGATGAATTGTACATGAACTTGAAGCTATTAAGCAAGTCATGCATTTTATTTTTAAAAATACTGGAGACCAAATAATGCTGGAGCAGCTGATGTAGACAGAAAGGTTTTGGATTGTTTTGTGTGATGAGAACCTATTTGGCTTAAATAAGTCTCCACATATACAGAAGAGACACTAACTTCCTATATGCAAAACAAGCAAGATTTTAAATTAAATAGTAGGAGTGCGAAGAAAAGAGCTTTTGTTTAATTCAAATAACCAGGTGTGTATTTCCAAGGGAGTAGATGGAGTTGATCTGAACCAAAAGATGAAAATTAAGAATATCCTTGAAATTATTTGGGTTTTGATACAACAATGAAAAATACAGGGAAAATAACAATATGCACGTGCTACAGACTAGAAGAGCTGAGAGAAGAGCAAAGGAGGAAAATTACAGAACCACCTCCCAAAAGTATCCGGACTTGGAGAATATGTTTAGCTGTATTGTCTGTCCAAAATAGATATTCACTGTAGCTACTACTAAAACAGCTTTATGATCCAGAAAGTAAGAGAATTGATCCAGAGAAGCCATCTTGGATATACTCATTGACAGAGAATGTGAGAATAATATGGAAGCTTAAAATTAGTGACAATGTGCTCTTTAATTCAGCATAGGAAGGAACCATATCAGAATGCAGAACCATATCAGAACCATATCAGAATGCAGAGGTTCAAGCAGATTTTAGGAAAGTAAATATGATGTAAAATCTTGCTGCAAATCTTTTTAAATGCAGTAGTAGTTAATCAGAAAGTTTAAGGCAAAACCCTTATTTTTTAGATTCTTCAATGAAAAATATAAAATCTGTAATGATACTGTATCACTACCAGATGAAGGAACTGGCTTTTTTTGCTGAATTTGCTGAAACTCCACCCATCTGTGAACTAAACTAGGCTCAGGGAGCTTGTGGTTTTAAAATGTATTCTTCAAAATAGATAATGCTTCTCTTTATTTCTTCCAATAACTGAATTAAACTCCCCTTATCCCAATAATTCATTGGGAGCTATTTTTGTAGTATTGTCTGTCCCTGCCATATCATGCTGTTTTTACAGAGAAACACTACCACTTATGTTGTGCTCCTGATGCCATACCACCTTGTGCAATATAAGCCAGAAAGATTTCACAAATTAAGAAGGGATGGGTTGGGCCAGGTCAATAGTTACAGGGAAGATCTCAAATGAACAACTTGTTGCTGCAGAAAGTGAAGTTGGTTCTTCTGTCCGAGTTACTACTGAAACAATGCCTCAGCGTGATGAGAGGGAACACTTTGCTGATGTCTTTTAAAGGAGACAAAATTGAGCTGACCACTTTTAATTGAAAATCCCATTGGGCTTTTCAGAATATCTTAACAGCTGTTTTTTCAGGTCAAATACCATCGTAGGCAGTTGCATTCTGCCAACATAAACTCTTGTGTAGTGTTGCTGTGGACTGTCAAACTACCACTGTATTGCTTCTTAGAGGCGTCTGTATTTCAGTGGTGAGTGAAGTGATCTCTCCTTCACAGATGTGCTGTGAGGCCTTCATGTAGTGTTTGGCTTGGCATATAGTGCTCTGTTAATGGAAGAGTCCATAAAAATGCAACATAATGTTCTTCTGAGTATGTGTCAGTGTGGATCCCACTGTCAATGTGCAAGTCCCTCGTGCTTGCAAGACTGGATTTATTTTTTTATTAGCAGTGTCCACTGGGGCCTCACATTTGCCCTGTCCCCTCTCATGCTCCCATATGAGCATATAAAGGACAGGGCAGACCAGGGCCGGCTCCAGACCCCAGCGCACCCAGCGCGTGCTTGGGGCGGCGTGCCACGGGAGGGCGGCAGGCGGCTCCGGTGGACCTCCCGCAAGCATGCCTGCGGAGGGTCCGCTGGTCCTGCGGCTTCGGTGGATCATACAGGCTTGATCTGCCTCTTCTTCACTGTGAGGACCCACAAGCCAGAGATGAAAGACTGAAGCTCAACCTTCTGGAGCAGTCATGAAAGTGGAACTGGATCCAAAAGAACTGAGCTCAAAGAGCTTTCTTATAGTCAAGCTCACATCCTCCAGTGCTCCATCCAGAAGGCAGGTGACTTAAAAAACTCTGCAGAGAAAATTGCACTTGAAAAAATGACTTTATGTTCCTGGAGATCCACACTCTTCCACCCTACTGAGAAGTGCACCACTCAAACCATCACATCAGCAGAGGCAGCGTACACTGTCTCACCGCAGACAGACTGAACACCAGAATAAGAAACTCCCAACATACAATAGAGAGTGACAACCTTCCTCAGCTTTGCCCCACAGTCTGTCGTATTGACACATGAGCAGATTTGACAAGATGGTCAAGAGCCGCACTCAAACCAGTCCACAGAGCTTGATATTTAGAAGCTGCCTCACCCCATTCCTCTGGACATGGGCTCCTGTGACAGACACATGAGTGTTAGAGATCACCGCTCATGCTATCCCATCCAATTCTGCTCTTTACTCCTTGAACACCGCCCTTCCCCATCCCTTTTCAGGGGCCCTGCTCATGTGAACCTTTTGCAAACAGAAAAGGCCTCATTACTTGATCTAGGAGCCAAAGAAGAGGCTCTTTGGGAAAACAAGAAGAGGATTCTACTGCCCATAATTCCTTATTCCAAAGTAAAAAAAGGTCTCCATCCTATTCGAGACCTGAGGAGACTCAAATTCATACATCACCTCAGGTTCAGCAAGATAACGCTTGCCTCCATCATTCCAGATCCAGACTGGTTTGCATCTCTTGACTTGCAGGATGCATACTTCCACATAGCCATCCACCAGCCTCACCGGAAGTACCTCAGGTTCACAATGGTGCCTGACCATTATCAATTCAGGGTTCTGCCCATCTGACTCTCCATGGCACTAAAAGTATTCACCACATTCCTGGCTGTAGTAGCGGTACATCTGAGGAAACAAGGAATCCACATCTACCCATATGTAGGCAACTGGCTGACCACAGGCAGGTCTCAGTGAGACCAAAACAGCTTTAGATCGTATCCTTTCCTTATTTTCTCACTTGGGACCCTTAGTGAACTCTACTTGACTCCAATTTGCCAAAGGTTTTTCTGCCACAGGACAGATTCTAGTCCCCTCAGTTGGTAGTACGTGACATACAGATAAGACTGGCAACAACAATGTGTATGTGTCTGGGGCTCCTAGGCTACCTGTCTGCATATCCATATGTGATGCTGCTTGCCAGACTTCACCTGCGGCCCTCTGCACTAATGGCTGAGGACCATGTACTCCCCATCCAGGCATCATATAAAAAAAATAAGTTGCAGTCCCGCTCCAAGTCCTGCAGGAGCTTCAATGGTGGTTAAACACTCTGAACAAGAGACAGTTCCCTCCCCAATGAGGATGCTGCTCATAGATGTGTCAAGGACAGGCTAGGGCATGCACCTGAACCATCTTATATGCAAGGCTCATGGTCTTGGGATGATCTCAAGTGTTTCATAAATGACTTGGAATTAAGAGCCATCAGGCTAGACTGGATGGATACTTACCTGCCCTTCAGAACTCTACAATGGAGATCCTGATAGACAAAACAAGTCGGTGTCCGATCATTTGCCTGGAAGCAATCAGGTTCTGGGGATGATGCCATCAGCACAGCTTAACCCAGTTGGCTCTCCACTTTCTTGGAGCTAGCAACGACCTAACTAACTTTTAGCAGGAATGTGGTAACTAACTACAATATCCCAGACTTGATATTTCACCACTCTGGGACACCCACCATACATCTCTTTGCCATGGTGGACGCCAACTACAAAGGACTTCTGCTCCAAAAGAGCTGTGAGCCCTGGCTTCCTTCTAGGTTTCTGTTTTCAGTGGTCTCAGGCTCCTATATGCCTTCCCATCTATTCTCCTGATCCCCAGGAGAATATCCAAGATTATATGGGACAGCTACAGTGCTCAAGATAGCCTATTATTGGCTGAGTCGGTTTTGCTTATCTGATGTCCTGCAAATGTCCAGACAGCCTCCAATACACCTTTCTGACTGTTTGGAGATAATATCGCAGACCCAGGGTCAAATACTGCACCCAGACTCAGTCATAACACCTGACAACCTAAATGTTGTCTGGATGAGCTGGATCAACTGAGACTGCTTCCTGCAGGTTCGGAAGATTATATTCATGAAGCCAGAAACCTTCCACCAGGAAGACTTATTCCTCCAAGTGGAAAATATTTTCCATACGGGCAGCCCAATATAAAGTGAACCCAAAAGATGTCCCAGTACCAAAGATTCTGGACTACATACTGCTTCTGAAGCAAAGAGAACTTTGCTCTGATACAGTCACATCCAGTCTTTTCACATTCTTTGATGTTGATATTCTCAAGGATCTTCTTTGTACCTGCCCTCCAGTAAGAGACCTGACTCCCATGTGAGATCTCAAGTTTTGCCTTCTACAGCTCATGAAGACTTTCTTTAAACCATCAAGATAGTATTTCTCATGGAAAATCAGTGAGTTGTAGGCCCTTATGAATGAACTGCCACACACATTCTTCCACGAGGTGGTGATGAAACCACACCCAAAATGTATCCCTAAAATGGTCGCAGAATTCCACCTGAACCAGTTTATTACCTTACCAGTCTTCTGCCCAACGCTGCACTCATTGTTGGGAAAAATGAAGCTTCGTACCCTGGACATTTCTAGGGCCCTGCTCTACTACTTCAACAGGACCGAGACTTTCAGATTCTTTCCCTTCCTCTTCATGGCCATTTCTCGTGCATTGAAGGGCCAAGCTATCTCTTCCCAGAGAATCTCAGCATGATCCCTCAGTGTATTTACACATGTTATCAGCTGGTTGGCAAGACTCTTCATCTGAATATCAAGGTACACTCCACCAGGGCACCGGAAATGTCTTAAGCCTGCTTCAGAAATGTGCCAATCTCTGAGATCTGTAAGGCAGTCATGGGGATCAGCCCACTGACCTTTGTTATACACTTGACATAGCTGTCGGAGCAGATGCCATTTTCAGAAGAGCAGTGTTTCAATCTCTGATTAACTGATGAAGCCAAGACTCCTTACTATCCCCTCCTGAGAAGGGCACAGCTTGCCAGGCACCTACAATGGGATTCACACACTGACACATACTTGAACAAGAAAGAATGGTTACTTACCCTACAGTAGCTGTTGATCTTCGAGATGTTGTAGTCAGTGTGGATCCCACAACTCATTCTCCACTCCTGCTTTTTCAGAATCCTCAGATACACAGGCTTCCAATTGCAAGGAACTGGGGCCTGGTTGCAGGCAGTCTCACATGCATGAGGTACATGCATACTTTCAGAAGGATCCACAGTGACTACATCTCAAAGAATCATAGTTACTGTGGGGTAACTAACCATTCTTTGTAAAGGAACATGAATTATATAGTCAATTCTTCATACATTACAGCACAATTTAGTAGCTAAAGGGGAAAAATCATTGAGAATCAGCCCCTAATATGTATTATCTACATTTCTGAATTAAACAATCTAATAGCAGGGCAGTGAGCAGCCATGCTTTGTATCCAAACCATCTCATAGTCACATTTCATCCCAAATTTCTCTAAAAGCAGTGAGCACAAGCATCGGGGGCTATCTTGTGACATTGCACCCCATAATGCTTTATGGAAATATGCTTATGAATGTATATATGACATAACTGGAATATGTTTTGTGCTACATATGCCATGTAACATATCTCTGCAAAGGTTATGATCTACTGAATATATTCTTCCTATTTGTATGTATGTGCCATTTTTGTATTCAAAGTTATGAATATTGGCTGTATACTTGTTTGATTTTAAGTAGCCTTAGTAAGGCATTTGGGCAGCTTCTTTAGAAAGGAATTTGCAAGTTGAGTGCCCAATCAAGAAACATTTAACAGAAAATGGATCTTCGAAGGCTTCAATCCACATAAGAATACTTGAGGATGTTCAAGGTAGCATGTGAACAGTGGCTGCTACTGGTAAGTTCTGAGTCATGCATGGACATGTGACTTGCCCATGTGACTCCAAAACTCCATCTTGGAGCTGGGATTCTACACAGGGGGAGGGAGGGGTGTCCACCCACAAGAGAAAGTCTATTTAAACCCCTGGGAGATTCCTCCATTTTGTCTTCAGCTGGCTCAAGAGATAGCCTCTCCTCCCCAAAGGATACCTGAAAGAAACTGGGACAAAGGACAGTAACTAAAGGGGTGTGAGTGATTGCTGGACCCAGACTAGAAGGAGACTAGGCTGTAAAAGGAAGCTTACTGGAACGCCTCTGAGGGTGAAGTTTTATCTGTATTCAGCTTTCCTACTGTATTAGACATAGACTTGCGTATTCTATTTTATTTTGCTTGGTAATTCACTTTGTTCTGTCTGTCATCACTTGGAACCACTTAAATCCTACTTTTTATATTTAATAAAATCACTTTTCACTTGTTAATTAATACCGGGGGGGAAGTGGGGGACAGCTGTGCATCTCTCTCTATCAGTGTTTTAGAGGGCGAGCAATTTATGAGTTTACCCTGTATAAGCTTTATACAGGGTAAAACGGATTTATTTGGGGTTTGGAACCCACTGGGAGTTGGGCATCTGAGTGTTAAAGACAGGAATACTTCTTAAACTGCTTTCAGTTAAGTCTGCAGTTTGTGGGATGTGGTTCAGACCTGGGTCTGTATTTGTAGCCAGCAAGCATGTCTGGCACAACCAGGCAGGGTTCAGAAGTCCAAGGCTGGCAGGAAAGGCAGGGGGAGAAATAGTCTTGGCACATCAGTTGGCAGCCCCAAGGGGGTTTATGTGATCCAACCCATCACATATCTAACCTGTTGTTTTTATTTTAAATAATAATCTGGAACCAGAGAAACATTTCAAACCCATATTTTTTACCTGAAGCATAATTTTGTGCTACCTAATGAACCCGAACTTAACAAAAAAATTGGATTACCAGTTAAAATAAAGTTTCAGCATTTTTAAGCTCAATATTTTAAAAAATGACTATCATTTTATTTTCATTATAAAACAAGACAACAATATAACCTCTGGAGTGGCTCCTCCCTCCAACTGCCCTACTTGAGACTCCTCCACAGTCATACACTGCTACAGTATCAGCAAAATAGTGGCACTGGCAAGGAGTCTGAGAAGTAGAAAAAGAAGTGGTTCAGGACCATTTAGAAAAGCTGGACGAGCACAAGTCCATGGGACCAGATGTGCTGCACCCGAGGGTGCTAAAGGAGTTGGTGGATGTGATTGCAGAGCCATTGGCCATTATCTTTGAAAACTCATGGCAATTGGGGGAGGTCCCAGATGACTGGAAAAAGGCTAATGTAGTGCCCATCTTTAAAAAAGGGAAGAAGGAGGATCTAGGCAAATACAGGCCAGTCAGCCTCACCTCAGTCCCTGGAAAAATCATGGAGTAGGTCCTCAAGGAATCAATTCTGAAGCACTTACAGGAGAGGAAAGTGATCAGGAACAGTCAGCATGGGTTCACTAGGGCAAGGCATGCCTGACTAATCTAATTGCCTTCTATGATGAGATAACTGGCTCTGTGGATGAGGAGAAAGCAGTGAACATGTTATTCCTAGACTTTAGCAAAGCTTTTGATACGGTCTCCCACAGTATTCTTGCCGGCAAGTTAAAGAAGTATGGGCTGGATGAATGGACTATAAGGTGAATAGAAAGCTGGCTAGATCGTCGGGCTCAACGGGTAGTGATCAATGGCTCCATGTCTAGTTGGCAGCCGGTATCAAGTGCCCCAAGGGTCAGTCCTGAGGCCAGTTTTGTTCAATATGTTCATTAATGATCTGGAGGATGGGGTGGACTGCACCCTCAGCAAGTTTGCAGATGACACTAAACTAGGAGGAGTGGTAGATACGCTGGAGGGTAGGGATAGGATACAGAGGGACCTAGACAAATTAGAGGATTGGGCCAAAAGAAATCTGATGAGTTTCAACAAGGACAAGTGCAGAGTCCTGCACTTAGGATGGAAGAATCCCATGCACTGCTACAGACTAGGGACCCAATGGCTAGGCAGCAGTTCTGCAGAAGAGGGCCTAGGGGTTACAGTGGACAAGAAGCTGGATATGAGTCGACAGTGTGCCCTTGTTGCCAAGAAGGCTAACGGCATTTGGGGCTGTATAAGTAGGGGCATTGCCAGCAGATTGAGGGACGTGATCATTCCCCTCTATTCGACATTGGTGAGGCCTCATCTGGAGTACTGTGCCCGGTTTTGGGCCCCACACTACAAGAAGGATGTGGAAAAATTGGAAAGAGTCCAGCGGAAGGCAACAAAAATTATAAGGGTGCTGGAACGCATGACTTATAAGGAGAGGCTGAGGGAACTGGGATTGTTTAGTCTGCAGAAGAGAAGAATGAGGGGGGATTTGATAGCTGCTTTCGACTACCTGAAAGGGGGTTCTAAAGGGGATGGATCTAGACCAGGGTCGGCAACCTTTCAGAAGTGGTGTGCCGAGTCTTCATTTATTCACTCTAATTTAAGGTTTCGTGTGCCAGTAATACATTTTAATGTTTTTAGAAGGTCTCTTTCTATAAGTCTATAATATATAACTAAACTATTGTTGTATGTAAAGTAAATAAGGTTTTAAAAATGTTTAAGAAGCTTCATTTAAAATTAAATTAAAATGCAGAGCCCCCCGGACCGGTGGCCAGGACCCGGGCAGTGTGTGTGCCACTGAAAATCAGCTCATGTGCCGCCTTCGGCACGCGTGCCATAGGTTGCCTACCCCTGATCTAGACTGTTCTCAGTGGTACCAGATGACAGAACAAGGAGTAATGGTCTCAAGTTGCAGTGGGGGCAGTTTAGGTTGGATATTAGGAAAAACTTTTTCACTAGGAGGGTGGTGAAGCACTCGAATGGGTTAACTAGGGAGGTGGTGGAATCTCCTTCCTTAGAGGTTTTTAAGGCCTGGCTTGACAAAGCCCTGGCTGGGATGATTTAGTTGGGGATTGGTCCTGCTTTGATCAGGGGGTTGGACTAGATGACCTCCTGAGGTCCCTTCCAACTCTGATAGTCTATGATTCTATAAGGAGCTTGCAATTTGGAAAGGCAGAGTCTAGAGTCAGAACAACCTCTGCAAAAGTTTGCAAGTTAAATGAACTCACATGGATCAGTCATGACTCAAGATCACCCCACTCTGAACTGCTTTTCATATTTCTTGCCACTACTTTGCTAAAACACAACTATACTTAATTAGATTCTGAAAATATGCAACAGGGCTGCCCTATTACCGTTCATTTATATATATATATATATATATATATATTATTACAGCGATTAAGAATTAATCCTGGGGAGAAACCAACACAATTCCATAAGAAAGTTCTTCAAATATGACAGTATAAAAAGAATATCTGTCAAGTTGCAGAACTAGAGTGACATTTAATCATGTCAGGGAATCGTGTCACCAGCTTGGAAAGGCATATTCAAATACATCACCCTGAGGAGTACTGCACTTTCTTCAGAAAAAATAATAATAAACAACCACAACATGCATGCAGTCCTGATGAACCCACAATCAAGGAGACTGCTACAACACAAGTGTAGCGAGGGGATGTGGCCTCCCTCCCAGACAGATGGGAGGACAGCTGGGACTGTCCCCTGGTGGGCAGAGCCAGGACACCCATGCCCGCCCCACCGGAAGCAGAGGGGCAGGACAGGAACCAGAAATATAAAAGGCAGGCCCTCCAGCTCAGTTGGAGAAGAGCTGCCAGAGGAGAAGGACGTCTCCCACCTGCTGCTGGAGCTCATACCCGATGGTGGCTGCTACAGCACCAGAGATCTGGAAGGACTGCCGGAGCTGCTGGTCCCTGGAGATGCCAAAGAGCTGTTGGGGCTGCCACTAGCTGTTTACCCTGGTGAGACGAAGTACAGCTCCAGGACTCAGGTACCCCCCTGAATGAGAGTGTAGGTAGTAGCCCAAGGAAGCCAAATATAGTTTGGCTGTATTGCTGACTGACAGCCGGGCAGCATGTTGCAGCCACATTCCCCGCTGACTCAGTGGCAGACCAGTCTGCCATTGTTAGGGCCCTGGGCTGCGACCCAGTGGAGTTAGGTACCCCTACCCCCTGTCACCTCCCCTCACCCCCGCAGCGGCAGCAGGCGCCTCACTCTAGGCCAAGAAGCCTGCATTTGTCAGTGGTCCACTACAGCCAGGACCCGCTGTTTGCTATCCCACCCTGCTGGAGGGCCTGGGCTTATAGAATTTGCTGCTCTGTCCTGACCACAGGCCAGAGTGCACTCACCGTTTGCGGCCCCGCTGTGCCTGAGGGCCTGGGCTCCAAGGTTACTGACTGTGCTACTCTGCTGAGTGACAGAGGCCCTGGTGCTAATTCCCCGCCAGCCTTCCTCCTACATGAACAGGGAGGGACAGGCACAAGAAGCTACAAGATGTTACTTTGGACTCCATGTTCATAACTAAGGCAATTACATTAACAATTGATGAAGCTACCTTACTGGATGCTTGCCTAGAATTAGTCAGTGTAAATGGAAGGCTTCAGAATTTCACAAAATTGTAGATCCTGTTCTGGAAGGCCTGGAGATGAAACTTACTCTGGATGCTAAAAACGTATGAAGCAAACATAGCAGCCATCATTCAGGAAGGGATCAAAAAAGAAATCAAGACTAATTTCATTGAAAGTGGATTGTGCCACAAGATTTGGCTGATTTCTTTAGGGATTAATATTCAGTATATTATTGCAGGACACATTGCTCTTTGAACTCTAGCAAAGAAACACTTTTGAATATTTAAAATCCACGATTCTTAAAGTTGTTGGCATCTACACAAGCAATCCAAGGCATATATATTGTATCACAACATATAATGCAGCAAACATAGTGAAAGGAGAGAAGTTAACAGTTGAGGAACAGAAAACTGAAGAAGCAGAACAAAAAGAATTCAGCATGAAGGGGAAAAACACAATTTACTCTCTGGGAATGATGGTCAAGAAGACTATGTGGACCAAGATCAAAATTATCTTATTCATATGGTTGAAGAAGCAGGATTTAGTATATCTGCTGAGGCCATGGGTGTAATATTAAAGGGAGTTCACTGTTGTGCCCATGCACTGCAGGTTGCAGGTGAAGACTCTTTGAAGGAACATACAATCTCTGACATGAAGCTGATATATCTATAAAAGACTGAGAAACCAAACAATATTGGTAGTCATTAGAAAATTAAAATACCCAATCTTAGATTGTCCTACCAGATGGCATTCAACTTATGACATGCTTGAGCAACTCTTGGAGCTCAGGGATTTCTGCCAGGACATGGCCACCTCAAACCGTAAGCTTCAACTAACAAAGCAGAATGGAGTGCCATAGATGGCATCACAATTTCACTGAAGCCTTCTAAAGTGAAACAAATATTTTGGCCGGGGTGATGTTTGTGGTGATTGGTTAAAATGCCCACTGGAAACATCAAAAATCTCTTTTTACTGAATCCTTCTGTCTTCAATGAAAAAGCAAGAAAAAAAATCTGTTTGAAAATACCACTATTCTCTCTTGTATATACCTTGAGCCTAAATATCAACTCCTACTGTCAGAAGAGCACAAAGTCAAGGCAAAATTTCATTTAACCAAAATGTGGATGAAAATGGAAATGCTTCAGTCAGAAGTCAAAAATAATGATGTGATAGAATCAGTCAGACACGTCTGAAATTGAAAGATCGGATGATGATTTAGAACAACTTCTTAAAGGCTGTGACATGCTCAAAAAGAAAGAGCTGTCTGGATGAAAGAAAGTCCAAAAAAAGGATTGGGCCACGTCTCACTAAAAACAAATTAAACTACTGGGAACCTCATAAAAATGTCATGCCTGACCTGTCCCAACTGGAAAAAGCACTGTCAGGTCTCAAATGTATCCTTTCACAGGTCTAAATATTAGAAGATGTTATCTTAATTCACTCAGACAAATTGTTCTTAAAAATGTTTTTATTGGCAACACTGGGAAAATTCACAAGGTTAACATAAAAAAATAAATGGTCAAAAAAATCAAAATATATTCAATTGTAACCTTTCTGCCAGGCCAAATTGATAGCAGCAAGGGCCGAGTTCAATACATAGAGGTCCCTTCCTACAACGTAATGCAAAACCAGCTCGAGCCCCCACCCAGTGACCTGGGAAAATCTTACACACACCCCTGGGCGCCTTGAAGAGGCAATACTTCCCCTCTCACAAGCACAGAGTCTCGGTGTAGCAGAAAATGTTTAATAACATGAGATAAACAACACAGCATTAAACTGGGAAAATACCTCAACTAGAGTTCATAGACCAAACCATGAGCAAAGACCCACCCCAGGAAATTGGGCCGTGTCCTCTTCCCTGGGCTCTTGAGTCCAGCAACCCCAAAATCACCCCAAGACTCCAAAGTCCAATACCCCAAATGTCCCTAGAGTCCAGCAACCCAAAGATCACCCACAGTCCCAAAAGTCCTGCAACCCAAAAGTCTCTGTCCTGGGTCAGTGCAGCCCCAGAGTTCAAGAGTCTATCTGCAGTGGTTTCCCCTCCGCCAGCCTGGGTAGAAAGGGGCACCTTACGTGGTCCGGGGCCGACTGCCCTGCCTCTCCGTGGGATTCTGCTTCCGCCTTCCCCACGAACTGCTCAGCTCCGCTCCACTCCACTCTGCCAGCTGCTCTGCTCCACCAGCCATCCCGTGATCCGCTCCAGACATCCCCGCAAACTGCTCGGCTCCGCTCACTCCATGGGCCGCTCCAACCATCCCACAAACTGCTCCGCTCTGCCAGCTGCTCTGCTCCACCAGCCGTCCTGTGATCCGCTCCAGCCATTCCTGCAAACTGCTCGGCTCTGCTCCGCCAACTGCTCTACTCCGCAATATAGCTTCAAGTTCCCCCACTAGTTAGCACAGCTCTTTAGTGATTTCAGCTCTTAGTGAGTTCAGCTCAGGAACCTGTAACTTAGATTCTTAAGGGAATCAAAAATCAGCTCTGGTATTCAACAGTGGAAAGAGGAGGAGGTGCAATTGATGCTTCTGGCTCACACAAGGAGCCCACTTCCTTGTCTAGCGAGTGCCACTCAATTGATGGTGAGACTCCCTGTCACAAAGCAGTTTCACAGTTCCTCATCCACACAGTCAGGGTGACAACACTCCACTCCTCCCGCCCCAACAACAAAGAAACTGGGGATCCCACAGCTGCCAAAGCAACCATCCCAGGCTGCCATGTTCTATGCCAGGCAGGGTGGGTGTGCCTATGCAAACACGATCAGCCCCTGAAATTCTTTTCCACACTTGCCATAATTCACCACCAGATGTCAGGGTAGAGCTCATCCTGACTCTGCTTAAACAATGTTAATTTTCAATTATCTTTTTTTAATTTACTTCAATTAAGATTGAAATTTGACTTGAATCAGTCCTAACTGGTAACTCAACTGTTGTTGTTTTTTTGGTTGGTTGGTTGGGGTTTTTGGTTTTTTTTGGTGGCTTGAACCAGAACTGAACCTGAACACAGCAAAAGGAACTGAACACAACCCCGTACCAAGCCAATGTACATATTGGTTCCACTCCCTGATCTGGTATTCCAGTCTAATAAATAGAGTAAAATTACAATACACTACAACATAAAGTTGAATATGGAATTGGAATGGAGGCAGAATATTTGTTGCACTTAATTTTCAGTGACAGTTCTTCCACAGTGTACTTAAACTGATACGATACAAGGAATATAAAAGCAAACCTAACCCTTGTTGTTACATATTGTTTTAGAGGGAGTTGCCATCTAAGTACAGTATACACATTGAAGAATAGAATATATGGCTGAATCAGTGTCGTGTGGGGAAAAAAACTGAGCATGTTAAATTTAATTTCAAGTGACAATTCCAAAGTGCTTACATATTTGGTATGATAAATAAGCTAATACAGTACAGTAATGGAATATGAAAGACAATTACAGATCATATGCTCTCTTAAATCTTTGGCAGAATTACAGACTGGCAACTGGTTCAATATCCCTACTCCTTCACTGAGCATCACAGGTCACATATGGTACATTTAATGTATTTTTCCCCCCTTGGATGGGGACAAAAAGTTCCTGTCAGCTGTACAATTGATTACACTTTTTGGAGGGGAAATACGAGTTAAGACCCTCCTTTGTGTAGAGGAACCAAGGGACTGAAGACCCAATCAGTCTCTCAGAAAACATACAGGAACCTTGTAGACGAATCTCTCAAACCTTAATTCCTTCACCTGGGGTATAAACAAGTTTGAGCAGGCCTTTAGGTACTAAAGAGCACCCTCTTCAGAGGGTCTCCTTTGTTTAATAAGAAGAACAGGAGTACTTGTGGCACCTTAGAGACTAACAAATTTATTTGAGCATAAGCTTTCGTGGGCTACAGCCCACTTAATCGGATGAATAGAATGGAACATATAGTGAGGAGATATATATACACATACATAGAACATGAAAATGTGGGAGTTGTCCTACCAACTCTAAGAGGCTAATTAATTAAGAGAAAAAAACTTTTGTAGTGATAATCAAGATAGCCCATTACGGACAGTTTGACAAGAGGTGTGAAAATACTTAACATGAGGAAACAGATTCATTGTGTGTAATGGATCAGCCATTCCCAGTCTCTATTCAAGCTTAAATTGATAGGGTCTAATTTGCATATTAATTCAAGTTCAGCAGTTTCTCGTTGGTGTCTGTTTTTGAAGCTTTTCTGTTGCAAAATTGCCACCTTTAGGTCTGTTACTTAGTGGCCAGAGAGGTTGAAGTGTTCTTCTACTAGTTTTTGAATGTTATGATTCCTGTCAAATTTGTGTCCATTTATTCTTTTGTGTAGAGACTGTCCAGTTTGGCCAATGTACATGGCAGAGGGGCATTGCTGGCACATGATGGCATATATCACATTGGTAGAGGGGGTTCAAGCACCCACCGATGCCAGTAGAAGTTGGCGCCGATGTCAGAGGGAATGAACAGACCAGGTAATCATCAAGTGATCCATCCCCTGTCGCCCATTCCCAGCTTCTGGCAAACAGAGGCTAGGGACACCATCCCTGCCCATCCTGGCTGATTGATGATAGGTCCATCAATGGCTATGAACTTACCTACTTCTTTTTTTTAACCCTGTTATAGTCTTGGCCTTCACAACATCCTCCGGCAAGGAGTTCCACAAGTTGACTGTGCATTATGTGAAAAAATACTTCCTTTTGTTTGTTTTAAACCTGCTGCCAATTAATTTCATTTGGTGACCCCTAGTTCTTGTGTTATGAGAAGGAATAAATAACACTTCCTTATTTGCTTTCTCCACACCAGTCATGATTTTATGGACCTCAATCATATCCCCCCTTACTCATCTCTTTTCCAAGCTGAAAAGTCCCAATCTTATTAATCTCTCCTCATATAGCGGCCGTTCCATACCCTTAATCATTTTTATTACCCTTTTCTGAACCTTTTCCAGTTCCAATATATCTTTTTTTGAGATGGGGTAACCACATCTGCATGCAGTATTCAAGATGTGGGCGTACCATGGATTTATATAGAGGCAATATGATATTTTCTGTTTTTTCTATCCCTTTCTTAATGATTCCCAACATTCTATTTGCTTTTTCGACTGCCACTGCACATTGAGTGGATGTTTTCAGAGAACTATGCACAATGACTCCAAGATCTCTTTCTTGAGTGGTAACAGCTAATTTAGACACCATCATTTTATATGTATAGTTGGGATTATGTTTCCCAATGTGAATTACTTTACATTTATCAACATTGAATTTCATCTGCCATTTTGTTGCCTAGTCATCCAGTTTTAAGATCCTTTTGTAGCTCTTTGCAGTCTGCCTGGGACTTAACTATCTTGAGTAGTTTTGTATCATCTGCAAATTTTGACATCTCACTGTTACCCCTTTTTCCACATCATTTATGAATATGTTGAATAGGACTGGTCCCAGTACAGACCCCTGGGGAACACCACTATTTACCTCTCTCCATTCTGAGAACTGACCATTTATTCCTACCCTTTGTTTCCTATCTTTTAACCAGCTACTGATCCATGAGAGGAGCTTCCTTCTTATCCCATGACAGCTTACTTTGCTTAAGAGCCTTTGGTGAGGGACCCTGCCAAAGACTTTCTGAAAATCTAAGTACACTATATCCATTGGATCCCCCTTGTCCACATACGTGTTGAACCCTCAAAAATTCTAGTAGATTGAGGCATGATTTCCTTTGTCAACATGTTTTTTGTATCTTCCCCCACAAATTATGTTAATCTATGTGTCTGACAATTCTGTTCTTTACTATAGTTTCAACCAGTTTGCCCAGTACTGAAATCAAATTTACTGGCCTGTAATTGCCAGGATCACTTCTGGAGCACTTTGGAAAAATTGGCGTCATATTAGCAATCCTCCAGTCATTTGGTATTATGATTTAAATGACAGGTTACAAACCACAGTTAATAGTTCTGCAACCTCACATTTGAGTTCCTTTAGAACTCTTGGGTGAATACCACCTGGTTCTGGTGACATATTACTGTTTAATTTATCAATTTGTTCCAAAACCTCCTCTAATGACACCTCAATCTGGGACAGTTCCTCAGATTTGTCACCTAAAAAGAATGGCTCAGATTTGGGAATCTCCCTCACATCCTGAGCCATGAAGACTGATGAATTCATTTAGTGTCTCCGTAATGTCCTTGAGTGCTCCTTTGGCATCTTGATTGTCCAGTGGCTCCACTGGTTGTTTAGCAGGCTTCCTGCTTCTTATGTACTTAACTTTTTCTTTTGGTATTACTTTTTGAATCTTTGGCTAGCTGTTCTTCAATTTTTTTTTTGGACTTCCTAATTATATTTTTACCTTCATTTGCCTGAGTTTATGCTCCTTTCTATTTTCCTCACTAGGATTTAACTTCCATTTTTAAAAGGATGCCTTTTTGCCTCTCACTGCTTCTTCTACTTCGTTGCTTAGCCATGGTGGCACTTTTTTTGATCTCTTACTGTGTTTTTTAATTTGGGGTATGCATTTAAGTTGAGCCTCTATTATGGTGTCTTAAAAAAGTTTCCATGCAACTTTCAGGAATTTCGCTTTTTGCTCTGTACTTTTTAATTTCTGTTTAACTAACTTCCTCATTTTTATGTAGTCCCCCTTTCTGACATTAAATGCTACAGTGTTGGGCTGCTGTTGTGTTTTCCCAGCCACAGGGATGTTAAATTTAATTATATTATGGTCACTATTACCAAGCAGTCCAGCTATATTCACCTCTTGGACCAGATTTTGTGCTCCACTTAGAACTAAATCAAGATTTGCCTCTCCCCTTGTAGGTTCCAGGATTAGCTGCTCCAAGAAGCATTAAGGTGTCAAGAAACTGTATCTCTGCATTTCTTCCTGAGGTGACTAGTTGAAATCCCCCATTATTACTGAGTTTTTTTATTTTTATAGCCTCTCTAATCTCCCTGAGCATTTCACAGTCACTATCACCATCCTGGTCAGGTGGTCAGTAATATATCCCTACTTCTATATTCTTATTATTCAAGTATGGAATTACTATCCACAGGGATTCTATGGTACAGTTTGGTTCATTTAAGATTTTTACTTCATTTGATTCTATGCTTCCTTTCACGTATAGTGCCATTCCCCCACCAGCATGACCTGTTCTGTCCTTGCATATATTTTGTACCCTGGTATTACTGTGTCCCATTGATTATCCTTATTCCACCAAGTTTCTGTGATGCCTATTTTATCTATATCCTCATTTAATACACGGCACTGTAGCTCACCCATCTTATTATTTAGACTTCTACCATTGGTATATAAGCACTTTAAAAACTTTTCACTTTTTAGCTGTCTGCCATTACATGATGTAATTGAATGGGACTTTTTTTTCATTTGACTGTTTCTCATCAGATCCTACCTGTATTTTATCATCTTCCATCCCCCTCCTCCTAGGAGGTAGAGAATCTCCATTAATAGATCCTCTCCTAAGGGATGTGTCTATATGAAACACGTGCTCCTCTGCACCTGTTGGCTTTCCCCCAGCCCTTAGTTTAAAAACTGTTCTATGACCTTTTTAATTTTAAGGTTGGTGGTGACTGGATGTCTAACATAGTTAATGCCAGTGATAATGAGGTAGGATCAGAGGCTAAAATAGGGAAAAAAACAAGTTAAAAAAAATCACTTGGACAAGTTAGATGTCTTCAAGTCACCAGAGTCTGATGAAATGCATCCTAGAATACTCAAGGAGCTTACTGAGGAGCTATCTAAGCCATTAGCAATTATCTTTGAAAAGTCATGGAAGATGGGACAGATTCCAGAAGACTGGAAAACGGCACAATATTTGCCCATCTATAAAAAGGGAAATGACAACCTGGGGAATTACAGAGCAATCAGTTTAAGTTCAGTACCCTGAAAGAAAATGGAGCAAATAATTAACTAATCAATTTGCAAACACCTCTCAAAGAAAGCTATCAGGTTGGTTTGACATGATGTGTTCTTGACAAATCCATGCTTCTAGAGGATATAGGACAGAGATGAGAAAATAAATAAATACCAAAGATGGCATCCCCTGTAGAAAATTGTACGTCAATGTTTTGGCAGGCTGTCTCCAAATGCCTTTTTTAAATATGGGGTAGAAGCCTCCTGCACGACAGTACACTGATAAACTGTTTCAATTATGCAAAGTTAATTACCTCAGCCTTATTTAACTATACATTCTTTCATAGAAATTTAAAATGGAGATAATTGTTCATATCCAACTATAAAACTCAGCTCATTTTTAATGACAATATGCCTAAAACTATATCCAGAAATTGGGACTTATTTATTCTAGAGAACTCTCTTGAGGAACAGGCTATGAGTGACTAAGCTCAGGAACTCCGAGTTTATAGTATATATGTATACATCAAAATCTGCTTTAATATTATTTCCAGTTATTCTTACACTAAATACACAGCCAACACAATGCTGAAAAACAAACTACATGCTTGGAATATTAAGGGATTTAAGAAAAGCAGTATGGCTCAGGACTCAAAAGAGTTGTGTCCTATTCCAGCTCTGTTACTGGCCTGCTGCATGGCCCTGGCAAGTCACTTCCCTATCAAGGACATGTGAAATTAAAGATTGGGTAAATCAGGTGCTGGCAGAACCACATGTAACTTGTAGGAAGGATACTTGTCATAATAAACAAGACCTTTTAATGGGGAACTGTAAATGTTTGTACAGAGGCAGTGTTCATAGGTGAAGTACAAGGCCAGCTAATTACTCTGTGTGAAGGGGTGCGACTCACCACTGAAGCACCTCCTGTTGGCTGTCTTGGGAACTAGCTCTGCACCCTCTTCTGGTGGTGTCTTGCCCATCACCTCTGCTTCTGGACCCGTGTCACCCCAAGGACCATGGCATCCTTTTCAGGGCACAGCACTCTGGCTATGTCACACTTGGTTCTCCCCTGTTCCGGGGAAACTGCAGTCAACTGTTCAGCCAATTCCTTCAGTGGAAGCCACAGCCAATTGTCTGGCTACTTCCTCAGTGGAAGAAAGGGACGAGACCTGGCCCACCCATTACTCTGTGTCCCGGCCCTGGGAACTTGTACATGGCAGCTACGTGCTGCGTCCCTTCCAACATCTCTTTACCTTTCCCTGGGCCATTTCCCATGGCCCCCAGTGCCTTCTTTGCCCTTACCTCAGGACTTCAGCCTGCCTGCTTTAGCAGCTAGCCGGGAGCTCCCTCTGGCTACCCTGGTCCCTGCTGGCAGCACTGCTCTGTCCAGGGTGCTGGCACTCCTTCTTCCTGCTAGAAGCCTGACCTTCCCTCCTCAAGCTCCACACAACTCTGCTCTGCCCTGCAGCCCTTCTTATATGAGCCTGTCAGGCCTCCTCTCAGCCCCTTTCTAATTGGCTGCTTCCAGTGCAGGCTCCCTACGGCTGCGTTTAACCCCTTTTCTGCCAGTGAGGGGCAGTTGCCCCATCACACTCTGCATTAATACATGTCCCCATGTGAAGATGAAGGTTTCACAAATATAGTAAATATAGGTAAGAGTCATATTATAGTGATGGAGATTTAGCTATCATTTAGACAATGCAATGAACAGAATCCCATTCAAATAAAGCAAAAGATTTGGAATGCAAAGATCTCTGGAGACATTTGCATCTATTATAAGAGAGACACATTTCACTACCACATGTCAAATATTGATTAAAAGTATTTAATTTTCTCCTCACATCTGTGGGTGTCTTTCAAAATGTAATTCAGCTACAGATAGGAAGTATCACAATTTCAGATCACACTTCAATACATATAGAGGTATCATGGTGTACCTTCTGTGCATGCAACACATGCATTGCATGCCTGAAAATTCACAAAAAAAAATTCTACAAAAATAAGAAAGCCCTGCATGTAATGAATCTGTTCACATAAGATGTCTTCTTGTTTTTCTGGCAAAGCATGCAATGCTCCAAGTTGTATCACATTGCCTAGGCAACATGACTCTGCAGGCAGCTGATTTCCTGACTGGCTGTGCATTGGAAAAAGTAGCTAAGGCATACAAATGAAGAACTGAATCATCTGTGATAGAAGAGAGCTAACAGCATGACCTCTTCATCAGGATGGAAAGTTTAGTGTAAATTGGTCACGAAATCATTTAGTGCAAGAGACTATTCAACAACCACATAAGAAATAAGGACAAAACCAAAATTGGACTTAAAGAGCACTTACTGAAAAGCAGGAAAAGAGTTGAAATGGTATGTCAGTGAAGCACTGTGGTGTACCAATGTGAATGGAACTGCGGGTGTGCAGAATCAAGCAAGCTATACTGTTGGCCCTGTCTACTTCTTATTAAATGAAAAGAAGATGTGGAATAAGGCAAGATACAATGACCTAAATAACTTGTATAATGCCTGCAGACATCCTGAAACTAGCTGGCAAAACCTAGCAACCTGTATACAGTTATGAACATTTGGACAGGCTCCCACTGATCTTCAGTTAGATGGGCAACACAGAATTGCTGTGAGGCAATACAATGAAAAAAATTGTGAGAATTGGGCAATTTTGCAAAGATTAAATCTTGTTGTATGTCATCTTGGAGAACAAGAGCTGGGCATAACTCCCTGAATCAGGGCAATTATGGAGAAACCTTAGAATAAGTTCAATGCTTTATTCAAGCAGCATTTGTAAATTTCTAATGTTTTTTCTGCAACATGGAACAGAATTCAGAATGACCTTGTTGAAGCAGTAAGAAATGCCCAACTAAATGCCATTGCCAAATAAATTGAGAAAGTACCATTTGTTGCTTGATAAAACTTCAGCTATTGCCAATAAGCCTTAGCTTTCGACTGTACTGCATTATGTGACCAAGAATGGCGATGCTACAGAATGCTTTGTTGGTTTTACTGAAGTTAGTAACAGTTTAACTACAGCTGACCTTTGCCAGCATGCTGAAATCGTGTTCCAGAAGTTTAAATCTGGTGATAAATTAGTAGCTCAGACATATGATAGTACAGCAATAATAGCAGGTGATGTAAGTAGGCTTCAGAAATGTGTTTGTGAAAAGTTCCCTCGTGCAATTTTTGTCCATCGCTGTGCTCATATTTTAAATCTTGTCCTCAGTTTTGCGGCAAACAGTATCAGAGAATGTAAGATTTTCTTCAAAAATTTAGAAGGAATATCTGCCTTTTTCTCTCTATCTCCAAGTGGGCCTAACTTCTTCAAAACATAGTTGAACAGAGAGTGCCTTCTGTTTGCACCACAAAGTGGAATTTTCATTCAAGTCTTCTACAAATTGTTAAGCAGAATAGAAAAGCTCTGATCAAACTTTTAAAAAGTGTTGCACAAAATCCAGCTGTCTTTTTCCTCAGCCAATGGTTTTCTGACCATACTTGATGATTTTCAGTTTTTGTTTCTCCTTTGCCTCTGCAACAAAATCCTTAAAGTGACAGAAGTGGTGTTTGACATTCTTCAAAGCAGGATGTACAACACTGGGTTTTGTATTCAGCAGATTTTGAGACATTAGATAAAATTTACCAAAAGTGACAAACTTTTGATGAGTTTGGAAAGAGGAGTCAGAGCTAGGTACATATGAACCTTGGGAAAAAGAGCAAGGGAAGGCCAAGCAACATATATGTGTCTCTTCTTTGAGGTTATTGACAATATCAGTGAATAGCTATCAGTATGATTTGGGAGTGGAGAGAAAATTAAATGTGTCCATATGCTGAATCCAAAAAGATTCAAGGAGCTCCAGACATATTTTTGGGTTGATATTCTTGAATCTCTGATAGGATCTTATCTGAATATTTTTTTACATTAGCTGGTTGCGTCCCAAATGGTGTGAGCTCTGTACAGCTCAGAACAGCTGCAAAGGAAAGGTTCATTTGAAACTATTTATATGCTGGATTTACATACTTGTTTCTCTAAAGTCAACAAGTTGGCTGCATTAATTCTGACTATTTCCTACTCTTCAGCCACAGTGGCAAGGTCTTTTTCAACTTTAACGTGCATTAAAACATTCACATGAAATGCCCAGGGAGCTGAACACCTGTCCAACTTGGCTTTACTTAATATTAAAAAGGAACTGATTAGGTATCTGCTTAGCTTATCAGATTTCTATAACTTGGTCACCAAGGAGCTTCTCAAAAAAGATAGAAGAATGGATTTTCAATTTCAATAGAAAGATTAGGTAATCATATATTTGTATATGCTCAGCTATCACTACATTTGACTATTAGTATTTGCCAAAATGAATGCACTAAGTTTATTAATTGCTATGTGTGTATTTGAAAAACATCTTTTTATCTATCAGCTAAAAAATGTTTGCATGACTTACTAAAAAATATATCATGGCACACCATTGGGAGGTATAGACAAGAATTCAGGTCTTCAAACTATCCAATGGAGATTTAATAATGTGCTTTGCCATCATAAAAGCATGTAACTATTAAAAAAGAAACAGTAAATGTATATTTAGAAACTAAATACAGAGATTCAATCCCCCCACTCACTGCTTTGGAAGACAATGAAACTAGTGCTTCAGGAATATGTAGTTTCCTATTCAGCTTAGCATGAGAAAAAGAAAAGATCAAAACAAACTGATTTAGATATTTTGTACACATAGAGAAACAGAAAATGTTATTTTTTAAAAAATTAAGCAAAATATTTTGAGTGGGGAAATAAACTGGGGAAAATGTTGGCTAAATTTATTTAAAGAGATCTAAATCTACAACATATATTAAAAGCTTAAAGATATCCATGACAGTCAATTAATTATGAAATATATAGGCATAGAAGAAAAATTCCAAACATATTATGAAGAACCTTTTACTAGTGAAAATAGATTAAAGTGACCCACAAGCTGATTAATCAATCACCCAAATTACCTAAAGTTACAAAATAAATTAGGGTTTTTAAGGAAATTCTATTAGAAAGGTATAGAACATGAAATAGAAAAGTTATTAAATAACGAAGGCAGGAAAGGCCCCTAAACCAGATGGCCTGACCGAGAAGTTACGTAGGAGCTCCAAGAAAGGAACTTATTTATTAAATATATTTTTTTTTAAATTGCCTCTTTTCTTAAAAAGAATGTAAAATGATAAGTACACCAAATCTAAAGAAATATTCACAACTATGTTTTTTATCAATAGCAGTTGTCACAGGGAGATTAATTACTTTAAAGGAAATGCACCCCTGTGACAGAGTAGGACCACCCAGCTGGGCTTGATGAAGGACACCTAATATTAATGAAAGGAAGGAAAAGAAGCTACTGGGTCGAGGGGAATGGAGAAGGGAAATCTCTCTGCAGGCCCTGGCTCTGGGAGCAGAGAGGCACAGGCAGAAGCACACGATGGGCTGGAGAAGAAGACTGCAGAAAGACTGTAGACTCCTGAATGGGCCCCTGGGTCTAGGGATGAAATGTGAATGGAAGTGTCTTGATATAATTGGGAGAAGGCCCAACTATAAATAAGAGAAACAGCCTGTAGACCAAGAGAGTCTTAGCAGATTGAATATAGCTAAGGCTAAGATTTTGTCATGGTTATTTTTAGTAAAAGTCATGGACAGGTCACAGGCAATAAACAAAAATTCACAGAAGCCATGACCAGTCTGTGACTTTTGCTGCTGTGGCTCCATGGTTTCCCCTGCCACCATGGTGACTGGGAGCTGTAGGGTTCCCCCTCCTCCCCCCTGCAAGGCTGTCCCCAGTCAGTGCACTCCAAGGAGACTGCTGCCTGTAGCTGGAAACCGGCAGGGGGACCCTGAGGAAGCTGTCACCTGTCACTGGAACCCTGCCAGGGCCCCACTGGCTGCCATCTCCAGTCCCGCAGACCCAGGGGCTGAAGAAGAAAATGTCACAGAGGTCTTTGGAAGTCACAGCTTCCATGACTTCCGTGACCTCCGTGACACAAATGTAGCTTTAATTATAGCACAACCCTTGACTGAAGAAAGGAACTTTGGGGAGAAAAGCAGGTAAAGGACTACCTGATGTAGCTGAATTTGCTTTCTTTTACCATTGGACAATAAAGTGACAGCCTGAGGAAAAGTCATCCAGCAGGACTTAAGGTGTGGTTTCTGTTCTACTGGAGTGGGAGGCAGGATGGACTGGTAACAAGAGGGGGAACTTAGATCCAGAACACTTGCAGTGTTGTGACCGGCCAGGAGGAGACATTCAGTGATAGCGAACCTGTGACAGCAAATTTTTTAATAATATAGAATCAAAAATACTGTGAGTTTGACCAGAGGATTCAAAAGCATATTCTTTATTGTAATGAACAAAGATCAGATTGGGAGATTGTTTAATAGAATCAAATCTCTAATAAAAATAGTTTAGTATTATAGTCTTGATAGCTATAGAAAAAAGCATTTGATTGTGTGGAGTGACATATTTCATCATATGCACAGTAGTATTTTCAAAGAATTATGTGATGTCAATAAGGAGAAGACACTATTTCCTACACACAAATCAAACATTCCACACTAGTTTGATGTTGAAGTAGACAGACCACAGTACAAAAGTCTCACTGATACCAACAGTACAGAGTCACCATGCTTCCACAAGAGGTAATAAATTACTCATCCATGGCACCTGTAATTTCCCCAAATACAGCCAACGATTATCGTAACCTGTTGTCAATTATTACCATGAGGAACATCACAGGAATAACAATGAAAATACAAATCCTATTCCACACAAATTTGAGTATGTCTGGCTTCTTAATAATCACAAATATCAGAGGGATAGCTGTGTTAGAGTCAAGTATCAGAGGGGTAGCCGTGTTAGTCTGGATCTGTAAAAGCAGCAAAGAGTCCTGTGGCACCTTATAGACTAACAGACGTTTTGGAGCATGAGTTTTCGTGGGTGAATACCCACTTCATTGGATGCACGTGTTAGTGTGGATTTGTAAAGCAGCAAAGAGTCCTGTGGCACCTTATAGACTAACAGACGTATTGGAGCATGAGCTTTCGTGGGTGAATACCCATTTCATCGGTGGGTATTCACCCACGAAGCTCATGCTCCAATACGTCTGTTAGTCTATAAGGTGCCACAGGACTCTTTGCTGTTTTTAATAATCACAGTTTACTAGTTTGCTCTTGTAATGGTTGTGACGGTGCACTCCATAAGATTTTATGAAAATATGCTAATAAGTGTGAATTTAATGTAACTGGAATATGCTTCATTGTAAGGTATCATTACAAAGCTTATAATCTACCGAGTGTGGGCCATTAATGGTGGTTTCAAATCTTGATGGCTCCCATCAACTAGTGTATGAGGAGATTTTGGCAAAGCAGTAAAGTGCCTGAAACCACTACTGCTTATTGCTAAAAGCAGCCAAGTCAGCAGGCCATAAAATGGCCATGCAGCAGGCTTAGCTTAACCAAGGCAGGAGGGGAGGGGGGTTTGCGTGCCATAGAAGGGGAAGCTTGACCCCGCATCCTTCCTGATAAGAATTGTGTTGAAGTTGCTGATACATGCATTTTAGAAGAGCAGGATGTTCCCTCAGGAATGTGTCTGTTAGGACCTCAAGGCTGCAAACTCTGGGAAAAACCCACACCTGGTTAATCAATAATCAGAAGAAACCTCTTGCTGGACCATTGTAAGTGCTTGCTTAACAGGTTTTCTTTAAGGGACATGCCATTGTATTATAAATAAGGGGGGAAAGTTTGAGGTAGGGGGGACTCTTCAAGTCTGGATTCTTTCCTTCTGGATGAATCTTGTATTCCCCACTGGTAGCCACTGTGCCACTCAAGAGCAACACTCAGCTTCGGTAATTATCAAGGGTTGGAGGAGTTTTACTAACCTGTTGTGGACGTGTGTAAGTGCTTGAGACAAAGTAAAGTTTAGCTTTAAGTGAAAGCACTCTTGTGTCATCCTGTTTGTGCTAGCCATCTATTGGTTGGATGGCCATGTCTCCCCTGATTTATTTCCTGACACCACCTCGCACAGAGTAAAACTTACCAAGAGCTTTGGGTTGAAAGAACCCTGGGTAACACTAGGACAATTTACTATAGATGGCTCTGTTTACTTGCAAGCCTTCCTGTGAGTCAGGCTGGGAAGAACGAAGTCTTGGGGGGTCTCACAGGACATGTGACCATGTCACCTGGTGCTGGAATCCATCTTAAATCTGGGACTTTTCCATTTAGAAGGAGGGGTGGGAACCCAAAGAGACAAAAGATTCCTGCCTTGTGCCAAAGCTATATAAGGGGGGCAGTCATGAGGAATCCCCTAGCTACCACTTGAGCTGGAACAAGGACTGTACGAGGGGAAAGGATTGGGCCCAGACTAGGAAGGTGTCCAGTCTGTGAAAGAAGCTTATTGAAACATCTCTGAGGGTGAGATTTTATCTGTATTCAGCTTCTTACTGTATTAGGCTTAGATTTGCGTGTTTTATTTTATTTTGCTTGGTAATTCACTTTGTTCTGGCTGTTATTACATGGAACCACTTGCATCCTACTTTTTATATTTAATAAAATCACTTTTTACTTATTAATTAACCCAGAGTAAGTATTAATACTTGGGGGGGGGCAAACAGCTGTGTATATCTCTCTATAGTGTTATGAATGGCAAACAATTTATGAGTTTAAAATTGATTTATTTGGGGTTTGGACCCCATTGGGAGCTGGGTATCTGAGTGCTGGAGACAGGCACACTTCTTAAGCTGTTTTCAGTTAAGCCTGCAGCTTGTGGGGGACATGGTTCAGACCCTGGGTCTGGGTTTGCAGCAGGCAAGCCTGTCTGGCTCAAACGAGGCACGGCACTGAAGTCCCAAGCTGGCAGGGAAAACAGGCTCAGAGGTAGTATAGGCACATCAGGTGCCAGTCCCAAAGGGGTTTCTGTGATTCAACCCATCACAATGGTGTCTATATAAAACTTATAGTCTTTGGCTTTGGATCTTTCTAGATGGACTGCTCTAGCAAACACCAGAAGAGTACTCATGTAGTACTTATGTAGCCAAGAGCCTCTGCCACATTTTGGCTGTAGAGTCCACCAAGGAAACATCCAAGATGACAACCATGACCTACTATCTGTTACTTCAGGCATTTGTTTGGTTGTCATTTTTTTCTTTTCTCCGAACCCATCAGCCCTTGTGCAAGTCATCACTGCTAAAGAATCATATAGGTGTGCTGAGCACATAATCATGTAAATGTGGTAGCATATTTCTGTGCAGATGCCCTGTGAAGAGTGCTTATTATTCCACAAGTCATAATTGGAAAGTGTGTAAAACAAGTTCCCTCTTAAGTTTGCTCCCTGACCACAGACCACTAATGAGACAAGATCACTCTGAAGGTCATAATGCTCTTAGTTTCTCTTGCACAATGACCGTTTTCCTACTAATATGGAATAAAATGAGCAATGACCATGATAATATATCACTGCCTCTGAAATTATTAGAATATTTATGTTCTTCTTTGGGTACATCTACACTACGGGATTATTCCAATTTTACATAAACCGGTTTAGTAAAACAGATTGTATAAAGTCGAGTGCACGCGGCCACACTAAGCACATTAATTTGGTGGTGTGCATCCATGGTCCGAGGCTAGCATCAATTTCTGGAGCATTGCACTGTGGGTAGCTATTCCGTAGCTATCCCATAGTTCCTGCAGTCTCCCCCGCCCCTTGGAATTCTGGGTTGAGATCCCAGTGCCTGATGGGGCAAAAATCATTGTCGCGGGTGGTTCTGGGTAAATGTCATCAGTCATTCCTTCCTCTGGGAAAGCAACAGCAGACAATCATGTCGCACCCTTTTTCCCTGGATTGCCCTGGCAGACGCCATAGCATGGCAACCATGGAGCCTGTTTTGCCTTTTACTGTCACCGTATGTGTACTGGATGCCGCTGACAGAGGCGATACAGCAGCGCTACACAGCAGCATTCATTTGCTTTTGCATGATAGCAGAGACGGTTATCAGTCATTCTGTACCGTCTGCTGCCATTGTAAATTGGCAATGAGATGACGGTTATCAGTCCTTCTGTACTGTACTGTCTGCTGCTGTCATGGGTGCCTCTGGCTGAGGTCGGCCGGGGACGCAAAAGACAAAAATGCCTTGTACCATCTACTGGGAATGACCGGGAGTCATTCCTACTTTTACCCAGGTGCCCCCGGCCGACCTCACCTGAGGCCAGCCAGGAGCACTCATGGGCTGATGACGAGGACGGATACCAGTCCTTCTGCACTGTACCATCTGCCACCAGGCTGATGATGACGATGGATAGCAGTCATATTGTGCCATCTGCCACCAGGGATGGGGGGAGAGGATGCTGCAGTTCACTGCTGCAGCATCGCGTCTACCAGCAGCATTCAGTAGACATAGGGTGACATTTAAAAAAGTCAAGAGATTATTTTTTTCCCTTTTCCTTCTGGGGTTGGGGGCTGGGGGTAAATTGACGAGCTATGCCCTGAACCACTCCGGACAATGTGTTTGACCCTACAGGCATTGGGAGCTCGTCCAAGAATGCAAATGCTTTTCTGAGACTGCAGGAACTGTGGGATAGCTTGAGTCCTCAGTCCCCTCTCCCTCCCTCCATGAGCGTCCATTTGATTCTTTGGCTTTCCATTACGCTTGTCATGCAGCAGTGTACTGAGTCCCTGCTGTGGCCTCTGTCTGGAGATTTTTTTAAAATGCTTTGGAATTTCGTCTTCTGTAACGGAGCTCTGATAGAACAGATTTGTCTGCCCATACAGTGATCACATCCGTACGGTCCATGCTGGAGCTCTTTTTGGATTTGGGACTGCATCGCCACCCGTGCTGATCGGAGCTGGGCAAACAGGAAATGATATTCAAAAGTTCGCAGGGCTTTTCCTGTCTACCTGGCCACTGCATCCGAGTTCAGATTGCTGTCCAGAGCGGTCACAGTGGTGCACTGTGGGATACCGCCCGGAGGCCAATACCGTCGATTTGCGGCCACACTAACCCTAATCTGATATGGTAATACCGATATTAGCGCTACTCCTCTCGTTGGGGAGGAGTACAGAAACCGGTTTAAAGAGCCCTTTATATCGATATAAAGGGCCTCTTAATGTGGACGGGTGCGGCGTTAAATCGGTTTAACGCTCCTAAAATCGGTTTAAATGCGTAGTGTAGACCAGGCCTTTGAGTAATTATTCCTATAGATGTTCCAAGTGTGTGAACACCCCTTGCTCCTCTGATTGGAGATTTTTGGTAGCAGTGTGCACATGGTCTGCACCCGGGCTCTGAATACACTCATGCACCAACTTGAGGGCAAATAATTCAGGGTGAAGCCACTGTCGCTCCAATTTCTTCTCAAGCGCTTGCAGCCTGAGATAGAGCCTGAGGTGTTTGCTTGGTTAGTGCTTTCCCAAGTTTTAGCTTAGCTACTTCCCTGTCCTATATCATATTTTTACATTGAGGCTGTGGGATAAGTAATGAGAAACACTGAGGTTGTTTTGCTTCTGAGATAAATTAATTATGCTGGATCTGCGTGTAAAGACCTGGCTCTGGGTTTGTTTTCATTAGTTAATTAACTGTAATTAGGAGAAGGAGCTAGACAGGTGTGTCGGATGTTAATTATCCCAACTAGTTACAGTTGTTTCTGTTACCTTAATTAACCAATTGATCATTACCTGATTGCTGAATGAAACTATGTATAAAAGCATGCTGGGATAGAATAAAGGAGAGCTCTGCTTACAATCGCATTTTGGCTGTCAGACTCCGTTCCTGTTCTGTGGTCCAACAAATGGTGACCCCGATGTGATGATTGAAGATAGTGTTGGTGGCCTGAGTTGATAAAAAGAAAAAGAGGGACGCGCCTGAAGTTTCAGCGTCGGGCGTCCGAGAGAGAGAGAGAGAAAAAAAAAAAAAAAAAAAAAAAAAAAGCCGCAGGACGTCCGAAAAAGAAAAGCGCGCCTGAGTGTCAAGCGGCGGCTGCAGGGCGTCCAAAGAAGAAGGACGCATCTGAACAGAGTTGTACGGCTGGGAACCATAAAGCGTCCAAACGGAGAGAAGCACCTGAAGCCCAGTGCCGAGCGGTAAGCTGCAGGGCGTATAAAAAAAAAAAAAAAAAAAAAAAAAAAAAGGGGCACACCTGAATCTAGAGGTGAGCACTAAAAATGGGAGCCGCTGCGTCTGCAGAGGAGAAAATGGTGCATGAAATTCTGACACGCATCACGGAGCGACGGGGAGAAAAGTTCCCCTCTGATGCATTATCCCGCTTACTACAGTGGGGACGTTCAAGGGGACTTTCTGTTTCACCCAATACAATATTTGATAAAACTGTGTGGGAGCGGATGGGCTGTGAACTTTGGAAATCAGTGGCTCAGGGTGACAAGGAAGCCTTCTCCCTGAGTCCAATATGGAAGAAGACAACAGAGATAGTGGAAGCCTTTGCAGCCGAGGCAGGAGTACAGGCGGCTCTCTCAGACCTTTGTCACCCAACGCCCGGAATACCCTCCGTTTTGCCGGTTGGAGCCAGGGATTTTTTTGGTGGTGAGGACACAGTAATACCCTTGGCTTCCGACCCCTTCCCTATGGACGATGTTGCCTCTGCTACGATGCCATTACCCTCCAACGTAGCTATTGGCCCTGATATAATTGATCCTGCTTCGGTCCCGCTACCGCCCGATACACCCGAGCCTATGGAGACAACTTTGCCATATGCACCCCTTTCAAAGCCGTGCCGTATCCACGGGACCTGGGGGTGTCATGAATGCGGGGAAGCAGAGGAGGCTCAGGTGAAACATGTGCCATCACAGCCATGTTCTGATTTTACTCAGTTTACCCGGTCTGATGCTCTTTATGAGGAACTGCAGCGCCAGGGTCGACAACTGCAGGCCATTTTTAACAAATTGGATCAAAAACAAGGTTTTCCAGCTGGATCATCACGGTCAAGTCTTCACGAGTGTTTTCGTCCGACTTGCTCTTCTGCCCCACCTGACCCCGGGGACCCTCCGGACCCAGTACAGCGTTGGCATGGGGTCATAAAGGAAGCCATCCTTGAAGGGCTGACACCTGAGGCCTTTCCAGTAATTACGCCAGACCCTCAACATCCTAATCACCGACAATGGGCCCCTTTGGATTGGAAATTGATCCGTGAGGCACAGAAATCAATTATGGCTTATGGACTAGATAATCTATATGTACAGTCTCTTATTGAACAGGTATTTACGGGCCAGGCGATGTGTCCATATGATGCAATTAAACTAGCTGATCTACTTCTTACACCCACGCAAAAACTGTTGTGGAAAGATGATTGGGCCAAGAGAATCGACTTGGCCCTTGTCCACAATCTGGATCTACCGGACGGTGATCCCCGGCACGTGGCCACTACTGAGATGCTTTTGGGAGCCGGTCGTTTTGCTGACCCACATCTGCAAGCCCGTCTGGACCCCCGAATCCTGCAGCAATCACAGGAACTAGCTTTGGCTGCCTTTAAGGCGGTGCCCCAGATGGGGAAGCCGAACCCGCCCTACGCTAAAATTACTCAAGGCCTATCAGAACCATATTCCACCTTTTTGGATCGTCTCCGAGAAGCTATTGATAGATCCCCTAATCTGACGCCAGAAGCCAGGACTGCAGTTGGCCTTGATCTCGCCACCCAGAATGCGAATCCCACTTGCCGCCGTATCTTAGCTACTTTGCCCAAAACTGCGTCCCTAATGGAAATGATTGAAGCATGTAATAAGGCCACTATGTTTGAGGAGACGGATAAGGCAGCAATTCATGCTGAGGCACAGGCCTCTGCACTAGCCGTGACGTTACGACCTCTGCTCGGGCGACAATGGGGGGCTAAAAGATCGACCCGGCCGGCTGGCCCTTGTTTTAGTTGTGGAAAACCCGGGCACCTCTGGCGGGATTGCCCAATGCAAAATGGGCAGCGAACCTCTGATATGTCATCTAGAGCTGCAACAGGCGCTTGTACACGACGTAATAGGTTTGGGCAGCGAACCTCTGATATGTCTCCTAACTCTACAACTGGTGCTTGTGCACGATGTAATAAGTTCGGACATCATGCCAATGATTGCTGGGCGCGTTACAAGAAAGATGGAACACCGCTGCCGGGAAACGGATCATGGAGCGCCCCTCGGAGGAGCGCGACGATACAAGTACCTCCACCTACCAACCCGGCTGCCTGGAACACCTCACCGGAGCAACCCGTGGCAGTGCCGGAGTGGACCTGGCCACAGCATCAGATGTAGTTCTAGAGACTGATAAAGTTCAAGTTCTTCCTTCTAACACTGATGGCCCATTAGGATTTGGACTAAGTGCTCTTTTGATTGGCCGTTCGTCTACATCAAAACAGGGTATTTTTGTTTTACCTGGCCTTATTGACGCTGATTATACCGGGAACATTGGGATAATGGTACGCGCCCTCTGCCCCCCTGTAACTATAATTGCTGGCACGCGCATTGCTCAACTAATACCCTTCAAGGGATGTGTACCCCGATCGACCCCGATTGATCGTGGGTCCCGAGGATTTGGATCCACTAGCCCTCCCCAAATTGCTTTTGTTATGGACATTACTTCGCGCAAGCCCACCCGTACTGTTCGGCTTCAAGGGTCCGATGGGCGGCAGATTATTCATGACGCCTTGCTGGATACAGGGGCCGATGTGACTATAGTCCCCGCTCGGTTTTGGCCGGAATCTTGGCCCTTGCGGGATGCCGCCACACCGGTGACCGGCATTGGTGGGACTCAATTGACTCGCATTAGTGTAAATTTTATTACCATTTCTGATGTGGAAGATCCGGCCACAAGCGCAAAAGTTCGCCCCTATGTAATGCCGGCTCCGATATGGCTTTTAGGTCGGGACTGTTTAAGTCAGTGGGGCATTGTGTTGCAAAATTCACCTTTTGCTTAGCGGCCACTGAGGGGCGACCGATCCTACAGCTGGAATGGACAACCACCACGCCGGTCTGGGTCGCTCAGTGGCCGCTGCCTAAAGATAAGCTCGCCCGGGTGCATGAACTTGTGCAGGAACAATTGGCTATGGGCCACCTTGAACCTTCTGTTAGCCCTTGGAATACCCCTATTTTTACCATTCCCAAAAAGTCTGGGCATTGGCGTTTGTTACAAGATCTACGCGCTGTCAATGCTGTTATGAAGGATATGGGTGCCCTCCAGCCTGGGCTGCCCACACCTACTATGCTTCCGCATGGATGGCCTCTGCTTGTTGTTGATTTAAAGGACTGCTTTTTTACCATTGCCTTGCATCCCGCGGACCGCGAGAAATTTGCCTTTTCTGTGCCTTCTATAAATAAGGCTGCACCTGCCCGGCGGTATCAATGGACTGTTCTACCACAAGGTATGAAAAATTCTCCTACCATTTGTCAATCTTATGTTGCTTGGGCTATAGCACCCCTGCGATTGGTGCACCCTGATTGGATTATTTATCATTATATGGATGATCTTTTGTTTACTGGCGCCCATTTTGCTGTGGATGCGGCGATTGCTGAAATTGACTCAGTTTTGCGAAAGGCTGGGCTGGTAATTGCTCCAGAAAAACTTCAGCGGCAAGCCCCATATCGGTATCTTGGTATGGAAATTACGGATTCAATTGTACGCCCGCAGAATTTGACCTTTCGGATGGACATTCATAATTTACATGACGTTCAGCGCTTGGTGGGCGATTTGCAGTGGGTTCGCGGTCTTTGTGGTATAACTAATGAGGATCTTGCACCCTTGGTTCAACTGCTTCAAGGTGGACGTGCTCCGGATGAACCTCGCTCTCTGCAGAATCAGCACCAGGTTGCCTTACGAAATATTGCAGATAAACTTGAACACGTTATTCGGGGCGTATTTATCCGGACTTGCCCATTTTTTTGGCAATTTTTTCCAAAGATGCCTCTTTGGAAGCTTTACTTTTTCAATGGCATGAGGCCCTTTCCGATCCACTGGTGGGCATTGAATGGCTTTTTCCACCTTCGCACTATACCACAACTGTGACTACGCGGCTTGATGCGATTGCTCACCTCATTTCTATGGCCCGATGCCGTTTGCTGGCCATTGCAGGTATTGACCCTCATACCATTTATTTGCCCTTTGATGATGTTACTGTGACTCAGTTGCTTGCTACTCACCTTTCTTTTGTACTTGCCACCATGGATTACGCCGGTTACTTTAGTAGCCATTTTCCCTCACACCGAATTTTTGCTACCACGCTTCCTCTGGAAAAAGCCCTAATGTTGCGATCTAGTCCAGTTGCTGGTCTCACCGTTTTCACCGATGCCAGCGGCAGTGCCCAGCGTGCAGGACTTCTTTGGTTTATTGACGGCCATTGGCATCACGAGTTTGTTCTTGCTGAAGGCTCCCTGCAGGTTCTAGAGCTTCGTGCTATTGTTCGCACTTTTGAAAAATGGCCCGATACCCCTTTGAATATTGTCAGTGACTCTCTGTATGCTGTAGGTGTGCTTCAGCGTTTAGAACGCTCCCTGTTGGGCCGTGTTACGAATTCTGTTTTATGGACTGCTCTTCTTCAGTTATGGCATCTCTTAAATGCTCGACGGTGCCCTTATTTTGTTATGCATATTAGGAGCCACTCTGGATTACAAGATGGTCTTGCCGAGGGCAATGCGCTGATTGATCAGTTAGTTGGCGTTGCCCATGTTCCGAATTCATTTGCCCAGGCACGGATTTCCCATGAATTTTTTCATCAGTCTGCCCGTGCTTTAGCACGTCAGTTTGCGATTTCTATTACTGACGCTCGTGCTATCGTGGCCTCCTGCCCTGATTGTCAACAGCATGTATTGCCCCTTGTATCTGGTGTTAATCCCCGTGGCCTATTGTCACTTCAAGTTTGGCAGTCTGATGTTACCACATTTGCTGAGTTCGGCACCTTGCGCAATATTCATGTTACCATTGATACCTTTTCTGGCTTTACTTGGGCGACAGCTATGGCCTCTACTAGCTCTCGTGATGTGATTAAGCATTGGCAAGCATGCTTTGCCGTGATGGGGGTTCCTGCCCTCATTAAGACTGATAATGGCGGGGGTTATGTTTCTCATCGCACTGCCCAGTTTCTTTCCCACTGGGGTGTGCAGCATTCTACGGGTGTACCTGGCAATTCTACTGGGCAAGCTATTATTGAGCGTGCTCACGCCTCTTTGAAGGCGCTCCTCTTAAGACAAAAAGGGGGGATTCGTAGTGAACGGGCAGACGCTTTGGACAAGACGCCTGCCGCTCGCTTACTGAAAGCTCTTTATGTACTTAACTGGTTACATGTTGGTAAAAACAACCAGGTGCCCCCTGCAATTAAACATATCAGCGGGATGACTGGGGAAGAGCAGGGTATGGCCCCCCGACCCTTGGTCAAGTGGTTTGATTATCAGCAGCAAATATGGAAAGGACCAGTTGACTTGCTAACATGGGGCAGGGGTTATGCGTGTGTTGCCACTGATGCAGGTCCCAGGTGGATACCAGCGAAGTGGGTCCGGCCTTGGCTGCGTCCTCCGGAGCGACGGCAGGCAGATGCGGAGGAGCCTCACGAGACGCGCTCAGACGTCGCGGAACCAGAGCCCCCGGAGGAGAGCTGTTTGTTAGCTTTGCCAGGACTTTTTCAGTCTGATCCTCCGTGAATCAGTTACTCGCTTGGAATGATATTTGTGTCTGAAAGAAAATTTGTGTGGCTATATAGGTATTTAGTGTACCATGATGTTTTGTGTTCTCTGTTATGTTTTGTGTTGTCTGTTTTCTGGCCAGAATCGTTGTCGTGTTGTCATGTGGTTTGATGTGTCTTTCTTAAAGACCCCCCACCCTCAGTGTCAGCTTGATCACCTGACAGCTGAGGGATACAATCCAAAAAAAAAAAAAAAAAAAAAAAAAAAAGGGAGGGGGGGGTTTGCAGAATTTTTCTCATCTTCTGTTTATTGTGTCTTTGTTTTGTTCGTTTGATGTTTTTTGGAATTATGCCAAGGATTGTATGGTCATACAGGTTGATTTTATTAATCCTTATTTTTTTTTGTGTGATAGGTTATAGCGTTATGTTATTATGAGTTGGGAATGTTTCCTCTCTCTTTTTTCTTTTTGATTTTGAATAAAGGGGGGAGATGTGGGATAAGTAATGAGAAACACTGAGGTTGTTTTGCTTCTGAGATAAATTAATTATGCTGGATCTGCGTGTAAAGACCTGGCTCTGGGTTTGTTTTCATTAGTTAATTAACTGTAATTAGGAGAAGGAGCTAGACAGGTGTGTCGGATGTTAATTATCCCAACTAGTTACAGTTGTTTCTGTTACCTTAATTAACCAATTGATCATTACCTGATTGCTGAATGAAACTATGTATAAAAGCATGCTGGGATAGAATAAAGGAGAGCTCTGCTTACAATCGCATTTTGGCTGTCAGACTCCGTTCCTGTTCTGTGGTCCAACATGAGGCTTTCTTGATTTATTCACAATTGTGTGTATTTTGGGGGCGCTCCCACCACCCTCCCATCCTTTTGCAGTCATGGCTCACCACCACCCCCTACTGTTTTTAACTTTTGGACAGTATGCCAACCCCCACAAGTTTAAACTCTGCCATACCTTCACAGGATCTGTTTCCCTAAGTGATGTTCATTCCAGATGTCTCCACTGTCCAGAGGACACACATATCCTGTCAAAGTACAAGATCTGCATCAGATTCAGAAGCAGACAGAGGAAACTGAGGGAAGATAAGGGTAAGTTTCTCCTGATGGTTTGTTTGATGAGTCCTTTCTTTGACTCAGGGCTTGACAAATAACACATTTTTCAAAGTTTATGGAGAGTCTCTTTTCTCTTTGATGTAGGTTTGTATCTCTTTTGGAGGTTTGTATCCTCCACGTCTTCATGTGCTAGAACTTACATGTAGGGGTTGTCAGGTTCTGGGCTGCAATCCAGACCAGTGAGGAGTTGTGTTACTACATGCCCTGTAATCCTAAATGCTTCAGAAGGCTCTGCTGCAGTAGTTATATTGTCTGGACACTCCCTGCCAGCATACAAGCCAGCATGGAGTGTCTGTGGGTTAAGCAGCTCTGATTCAGCAATTCTGATTCCAGCAGCCTCCACAAACTATAAGTGCACTCATTTTATTGAATATTTGCCTCAGGAACAAAGGGATCAGATGCTCCAGGAGCTCATCACTAAAGACCAACTAGTTGTTAATGCCTCATTACAGGTTTCTGGGATGCAGCAGACCTGGCCTCCTGATCTATTGCAGCAGCCATGGTGATGGATCACAAGTCCTAGTAACAGTCCTCTGGAATTCATAGATAGTCCAGAATACAGTGGAGGATCTTCTGCTTGAGGGCCACAAGTTCTTCACTACCACCATGGATGAACCTTCCACTCCTGAAAGGCTTCCAGAGTGACTTTTCAATGTTTCAGAATCTGTACTCCTGCAACTAAAAGAAGTTACAGCAGATCACAAACAGCCCACAGTTCCCACCTAGTCCAGTTCCCAACTCCCAGCATATCACCGGGCTGAAGAACCACATAAGAAAAGACCTAGATTCCAAAGGAAGAGACCATCAATTTCTACATCTGTGACTATCCAGCCATCAACCTCTACTAAAAGACCATTTTAATATGTCAGATGAGAGCTACAAATCACTCTGCCACTTGAATCTTATGCTGTTTCACCTTTCTACTTCCCACCACCTGGGGACTGACCTCAAACACTCCTGGGAATGATTGCTACAGAAGGATGGGTGCTAGAAGTCATCACATCAGACTACGCCATTCACTTCAGTTCCATCCTTCTCCATCACCCATCTCTTTTCAGGGACCCATTTCACAAAGATCTCTTAGGTCAAGAAGGAGAATCTCTCCTGCAACATAGTGCTGTGGAAGCAGTTCCCTCTTACATAGGGCAAGGGCTCCACTCCAGATACTTTCTAGTATCCAAGAAGAAAAGGGGGGTTGTGATGGGATGTACCAGGCCCTTTGAGGCCCTCTGGAAGGCCCAACTGTCCTACTATACCTTGCTCCAGAAAAAAGGGCAGTAGAGCTGGGTCCTCCAAACTGCCTAGAAAGGCTGCAGGGTAGGCAGCCAATCAGAGCCTTGCAGGCTCTTTTAAAAGGAGTTGCAGGGCCTGGACAGCTCAGATGCTGGCTGAAGCCAGAGGAAGAAGTATGGTGTTCCTGGCTGGTTGAGAAAGCTTCAGCAGCTAGACAGAGCAGTTGCTGGCTGGGACTAGGAACGCTGAGAGACTCCATTGGCAAAGAGGCTGGGAAGAAACCCTGCTCAAGTAGGGATAAGACTGTGAAGATCTCCAGGCACAGAGGCCTGGGAGAGAGAGCCATGACAAAAAGGGCCAGAGACTGTTATAACCTCTCTCGGTGAAGAGGTCTGAGAGAAAGAACCCTGAGAGAACAGGGCAGAGATCGTTACAGACTCTCTAGACAAGGAGGCCTGGACAGGCCCTTATTAAACAGGGAACAGGCCAAAGACCATAGAAGGTGATGGGACAGAGTGGGAAGCATTCCCAGGGAATGCAACAAATAGACATTAGTGAAGGAAGCAGCATGTGGCTGCTAGTTGTAGAGTTCCTGGGTTGGGACCCAGAGTAGTGAGGGGGCCTGGGTCCCCCCACCAGTCACAGGCAGAGTGGCCAAAGGCCAAGGAGGTGACAAGTTTTGTTTGGAACCCGAGAAGGAGACAAGTTTCATTTGGAACTTGAGAAAGAGACTAGTGCTTAAACAGGCCCAGAGACGAGACTGAGGACCTTGGGAAGGGCCAACGGTTTGTTGGACTGTGTTACCTCAGAAGGGGTTGTTTTGTTTATTTCACATACAGACTATGAGTGACTCGACTGGAGGGCTGAGTCACTGAAGACCTACTGCAAAGCAGAGAGTGCAGGCATGCACCCAGCCAGCAGGAGATGCTCACGAGAGGCAAGTGGCCACACCATTACAGAGATGGAGACCAATCTTGGACCTCAAAACACTGAACACATTTATTCAGACACAGATGTTCAGGATGGTAACCCAAGCAGCAATAATACCATCTCTAGATCCAGAGGACTGGTTTGTGGCCCTCAACCTCCATAATGCATACTTTCATGTAGCAATTTATAAGCTCACAAATGCTTTCTACAGTTTGTGGTCAGCCACGAACATTATCAGTATTGGATACTTCAGCCCTTTGATTGCCCCAATGGTCTTCACAAAGGTTCTGTTGGTGGTGGTGTCATAATTCCATAACGAGCAGGTCATTTTTCTACCTGTCTTCTTCCCAAAACCCCACAAGACCTCCGAGGAACATCATCTTCATATGTTGGATGTTAGGTGGGCCTTCGCCTTTTATAGTGAAAGAACTAAGCTCTTTCACAAGTACACACAACTCTTTGTAGCAGTAGCAGAAAGATTGAGAGAGCTTCCTGTGCCACCCCAAAGAATCTCATCCTGGATAACCATCCTGTATCTGAGCTTGCTACAAGCAGGTGGATGTTCCACCTCCCAGCTATCATGACCGCTCATTCCTCAGCAGCCCAGGCTTCATCAGCAGTATTCCTTGAGGAGGTACCGATTCAGGATGTCTGCAGGGCTGCAACCTGGCCATCAGTGCATACCTTCACATCCCACTATACCATCATCCAACAGGCCCAAGATGACACCAGTGTTATAGTCAGCACATCCATGAAATCTGAGCCCTCCTCCGAGGGTACTGCTTGTGAGTCACCTAGCATGGAATGGACATGAGCAAGCACTCAAAGAAGAAAAAAGGATTACTAACTTTTCATAACTGTTGTTCTTCAAGATGTGTTGCTCATATCCATTCCGTGACCCATCCTCCTACCTACCTACCTGTTGGCATCACCGGCAAGAAGGAACTGAGAGGGTGCGGGGCCATCAGCACCCCTTATAGTAGTATATATGTGTGCGACTCCAGAGGGCACAAGAATTGGCCCTACAGATACCACTAAGGGGAAAATCTCTGGCAACAGTGCACACGGCATGTACACAGCTAACATGGAATGGACTTGAGCAACACATCTCAAAGAACAACAGTTACAAAAGGTTAATCATTTTTTTTAAGATTGCTGTCAGTGCTCTGATCGCCATGTGCAGTGTCCTATCACTTACACCATTCCAACTGTATGACATTACCGTATTGGGTACTTGTACACCTATGCTAAGGGATTTATGTTTATGTTTTAATTTAAGTTTAGATTAATTGTATTAGAAATGATTGGTTACACTAAATAAAGAAAACACTTTGTTTTAGAAAAGTACTGCCTGGGTGTCAATCCTTTGAGCGGAAGGCTATATCCATGTTCTCCCAGGGGTGAACAGTTCTAGTCTGTTCTGAGGAGTTTCATGAAGGGCATAGGGAGATCCTTGGTAAATGCTGGCAATTTCTCTAAGGCAGGCCCCCTCCTTTCACCTTGCCAGAATAGATTAATAGGTAACAATTTGGGAACCCAGAATTAAGCGACAGAAAACCTACTCTGGGACCCCAGAGTCTTGTATTTGAGGTAACAGTACCATCTTTGGGGAGTGTATTTATATCACTATTTGTGTTGGGATGTTCTGGTACTGCTCCTCTGGAATGTGTTTACATGAATACCTAGTACTTCTTAGGAATATCTGTGTTTTAGCAACGCCAGCTATATTCTTGCCAAGTTCATGTTCCGGACAGTTAACTTGTAAGCAGGCTTTTGTTTTATAGCAGAACCTGACTTTTGCTCATAGCCTGATGTTTGCTGACTTTAGTTCAGGCTTCAGGCCTTTTACCAGGCCCCATGCTTCAGGCTTTTTCTTTCTACTGAACTACCCAAAAAGAGTATTTAGAATATAATCTTGAAAATGTTGGAATCATACCAAGTTCAAGACATTTATGGAAACTCTATTTGCCAAGAGTATATGAAAATCATGTAAACAAAATTAAAGAACAGCTGAAGTCTTGTGACAGGATTAGCATTGACCCTGGCGAGATCTTGGATGCAGATGACAAATATGTTCTCAACATATTGGCTATTTTAAGCAAACCAGAATATGAATGTGAATTGAAGTTAAACATGATTCTTTTGAACTGTGTAGTTTTGACCTTTAAGACTATTAGCCAAGCAATATGGGGAACACTGGATAAATATGAGGTTTCCTTTGACCAGATCACAGCTTTTGTGTCATGCACTGTGACATATATGGAAAAGGCCTGGGAGCAGAGCATGAAGCCATTGTTTCTGAATGCTGTGCATGTGACATGTGCTACTCACCTGTTAAACTGAGTTGACATGGCATGAAAAGCTTGAAAAAGTAAATTATCTGGTTGTCCTAGTGAAATGAGCATTTACAATTGGCCCAGCACATAAAGCTCACATCTGTATGCCATTCCACCCATTCTAGTAATAACGCACTGAGAGAGCTGGTGTAATACTCCCTGGTTTCACTTAGCCCACACAGAGGACTACTTTTCCTTTTATTAAGGAGCGAGGGTTCACACAAGCTGTTTGTACAATGTAGATGTCATTGAAACTGGGAATGGGCGACAGGATGGATCACTTGATGATTACCTTCTTCTGTTCATTCCCTCTGGGGCACCTGGCATTAGCCACTGTCAAAAGACAGGATATTGGGCTAGACGGACCTTTGGTCTGACCCAATATGGCCGTTCTTATGTTCTTATATGTGCTTATGTTCTTATGATTTGTGTCAATCTCCAGAAGTCCTTGAACAGCTGAACATCTTAAAGAAATATGCACCTCCTGTCATGCATGCCTTGACAAAATATGATGAATCTGTGATACTTTCACATATTGTGACCAATGACATGTATGATCTCATAATGTGGGCAAATAACAGTGTTGACGAATGTGAGTATGCGATGAGCAGAGAAGCACGCTTTAACCACACTGAAAAAAATGAAACATACATGCAGTGCAACTCTGCTTCCAGATTTGTCAACTTGCAGTAGCATTTTCAATTTGACCCAAATCAAGTGGGTACTTAACCCAAATCCAGCAAAATATGTCATCATATCTGAGAAAGAAGTTTACTAGGCTATTCCACTTTTTGAAGATAATAATGTAGCACAGCATGAATACCATGCTTGTGTCAAAACAGTTTATGAAATCCAATGCGAGAAAGTTTACCAATGTTGGAGAAACCTGAAAACAAGATTCCCACCATTTGTTGTAATTATTCTCTGATGCTGGACAGTGCCACTAAATAGCGTTGATGCAGAAAGATCATTTTCTGCATCCAAAAACATACTTTGGGATGACTGGTGCTCCATCAAGGCATCAAACCTTTCTTGTTACAACATTTTGTGCCATTGTAAACTTAATAATAATAATTGTTCTGCACCAGATTCCTGTCATTTTCTCTGATTCTGTATTTGAAAATGTGTCACTTCATTTCACACCATTATTGTTCAGTTCACATTGTCATTGTTAAAACTAGAATAAAATAATAATAATAATAATAAAGATGCATCTATGGCCTGGTCTACACTAAGAAGGGGGGTCGAACTAGGGTACGCAAATTCAGCTACGTGAATAGCGTAGCTGAATTCGAAGTACCCTAGTTCAACCTACTCACCCGTCCAGACGCGGCGGGGTCGAACTCTGCGGCTCCCCCGTCGACTCCACCACCGCCGTTTGCAGTGGTGGAGTACCAGAGTCGACCGCAGCGCTTCCGGAGTTCGAACTATCGCGTCTAGATCAGACGCGATAGTTCGAACTCCGAGAAGTCGAACTCACCGCGTCGACCCGGAAGGTAAGTGTAAACCTACCCTATGTATATTGTATTTAAAGGGATTTATGTATATTGTATTTAAAGAGGTATAGTTGAATTTTCATACCCATGACTGTACATACCATTTCCCTCTAAACCCGTGACTTTTACTAAATTTGCTGTGACTGCTCTGTGATCTTTGATAAAAAAAAAAACACTATGACTAATCTGCAAACCTTATAATACAATACTAACCTGCAGGCAACTTTCTTGTGATATGTTCCAAGAATGGCACTATGCTCCAAGCACTGAAATTATTGATGTGGACACTGTGGCAAAATGAGGACAGACACATGCATGATGTTAAGCAGCAGGCCACAACTTTTATTAAACTTTAACAGAGGGGAGGGACACTATCCATGCCTCACCTATACTCTCCTATACCAGGTTTCAGAGTAGCAGCCGTGTTAGTCTGTATCCGCAAAATGAACAGGAGTACTTGTGGCACCTTAGAGACTAACAAATTTAGTTCAGCATAAGCTTTCGTGGGCTACAGCTCACTCCTTCGGATGCATAGAATGGAACACACAGACAGGAGATATTTATACATACAGAATTTATACATTGTCTGTATGTATAAATATCTCCTGTCTGTGTGTTCCATTCTATGCATCCGAAGAAGTGAGCTGTAGCCCACGAAAGCTTATGCTGAAATAAATTTGTTAATCTCTAAGGTGCCACAAGTACTCCTGTTCTCTTATACCAGGCATTTAATTGGTTACAGTGCAAGGGTCACTTTACCATAAAGCCCGTAACTAGTGCCGGGGTTACAGGGCTCCTTACCATATAACCCATATTGTAGGGTGGCTCTCCTCAGCTTACCTCCCAGGACTCGGCTGTCTCTGAATCCTAGCACCCCCACCCTCATTGAGGGTGAAGAAAAGTGAGGACCTAGGTTTGACCTCGGTCCGGGAAGGTAACAAGGTCTCACCCCATCACTTGAGCCTAAGGCTCATCACCAAATTCACAGATCTTTTATCTCTGAGAACTGTTCATTTTATTCTCTTAACCATACTGGAAACTGCCCACAGGGGGTGCCAGCGACTAGCTGGGTCGGTCCCCCACAAAACCACGCTGTTTAATTCCTGCCCAATCAATTGCCTCATATTCTGTAGCTCCATCTGACAAATATATGCCATCATCCCTGAAAACTTCTGGGCGATTGTCTCTAAGTTGTATCACTGAACCCCATTGTCCAGGAATATCTTTGTGACTTCTTTATTCACTTGCCTTCCAGCCTTGTCCATGCCTGGGTCTGCAGCTCCCAGCCAAACCCACCTTACAAGCATTTCCAACCATATTAATGTCACTTCCAGCCATGATTGCCTAATCAAGCTAACATCCCTGCGGATTCTGTCCCTTAACTTAATTCCACTGGATGCAAACAGCTTCGGCCCTGAAGTCCAGGTGAGGTCCAACTGCTGTCCTGCCTGGCCTCTTGTGGGCCCTATGCACTACAGGCAGCCTGCAAATCCACATATTACATGTGTTCTGTGTAGTTTCTGAAACAAACAAGCACATTGGGCTAGTTACATTGTGCTGTTCCCCGCCATTTTTTCCTTGGTGCTGATGTAAGTCCTGTAACATCTTGATTTCCAGCCCCCTATTGCCTGCACCTGCTGTGGACAAAAAACCCCTGCAGGTGCTGATGTCACTGCCCCGATCCTGAAAGAACGAGTACCAAACTTTTTGGTGTTGAGACTGCAGAAGCACAGGGTTCTTCCCAATACCGTGCCAAACTGGTACCTTGTCAGGCAGCTGCCATTACTGTGTACAAACAGCGGTCCCAGATGCAGATCCCGAATCTTTAGTGATGCTCTTGTTGACTTCACAGGGCACAAGAGCCTACCTGCCCATTCCTTTAACACTACATAAACTCCCCCTTCCCTTCTGGTCATTTTTGAGTACCTTAAGCGCAGGGACCCCACTCCTGCAGATAGTTGCACGACTGTTACATTGAATGCATGCTGCCATAGGCACCAGCTCACTCACTCAAAAAGCACCAAAGATGACAACAACAAATGCTGCCTTAAATAAAATGGTCCACAGCACAGGCTGTACTAACCCTGTCAGGATTTCCAGTGTCATGGGTAACCTCTCATCCCTCTGGAGCCTGCTTCTCCTGAACTACCCTTCTAAGAGTTTCTGCACTATGAAATGCCCGCATGGATCTGGGGAACACATCACCTATTCCAGTAGGATAAGCCCTCTAGCCTCTAGAGATACTAGAGGGAGCCAAACCACAGTGGGTCAAAGGCACCACATATTACACCATCTGGTGTGTAGGTATGGGCCACCCATGTGCCCTAAATTCTGTGAACTCTGAACAGCTGGCCTTATAGGCCCCCAGAGTCTGTGGGGCAACTGAATCCTCTGCTAGTCCCACAGATGTCATAAGCCGGGCTCCAGAATTGTTGGGCACCCGCGGATCCTTGCTGGTCAGAGGGGAAAGTTAGTGGAATCTGTTGTCCTGAAATTAAGACAGAGCACGAGCAACACCATTATTCACTCCTGGGACATGCACTGCATGAAAAAGGATGTTAAACCGCAGGCAATGTAAAACAAGGCCCTCACCAGTTTCATTATCCAAGTCATCTTAGCCAACTGTCTATTTAAAATATGGATGACGATTGGTTCTCACACTGGAAATGGACTTTTCGTTGCAAAAGTTTGCTCCCTAAATAGTGACTACCACCAGTATAGGAAAAAAATCAAGGTCCCTTGTAATGGCCTGAGCCACCAAGTGTTCTGACCAGCTCTGTACACTCTCCTTGAAAGTAACGCCCAAAACGTATGCCTCCCCAGGCATCTGACTGTACCTGCAGCTGAGTTTTTGAGCCACCAGTCCGAGTGCCATATTGAAACCCCATTAAACTCTTCCAGGGATCTTTCTAAGTCTTCTGTCATTCCCCTTGTCATTCTGATAAAGTGGTGGCGTTTTTTGTACTCCAGAGGACGCTGATGCCAGACAGTCCCAAAATTCCCAACTGCAACACATGCCACATTTCATTTACAGTAAAACACAATGGCATATTGGCTGTATGAGTTCATCTAATTATTGACCACCATAAATAGGCTTTTCAGGCTCAGAAATCCAGTAACGCTCTGTCAAACCAGTTTATTTCTTTTTCAGTACAGTAACTCCTCGCTTAACATTGTAGTTATGTTCCTGAAAAATATTACTTTAAGCAAAATGATGTTAAGCAAATCCAATTTCCCCATAAAAATTAATGTAAACAGTGGGGGTTAGGTTCCAGGGAAATTTTTTTTCACCAGACAAAAGACTATATTTTATATATATATATATACACACACACACACACACACACAGAGTATAAGTTTTAAACAAACAATTTAATACTGTACACAGCAATGATGATTGTGAAGCTTGGTTGAGATGGTGAAGTCAGAGGGTGGAAGAGGGTAGGATATTTCCCGGGGAATGCCTTACTGCTAAATGATGAACAAGCACTTGGCTGAGCCCTCAAGGGTTAACATATTGTTGTTAATGTAGCCCAACCCTCTACAAGGCAGCATGAATGGAGGGAGGGGAGACAGCATGACAGAGAGAGAGACACACCCTGTGTGTGAGACAGACAGAGAGAGATGCACATTGCCCCTTTAAGTCCGCTGACCCCACTCTAAGTACATTGCTTTTTCAAGTAGATCAGCAAGTTGAGACAGCAGCTGCTGCTAGCATGTTCCCTCCATCCTGAGGCCTGTCGTGTTCAGCCCCCTGCTCTATGGAGATGGGGTAAGCAGGGGGAAGGAGCACGAGGGAGGAGGACACCCTGATATTAGCCCCCCTCTTCACCCTCCCACCCCCGCACAGCAAGCAGGAGGCTCCAGGGAGCAGCTGCAAGACAGAGAGCAGGAGCAGCACATGGCAGTGAGGGGAGGGACAGCTGAACTGCCGCCAATTGCTAGCCTGCTGGGTGGCTGCCACACAGGGAACTTAGGGGAGCTGATAGGAGGGCTGCCAGTTCTCCCTGGTTCCAAGCCCCTACCAGCTAGCTTCAATGGGCTGCTCTTTCTGCAAGCAATGGACAAAGCAGGTGGTTGCCAAACAACATTATAAGGGAGTGTAATAGTCCAGTGTTGGGGCCGTGCCCTCTCAGGGGCTGTCAGGAGTCAGGCCGCCTCACTACACGGCCCAAATCAGTCTCCGGGTTCGGAGGTCTCGGGGTTCGGCCCCTCAGGCAGGGGCTGAACAGAAGGCACACGGTCACTGCAATGAGCCCCAGCCCTCAGTCAGGGCGGGGCAGCAAACACTAGCTCTAGGCTCAGATTCTTCCCGCAGGTTGAGCACCAATAAAGTCAATAAGCCCCGGCCCTCAGTCAGGGTGGGGCAGCAAACCAGTTCTAAGCTCCGGTCCTTGCAGCCGGAGCTGAGCAATCACAAAGTCAGTAAGCCCAAGCCCTAGCTCAGGGCGGGGCAGCAAACACTAGTTCTAGGCTCAGATCCTTCCTGCAGGCTGAGCACCAATAAAGTCAATAAGCCCCGGCCCTCAGTCAGGGCGGGGCAGCAACACAGCAGTCCTGAGCTCAGATCCTCTCAGCAAGAGCTGAACACACAGGGGCACTAGCAAGCCCAGGCCCTCAGTCAGGGCGGGGCGCCAAACACTTAGTACAAGGTTTAGGGCTCCGGTCCTTGCCTCAGGAGCTGAGCGGTAATAATAGTCTCAGAGCTCAGGCCCTTGTTGCAGGAGCTGAACCCCAGCAATAGTTCAGGAAGCCCAGGCCCTTAGTCAGGGCGGGGCAATAAACAGTAGTTCAAGGCTCAGGTCCTTGTAGCAGGAGCTGAACCACAGCAATAGCTCAGGAAGCCCAGGCCCTTAGTCAGGGCGGGGCAATAAACAATAGTTCAAGGCTCAGGTCCTTGTAGCAGGAGCTGAACCACAGCAATAGCTCAGGAAGCCCAGGTAAGTGCAGGCTTCTCTGCCTGGACGCTGGTAGGAGGGGGAGTCTGCCGCCCGTGAGTGGAGTGGCAGGGGGGACACAGGCCCACCCACTCCACTGTGTCCCAGCCCGGGGCCCTAGCAGCGGCGTGGATCCGCTGCAGTCAGTGGGGATCCTGGCCGCAACACACTGACATGGGCGCGTCGGTGCCCTCAGCCGGACAGGGGTCGGCTATCCCCGGGCTACACTCCATCTCCCCCTCCATGGGTACCTGCTCATCGCTGGGCTCGGCAGTGGGGTCCCACACCATGGGCTCCTCGGCGTGCTGAGGGCTCTCTAGGTCGGGCTGCTCCTCCGGACTCGGGTCAGGGGGACGCTCGGGCAGCTCCTCGGGGTACCGGGCTCAGGGCAGGCTCGGCCAGTCCACCTCGGGGTACCTGGCTCGAGGGAGGCTTCGTCGGTCCACGTCAGGATACCTGGCTCGAGGAAGGCTCGGTCCATCCACGTCAGGGTACCTGGCTCGGGGCAGGCTCGGTCCAGAAGGAGCCTGATCAGGAGCGTCTGTCCTCTCCGGCTGCCGGGCTCCAACTGAGCACTGGGGCCGGGCTTTTATACTTCCTGTCCCGCCCCTTGACTTCCGGGGCCGTCGGGAGCCAGGCCGCCTCACTACACGGAGCATTGTGCAACTTTAAACGAGCATGTTCTCTAATTGATCAGCAACGTAACAACGTAACAATGAAACAACGTTAACCGGGACAACTTTAAGTGAGGAGTTACTGTACTTTTTTATTTTAACAACCTAGTCGTTGAAGTGAATTCCCTTACATTTAGTATGCCTAGAATAATTTTCCTGCAGTGCAAAGCATGTCAATGAGCTGAAATTGTTCTTTGAATTTCTGAATATGGGATATTATAAACTTCTGTGCCACATACCTACTAGATGGTTAACATTACTCACAGCTGTAGACAGGCTTCTAAAGAACTGTTGTACTTCATTCAACTGGGGGAAGAAAGCTGTCCAGCACTTAGCTGGGATTTTGTGAAATCTCAAGAAGATGGGTTAAATCTGAACACAAATCTCTGTGTTCAAGAGTGTTAGTGTGTGTGTGCGTGTGCAGAGCTACATGAATGTATTTCAACTTGCAATCCTGAAACTGGAGAGTGACAACACACAGTCCACCGAGATCTTCAGTGTACTAAACAAAGTGTCACACAATCTAAAGTCTCACATTTCAGAAAAGTTTTTGGCTTCAAAGCTAACCAAGCACTGAAGAATCTGCCACCAAGCAACCAAAAGGCATTCAAATGAAATGCTTTAGATGTCTATCAAAGAAGCGCAGAGTGTTTGGAGAAGCGGTTTAATTTCGGACCAGAGTCATAGCTACAGAAAATTGCCATTCTCGACTTGAAGTCTAAATCCACATTCACATTTGAGAATCTATGTGAGATTCCAAGAATTTTTGATATACACATAAATGGTGAACAATTTTTCAGAGAATGCTGCCTCTTGAGAGAAAACTTGATCCCAGTGATGAACTCTCAGTGGACCAGAAATGGGTGAATTTTTTTGACAAATGTGATGCACCAAACCTTTTGATAATTATAGAATGTGCGTTTGCAATTCCAGTCAGCAATGCATTTGTGGAGCGAGTGTTCAGCATTATGAAAAACCTTTGGAGCAATGAAAGAAAGCGGATGTCTTCACACCTGGTCAAGTTTGAAATTTGCATCAAGTTCAACTTCAGTGTGTCTTGTGTGGAATTTTATGACTTTGTACTGAAAAACAAAGAACTCCTGAAAGCTGCAAGATCAAATAGAAAGTACACATGGAAAAAGTACTGCGTAAGTTAATTTTTTTATCTTGTCACTATGTTTTAAAAAACTATAGTATTTTTTAATTACAAAATACAACTATATCTGCATAAGTAAAATATGTAATTATATCTCATTATTGATTTGTACCGAGATCTGGTAGTATGAGTGTTTATATCTGGTTTTGATCTGTGGAAAGGTGGCATCCCTACATGGCCCCCTGTGACGGGGCATCTACCCCACACTGGCCCTGATAGGGTTAAAACCCAGCCTGAAGGGCTGCAAGGAAACAGCCAATTAGGGCAGTCGCTGCAGCCAATTAGGGTGGTGGCTGGACCAGCCAATCAGGGCCCAGCCAGCCCATGTAAAAGGCAGGTGCAGGCCAGAGCAAGGGAGTCTGCTGCAGGAAGCCCAAGGGAGGGGACTGGCTTCCTAAAGGGCTGCAGAACTAGCACTGGGAACAGGGCTCCTAAGACTTGCAGAAGAGGGTGAAAGAGCCAAGGGCAGGAGCCAAAGGTGCTGGGGCTGTGGGGAAGTGGCCCAGGGAATTGAGACAGACTGGTGGAGAAAGAAAGGAGGGGCAGTGGGAAGCTGTTGTTTACATGGTCCCTGAACTGGGAACCAAAGTAATGGGTGGGCCTGGATCCCCCCCCACACACACACTCGCCATTGAAGAGGCGGCCAGGCTATGGACTGCCAAGCTGCTGCGAGGAGCGGCTAGACTGTTGCGGAAGGAGTCTCCCGGAAGGAGGGAACATGGATTGTGACACGGCCGGAGGGCTGTGCCACGAAGCAGAGGCAGTGAGACTGGAACTGCAGTGGGTCTGCAGGCAGAGACGAGGATGGGAGAGCCAACACCACCGGAGGGCACACCCGCTGACCACAGCTAATTCCCGAAACAGCCAGCAGGAGGTGCCAGTGTGGTGAGAGACCCCATGACACCCCCACACCAAGTTTAATCCTGGGAGTTGGGAAATCAGCACCCCTCTTCCCCAGCTAGCCAATGGGTGCCAGAGACTCCCGGGGTGGGGAGCTACCTATTATCTCTTGGTGAGTGTCTCCTTCCCTTGCCACTGGGACTGTCCCCCTTTCTCCATTGGCCCCATCAAGTTCTCCAACCTGTTGATGCTGGTGGATGGTATTTGGTTCCACAATTGTTACCAACATTTGTTTTAAATGGCAAACTCCAGAGGCCTTCAGAGATTGAGTAAATTATGAAAGGCAAAATTTAAGGTAAACTATAAGAAGCTTCAATAGGCATCATGCATGCAGAGGATGAAGGAGTCTAAGACAATGATAACTGAAAAGGATATAGATTTAGTACAAGACAGTATCACACCATATTCCAATGAAGTCAAATGGAGACCTAGAATAAGCATTCACAGTCAGCTCCCAAATATTTTCAAGCTAAAAGGGCCTTCTCTGCACAAAAAATGGATGGAAACCATGTAATGTATGAAGGAGGCAATGTCTACTACTAGGTCAGTGATGCTGACACAAACTGCCTGTTTAGTCGGGTTTTCTTTCTTATGGTTTAGTTATCAGAGGCAATATAGTGTCCTATTTGCTTCCTTTTCCCAAAGAAGATCCCAATCTCACACACAACAGTCTCAAAGGATAGTCAGACAGCCCATGAAGAGAGGGGGACATGAAATATCTTCATCCAGAGGTGAGTCCCAGTCATACCACGCCTATCGTCAGATTTTATGGGCATATTTAGAGTCCAGAACCAATTTTCTATTGCTTTCCACCTGGATCCTTATCTGCCCTTTGGGAACCACCTGGCTCTCCTTATCAGCCAGGTAACAGACAACATTAGGCAAGTGGGTCCTAGAGTTCATTAAAAAACAACTGCATCCAGCTGCACCCCAGGGTGCCTCCAAACCCCATTTTCCCATCCCTCTGGGAAGATGCTTCTCATGAGCTGCTACTGTTGAATCCATCAAAGGTTCCAAAGTCAGCACTAAGGAAAGGGGATTTTTACTCCAGGCACTCTTTCATCCCAAAGAAGCTGGAGGGTTTCTGCCCCATCAGGGACATGCAAAGTTAAACAGTTTTATCTAAAGATTCATGCTGACATTGGGAAACATCTTTATTCTCTCTCCTTGAGATTGCCTCAGTGCTCTGGTTTCAAAAGGAATCAACTTTCACACATCAGTTTAGACTATTACACCACAAGAACCTCAGATTTTCTGTGGGCAGCAGGCACAGCTGGTACGTGGTCCTGCCTTTTGACCAGTCAGTGACACCCGCAGTGTTCACCAGGTGCCTTGGCATAGCTGAAGGCCACTTGAGAAGACAAGATACCCATGTCTACCCTTACGTGGATGACTGGTTAATCAAGGATAGGTTCAGTCAGATGCTGAAGATATCTATATGGACAACGTGCAACCCTCTTCAGCACTCTGGGGTTGCTGATCAACCAGGAAAACTCCACTTGGGTCCCTCCCAGAAGATATTCATAGGGGCAATTCTGGACTCCTTCCAGAAGACAAATTTGCAGCAATCTCCTGGATGAGTCCAACCTTACACCAAAGTTGTCACAGATTAGTAAAATAATTACTAAGAGTAAGGGGTCTGATAGCCCTGACATATGTGGATGAGGCCTCCTATTGCTCAGGATGAGACCCCTACAAAACTGGGTTGCTCAAAATTACAAGCCCAATGTGGATGACCTTAGTCTTGTATTCGGTGTCCTTGTGCATGTCCTCAGGCACCTCAACTGAGAGGCCTCCATAGAAAATACCTTGTGAGAAGTCTCCTTCATCTTACCTGCACCTTCAGCAATAGTGATCACAGATGCATCCAAACTGGGCAGAGGACTTTGCAACTGCCAGGAGTCCAGACTATACATAAATCTGGTGGGAGTGAAAGTCACTCAGTGGACTCTAAAATTCATCTTGCCACCAGTAAAGGGAAAAGTAGTACAGGTACTAATTGACAACCCCACTGTGATATATTATATAAGCAAGCAAGGAGGGGCTCACCTCCACACCCTACACAGAGGGACAACCAGGGGTGAGCTGCAGCGGGTTCGCACGGGTTCGCGGGAACCCGTTGTTAAATTTAGCAGCCATTTTAGAACCGCTTGTTAAGGGCTGCTAAATTTAACAAAAGTTCCCGCCCACTCCTCTCCTGCTCCGCCCCCTTCTCCTCCCCCTGCCCTGCTTCCCGCGAATCAGATGTTCGCGGGAAGCCTGAACAAGCAGCATGGAGGCAGCCAGCAGGTAAGCTGGGGCGCGGAGGGGGAGGAGAGGTGCGGCTGGCTCAGCAGCTCCCGGTCCCAGACCGCAGCTCCCTCCAGCCCAGCGCCGGCCCAGGGAGTCGGGCCCCGCGGCTGCCGCCGAGCGGCCGGGCCCCGGTGCCGGCCCGGGGAGTCGGGCCGAGCGGCCGGGCCCCGGCGCCGGCCCGGCCCGGGGAGTCGGGCCGAGCGGCGCCGGTCGTGGTTCTGGCAGAGTGGACCCGGTCCCCAGGCAGTGTGGTAAGGGGGCAGGGAGGGGGTGGGTTGTGGGGGGGTGGATAGGGGTCAGGGCAGTCAGAGGGCAGGGAACAGGGGGATTGAATGGGGGCAAGGGTCCCGGGGAGCAGTCAGGAAAGAGCAGGGTTGGATGAGGTGGTGGGGGCACTCAGGGACAGAGAGAAGGGGTAGTTGTATGGGGTAGGGGTTCTGGGGGGCCATTGAGAATGAGAGGAGGGGTTGGGTGGGGCGGCAAGGGGCAGTCAGGGGACAGGGAAGGGGGGGATGGGTCAGGGGTCTCGGAGTGTGTGTGTTAAGGAACATGAGGGGTTGGATGGGCATGACCCCCCCCCCACAGAGGGGGGGGAAGGAGGGAACCCGTTGTTAAAATTTTGGAGGGAGGAGGGAACCCGTTGTTAAAAAATTGGCAGCTCATCACTGGGGACAACCACCGTGTTGACTGGGTGCATAGAGTACTACACCTCTCCAGTAGCTCTGTATCTCATGGAAGACAATATACAAGCAAACAGCCAACCCAGAAATGGTTCCTGAGGCAGTGTGCAGCAGATTTCACAGTCAACAAATGGGATCATCTGCCCCTTCCCCTCAGCAGATCTGTTCACCACCAAAACCAACACCAAATAAATTGGTTCTAGAACAGAGACCATCTGAACTGGATCACAGGGCTCCTTTATACCTTTTTTCCTATCTCATTAATTCTTTGCATGATCAGAGAGATTAGACAGGACAAAGCTTAGGTGATTCACGGTAGCCCAATGGGCCAGACAGTTCTGGTACACAGAGTTGCTGATGCTGACTAGTCAGTTTGTTATGCCATCCAGCATTAAAAGATGGCCTCTCACAGAAGGAAGGGAAGATATTGCAATTTGATCCACAATCATTGTGTCTGACTGTCTGGGTTTGTGGACTCCCGCCATGAATGTCTTGTACTGCTCTCCTGAGATACAGAATGTCCTCATACACTTGAGAAAAGACACCACTTTTAAATATATAGCTAACGAAAAGTAGTCACTAGGGTTTGCTTTAATCACATCTACACTGGATTATTTATTACACCTTAAAAACCCAGGACTTTCCATGGCATCTATCACAGAGCACTTCTGTGTAACTTGGTCTATCACGCTCCCACGGAAGACCAAGTCTCCATCTTTGGTGATCTGATGGTGTCCAGATTCCTGAATGGACTGACCAGTTGGTATCCACCAGTCAGTGCTAACATGAAACCAACTTAGTTTTGACCAGGTTGATGGGGAAAAGCCTTTAAACCTTTGGTAGAGTGTTCACCATGTCACTTACCTATAAAAAGAACCCGATGTGGTGGCTTTTTCATCAGCAGTGGCTTGGCTGCAGTTTAGGTTCAACTCTAAGTGTCCAGCCACTAGTGAGGCACAAACACAAACTTGGTCAATGCATTAAACACGGACACACAAACACACAGATCTTTAATTTTTCAGATTGTTAGATCTTTCATATTAGTCAGTACCAAGATACATTTCCCAATAGTCATATGTTCTTTGCATTATTTTTACATGTAGAAATATGAAGTCAGGACATGGCTAAGAAAGGTTAAAAGACTGGAGAAAACTGCAAATGTGAAATATGTTGAAGTTCTCAAAAAAGTTCTGATTTAGACTGTACACTCTTCAATGCAGGCAATCTTCACTTTGTGTGTCTTGCATGCCACTGATCTTCCTGTCGGTATTTAATTAATAACTAGATATCCATCAGTGTGTATTGTCCTAAAAATGAGATGAATGAGACTGAAAAACAGTCATGGTTTCTATGACAGTAGCCAGTGAAGAAAACAGTCACAGATCTAGTCAAGCAATAAGTAATATTATACTGATATATTAGAAATCAGAGCACTACACATTGATAGAATGATATGCACTCTGATTCATAAAAATGACAAATATTAAATATACAGTGGCTTCCACTTACTGCATTTGAATTCCTCTCCATATCCATATGTGATGGCTGTATACACACCTGTAGTGAGGCGGCCTGGCTCCCGGCCGCTCCTGAGAGGGAGGAGCCAGAACAGCCGCCACAGTGGGCGGAGCCATTGCCGCCTGTCCCCGCCCCCCCGGAAGTCAAGGGGCGGGACAGGAAGTATAAAAGCCCCGGCCCAGCGCTCAGTTGCAGCCCGGCGGCCGGAGAGGACAGACGCTCCTGACCGAGCTCCTGCTGGACCGAGCCTGCCCCGAGCCAGGTACCCTGAAGAAGGCTGGCCGAGCCTTCCCTGAGCCCGGTATCCTGAAGTGGACTGGCCGAGCCTTCCCCGAGCACGGTACCCCGAGGAGGACTGGCCGAGCCTTCCCTGGGCCCGGTATCCCGAGGAGCGACCCGAGCGTAACCCCAACCCGCGTCCTGAGGAGCAGCCCGAACTAGCCGACACTCAGCACGATGAGGAGCCCATGGTGTGGGACCCAGAGCCGGACCCCAGTACTGAGCAGGTACCCATGGAGGGGGAAATGGAAAGTAGCCTGGGGGTAGCTGACCCCAGTCTGGCTACAGCAGACGTTGAGCCGATGTCGGTGTGTTGCGGTCAGGACCCCACCAACCCAGCAGCAGACTAACTGCTGCTGTTAGGGCCCCGGGCTGGGACACAGTGGAGTGGGTGGGCCTGTGTCCCCCCTGCCACCCCACTCACGGGTGGCAGTCTCCCCCTCACCCCAGCGCTCAGACAGAGAAGTCTGGACTTACCAGCTGGTTGCTCAGCTCCTGCCAAGGACCTGAGCCCTGAACTATTGCTGTTGCTCAGCCCCTGCCTGAGGGTCTGAGCGTAGAACTGCTGTTGGTTGCCCTGCCCTGACTGAGGGCCTGGGCTTAAACTACTGACTCTGTATGCTCAGCTCCTGCCTGAGGGTCTGAGCTAGAACTGCTGTTTTGCTGCCCCGCCCTGACTGAGGGCCTGGGCTTACATTACTGACTGTGTGTGCTCAGCCCCTGCCTGAGGGTCTGAGCCTAGAACTGCTGTTTGCTGCCCCGCCCCGACTGAGGGGCTGGGCTTCCTTGACTGTTTGTTTTCACTCAGCCCTGCCTGAGGGTCTGAGCCCTTGGACCTTCAGAGACTGAACTGCGGACTTAGGCCGTGTAGTGAGGCGGCCTGGCTCCCGGCTGCTCCTGAGAGGGCCGAGCCCCCCCCCCCCCCCAACACCGGACCCTTACAACACCTATTACTAAAATTCATATTTGTGACAAATAAAGCATGTGGATGAGCAGTTTTTAAACTAGGAGACGGGGGAAAGCCAACTGCTGCAGAGGAGCGTGTGGATCGGACACAGACTTCTCTTAGGGGAGAGTCTGATGATAGAGAATCTCCAGGTTATAGTCAGGAGCAGAGGACTGAAAAGTATAATGTAAGGGCCAGATCAGATGATAAACAGTCACATAAAAAAGAATCTGGCACATCAGAAAAAGGCAGGCTAATAAACAGGGACAAGTTTTTAAAGTGCTTGTACACAAATGCCAGAAGTTTAAATAATAAGATGGGTGAACTAGAGTGCCTTGTGATAAAGGAGGATATAGATATAATAGGCATCACAGAAACCTGGTGGACTGAGAGCAACCAATGGGACACAATCATTCCGGGGTACAAAATATATCGGAAGGACAGAACAGGTCGTGCAGGGGGAGGAGTGGCACTATATGTGAAAGAAAGTGTAGATTCAAATGAAGTAAAAATCGTAAGCGAATCCACATGTTCCATAGAGTCTCTATGGATAGAAATTTCATGCTCTAGTAAAAATATAACATTAGGGATCTATTATCGACCACCTGACCAGGACAGTAATAGTGATGATGAAATGCTAAGGGAAATTAGAGAGGCTATCAAAATTAAGAACCCAATAATAGTGGGGGATTTCAATTATCCCCATATTGACTGGGAACATTTCACTTCAGGACGAAATGCAGAGATAAAATTTCTCGATACTTTAAATGACTGCTTCATGGAGCAGCTGGTACGGGAACCCACAAGGGGAGAGGCGACTCTAGATTTAATCCTGAGTGGAGCGCAGGAGCTGGTCCAAGAGGTAACTATAGCAGGACCGCTTGGAAATAGTGACCATAATACAATAGCATTCAACATCCCTGTGGTTAGAAGAACACCTCAACTGCCCAACACTGTGGCATTTAATTTCAAAAGGGGGAACTATACAAAAATGAGGGGGTTAGTTAGACAAAAGTTAAAAGGTACAGTGACTAAAGTGAAATCCCTGCAAGTTGCATGGGCCCTTTTTAAAGACACCATAATAGAGGCCCAACTTCAATGTATACCCCAAATTAAGAAAAACAGTAAAAGAACTAAAAAAGAGCCACCATGGCTTAACAACCATGTAAAAGAAGCAGTGAGAGATAAAAAGACTTCCTTTAAAAAGTGGAAGTCAAATCCTAGTGAGGCAAATAGAAAGGAGCACAAACACTGCCAACTTAAATGCAGAGTGTAATAAGAAAAGCCAAAGAGGAGTTTGAAGAACGGCTAGCCAAAAACTCCAAAGGTAATAACAAAATGTTTTTTAAGTACATCAGAAGCAGGAGGCCTGCTAAACAACCAGTGGGGCCCCTTGATGATCAAAATACAAAAGGAGTGCTTAAAGACGATAAAGTCATTGCGGAGAAACTAAATGGATTCTTTGCTTCAGTCTTCACGGCTGAGGATGTTAGGGAGATTCCCAAACCTGAGCTGGCTTTTGCAGGTGACAAATCTGAGGAACTGTCACAGATTGAAGTGTCACTAGAGGAGGTTTTGGAATTAATTGATAAACTCAACATTAACAAGTCACCGGGACCAGATGGCATTCACCCAAGAGTTCTGAAAGAACTCAAATGTGAAGTTGCGGAACTATTAACTAAGGTTTGTAACCTGTCCTTTAAATCGGCTTCGGTACCCAATGACTGGAAGTTAGCTAATGTAACGCCAATATTTAAAAAGGGCTGTAGGGGTGATCCCGGCAATTACAGACCGGTAAGTCTAACGTCGGTACCGGGCAAATTAGTTGAAACAATAGTAAAGAATAAAATTGTCAGACACATAGATAAACAAACTCTTGAGCAATAGTCAACATGGTTTCTGTAAAGGGAAATCGTGTCTTACTAATCTATTAGAATTCTTTGAAGGGGTCAACAAACATGTGGACAAGGGAGATCCGGTGGACATAGTGTACTTGGATTTCCAGAAAGCCTTTGACAAGGTCCCTCACCAAAGGCTCTTACGTAAATTAAGCTGTCATGGGATAAAAGGGAAGGTCCTTTCATGGATTGAGAACTGGTTAAAGGACAGGGAACAAAGGGTAGGAATTAATGGTAAATTCTCAGAATGGAGAGGTGTAACTAGTGGTGTTCCCCAAGGGTCAGTCCTCGGACCAATCCTATTCAATTTATTCATAAATGATCTGGAGAAAGGGGTAAACAGTGAGGTGGCCAAGTTTGCAGATGATACTAAACTTCTCAAGATAGTTAAGACCAAAGCAGATTGTGAAGAACTTCAAAAAGATCTCACAAAACTAAGTGATTGGGCAACAAAATGGCAAATGAAATTTAATGTGGATAAATGTAAAGTAATGCACATTGGAAAAAATAACCCCAACTATACATACAACATGATGGGGGCTAACTTAGCTACAATGAGTCAGGAAAAAGATCTTGGAGTTATCGTGGATAGTTCTCTGAAGATGTCCACGCAGTGTGCAGAGGCGGTCAAAAAAGCAAATAGGATGTTAGGAATCATTAAAAAGGGGATAGAGAATAAGACTGAGAATATATTATTGCCCTTATATAAATCCATGGTACGCCCACATCTCGAATACTGTGTACAGATGTGGTCTCCTCACCTCAAAAAAGATATTCTAGCACTAGAAAAGGTTCAGAAAAGGGCAACTAAAATGATTAGGGGTTTAGAGAGGGTCCCATACGAGGAAAGATTAAAGAGGCTAGGACTCTTCAGCTTAGAAAAGAGAAGACTAAGGGGGGACATGATAGAGGTATATAAAATCATGAGTGATGTTGAGAAAGTGGATAAGGAAAAGTTATTTACTTATTCCCATAATACAAGAACTAGGGGTCACCAAATGAAATGAATAGGCAGCAGGTTTAAAACAAATAAAAGGAAGTTCCTCTTCACGCAGCGCACAGTCAACTTGTGGAACTCCTTACCTGAGGAGGTTGTGAAGGCTAGGACTATAACAATGTTTAAAAGGGGACTGGATAAATTCATGGTGGCTAAGTCCATAAATGGCTATTAGCCAGGATGGGTAAGAATGGTGTCCCTAGCCTCTGTTCGTCAGAGGATGGAGATGGATGGCAGGAGAGAGATCACTTGATCATTGCCTGTTAGATTCACTCCCTCTGGGGCACCTGGCATTGGCCACTGTCGGTAGACAGATACTGGGCTAGATGGACCTTTGGTCTGACCCGGTACGGCCTCTCTTATGTTCTTATGTTCTTATGTAATATTTTGTACAATTTGTTTAATTTTCATCAAACCAAGTGTTTTAGTATGTACACTGGTGAGGAACTGGTCCAATGAAAACAGTTCTTGAGATCCACTGGAACATGAAAGTGGTATTGCGAAATCACACTTTCATTTCAATATGTGATGGTAAACTAAGAACTGCATCTCAGTCTGTTGTGAGCATGATAAGAACAGGAGCAAACATCCAATGCATGCCTTGTATTAGATTGTCAGCATTTTTGTATTATGTGACAGGCCAAATGTTGCAATCAGGATGAAAACAGATGGTGGCAATGTTAATGCTTTCCTAGATTGTAGAGTACAACTGGATATTGTACTCCAATTGTCACCGAGGAATACCATGTGTATATATATCACACCAGATTTCAATTGATTTACATGCAGTTGAAAAGAAAGATTTTACAAGTTGAGTTAAACCACTTTGTAGCTTTAATTGCAGATGAGACCACTATCTCTCTCCAAAGGGCCAGATAACATAAGCTTCTGGATATGAGTAGAGTGAGAACAGGGGTCAGGAAACATGGAAGGATTTCACTGAATTTAGAGGCATTTGAATAATGGGTCTTTTCATAGAACATTCAAAAGAAAGCCTGAGGGAACAAGGGCATGATCAAAGCAGCATTATGGTGCAAATTCAGTGAGGGCAAAGACTCTTATGCTAAAGATTATTCCTGATGTCTGTATATAGTTTGCAAAGCACAGCCTCACAATTTTTCCACTTGTACTAATAAGGTAGTTGCTAACATGTTTGATACAACCCTGTCAAAGGGTGACCGGCCCTTTTAAATGAAGCGGGACCAGCCTCCTGCTGACTAGGCAGTTGTGCCCAGTTGGGGCCTGATGAGGGGTGTAACACCACCTGGCTTTGAGCATAAGCAGGGACTTGCAGAGAGGTTATAGCAAGACTGCTTACAGTGGGCTGGGAAGGGCACCTAGAAAAAGGTTGTGTCCTGAGAAGCTGCCTGAAAAACCTTCCAGGAGAAGATAGGATGGGAAGGGCAGAAGTCTTGAATTATGTCCAGCTGTAGAAAGCTGCATGAAGACCTTACAGGGAGAAGGTAGGTCTGGGAAGGGCAATAATAAAAATAGTTATCAGCTGTAAGAAGTAGCATAAATCTCCAAGGAGAAGGTAGGCCCAGGAATGACAGAGACTTGAACGCTAAACAGCAGTGAGCCCCAAGAAGAGGCCAGGTAAAGAGCAATGGGAACATCATAAAAACCTTTCAGGAGAAGGTGGACCAGGGAGGGCATTTATATGAACTCTAAAAGGCTATGATTATCACAGAATCGGAGGACATTAATTTGGGTTGTCTAGATGAGAGGAAATGGAGGACTGCACTCCAAGAAAAGATGATCAAAGATCTACAGAGCCCAGTGCAGGAGAATGGGATTGATAAATTAAATAAAAAGAACAGCAACTGAGTTGTTCAACATGCTGCAAGATGTCTGTGAGTTCATCAAAAACAGACTTCAAAGAGAAACTGCTGAACTCGACTTAATATGCAAATTAGATACAATTAACTCTGGCCTAAACAGAGACTGGGAATGGTTGGATCATTACACTAATTGAATCTATTTCCCTATGTTAAGTTCTCCTCACACCTTCTATGGGCCATCTTAATTATCACTTCAAAAAGTTTTTTTTCCTCCTGCTGATGATAGCTCATCTCAATTGATTAGACTTTTCCTGTTGTTATGCATACTTCCACCTTTTCATGTTCTCTGTATGTATAAATATCTCCTGTCTGTGTGTTCCATTCTATGCATCCGAAGAAGTGAGCTGTAGCTCACGAAAGCTCATGCTAAAATAAATTTGTTCGTCTTTAAGGTGCCACAAGTACTCCTGTTCTTTTTACGGATACAGACTAACACGGCTGCTACTCTGAAACCAGCAGAGAAGGTAATCCCAGTGTGGGCAGAGGGACTATACAATACCTTGGCCAGCAGAGGGTGTACCAGGATGGCCATGGCCCCTTAAAAACCCTAAATACCGTATCAACCTTAAAATCTATAGTAAAATATGACAAGGTTTTTCACTGTTATTTGTTAAACATCAACAATGAGTTTGGCTCTATACAAGATTAAAAAACACCCAGACTAATGCTTTTTGAAAAGATCTTACAGTCTGATTGACAGACACAGGGAGAATCAAAGGAGCAAGTCAAGCTCCATTTGGATCTTTTTATGAAATGCAGAGCAGGGAAGGTCATTCAGTGTGAATTAGTGCCCATGGGCTTCCTAGAAATACTCAGTCTTTAAAAGGGACTTGAGTGAGCAGATGGAGAGGTTCTGGCATACTCAGATTGGAAAGCCATGCTATGTATATAAGGACAGCATGGAAAAAGATGTACAGGTGGAAACAAAAGAAGGAAATGAACTGGGCAACAAGGCATCAATAGTGAAGCAAGGTGGGCGTTGCCCTAACCATCAAAAATACTTCGCAAAATTGGCCGTGGAAACATATAAAATAGTGTAAAAAGCATAATCGCATAAATAGCATGATGAGTGTAGCGTGTGAGTTTATGTAAAGAAATAAAACTGAAAAATTGGTTCTAAAAAGTATCTAAAATGTTTATCACTATTGATATTAATTATTTATAAATTATTATTATTTATTATTATATGCAGAGTCTGGATGGATTCCAGGTCACAGCAGGGCAGATAAGCCAGAAGTTACATTCATAGGGTTTAAAACATGTCATGGACAAGGGGGCATCAGTGGACGGACTCAATAGAAGAGTGATGTGGTGAGGAAGATCTCATCTCATTTTTGTCCCATTCATCCAAAATGCAACTCTTTTAGGACATCAGTTGGCTGCAGAGAAGGAAGTTTCAGCAATTGAGGAAGGAGACAAGCATGAAGGCAAGTGTTTTACCCATCGGGACAGAGTGAAGGACTGATTTTGATCCTTGGGAGAGAAGATGCAAGAAGATTTAGTCAGCGCCTAGATAGGGTTTGAGGGATGACTGACTGTGGTCCTGAATAGTGTTGGTAGTGTTGTGAACAGTCACAGAGAAAGGCAGCAGTGGAGAGGATTAAGGAGGAAAAATAAAAAGCTCAGCTTGTACTGCTGGTGAGTCATCCACCAAGGCATATCAGTGAAGGTCTGAAATGCAGGACTGGACAAAGGCCGGAAGGTGTGGATTTGTGAGTCATCAGCATAGAGATAATACTTGAAACCATGTGAGTGGATGAGACCACCCAGAGATTAAGATGCAGAGGGAGAAAAGATCAAGCACAAACCCACATATATCGTCTCTCTCAGCTCTATTCTCCAGCACTCATTTTCAGACGCTGGGATGATTTGACAATTTTCCACTGTGGGCTAGGAGCGTGCAGTGTCACAAAAGAAATCCTACTGCACACAAGCAAGTTACACTTCCCCGTGCTTCACATGAAATAGGAGCTTTCTGCAGTATGTGCCAGCCAGTACTTTTGCACATGTGGTTTGTGGTGCAGAGAACAGAGAGAGGAACAAAGCACAATAGCGACTCTTGTGAGCAGCCAGAAAGGAACTTAAAAGAGAAAGCAAAGAGGAAATGTGTACAAATGCAATATATCAGAGGGGTAGCCGTGTTAGTCTGGATCTGTAAAAGCAGCAAAGAATCCTGTGGCACCTTATAGACTAACAGACGTTTTGCAGACTAACAGACGAAGTGGGTATTCACCCAAGAAAGCTCATGCTGCAAAACGTCTATAAGGTGCCACAGTATTCTTTGCTGCTTTTACAAATGCAATATAATTACTTGCGCATTGAGCAACAGAAACATGGCAGCAGAAACCCTGTTGGTTATTCTATTTGAAGTATGCTTCCTGGGCAGTTGGACTCCTTTATTTCTTTCAGAGATTTCAACTAACAATCAAGCCCCTCCACCTCTTCTGCCAGAGGAAAAATTAACTTTTACTTAATGCATGTGTCATAGGCTGACTGGGACCTTTAAGGTTCAGCGTTTGATGGATCAGCTGACTCCCACTTCTCCCAACAACTGATTCTGATCACCCTGAGATCATGTGGCTCAACTTAATTATCAGATCCAGCTAGAGGAGAGCTGGAGATTTCCATAAAGAGCTGGGTGAGCCCATTCGGAGATGAGACCCAGAGAAGAAGAGGTAGGAAGAACCCTTTCCCTGGGAAGCAGCCTGAAAGAAGACTGAGAAGCAGACAGGGGAAAGGAGCAGACAGACTCCTCCCAATAGGGTGACCCGATGTCCCGATAAAATTGGGACTGTCCTGATATTTAGGCGTTTGTCCCGCATCCCGACTGATGTTTGTCCTGATATTTCGAATTCTTTTTTTCTTTTTGCTCTGCTGGCGGGACTCCCCCCCCCCATTGTGTACCAATATTTTCTTCATCCCATCTGGTCACCTTAGCTCTCAGGGTGAGCTGGAAGCCTGGCTGGAGACAGGAAACCTGATGAGCTGCAGCCAGCCTGAACCCCAGGGGAGAAATTTGCCAGCCCTGGGCTAGTAGCTTTGTTGGAGGCACAGGTGCCTGGGATTAGGGACTTGGAAACATTATAGCAGTTGAGGTGTACCAGTTGAGGAAGAGTCAGCCTGCTGAGCCTGGCTGGGCTGAGTATTTGATTGGTTTCATATTTTTGGTTGGATTTTTCATAAAAGACCCTGAGGCCACTGGAGGGGTTGAACTTGGTAAAGTTGTCTGGTCAGAACAGAAGACCAGGTCGCTCCTACAGCTAGGGTAGGCCAAAGGACAGTGGAGAAAAACTAGGGCAAGTTGCTGAAACAGTATATCCAGACACAAGGGTGTGTGCTGGAGCAGCAACTTTGCCACAGTATGCATTTATCTTTATGTCTTCAGTAATAAATAGGAAAAAGTCCAATGTGGAGCATGTACCAATCTTAGATCTCAGACTTAGCTTCTTAAATCTTTAGAGAAAATCCTGCAGCTTCTCAGAACTTCAGTATCTCTGATCAACCACGTTTCTTTTTTTCTTACATTAGCTTCCTTCCATAAAATTTGCAGAAATGAATTTTGTATGTGTTCAGCCTTTACTTCTCTAACTTTGACTTTCATACACATAGAATTTAAACTTAATCGTTGCCCTTAAAAAACGCCTTTTCTCCTTGCTGTGTAAAGAAATGGGAGCAGAGCACCGTTTTGCACACTGAAGTACACTGGCTTTCCTGTGGAAAAGTTCTCTCATGCTTGTATCAGCTGAGAGAGATCAAAATGTTCCTAACTTCGGAGAAATCAATGTACATAGACTTGATTGCTGATGTAACATGGTGCACAAAGCTTGCCTGCCTGGCTGATATATTTTGTCAGCTCAGTGAACTGAACTAGAAAATGCAAGGTAAAAATGAGCATCTTCTCTGCAACACAGATAAACTGCACGAGTTTAGGTCTAAATTAGTCGGCAGGTTTGAAAAGGTAGCAAAAGGAACAACAGAGATGTTCCCCTTGGCAAATGCAGCAGATCCTGCTGCCAGTATTTTGGTCAACGTCCTATCTGAGCATTTGGAAAGTCTGGAAGAAAATTTCAGTTCATATTTGTCTTCAATTAATATAGAAGATTTCAACTGGGTCTGAGATCTTTGGAGTTTCTCTGCATTGCAAAATGCTAAGAATGTTACAATAATGGCTCACGGTCAGCTTGCTGAATTAAGGATGGACTGCACTTTGGAAACAAAGTTTGGTAATAGATGGTTGGACTCTTTCTGGTTGAAGGTGGGAGGCGAATATCCTGTAATCTCTGACCATGCTATCTCCATTCTGTTGTCCTTTTCAACAACATACCTGTGCAAGTTAAGTTTTCCAAGCCTGACTTACATCAAGAACAAACTGTGGAAGCAGTTTGCCAAGGGGAACATCTCTGTTGTTCCTTTTGCTACCTTTTCAAACCTGACGACTAATTTAGACCTAAACTCGTGCAGTTTATCTATGTTGCAGAGAAGATGCTCATTAATTCTTTCCTTGCTTCCACAAAACTAAGAGAGCATCTGAGTTGGAGCAAGAGCTCGGAGTGGCACTGTCAACATTTCCACCCAAGATTAAATTACTCTGCACATCAAAACAAGCTCAGATGTCTAACAGTTTTTTTATTATTTATTTTTAATTTTTTTATATAATTTGTGGTCATTCGTCACAGACTGTGAATCACAGCATGCAGCACCACTCTATTCATTGAGTTCAGGGCAGCATTTCGGAGTTCCATTCCGTGTCAGATAGTGCTAGGCTTGGATCTCTGAGTTTGGCATTTGATGTTGCTCACTTCCAAAGCCATATAAAAGGGGAAGGGCCTCAAAGATGAAAAGTTAATCCCATAAATCTTGATACATAATAATATTGTTAGTTGATGTTTCTTGATTGGTACAATTTTTGTATTATTTGCTGTTCATCATATAAAACAATTATTTTATTTGGTGTCTTGTTCTTGTGAATGTGTGAGTTGACTGAAAATACTTGTCACTGTCTGTACAATAAAGTTACACAGAGACTGTGAATGGCAAGGGTGGGAACAGCTTAAACAGAGGGAATAAGAGGGAAAATTCATTTGGAGAAAATATGGTGATTTGCTTCAAAATAATTAAAGGTCTCAAGGTGTGTCGTAGCAGAGAAAAGGTTGGGAATCACTGCCCTAGAGCAGTGGTTCCCAAAGTGGGGTTACCAGACCCTTGGGGTCCACTATAGGGGTCCATCCTTTGAGCCAGATGGGGCCAGAATGTGATGGGACGGCATTCCAGCATTTTCACTGCATGAAGTATGTCATTTTGTTCTCAAATTTCCTCCTTCACACTGTGACCTCACACGCACCATGCATGAGAGGTCATGCATGAGAGGTCCCATGCTGGCAAGGGTGGGAGAACCAGTATTTGAGTATTCAGTACTACACCACAAAATAATATTAGTTAAAAATAAAAATAAAGATAATCTGACAAAAAAGGATAAGTAGTTAAAAAGCGGAAGCATTAAGAATACAAATTTATCTACTATTGAAACAGAACGTGAAATCAATGAGGATCAAAGTGACAACAAAAGTGTAGTTAGTGACAGGGGCGGCTCTAGCAATTTCGCCGCCCCAAGCGGTCCCGAGGCTCCGGTGGACCTCCCATAGACATGCCTGCGGAGGGTCCGCTGGTCCCGTGGCTCCGGTGGACCTTCTGCAGGCATGCCTGTGGATGCTCCACCGAAGCCGCGGGACCAGAGGACCTCCGCAGGCACGCCTGCGGGAAGTCCACCGGAGCCACCTGCCGCCCTCCCGGCGACCGGCAGAGCGCCCCCTGCGGCATGCCGCCCCAAGCATGTGCTTGGTGTGCTGGGGCCTGGAGCCGCCCCTGGTTAGTGATAGGGAATCATCATCAATAATTGTCACTGAGGTGAAACATAAATATACAGAATATGACAAAGCACAACAAAGAACAGGAAGTATGATGAACTTTACATTACATTTGGATTTCCCTGTTTCATACAGTTGCCACAGTGTGGTTTATGTTACAATGTGCTTTCTAATGCGTTCAAAAAACCAGCCAAACTCCACCACCATTTAGCTACAAAAGATGCTGTGTAGAATTTTTTTAAACAAAAATTGTGTGAATTGAAGACTGGAAAACAGTTAGTTACAAAATTGCTAAGGCTGGAAAATCACACACAATTGCTGAAAAACGGATTCTTCCTGCAACCAAGTTTATGGCAAACATAAATAGGAGAGAAGCAAGGAAAGCCATTAGAAATTATTCCCTTGGACAACAACATAGTATATAGCAGAATACATGACATTGAGCGATAATGTGGAAAAACACTTGATGTCTCTCGCTTGCAATTGAGTTGTATATTGCCGTTCAGGTCAGATAAGCGACAGATGTTGATGGTGTGGCTAATCTTCTTTCATGTGTTTGGTATATTTTTGATGATTAGGTGGTCAAAGACTTGGTGAATTGTCATTGTTTGCCCACACACACAACAGAAGATATTTTTTGAATTTCGAATACATTATTTTTTTACAGAAAACAATGTTCAGTTGGGAGCTTTATGTTGGTCTGTATATTGATGGAGCTTGAGCATTGGGTCGCGGTTTTCTAGCCCAATCAGGCTATTTATAACTGACACTTGTAGGGTTTTTTTTAGCAGTTGCAGGTTGAGGTATTTTTGGGCTATTTTGCTGCCCTGCTGCCACTGGCCGCTCTACTAGGGAGTCAGGAGTGAGCCTCCTGATCCACCCTGCCCCCTGCTGAGACACCCCACGCTGCTTGTCTCACATGATGTCCCTCCCCCCGAGTGATGTTTGCAGCATGTCTGGAAGATGCTGCTGCAGTGCTGCCCTTTAGTTCCTCACCCCCACTGCCCTGCTCCGTTCTGCTGCCATCTGCTCTGCAGCTGTTGTGCTGCCCTTCCCCCACCCATGGAGCAGCCGTGTGAGCTTCCTAATCTGCACAGAGCCTGGCGGTGATAGATGTTGGGGTCTCCCTCACCCCGCCCCACCCATCGTGTGTCTAGATGGGCAGAATGCATCCCTTGCCCCAGCCCTGCTAAAAATATCTGGGGTGCATGTCAGGACAAGGCTTTGGGGATGCTCAAGCTGGGGAGCATGGGCAGCACGTGCACCCCCCATTCGGGGAGGCTTGCCTCCTATTCCACTCCTTCCACTTGAGACCCCACCCCCCACCCTTTCGACCCGAGGGCCTGCCCCCACTCTGCCCCTTCCATCTCCCCCCAACTCTCACCAGCCAGCCCGCTGGCACAATCCCAAACCCCAGCCAGCCCGTGGGTGCCCAGAGCAGCCCTTAACCCCAGCCAGCCCACTGGGGCCGAGCCCTCAGCCCGGGCTGCCCAAAGGAGCTCTGAACCCTGCTGCGACCCAGCCCTGGGGCTGTGGTGGGGAGCATTAAGAGAGGTTTAGAAAGGCTTTGCCTCCTCCAGCCTCCATTACCCGCTGCCCATGCTGGGGAGGGGGCTACTGCCCCCAGCACATTCAGGACAGGGATAATTATCCTGACAGCCAGCCCAGCTGGAAGTTTCAGGATGCAAGATCAGCGCTGCAGAATGACCACCTGTAATTTTTCCCTGCTCTGAAGAAACAAGTACATGCTGTCATACCACAACTATTGTTTAAATTACACTTAAAACTTCCCCAATTTTTTTTCCAATTCCCTAATTTTGTAGTGAATGCCAGTATCCCAGTGTGCCCATTTATTCCGCCATTTTGTCCCACTTGTCTGTGAGAGTCTTTGCTTCTGCATATAATGGTCTTTGGGTCAGGTTACCATATAAGCTGATACAGAAAAACACTGATTCCTCTTTGAATGCCTTAACCTTACCAAAATTTCCCAAGGGTTGCACTTTTCTAAGACCTTTTTCCCAGTATATCTTTTGAGGAGCTGCTGGTTCTCTATATGTGCAGATACAAGCAACTGCTACCCTCAAGCAGCCATTTTGCAGCTGTGTGTCTGCTGTGCTGTATGTCCTTCTCTTCCAGCTGGTAAGTAATCTTAGCTCCTGTTGTACTTACTCTTTAATATTTCTGAGGGTGGCAGAGTCTCACAAACTTGAGTACCATCTGTGAATTTCACTGAGGTGATGGTTACGCTATCAAATCCTTACAAAGTCTTCCAACTTAATCCTTTGTGGTTATCATAACTATTTGTATAAACCGTCAGTGCACAGAAACCCAAGCCAATCTGAACACTGCAAGATTTGGCTGCCAAAATTTGTTCATTATAAATTCATGCTGCCACATGGTGCTGCTATCCATGGTGCCACTGCACCCATGCTTCCAGCACCTATGATTTATTTATTTTTATACAAAATTATAAAACCATAGACTACTAAAAAAGTTCCAAACCTTTTTTAAAAGACTACATATCTGACTGAAAATAGTCCTTAGACAATTATTCCTGTGCACGGGGTGAAAGTAATACGTAAGACTTACTGGTACGGGGCCCGGCTCTGGCCCCCAGAAGAGGCGGGGCCTCAGGCAGAAGGGGCGGGGTTGGGGGGTCAGGAGCCAGGAGTCCTGGGCCCTTTTAAATCACCGGGCCATGGGACAGCTGCCCCTTTTACCCCCCCCCTTCCATCAGCGACCCTGACAGTAGGGTCCCTACCGGCAGGGCCGCCGACGCAGTGGTGGTGGAAAACAGACAGCGACATTAAAGCTTTAACGTTGGCTGCGTACAGGCTGGTACCGCCGGCCACTTCTTACTGATACACCATACTGGCCCGTACCGGCCCACTTTCACCCCTGCCTGTGCACCTACATGCCCGGAACAGTAGGACACTGAAAGTGAAATGAATTAAAAGTAGTAGAACTGATTTTTTTTCATTGTCTACACTTAGAGAAATACAGGAAGTAAAGTGCATAAGTAGTTACCAACTACATTAAATTTTAAAAATTATTTAATTTGTACCCACCTAAGTCATTGTTGTCATTATTATCCACCTAGTCAGTCATGCATCATGGCAAGTGAGCTAAGTACAGAAAGAAATACAACAAAGATTGGGAATGAGATAATCTCTTAAAACAATGGATAAGAAGTGTACCTGGGAACGAATCAAAAGCCTTGTGTACATACGGAAAATGTGAATTACAAACACATCATAAATATCTTGTTTGCACATAAGGAATATAGCCCCATTTTTTAATTCAAGAACCCCGTTTGACTCCGGAATCAAGTCAGTACATGTTGATAATTCATTGAAAACTGGCAAGCTTAAAGTAGCCGCTTACATGGCTTGTCACTCAAGTATTCTCTCCATAGACCATCTTGAACCTATAGTAGCTAAGCTGTCTAAGAAGGACATACATTTGCACTGAACAAAATGCACAGAACTGGTAAAAAATGTTCTTGGCCCTATGATGCAGTGCAGACTTATGATAGACATAAAAGATTCTTGATATTTGCTTTTGATTGACGAAATAACCGATAAAACAACCAACAAACAGTTGTGTGTGGTCCTGAGGTACCACAGTAATACACAAAAGCAAATTTTGTCAACGTTTGGTGGAATGATCACTTTACTGGGCAGAGATGCTGAATGCATCACACAGTGACATTTCTTAAAGAGAACAATAAGCAGATTCGTAATTCCGTTGGTCTACCTACTGATGGCTGCAACACAATGTGTGGCAAAAAACCCTCTTTGGTATCCAGGCTCTGCGATCATCATCCAAACATTGTGTTTATCAAATGTGTGTGTCATTCTTTGCAACTTGGTTCATCAAAAGCAATTACACTGCTTCCTCAAAACGTTGATTATATGATTTCACAAACATACAATTGGTTTTCTCACAGCACTCTGAGCCAGAAATCATGCCATCACCTCTATGCTACTACTAATGTCGGCGAAGCACTATTGAAGATATGCAGCTTTTCTGGCTTTCCATTAGTGTCTGTGTGAACAAGGTTCTTGATCAGTTCAACGAAGTGAAGCTACACTTTCAGACAGCCAAAGACAAAGAAAGAAACTGCAATGCCAAACTCCTTTATCATATATACAGTGATTCAGTGAACAAAATTTCCCTGATTTTTCTACATTCAATCTTCAGGAAGCCTGTAGGATAAACCAAATCTTTCAGTTGGAAAGTGTTAATACAGGAAAGCTGCTGCAGGAACTGAAGACATTCCACCAGAGCCTGTTGGTGATAGCTGTGAAACCGTGTGTTTTTGAGAACTGGACTGCTTGATAAACTATGACATCACCTTTGAGTCAAATTACTTACCTCTTTGCACAGTTGATTTTGGAGTTGCTTTTCAGCCAGAACTTTCAAAATACACAGTAACCATTCCCGTTCTTGAAGATGTCAAAAATAGGTGTCGAGATTTCAAGTTGGAGTTTGTGAAACAGATGAAACACAGATTGCCACCAAGTGTCCAGGTGATTAAATCGCTTGCAGTACTAATTCCTTCTACTGTGCACAGTCCTGAACAACTTAGATTGGCTGATACCTCATTTTTGACATTGTGTTGTGCAAACCTTGGACAGTTGGTGCAGCAGTGGAGAGCTTTGCCTATGGTTCACAGACATCATATTAAGGACAACCAAGTAGACCAATTTTGGGTTGAAACTCTCAAACACCTGGATGCTTTGTCTTTAGTGACAAAGACTTTAGTGAACTTGGTTCAGTTGCTCTTTCGTTGCTGTCACTGCCTTTTAGCAACACTGTAGTTGAAAGATTGTTTTCTCAGCTTAACTTGATAAAAACAAAACTATGCAACAAAATGCAGTAGGAACTTTTAGAAAACATTCTTTCTGTTAGGGCAGTGGTTTTCAACCGGGAGTATGCATACCCCTGAGGGTACGCACAGGTCTCCCAGAGGGTATGTGAACGTATCCCGGGGATCGGGCTGTCAGCCTTGCCACTGGGGACTCAGGGTGCACGGCTACAGACCCACCACCGGGGGCTCAGGGCGCCTGGCTTCAGCCCTGCTGTTTGGGGGATCAGGACACCCCACTTCGGCCCTACTGCTTGGGGGCTCAGGGCACGTGGCTTCAGACCCACCACCAGGAGCTTGGAGCACCTGGCTCTGGCCCCACCACTGGAGGCTCGGCACACCTGGCTTCTGCACCACCCGCTCAGGGCACCTGGCTTCAGCCCCACCATCAGAGGCTCAGAGAACCCAGCTTCTGTGCCTCCGCTCAGGAGCTCGGGGCATGCAGCTTCAGCCTCACCATGGGAGGCTCAGGGCTCCTGGCTTCCGTGCTGCCACTCAGGGGTTTGGGGCATGAAGTTTCAGCCCCACCACAGAGTCTTGGGCTCCTGGCTTCTGTGCTGCCTCCTGAGGGCTCAGGGCTCCCAGCTTCAGTGCTTTCCACCACCTGGGGCTTGGGACTCCAGGCTCTCAGTCCCAACCCTTGGGCTCTGTCTCTCAGTGATCCTGTGCCCCATGGTGCTCATGACCCCGAAGCTGAGAAACTCTGCCCTGCCATAATACAAGAATATTCTACACACAATCACTACATTTAAACAGTGTACTGTAATCATATTACATACAGTAACCAGTGTATATGGCAGTGGTCCCCAACCTTTTTCATCTGGTGGGCGCCAGACAATGAACCATGGAGGACTGTGGTGGCGGACGAGCATCCACCGAAATGCCACCGACAAGTGACATCACCCAGAGGCGTTGCCACTGAAATGCCACCGAATTTTGGTGGCATTTTGGCAGATGCTCGTCCGCTGGCCAGTACGCGGGTGCATTTAGACACCCCGGTGGGCTCCATGGTGCCCGTGGGCACCACGTTGGGGACCCCTGGTATATGGGTATTAGACAGGCATTTTATGTCATTTCCAGATACATGCAAGCAAATTGCCGAGTTTGAAGGTGTCATGTGAAAATGGACAGATTTGTAAAACAAGGAGCTGGAAGCAGTGGTAGTGACAACAGTGATTAAGTTCTAAGAAATTGAAAATGACTGAAAAAATAAAACATAGTCAGTTTTACAAGGAATATATTGCTTTTGGATTCACATCTGCAAATAGCGATCCACCTGAAGGCCTGTGTTTCCTTTGCAGAGAAACTCTTATCAAATAACAGTATGAAGTTGGCACATTTGCAACGACATTTGAAGACGAAACATCCTGTGCATGCGGATAAGCCAGTGAGAATTTTTGAAAGAAAGCTCTCTGAGTTACAGACTTGCCAGCTTCAAATAAAAAAGTTTCAACTATTTCTACAAAAGCACTTGGAGCTTGGTATGCTGTTTCCCTTCTTGTAGCAAAATCAAAGACGCTGTACACAATTGCAGAAGATCTGATTCTGCCTGGTGTTGTGGAGCTTGCAGCACACATGCTTGATAATAAAAGCAGCCAATGCTTTCAAGAAAGTACCCTTATCAAATGACACTATGTGTCGTAGAATAGAAGACATGGCTGAGGATATTGTCTCTCCACTTGTAGAGAAATTTAAAATGGCAAAATCATTTGCCCTTCAGCTTGATGAGTCCAAGGATATTAGTGGAGAAGCTCAGCTGATTGCTTACGTTCAATACCCTGAAACCACTGATATCAATGAGCACATTCTGTTTTGCAAAAGTATAAAGGGAAACTCAACCAGAGAGAACAAGGAGTACTTGTGGCACCTTAGAGACTTGCACATTTATTTGGGCATAAGCTTTCAGGGGCTAAAACCCACTTCATCAGATGCATGCACTGGAAAATACAGTAGGAAGATATTATATATATACACACACAGAGAACATGAAAAAATGGGTGTTGCCATACCAACTCTAACAAGACTAATCAATTAAGGTGGGATATTATCAGCAGGAAAAAAAAACTTTTGTAGTGATAATCAGGATGGCCCATTTCAAACAGTTGACAAGAAGGTGTAAGTAACAGTAGGGGAAAAATTAGCATGGGGAAATTGTTTTTACTCTGTGTAATGACCCGTCCACTCCCAGTCTTTATTCAAGCCTAATTTAATGTTGTCCAGTTTGCAAATTAATTCCAGTTCTGCAGTTTCTCGTTGGAGTCTATTTTTGGAGTTTTTTTGTTGAAGAATTGTGACTTTTAGGTCTGTAATTGAGTGACCAGGGAGTGTTCTCTGACTGGTTTTTTAATGTTATAATTCTTGACATCTGATTTGTGTCCATTTATTCATTTGCGTAGAGACTGTCCAGTTTGGCCAATGTACATGGCAGAGGGGCATTGCTGGTACATGATGGCATATATCACATTGGTAGATGTGCAGGTGAATGAGCCTCTAATGGTGTCCCTTGAATCGATACGTGGACAGAGTTGGCAACGGGCTTTGTTGCAAGGATAAGTTCCTGGGTTAGTGTTTTTGTTATGTGGTGTGTGGTTGCTGGTGAAGATTTGCTTCAGGTTGCGGGGGCTGTCTGTAAGCGAGGACTGGCCTGTCTCCCAAGATCTGTGAGAGTGAGGGATCGTCCTTCAGGATAGGTTGTAGATCCTTGATGATACGCTGGAGAGGTTTTAGTTGGGGGCTGAAGGTGACGGCTAATGGCGTTCTGTTACTTTCTTTGTTGGGCCTGTCCTGTAGTAGGTGACTTCTGGGTATTCTTCTGGCTCTGTCAATGTGTTTCTTCACTTCAGCAGGTGGGTACTGTAGTTTTAAGAATGCTTGATAGGAGATATTGTAGGTGTTTGTCTCTGTCTGAGGGATTGGAGCAAATGTGGCTGTATCTTAGAGCTTGGCTGTTGACAATGGATCGTGTGATGTGGTCTGGATGAAAGCTGGAGGCATGTAGGTAAGTATAATGCTCAGTAGGTTACCGGCTCCTCTGCCATTTACATTGGCCAAACCGGACAGTCTCTATGCCAACAAATAAATGAATAAACGAATAAATATTTGAAATGGGCCATCCTGATTATCACAACAAAAGTTTTTTTTCTCCTGCTAATAGCCCACCTTAATTCATAGAGTCATAGACTTTAAGGTCAGAAGGGCCCATAATGATCAGCTAGTCTGACCTTCTGCACAATGCAGGCTACAGAATCTTACCCACCCACTCCTGTATCAAACCTGTGTCTGAGCCATTGAAGTCCTCGAATCATGGTTTAAAGACTTCAAGGTGCAGAGAACTTTCCAGCAAGTGACCCATGCCCTACGCTGCAGAGGAAGGCGAAAAACTCCCAGGGCTTCTGCCAATCTGCCCTGGAGGAAAATTCCTACCCGACCCCAAATATGGCGATCAGTTAAACCCTGAGCATGTGGGAAAGACTTACCAGCCAGACACCCAGGAAAGAATTCTCTCTAGTAACTCAGAGCCCACCTCACCTAACATCCCATCACAAGCCGTTTGGCATATTTACCGCTAGTAGTCAAAGGCAAATTAATTGCCAAAATTAGGCTATCCCATTATACCATCCCCTCCATAAACTTATCAAGCTTAGTCTTGAAGCCAGATATGTCTTTTGCCCCCACTACTCCCCTTGGAAGGCTGTTCCAGAACTTCACTCCTCTGATAGTTAGAAACCTTCATCTAATTTCAAGTCTAAAATTCCTGATAGCCAGTTTATATCCATTTGTTCTTGTGTCCACATTGGTACTGAGCTTAAATAATTCCTCTCCCTCCCTGGTATTTATTCCTCTGATATATTTATAGAGGGCAATCATATCTCCCCTCAGCCTTCTTTTGGTTAGGCTAAACAAGCCAAGCTCTTTGAGTCTCCTTTCATAAGACAAGTATCAGAGGGCAGCCGTGTTAGTCTGGATCTGTAAAAGCAGCAAAGAATCCTGTAGTCTATAAGGTGCCACAGGATTCTTTGCTGCTTTCATAAGACAGGTTTTCCATTCCTCGGATCATCCTGGTAGCCCTTCTCGGTACCTGTTCCAGTTTGAATTCATCCTTCTTAAACATGGGAGACCAGAACTGCACACAGTATTCCAGATGAGGTCTTACCAGTGCCTTGTATAACAGTGCTAACACCTCCTTATCTCTATTGGAAATACCTCATCTGATGCATCCCAAGACCGCATTTGCTTTTTTCACAGCCATATCACATTGGCGGCTAATAGTCATCCTGTGATCAACCAATACTCCGAGGTCCTTCTCCTCCTCTGTTACTTCCAACTGATGCCTCCCCAGCTTATAACAATAGTTCTCGTTATTAATCCCTAAATGCATGACCTTGCACTTTTCATTATTAAATTTAATCCTGTTACTATTACTCCAGTTTACAAGGTCATCCAGATCTTCCTGTATGATATCCCAGTTCTTCTCTGTATTGGCAATAGCTCCCAACTTCGTGTCATCCGCAAATTTATTCGCACATTCCCACTTTTTGTGCCAAGGTCAGTAATAAAAAGATTAAATAAGATTGGTCCCAAAACCAAACCTTGAGGAACTCCACTAGTAACCTCCCTCCAGCCTGACAGTTCACCTTTCAGTACAACCCATTGTAGTCACTCCATTAACCAGTTCCTTATCCACCTTTCAATTTTCATATTGATCCCAATCTTTTCCAATTTAACTAATAATTCCCCATGTGGAACCATACCAAATGCCTTACTGAAATCGAAGTATATTAGATCCACTGCGTTTCCTTTGTCTAAAAAATCTGTTACCTTCTCAAAGAAGGAGACCAGGTTGGTTTGGCATGATCTACCTTTTGTAAAACCATATTGTATTTTGTCCCAATTACCATTGACTTCAATGTCCTTAACTACTTTCTCCTTCAAAATTTTTTCCAAGACCTTACATACTACAGACATCAAACTAACAGGGCTGTATTTATCCAGATCACCTTTTTTCCCCTTGTCTTAAAAATAGGAACTATGTTAGCAATTCTCCAGTCAGACGGTACAACCCCTGAGTTTACAGATTCATTAAAAATTCTCACTAATGGGCTTTCAATTTCATGTGCCAGTTCATTTCATATTCTTGGATGAAGATTATCTGGGCCCCCCAATTTAGTCTCATTAAGCTGTTCGAGTTTGGCTTCTACCTCGGATGTGGTAATATCTACCTCCATATCCTCATTCCCATTTGTCATCCTGCCATTATCCCTAAGCTCCTCATTAGCCTCATTAAAGACTGAGGCTAAGTATTTGTTTAGATATTGGGTCATGCCTAGATTATCCTTAACCTCCACTCCATCCTCAGTGTTTAGCGGTCCCACTTCTTCTTTCTTTGTTTTTTTCTTATTTATATAGCTATAGAACCTTTTGCTATTGGTTTTAATTCCCTTTGCAAGGTCCAAATCTACATGACGTTTGGCCTTTCTCACTTTATCCCTACATATTCTGACCTCAATAAGGTAGCTTTTCTTACTGATCGCTCCGATCTTCCATTCCTTGTAGACTTTCTGCTTTTTCTTAATCATCTCTCTGAGATGCTTGCTCATCCAGCTTGGTCTAAAACTCCTGCCTATGAATTTTTTCCCCTTTCTTGGGATGCAAGCTTCTGATAGCTTCTGCATCTTTGACTTGAAGTAATTCCAGACCTCCTCCTCATTTAGATCCACAAGTTCTTCAGTCCAATCCACTTCCCTAACTAATTTCCTTAATTTTTAAAGTTAGCCCCTTTGAAATCAAAAACCCTAGTCACAGATCTATGTTTGTTTATTTTCCATTTAGTTTAAACTGAATTAGCGCAATGGTTGTCCCCTACAACCATTTCTTCTATGAGGGCCTAACTACTCACCAAAACCAAATCTAAAATGGCATCCCCTCTTGTTGGTTCAGCAACTAGTTGGTGAAGGAATCCATCAGCTATCGCATCTAGGAAAATCTGAGTCCTATTATTATTACTAGCACTTGTCCTCCAGTCTATATCTGGGAAGTTAAAGTCTCCCATGATCACACAATTCCCATTAGTATTTAATTCATTGAAAACATTAAAAAAGTCTCTATCCATATCCAAATCCAATCCCGGCGGTCTATAGCACACCCCAAGCACTATCTCAGGGGAGGCTCTAGTAACTTTCTTCCCCAATGTGATTTTTGCACAGACAGACTCTGTCTTATCCATTCCATCCCTTCTTATTTCCTTACAGTCTACCTCATCATTGATATACAATGCTACTCCACCACCTTTGCCTTTATTTCTGTCTTTCCTAAACAGCTCATACCCTTCAATACCTGTACTCCAGTCATGACTGCTATTCCACCATGTTTCTATTATCCCTATAATATCCGGTTTCACTTCCTGCACCAGTAGCTCTAGTTCCTCCATTTTGTTACCTAGGCTTCTCACACTGGTGTACAAACATCTTAATTCTTGCTGTTTGGCTTCGCTCATGTTGTTTACCTGATTAGGCTCAGACATTCTATCTCCAGGATCTACAGGACCCTTCCTCCATATGTCCATTCTCCTACCCATGGCTGTATCCTTTCTTACTTTGTTTTCTTCCCTCTCAGTGTTAAAATCCAGCATGGAGGTTACCTGGACATCTCCCAACCATATCCCCCAAATTCCTAGTTTAAAGCTCTCTTAATCAGTTGTGCCAGCCTCCATCCTAGAAGTCTATTTCCTTCCTTACTCAGGTGAAGTCCATCCCAAGAGAACAGTCCTCTGTCCATGAATGCTTCCCAGTGGCCATACATCCCAAAGCCCTCCTTATAGCACCACTGCCTGAGCCATCTGTTGATCATCATAATCTTCTCATGCCTTTGTTGCTCTTCTCTAGGAACAGGCAGAATCCTACTGAAGATCACCTGAGCCTCAATTTCTTTAAGCGTCTTCCCCAGCCTGGCATAGTCTCCCTTGATACGTTCCAGCAAGAATCTAGCCATATCATTTGTTCCCACATGAAGGACAATCAGCAGATTCTTTCCCACTCCCGTTAGGATCCTCTTCAGCCTCAGGTCCACATCCCGTATCTTAGCACCCGGCAGACAGCACACCCTTCTGTTCTCCGGATCAGCTCTAGTTACAGGCCTGTCTATTCTTCTCAGTAAGGAGTCCCCAAACACATAGACCTGCCTTTTCCTAGTGACACTGAGATTCTCCAGTCTATCCCCTGTTCCCTCTGGCTGCAAATCCTCTCGATTCCTATTCACCCTTGCAATCCTCTGCAGGCCATCCCGTATCCTCCTGGGGCTCATGTTTGGTGTCATCTCTATTGACTCGTCCCTTCTCCTTATAGGGCTAGTTGCTCTTCTCTTCTTCCTTGCCCTCTCACCTTCAGTGACCACCTGCTGTGCCCCTTCTTCATTTTCCAACTCTGCAAACCTGTTCCTGAGCTCTATTGCTCCTTCACTAGCCCGTCTTTTCCTCTGCCTGGTTCTCTTAGTCACATGCTTCCACCATCCACTTTCCTCACCCAGCAGTCTCCCCTCAGAGTTCTTTGGCCCTGCTTCCATCTGCAAGTCTGACCTTTTCCCTTCAGACTCCTCATGTCTTTGCTCCATCATCTGCTCAAACCCCCTTCTAAACTCAACCAGAGTTTCCACCTGCATCTCCAATCGTCGGATCTTTTCTTCCATCAGCTCTATCAGGCGGCACTTCATGCAAATGAAACTCTTTTCAGGTACCCCCTCCAGGATCATGTACATGCCCCAGCTTCCACATCCAGTCATCTTCATTGTGTCTTCCACTGCTTGGGTCACTACCACTGCAGCCTCTGTATCTGTCATAGTACATTGGCCAAACTGGACAGTCTCTACGCAAATGAATAAATAGACACAAATCCAGATGCCAAGAATTATAACATTCAAAAAACAGTTGGAGAACACTTCAGCCTCCCTGATCACTCAATTACAGACCTAAAAGTCTGATTTTGTAAGCAAGTTTTTAAATGTGGCGAAAGTTGGGGGTACACAAAATAAATCAGACTCCTGAAAGAGATACGATAGTGTGGAAAGGTTGAGAACCACTGTTGTGAACAGTTTGCAACAACAAAAAAAATGATTGCACTGGTCGCTGCTGCTATGTATGACCTGCAGCAGAAGCATTGTACTTCTGATGAAAACTGTGAGGATGAAATGTTGCCATTTACAGACTAACAGTAACAAACCAATTCAACAAAAAATATGGAAATTGACTACCATCATCAAATGCAATTAGAAATAAATATATAATAATTTAAAAAAATATATATATTTTTAAATCAGTTCTGTACTAGGTATTCTAATGAAAGCCTACATTTGTTATTTGATGTATAGATCAGTGTGTTAATAAAAAAACCTTTATTTTAATAAATGGAATGGGATACTTTTGAGCAAGTAGCCAATAAATATATTTGGCTATTTTGGGGCTACTTTAAATGACTTTGGGGTATTAATGTAGTAGAAATTTGGCAACCCAAGGTTGCATTAGCATTGAAAAAATGTCAACAGAATTAAAGATAGTTACATCTATGAACTTGTGAATATTTAGCACTCTTTGCAGTGACATGGGAAGTAAACATTCAACATTATTTCTACACACAGAAGTCCACTGGTTATCCTACGGAAAGATATTGACCCATTTTTTCAAAATTCATTTGGCGATATTGTTGCTTCCATGGATTATCCTTCTGAACTTCTAACTGTCTTAAAAATGAAAATTGGTTATAACAAACTGGCATACTTAGTGGACATATTTTCTCAGTTAAATTACCTGAATTTATGTCTCCGGGTAATATCAGTGACCATATTTGATGATCACAATAGGAAAGCTTCACTTGTGGTGTCAGTGTGTGAAAATGACGATTTCGATTGTTTGCCTTTATTAGATTAATTTTTATGTGAAAATGATTTGACTCTCAGTGAAAGTGTAACACATAAGATTCTTCAACATGTCAGCATGGTCTCCTCTGATGTCTAGTGATTTCAGGAACAGACCGTATTTGCATAAACACATCTATTCTTCCTAGGTGCACAGCATGATGGAGCTGCTTTGCCAAAGTGATCCATTTTAGCTGGTGTTGGGTCACAAATCATTTTAATATTGAGTGCAGAAGTAATGAAATGTTGTTATTCTTACTGTATGAGTAAAGGGCAGCAGAACTGTACTTAGCCTGCCCTGATTGAGAGGGTCACCCTAAAGTGTACCGCATTTACTAAGCAGGGGTACAGATGCTAAATCCCAGTGAAGGGAAGAGAGGGTGGGAACAGGTGTTCTTATTTGGTGATGTAGGTACTGCTTAAGGAGTCCTAGATACCATTTGACCTTCCCCTATCCAGTGTTTAAAGACAGCGCTGATTGGATGCAATTGAGAGTCTTTGTTTTGTTCAGTATTTGTTAAAGCTAAAGTCACTGATAACCAGATGCTGAACCTCTGAGCTGGTGTGGGACTGTGTTGCAATAAATGAAATTGCACTGCCTGCACTAGCAGGAGGCTACTACTGAAAGCTGGATTAAGTGGTAGAAGCTCAGAATGTGATATCACAGCAGAGACACAGCAGTAGCAGAGGAGAGCAGTAGTAGGATGGTGGCCACCAGCAGCAGTGCTGGGGGTGGCAGAAGAGCGAATTGTGGCAGCAGTGAGCAGCAACAGCAGAGTGAACTGCAACAACCGCCAGTTGCAGTGGTGGCTGTAGCAGCTGAGGCACTGCTTGATGCCGGTCCCTCCCACCCACCCAGTCGAAGTGGGAGGTGAACTCACCTGAATGCACCTCTGAACTCTGGTTGCTGACCAAGGACAGCAACTGTGGGGGAGGGGGATTGGGGGGAAGAAGGGAGTGACATGTCTGTCAGACTGAGGCAAAGGACAAGGTGAGAAACTGAGGCAAAGGACACTGCCCAGTGTACTCTGGAGTGGGTGTTTTCATATGGTCATATGCTTTCAAATCATGGTTGTGGTGTTTTCCCAAATTAATGCTGGGTACATTTCACTTTTTATTGAAAGAGCAACAGAAACTAACGATTGGATAAAGGGGCAGTTGGAGATAAACATGGAGCTGACAAAACACATACCAATCATCATTCTGAACATTCTGACTGTTGGAGCAGGCACTGTGTATTGCTGTCTGCCTAGAACATTGTGGATGCTATTGTAATATGACTAAATCATAGGGGCATGATGGAATCCATGTCATTGTGGCATGGTAACCTCCATGTGACTATGACCATCTTTTGTTCTGGGGGGTCCTGGACCATGACTTGGGCTCCTAGGCACTACAGTAACACAAATAATGAAATGATAATACTAGTAACAATTGCTACCTAAGCTCCATTATCCTGCACAGGAATATGTTTTAAGGCCCTTCATGTATTCCCTGGTAGCGACAGGAAGTGAGGTCTAAATAAACCAGGTTTATCTGGGAAGAGCTGAGGGGCCACATCCTGGTTAGAATTGTCTCAGTATGGTCTGCTGCTGAGTCTATACATAAACAACATAACAGGATGGTTTGGACCTTGCCATTTGAGCTCTAAACACCAGATGTCACTGTTGTTGCACATTCCTATAGGACAGTTTCACTAACTTAATCCTACCACATGACTAGGGCCCTTCATTTTCAGTTTTTATTTTAATTTTTCCCAGGAATTTATCAGTGTTTATTACCACAACAACAAAAACAGGTGAAAATCGGTGGAAAAACTATTTATAATTTTTCTGGGTAAATATCAGGGTTTATTTTGGTGTACGGAAGGACAGGGGAAGAGTATTCAGTAGATTGATGCTTTGATGAACGGAATTCAATGTGGTTTGCTGCAGAAGTAAAACAGAATTTAAAACACAATGCCACATCTGAATTTTATCTGTAATCCCCAAATAAAACTTGTCATTTGAATAAACAGTTTACTTGTAGACTTAGAACTATTAGCCGATAAATATTTTCATTTCATAGCTGGGCCACACCATTTGCAGCGCATACCTTCTGCTTCATCCTTTTCTCCTGTTTTTGTTTGTTTAAAGTTTTTGAATACGTCCTTGTGTTTTGAAACATATTCTGCTACCGATTTTTGTTTTCTTCCCATTTTAGTGTGTCAGATCTTTAAACCATTATCTGCTAACAGCCTGAATTGTGTACGTGATGGGCGTGAGAGTCATCATTACGTTCAGATGTGCACACACTTCAGAGCTTGCATGCATGCCTGTTTGTTTATTGTGTGTATCTTCTAAACTAATACATAGCCTTACTTCAGCAGGCAGCTTTGCATATACACAGACTAATGTATTTTCATAATACATATATCTCATGCAATATATTATATTTTTCTAATAATTTTTTTTATATATTTGAATGATACAAAAGTATGATGCAAATCAGAAAAAAATACTTTTTGTAACACACAGGATTTTTTCGGTAAAAATCAGTTTAAACTGAAAACGAAGAGGCTTACACATGACAAACGGGCCTTGTTGGGCGTGGTCAGTTATTTTGGGGAGTTAGAAGAATCCTGTGGGTTCCCCATGAGATCCCATTGTTAAATTGCCTGACAGTATTTATATATGCCATTTTTCTTGTTGCAAGTCCAGACTAGCTGTTTTATGGAGTCTGCATTTAATACTACTGCTTAAGACTTGGCGTATTCTGGGGCTATCTGAGACCTAGAAAAGGGTTTATTGACAAAGGGTAGAGATTGTTCCTGCTATTGGGAATTATCCAAGCCCTTTGGAGGGTCCCCAATCCCTGGCATGGGTGACGTACCTACACAATCTTGGATCATGTGTACGTATGTATATATGCAACTTGCTAGCAACAGGCTGGGACAACCTCACAGTGCTAAATTTATCCACATGCTGTTGCTCAGGGGCCACTGGGCTGCATCTTGTACCCAAATGGGTTAGGCAGAATCCCAGTTAGCATTGACCAGGCCTTGTGCTTCTCTTTGGGGGTAGAGAAGCACTTTTTCCAGACATCTGGAGTTTCACCGATTCCTGTTCAGCCCAGCGTACAAGGCAGTAGAATTCATGTCTCTTGTTACAGTGGGAAGAAAACTCTCCACACACACATATTAGCTCAGCTGCCTGTAGCCAGGCACACTGGAGTAAACTAAAAGTAGCCTGGACCAAACCAAATACTAGCACACGTAATGTAGGATTGTTCTCTACATTTATAGGGAGATGAAGTGGACAATCCAGGAACATAGGAATTGTTATCCTGGATCACACCAGTCATTTATCTAGTCCAGTATCACATCACCAGCAGTGACCAATATCAGATGCTTCATAGGGAAGTGCAAGAAATTCTGCAGTGGCAGTTATGGGAAAACCTGCATCCAGGAAATGATACATTTGAAACCACAAATAGAGGTTGGACTATGGCCTGAAAATATATATATTTAGCTCTGGATATTCTTGTTATTCACAATAATGTCTAATCCTTACGTTATATGCTTCGGTGGTTATTAAAAACATTGAAACCCAAGCTTTGACTAGTTACATTTTTATACATTGCAAAGCAGTGAGACGTGCACTGCAATCCTGATGTGGAACTCCCCTTTGAAGAATGTTGTAGCAGACAGACTTTCGAGGAAAGCTTCTGAACAACAACAACAACAACAGCAACAACAACAACAAAAAAGAGAGATTTAAGAACAAGCCCAATATGAAACCTTCCAAACTTTACCATCCTACTTATGCCCGCTTCACTTTATTTTTGTTCATATTCAAGCCAGGCCAAAATACGTATTCCTAAAAAAGTCCTGAGTTGCTAATCTTCTAAGATTTCTGCTTAAAAGAACTAATTTTGTAGTGTGAAAATCCACTTTTAGAAAAATTCTTCCCCTGAAAAGTAATTTTCTCTATTCCTTCCCACGTCCTTGTGATGTTGAATATACACAACAAATATACGTAAGTTGCAATGCAGTTTTAGAATGTTATTTCTATTCCAATAAAGCCTAGAGGCCATGCTCATATTAATAGACAATTCTGAAAAAAATGTTATTTAAGCAATCTTGTTATATACATTACTAAAATACAAAGTTTTAAAACTATTCTTCAGAGTCTCTGTAGCTTATATAGGTCACTGTATTTCAGTGTTTGTGTACTGAATTAGCACTATGATACAAGAAGTCACAGTGTAGTTTGACATTTCATTGTCATATGTTTGAAATGTATCTTCATACACTCTGTCATTTAAAGATATTCTGAAGAATCTTCAGAGTTGGCAGTTTGGGTGTGTTTCTGGGGACTTACGAGACTGTGGTCTGAATTCGAATCCTAACTGTGCCACAAACTATTTGTGTGGCTGTGGGCAAATTGTTTAATCTCTCTGTGCCTCAGTAAAACAGGAATACTCCTCTTATTTTTACTCACCCCATATTTGTCTTTTTAGACTGCACATTCTGTGGGGCACAGGAACTGTCTCTCACTATTTAGTTGTACTGCATTTAGCACAATGGAATCCTGATCTCAGTTGGGACTTCTAGGCACTATTGTAATACATATAAAGAAATAACTATCATCATTTGAGCACCTAGTTAAATCCCTAGAAAACAAAGAGATTTTTCAAAAGGTGAGGGAGAACAGTGCTAGAGTTTTGAAAACGTAGCCCTTGCTCTAGGAGCCTGAGCAGCCACTGGGATTTTCACAAGTCATCTCTCATCTGAGGGTTTCCCAGCTTTTGCTGTGCCTACTTGTAACAAAATCCCACCTCATTCATAATCTATCAATCTTATCTCCATTTCCAAAGGCAATGTGCAAATATCAAGCATAGATTTTTCAATTGGTGGATATAATACTAATTTCCCCCCTTTTAATTGGTTACTTTAAAAAAAAATGGTGACATCTCCATTATGCTTGTGCTAATTTTTTTTTTAAGTTCTTTCCTCAATTTGTTAATAATGTTCTCTTGTCCACACTCAGTGCTGGCAGAGCCGTCTGTTGGAACTATTTTGGCTACATGTCAAATTACATCTTTAGTTATTTCTGACATATTATTAATCTCCAAGTTTACTGCTTGAATCCTCATGTACATTTTCCTGAAATGAAATGGATCCTAAAAGGGAAGTTAAACCTCCTTAATTTTCTTCCTGGAGTGATTATACTGGTGATAGGAGTATCTGACTAAAGGAGGCAAAGTTTGTTCTATTAGCATTAATTCTGACAAATCTGAAACACCAGTAGTCTTATACATCCTTTGTTCATTTTGTAATGCAGAGTACGTCTCCATCCCCTAATCAGTTTTGGAACCTGCACTCCTGCAACTTTTAACCATCTTTAAAAAAAAAATTTTAAGGACCTGTCAAGGTGCCTGTCTCTTTAGTAGAAAGAATTATCTAATGGAAATGATTAATTTCCCTAAAATCTATCTATGCTTATTATGACAGCTTCCCTTGTTCCTAACCAAGAGTTAGTAAGCACATTAGAGGGCTTGTTCTCCAACTTCGTCTAGCAAGGCATATGCCTGGGTACGCATCACCAGCAGTCCAATAAAGCAGTATTTTCTTGCATTTTCTTACGTCATTCTTTGCAATGTTGCATGCCATCTTATGTTTATAAGAGACTAAATGAGGCAGGAAAATACATATCTACTCCCTTATGTACTGATGGGAGCTAGCTTCCTCAGATCTGGCTGATTCATGCTTTCCAAACAATTCACTCAAACCTTTCCTCTGGGCCCAGGCATGCTTATGCAAAATGATGAGTGAATCCTCAAAACCTTCCCACCCTTCAGACCCATATACAACTCCCTTCTGAGCCAAGGATTAGACATATGGCTATTGCCTGAGCAAAAAAACCTCCATTTACTTTTAAACTGCAGCATACCTTCAACCTATCATGAACTAATTCTGTGTGTATTGGCATTCGCAAAACTAAAATGGAGTTATTCAAATTCCCTGTGGAAATATCAGCTACACTAGGGAGATAATTTCCCATTAAAAATTCAGCATATCCTATTATTTCTGATAAAAGAGCTAGTAAGGCTTCTGAAGCAAGCTGTCTTGGAGAGTCCAAATCAAGGGTCAGAAGTCATACCTCCCCTCCTGTTTGACTTGTCAGTAGTTCCTCTCCCTCTGCGTGAAGTTACTGTCTCTTTCTTGAACCTGGGACTTTGTATCAGTGTTCAACCCAGCAGGAAGGGGAGTGAATGAAAGGGTAGGCAAAAAGAGGAAGGAATAGAACAAAAGAGGGACGAGATGGGAGTTGGAGCAGCTGCATCTTGAACTTGAACTTAGTGATTCTTTACTCATCAGAAAAAAATAGTGCAAACATTGCTGGGAAGTAATGAACAGCAACTTTAATAGTTTTATTTGAGGGGAAAATGTAAAATAACCTTCTATCCCTTAGGCAGCACCACAGCCATCTGATTGTCCTGAGTGCAGTCTTGTAAGACAGCAGGGTTGGGTAGATGTGGGGAATTAAGGGCTAGATCCACAAAGGGGTTTAGGTGCCTACCTGCCACTTTAGGTGCTTAAGTCCAACATTTAGATCCTCAAGACCCCCATTCAGCTGCTGCCTAATTGTATAGCTGCCTAACTTCCCTAGGCACCTAATTTTCTGCTAAAAAGTCCCTTAGTTGCCTAAATATCTGCCACTGGGCATGTTCACACCAACCTCTGTCTAGGTACCTGGGCACCATGCGTAAGCCACAGAAAGATCCTCAAACTTGGCATTCCCCTGTCCGTTTTGCCTACTGGGCCTGAACTGGTAGACATTCTCAGAGGCTACCTAACAGATTGAGCCCTGCACGAAATGCCAGAGGAGCAGGTTCCCCTTGCCACATACCCACAGCTTTTCATTCAGTGGTTATAGCATTAAATCAGAATGTGGGAGACCTGGGTTCAATTGCCTCCTCTGCCTGATGTGGATTCAAATCCCTGCTCCACACGTCCCACTATACAGGACAGTGCTCTACGCATTGCACTGAGAGGTATTGTAGGGGCAGGGCTTTCTCAGTCTTTCCTGCTGAAGCCATTCCATTTTGTATAAATAACTCAATAGTCATTGGAACGGGACTTGAGTCTCCCAGGTGAGGGCCCTAAGCACTGGGCTCAAGAGCCATTCTCACTTTCTCTGGCTAGGGATTGTAACGGGGTGTCAACACCACCTCATCCTCTTTTGGCAAGAAAGGTCTTAGGAACCTAACTCCAGGAAAGGATTCACTGCTGTGAAACCTAAGCAGAGATAGTCTCCTCCCTCTGGCCTGCAGTTAGGTGCCTAAATCTCTTTGAGGGGCAGGGCATCCCTCTCTTTGGCATTTCTTATTGACTAGCTTAAAGTAGCTCCCAAGCCCAAACCATCACCCCCACACAGGGCTGGGTTCTAGCCCACAAAAGCTTATACCCAAACAAATGTGTTAGTTTCTAAGGTGCTACAAGGACTCCTTGGTTTTTTTGCTTGGCTACACTTACAAATTTGCAGCGCTGCAGCAGGGTGTGAAAACACACCCTCTCCAGCGCTGCAAATTGCGGTGCTGCAAAGCGCCAGTGTAGTCAAAGCCCCAGCGCTGGGAGTGCGGCTCCCAGCGCTGTCCGTTATTCCCCACAGGGAGGTGGAGTACGGACAGCGCTGGGAGAGCTTTCTCCCAGCGCTGGCGCTTTGACTACACTTAGCGCTTTGAAGTGTAAGTGTAGCCAAAGAGACTAACACGGCTACCACTGAAACCTTTCCCTTTGTCTATTGTTCTCCGGAGAAGCAGGGACAGAGCAGCAATGCTATAAGCACAAACGCTGTGTAAAGTTTGAACAAAGTATGAAAAATTATCTTCCATACCTAGAAGGAATCATTTGGATAGGGAACGTTTAGATAAATATGATCAGGTTTATTCTTTATTTTGGCTTGTGGAGCTCCTCTGGGTTAACCCCAGATGCTTTTGTTTGCTTATAACCTTTAAGCTGAACCCCCAAGAAAGCTATTTTGGGTGCTTGGTTTTTGGAATTGCTCTTTTAAAATCTAGCAAAATTCCAGATGTATTCCAGATGTATTTTCTTTCTTTTTGTTTTAATAAAGTTTACCTTTTTTAAGAATAGGATTGGATTTTTGGAGTCCTAAGAGGTTTGTGCATGTGGCCACCAGCTAATTAAACAACATCTAATTTCCTTTGTTTTCTTTCTCAGCTCTTCCCTGGAGGGGAGGTGAAAGGGCTTGAGGGTACCCCACAGGGAGGAATTCCCAAGTGCTCCTTCCTGGGTTCAAAGGGGTTTTTTTTGCATATGGGTGGTGGCAGTATTTACCAAGCCCAGGTCAGAGAAAAGCTGTAACCTTAGGAGTTTAATACAAGCCTGGAGCAACAAGTATTAATTTTTAAAAACCATATTCTCTTTCTCTGTTGTTTTTTTAAATAAATTTTAATTTAGTTAATAAGAATTGGCTGTAGCGTGTATTTAGTTAAGATCTGAAACAAGGAAGTCATTAAACAGCTCTGCCATTTCCACATTTTCTGTTATTATTCCCCCCCACCCCCACGCATTGAGTAACAGGCCTACCCTGTCCTTGGTCTTCCTCTTGCTTCTAATATATTTGTAGGATGTTTTCTTGTTACCCTTTATGTCTCTACCTAGTTTGATCTTTTTTATGTCTTGGCCTTTCTAATTTTCTCCCTATATGCTTGTGTTATTTGTTTATATTCATCCTTTGTCATTTGACCTAGTTTCCACTTTTTGTAAGATTCTTTTATTTTTAGATCATTGAAGCTCTTCTGGTTAAGCCATGGTGGTCTCTTGCCATACTTCCTAGCTTTCCTACTCAGTGGGATAGTTTGCTCTTGTCCCCTTAATAATGTCTCTTTGAAAAACTGCCAACTGTCTTCAATTGTTTTTCCCCTGAGACTTGCTTCCAATGGGATCTTACCTACCAACTCCCTGAGTTTGCTAAAGTCTGCCTTCTTGAAATCCATTGTCTTTATTTTGCTGTTCTCCCTCCTACCATTCCTTAGGATCATGAACGCCTCATTTCATGATCACTTTCACTCAAGCTGTCGTACACTTTCAGATTCTCATCCAGTTCCTCCCTATTTGTCAAAATCAAATCTAGAACAGCCTATCCCCTAGTAGCTTCCTCTACCTTCTGAAATAAAAAATTGTCTCCAATACATTCCATGAACTTGTTGGATAATCTGTGCCCTGCTGTTCCACAAGGTGCCACAGGACTCTTTGCTGCTTTTACTGTGCCCTGCTGTGTTATTTTCCAAGCGGATGTCTAGTAGTTGAAGTCCCCTATCACCACCAAGTCCTGTGCTTTGGATGATTTTGTTAGTTGTTTAAAAAAAGCCTCATTCACCTCTTTTTCCTGATTAGGTGGTCTGTAGTAGACCCCCTACCATGACATCACCTTTGTTTTTTACCCCTTTTATCCGTACCCAGAGACTTTCAAAAAGTCTGTCTCCTATTTCCATCTCAGCCTCAGTCCAAGTGTTTATATTTTTAATATATAAGGTAACACCTCCTCCCTTTTCCCTTGCCTGTCCTTCCTGAGCAAGCTGTACCCTTCTATATTTCAGTCGTGTGTATTATCCCAGCAAGTCTCTGTGATGCCAACTATGTCATAGTTGTGTTTATTTACTAGCATTTTGAGTTCTTCCTGCTTATTCCCCATACTTCTTGCATTAGTATACAGACATCTAAGATACTAATTTGATCCCTCCCCCCAAGTTTTGTGTTGTGGTTCACCCTCACAAAGACAATTTATGTATTCCAACAATATTCCGGTGATCCAAAAGAGAGGCTGCATCCCCAGTAAGAGGACATACAAACATTAAAAAATAAACATCATCCCATGACAGTTTAGATAATTTCTCTAATACTATTAAGGTTCAGTGACAATCTTTTATATTTATAATACAACTTTGATCATTTGTAATAATGACTGGGATATCGATGGCAGATGATTCAGTGTTGTAAACTACCTTAGTAAGTGACAAACCATGAGTTTAATGTCACATCACAAATGTACCTTATTTTATGCTGACAAATGTAGTTTCAGCTTTAACTATTAAAAGATACATAATATAATAAGGAGGAGATTGTAAATGACTTATAAAAGGTCCCAGTAACATAGGATCTCACAGCACTCTGCTTCTAAATCTTCGCTGAAAAGTAAAATGAGTTTCAGATTTTTTTTGAAAAAGCATTGGATTTGCAGATAATCAAAGTGAGAAATGGTGAGATACACTATACTCCTGGTAACAAGTGCTTACATTTAAAAAAAATTGTTTGTAAGTGTTAAAAACAACTTCAATTATTACCATACATGTATGTGAATCAGAACTATGCGGGCCTATCCTCTTGTGTTAACAAAAATATAATAATTCTAAAGTACTCTAGATTAAAAGCTACAAAGTCTGCATTATGCAGATACACTATCCTCTACATAGTTAAGGTTCCATCAGGTTCTATGATAAAGCGCTGCATAATCTTCCTATAACTTTGGTTTGATAAATTGATTTGGCATGAAAATTGCAAGATTAAATCTGAATGTGAAAAAGAATATTTCTGCAAAGTTTGCAACAAAAAATTTGCATCACAAGTCATTAAAAACATAACCCTGATTTGATATTTTGAGCAAATTTCAATATAGTTAAATCTCCTTGAAATATTTTTACATTGATTGTAATCAAGCATATTAACATTTGGGTGTGTGTGTGTATCGTAGGGGTCTATCCTGCTCCTGTTATGTTAATTGACTTTGATAGGAACAGAATTGGGGACTATACACGTATAATGTGTGTGTGAATATGTTGTCCTCTATTGACTGGTTGCACCATAGGCAGAAGGGTCCCTTTATAGCTGACAGCTAAGAGCTCTTCCTTTAGCTCAAGTAATAGAGGCCTACATTTTTGGCTCCCCGGGACCAGGATTTCAGTCTTGGCTCTGCAGCTATGGTTTTTTGTGTTGATGAAGAGGATATAGCCTCTCTACAGGTAACAATAGCCCCACTGAAAGGCTGATCTTGCAAAATCTCTAGTGCTGCAAAGGGTAAGACACAGCAAAACAATTAAATTTTCTAGGCATCCATTCCGTAACTGTCTTTTTTGTTACATCAGCAAGTGGGATGCTGAGCTGTCTCCTTATGGCCCTGATCCGAAGCCTATTGCAGTCTATTTTTCACCTGTTCCAGCTATTTAAGTCAGGTTAGTGATTGATTGGCTGTTTTGTACATGAAGAGCACAAAGCTGCTGGTGTGGGAAGAATCTGATTCCATGTCAATTTTATGCGCAGTAGTGCGACACGTATATTCACTTGCCTCTTGCACTGAATACAGATGTCCTCATGGATATGAAGAATGTGAAAGACATCTGTAACCGTTTTGTGACCGGGTGTATGTCTGTGTGTGGTTGCGTGTGGCTTGCTAAAGGATAACTAAGGGTTAAGTCAGTTGTATGAAGTTTGGCATGTCTGCAGGAACCAATGTCAATGACTTTTAGATAGCCCAGTTACAGGTGCTTAACTGATGTACAGTCATCAAGGTCTGTCAAAGCTGGCCACAACACCCCCTAGCCTGGGAGAGGAGAGGGGCCCTTCAGATGAGAGACCCTAAACAAAGCCCTCTAGAACTGGTAAAAGGGCCCTGTTGAAGAGAGGCAGGGTCTGCAGACAAGCAGCCTTTTAATCCAGTCCCAGGAAACAGGGGTACCTAGGATAAGAAGTTAGACCTCCTCACTGAAACAAACAAAATAATTAATTTTCTTTAAATGGGTACTGAGCTGCTTTAGCTTTCATTCCCACCAGGCTAATACTCTTGTTGCTATGAAGCTCCAGTGTCACTTAATTCCTCTGGATAATGGTGACCAGACTCACTGACATTTAACCAACAGGCCTTCAATGTTAGTCCTTTGTTCAAATCAGTAGAGTAGGACCGGCACCTCATTCCCCTACGCACTTTTGTAGATTCCACCTGGTCATTGCTGTGATTCTAAAAGGAACAAAGTATGCAGCAGTTTCCTGTAGCAAGGGACCTTATGCACTCCCTCCTGGCTGCCTCCTAGGTTCTAGCTAATAAGTCTCCATCAAAGCCACCACCTATTCAGCTTTCTATATGCCACCTGTAGCCGAGCACTTCAGAATCTTCTTGGGCAGCACCAGCAGGAAGGTATATATTCCCAAACTGTTTCCTTAAGGCTCCTAGTAACAGCTTCCTTCACTTCAGTCCGGTCTGACAGTCCGAATGACTGAGGTTTTACTTCTCAGTTTCCAACTATTATAGTACAGAACTTTCCAGAACCTTCTCTGTCTTGTAACATTATCTTTAATGGGATTTTAATTAAAGAAATGAAATTTCAGAAGAAGATAGTATTTAATGGCCACTCTTTCCCCTCTATTGGAGCGCAAAGCTACCTTTTTTCTAGAAGGGGATATGTGGGCCCATTAGCAGGCAGGAAGGATGGTCTTGTTCTTAAAATTCTAATCTAAGACTCCACCGATCTGATTTCAGTTCCCAGCTGTGCTACAGACTTCCGTCTGATGGTGGGGAAACCAATTAATCTTTCTGTGCCTCAGTTCTCCATATTTTTTTTAAAAAGAATATAATAATTCCGTAACTCACATTGTGTTTTGAAGATAAAACCATAAACATCTGTCAGGCACTCAGACATTACTGTGATGGAGCCACAAAATCTCCCTAGATAGATCAGCCCATGCTCTCTAACCACAGAATTTATTGGTTAGAGCAGTGAACTGGTGGACAGAGCTCAATACTTTCCTCCGCGCCCTTACTGACTTGCATTGTGATCTTGTGCAAAACTCTGTCTCCGATTTCTGCATTTGTAAAATGTGGGTTGTAGCTTATGTCACAAAAGTTGTCATGAGGTTTAGTTAATATTCGTGAATGGAGTTGAGATATCAATATATTACAAGATGCTACAGAATCAGTAGGCTAATGTATTCATCCCACAGTAACTCAAAGTTTAACTAAATTTGAGAGAATTACGTACAAGATGATATGTTAGGTTGGAGTAGGTGTACTTAGCCTGTGTTCAGAGTGGCTGTGATCATGAATAACTTCCCAATAAAAGTACAGATAATTTCTTCAGGAGAAAAAAGGGTCATTGGTAGACGTTTACATTTAAATGCCTAAAGTGGCATAGCATACATCATTACTTTCTGTATCATGCTCTGTATCTGCTAAGGGCCTGATCAAACACCTATTGAAGTCAATGGGAATCTTTCCATTGACTTCAGTGGGTTTTGGATCAGGCCCTAAATGTTAATGAAGCAACATTTTTGTAGCATATCTGATGAAGAGTAGGGAGGACCAGCTCACAAACCTTTCTGAGATGATTGGGCACTGCTAGTTACTGTATCAAGTAGGTCATTTCAAAACCAACTACTCTAGTTTAAATGAAGCAACTAATAGTCAAGCACTCAAGACTGTTCTTTACCTGAAATATTCATATGTCTACCCACGTTGACTTTTTGACCACTCAGGGTTTGTTAAAAAAGAACAGTTATATCTGTTTCTCTTCGGTTTCTTTACAAATACTTAAATGGGGATGGTATCCCATTTGCCTTTAGCAATTAAGGGCTAAAAACAAAGTCTCTGCAGGAAACTCTTGATTCCTTCCCCCTCCCACCCCAAACATTCATAAGTCTCAGGATGTCATCCCTCAGTTAAAGTAGAACCTCTTACAAGAGAGTTATCTTTTGTTTTAATTTTAAAAGCCTCAGTAGAAATGCAAAAAGAAATTGTGTCTAAAGGCATATAAATAAATTATAAATCAGATTGTAATATCAACCTAAAAATGCTCTTTTGTAGACAAGATGCACCTGTTATGAATTTTGGAGAAAATGACAAAATAGCTTTTGGCACAAAAATACAGAATCTAGTAGGGAATACCACAATAAATAGTGAACTCACAATTAAAGTAAATTAAGTAGGATTTTCAAAGGCACTCAGTATTGACCTAAATCTCCTCCTAAACTACCATTGACTTTGGAAACACATTTAAGATAATGTTGAGCTCTTTTGAAAACAGCATCCTAAATTTGTCCAGAATTACAATATATTAAATCCGAACTATGGAGCCAGAATCTTGGCTCTATAAACTGGCATAGCTTCATTGTGGCCCATAATGATCTTTAGATCAACAAAGTAAAAATGTATTAAGAAGATTAGCAGGAAGGAGGCCAATGCCATCCTAAAAAAATGGGGAAATAACTGTAGGAGTGCTCTCCTGCCGACAAAGCCACTGCTGCTCGTGGGGGGTGGAAATGTTTTATCGGCAGGAGAGCTTTCTCCTGCCAACAAACAGCAACTACACTGTTTGCCTTTTAGCAGCACAGCTGTAGCAGCACAGCCGCGTCACTAAAACCTTGTAGTGTAGCCATAGCCTAAGCTTCTGTATAAACTTGAAAGTTTGTGGCTCTCACCAGCATAAGTTGGTCCAATAAAAGATATTGCCTCTCCCACCTTGTCTGTGAATTAGCGTTTAGTCTTTTGGACCTCTTATGTAAACACTGACAAGCTTTAAAAAATGTGATGTTTACATTTGAGTGAGCATATGAATATGTTTGGTGCTGATGTGTGAATTTGTGAAGGAAAAATGAATTACTTTATGAATATGTTGAATTCATAAGGAAACACACTGGTGCACTGTGGCCTCTTTCTATAAAGCAAATTTATCTGACCTTGGGGGAATTATCCCCAGAGCAAGGCTAAATCCTCCGGTGGCTCAGACATTCCAAAGAGGCTCCTATGTCACCTCTTTTATTAATAAAATTATGGCAGATGAGGCAATCTCTGGCTGTGATTTTGACTCTGCAGGGTTGAAAGTAGCCAGCATAAATTAGAGCAGCCATCAGGTCAGACATTGTTATTTATTTGTTAATCTCATGTACTTAAAAAAATGCAAGAAGCATATTCTCAAAAAGAGAAAGGGGGCAGAAGCTGGAACAGGAACCAGTGTGTTAAAAACAAACAAAAAAAAAAGTAAAATAGGAAGTGGAGCTAGGCCTGTTGCACCAAAAATATTGAACCAGAAGCCTTTGTAGAGGGTCTCACTCTCCTCTATATGGAACCCTTGGACATACCAATGCACTATGAGGAAAGGGAACTGGCAAAGGAAATCGAACGTGTCACATTTTGCCCCAAGCCTGTTTAAAGCAGTGCCTTTCTAGCTATAGCTGAAGCAAGTCAATAAGGGCCTCTGAATGACATGTCACATCCCATGTTCTTTCACAGGATGCCTGTGAGCTCTCTTGCATGACAATTTTTCTTGACAGCTTATTCTACGCAATAATTTTTTGCATTTAAGTAGGGTCTTCATGTGGTGATCTCACATACAGTCCTTTACAAGTGGTGTGTATCACTATTATATAGTTAGTAGGGCTGTCAAGCAATTAAAAAAAGTTATCACGATTAATAGCGTGATTAATCGCACTGTTAAACAGTAATATTTAAATAAATGATATTCTATTTTTAGATGTTTTCTACATTTTCAAATATATTGATTTCAATTACAACACAGAATACGAAGTGTATGGTGCTTACTTTATATTTATTTTTTAATACAAATATTGGCACTGTAAGAAAACAAAAGAAATAGTATATTTCGATTCACCTAAACAAGTACTGCAGGGCAATCTCTTTATCATGAAAGTTGAATTTACAAATGTCGAATTACATACAAAAAAAAAACTGCATTCAAAAATAAAACAATGTAAAACTTCAGAGCCTACAAGTCTACTCCGTTCTACTTCAGCCAATCGCTCAGACAAACAAGTTTGGTTACATTTGCTGGAGATAATGGTGTCCACTTCTTGTTTACAATGTCACCTGAAAGTGAGAACAGGCGTTTGCATGGCACTGTTGTAACCGGCATCACAAGATATTTACATGCCAGATGTGCTATATATTCATATGTCCCTTTATGCTTCAACCACCATTCCAGAGGATATGCTTCCATGCTGATGATGGGTTCTGCTTGATAACAATCCAAAGCAGAGCAGACTGATGCATGTTCATTTTCATCATCTGAGTTAGATGCCACCAGCAGGTTGATTTTGGGGTGGGGGGGGTTCTGGTTCTGTAGTTTCTGCATCAGAGTGTTGCTCTTTGAAGACTTCTGAAAGCATGCTCTACACCTCGTCCCTCTGATTTTGAACAGCATTTCAGATTCTTAAACCTTGGGTCAAGTGCTTTAGCTATTTTTAGAAATCTCACATTGGTACCTTCTTTGTGTTTTGTCAAATCTGCAGTGACAGTGTTCATAAATCAAACAATATGTGCTGGGTCATCATCTGAGACTGCCATAACATGAAATATATGGCAGAATGTGGGTAAAACAAAGCAGGGGACATACAATGCTCCCCCAAGAAGTTCAGTCACAAATTTAATTAACGTGATTTTTTTTAACAAAGATCATCAGCATGGAAGCATGTCCTCCGGAATGGTCGCTGAAGCATAAAGGGGCATAGGAATGTTTAGCATATCTGGCACGTAAATACCTTGCAACACTGGCTACCAAAGTGCCATGCAAACACCTGTTCTCACTTTCAGGTGACATAAATAAAAAGTAGGCCGCAGTACCTCCCGTAAATGTAAACAAACTTGTTTGTCTTAGCGATTGGCTGAACAAAAAGTAGGACTGAGTGGACTTGTAGGCTCTGAAGTTTTACATTGTTTTGTTTTTGAGTGCATTTATGTAACAACAAATGTAGATTTTTTTGTTGTTACATAAGTTACACTTTCACGATAGAGATTGCACTACAGTACTTGTACAAGGTGACTTGAAAAATACTATTTATTTTGTTTATCATTTTTACAGTGCAAATATTTGTAATAAAAAATAATAAAGTGAAAACTACACTTGTATTCTGTGTTGTAATAGAAATCAATATATTTGAAAATGTAGGAAAACATCCAAAATATTTAATACATTTCAATTGGTATTCTATTGATTAACAGTGCAATTAATTGTGATTAATTTTTTTAATTGCAGTTAATTTTTTGAGTTAATCGCGTGAGTTAACTGCAATTAATCAACAGCCCTAATAGTTAGTGTCATGAATAGAACCCGTGTTTTCTGACTCCCTGTCCACTGCTTTCATCACTAGACTAAACTACATCTTTGGAATAGATGTGCATTATTTAACTCTCTTATTACCAGTTACTAAACCTAGATTTACTTGAATCTCAAGGATCTGCTGTTTTCCCACTTACTAGTGGCAATGGTTAGAAATGCTGGATATATAAAGTGAACCGCTCTTTGCTAAGCAAAGGTGCATGGCCTATGCACAACTTAAGCCTCCAAAACAGAGGTTAAGTGAGATTTTAAAAGATACATAGGCATTTTGCTGTCTCTCTGCACAGAGTGAATTTTACCCTTAGAAGATGACTGTATGATGAAGTATAGTTCATTTTACAGTATCATTTAACAAGGCATCTCAGAGGTATATGCATTTGGAAAGGCATTACTGGACTAAACATCCAGCTCCTAAAATACATCTATACGGAAGGGAAAAAAAGTGGCATTGAGTCAGCCTGGATCAATAGGCTTATGCTACAGGGCTAAAAATAGCAATGTAGATGTTCAGACTTGGGCTGGAGCCTGGGCTCTGAGGCCTTCCCCCTACGCCAGGTTTCAGAGCCCAAGCTGGAGAGTCTATGTGGCTATTTTTAGCCTATAGCATGAGCCCTGGAGCCCGACTCAGATGACATGGGCTCTGAGATTTACTAGCATGGGGCTATTTTGTCATGTAGACATACCCCTAGACACATTTCATGTGATTGAGCTAACTCCCTTAAAATTAATTCCTGAAACTAACAGACAAATTCAATGAAACTATTTTATTTGTTGTTTGAATTTTCAACCAAAATCATCTGGATTAAAGATATTTACAACAGAAGATCCTATTATGGTACTTTTCCTTTTGTAATCTTTTTGCAGTGACGAAAGTGAAGACATTACCATCTAGAGTATATGCTGTGTGCCATAGTTACAATTGCTTCTGGAATTTCCCCTTTTCCAGTGAGATATCATTTAACATACTATTAGCCTGTGTAACAAACTGGTATACATGCCAGTGAGAGCTGATATCCCTTTTCTCCAGTGCCAAGCCATTAATCCTGATAACACACCATCATTAAGAGACATACTAAAGCCCTCAATAACATAACTGTGCTTTCTTTTGGCTAAGTAATTCAAATGGCATTGCTCTCCACTCTTTGTTAACACTTTTTTGGTGTCATGTAAACAGCATGCCATTGCTACTACTAGCAAATGCCCATAATTTTTTTAGTCTTTTACATGCTATCGTATCCCCTCAAAAAAACATTTTTCCTCCATCCCAACTTGCTATATACCCCAAAAGTAATTTAAATGGTAGTTATTTTACTTCCTATACATCCATGATGCCTGACATACCACTCAATAGATCTTTTGACAAAACAAATGGTAAACCCAAGTCACTAAATAGCCAGATTAGACTGTAGGTTCCTCTAAATTCAATTTACACACTTTGTAAAGCCCCATGTATTTCTAACAGTGCTCATTTTGTTCAACCTTGAAAATATTGGCTTTTATCATACTTGGAGTGCTGTGAAGCTAGTCAACTAAAATTGTTCCAAAAACTCTAGGGAGAGTTTGGACTGTTGTAAACCATGCATGGAGTTTACTCTGTCTTCTCTTAGAAGTGTTAACAACATGGACGTTAAAAATGTCCTAATGTAAATTTTTTACTCAGATTAATGGAACTAGCAACCATACTAAATTTCACCGCTTCATTCATTTCACTTTCAGTTTTTATTTATCCTTCATCTCTACATCTATTTATATACTATAACCATCGTGAAGTAGAGAGCTTGACTTAACACATTTTTGAGCTATGCAGGCCTGATCCAAAGTCTGAGGCAAAGGAAAGATTCCAATTGACTACAATGAACTTTGGATCAGAGCCTATAAAATAAATAATATTATGACACTTGCAACTAAAGAGTTGCATAATGGAAGTAAGGACTCTCTGGCTGGCTGCCCCTAGCATATTCATACTAGCATACTCTACTGTTTCCGACCTAATCAGAGTGCCCTGTTTCTAGCCTATACAATCTGCTCAGTCTAAAAGAAGCCAAATATAGGCTTATGAATTATTTTGGTACAATATTTCTAATGGGAGATTACTTATTAACAATGGAGAATTATCCTTAGCAATACATCCCTGTGACCCAGGGATCCCTTGATGCCAATTGGCAGAATACACAAGGGATGCATAGAGTTTTACAGGGATCCCGTGGGTCAGATATATGCACAGTAATTCACCAAAGGGTGGCATCTGTGGCCTCTACTAAGAGCCAGTGGCCCACTGGTCATCATAACTTGTACATACATTTTTAAATGATTATGTATCTATACTGAAAATTATGTTCTTATGGTAAGGCAGGTCACCAGGAGGTCCACTGTGCACTGTCCACTTTACAATATAGGTCTACTTGCATGTGGAGTCAAAATGCTAATCAAGAGACTGTGAAATCTTCAAGAGAGGGAATGTATAGGAAGAAATAAAACAGCAGGATGGGATCCTGTTTATGAGAAAAGACTCTGGCTTGCTGGTATGTATGTGGGGCAGAGGTACCCCTGAATCTTTCACCAAGGAAGCAAGCTGTCTGTTTGGCTTGTCTCATGAACTAAAGGTCACAGTGGAGCCTTGCTGTAAAACGCTACAAGGACTTCGGAGGTGAGCATTTGCTCTAAGACATGAAAGGAACTAGTTACATAAATCTAGGGTTTAGAATGCAAATTATTATTTTATTTAATATATTTAATTCTCTGTTTCCAATATTTCATCTGAATCTTGTCTCTGTTAAATAAACTCTTGCTTGTTTTCACTGTAAACATATCTAAGTGCTGTGTTACGCAGAGCTGTGATCTAGGCTGTAACTAGTAAAGCTGGGTGGTACTGTTCTTTTGGGAACAGCAAATCTGTATGGCAAGTGTCCAGGGGAACAGCAGCTGGATGCTCCAGGGAAATGCTTGGAGGGCTCAAGGGTTGTGTGTGCCTATCACTATCCAGAAGGACAGCAGAACAGGTATAGGCAGAGCGGGGAGTACTTGTGTTGCCCGTAACTGGTGGAGTCAGGGATCTGAACTCTGGCAGATAAGAACATAAGAATGGCCCTACTGGGTCAGACCAAAGGTCCATCTAGCCCCGTATCCTGTCTTCTGACAGTGGCCAGTGCCAGGTGCCCCAGAGGGAATGAACAGAACAGGTAATCATCAAGTGATCCATCCCCTGTCGCTCATCCCCAACTTCTGGCAATCAGAGGCTAGAGACACCATTCCTGCCCATCCTGGCTAATATCCATTGATCCTATCCTCCATGAATTTATCTAGTTCTTTTTTGAACCCTGTTATGGTCTTGGTCTTCACAACATCCTCTGGCAAGGAGTTCCACAGGTTGACTGTGTGTTGTGTGAAGAAATACTTATTTTTATTTGTTTGATACATATAAGGCTTCCTCAGACTATGGGCCTGTTGTAGCAAGGTGCCTCACGGGCCTGGGTACCCCCAGGAAGCGTCACAATCACCCCAAACAAAATAAAAATGTGTAACAAACAAATCAACCAAACAGGTTCTATGGGACACTTGCTATGGGAAAGCTACAAGGGATAGGCCTTCAAAAAACAAGTTAGAAACAGAATTAATCTAATCTTTCAGAGTTTTGCTTTCTTTTGAGTGGAGTCATTCTGGAAGACTACTTGATTACTGAGTTTGAACCGTCATGGCAAACAATGGTTTCTAAAAAATCCAAGTACGTACTTCAGAATCAGATCCTCACTAGATGGAAAAGTGATAACATCCTGGATGTAATTCACTGTTGGATGAATAAACCCCTTGTGTACAAACACGTTTGCTGCTTTGCACAATGCAGGCTGGATATGGCGTACTTCTGAATAAAATGGAGCTCTCTCTGTTTCAGATCTCTTACTGAAGGTCTCTGAGGTAAAGGATGGCATTGCTCACAGATAACTTAACAACTCCCCAACAGTGAGATGTAATATTCTATGACTCAAGTTATGTCCTGCTGCATTTCCTGGCGTAGCTTACTTCTGTCTTAGTCTTGCCTATTAGGTCTCTCTCCTTACTGTAGAATTTCACTGATGTTGTGCCCTCAAAAACTTACTGAATTCAATTGGTGTTGCAGGTGCTCATTACTTCTGGAAATCAGGTCACTTTCTTTAGGTGCCTAAATGTGGATGTAAGTGCATAACTCTAGGCTCCCAACTTTGACAATGTTTAGCTTTGGATTGCAATTACAAAAATCAAAACTTAAGAGTGCCACTGAGAGTACATTGAATTGTGTGGGAGGGATACAGAATTGAGCAGACTTATAATGAGCAGTGGGCAATACGTCACATGGTCTTAAAATTAATTTGGCTCTTACCAGTAACATCAGTGGTATGCTAGTGGGAGCAGAGGATATGTCAGACACCAGTATAAAATGTGACACATGCTAATGGAATGTGTGGCACGGTACCAGTAGCAAAGCAATATGCAACAGAGCACCAGGATTCAAAATAAAATGCTGATGTCAAATAGCCTACTATAGAGGATACTGCCTAGTCTACTACCTCAGAACACTCAAAGGTATGCTAGTGACAGCTGGAGGCCAGCATGCCTTATAAGTGTGTGTATGTCTGGCTGTAATATTGGAATTTCTTTTTGAAAATAGTTAACACCTGACCAGGGCCAGCTCCAGGCACCAGCCCAGGAAGCAGGTACCTGGGGCGGCCAACAGAGAGGGGAGGCACGTCGGGCTCTTCGGCGGCAAATCGGTGCGGGGTCCCTCACTCCCTCTCAGAGCGAAGGACCCGCTGCTGAATTGCCGCCGAAGACTGAAGCAGCAGCAGTAGAGCTGATCGCAATCGCGGCTTTTTTTTTGCTGTTTGGGACAGCAAAAACCCTGGAGCCGGCCCTGCACCTGACATACACTAATCAATGTCAAGTCTTGATTTTTTGTCTCCACTATATTTCCATTTGCTTCTTCATACTGTTAGCAACAGGATTATTACCAAATAGTGCAGCTTTTCTTATCAGGCCAGATCAAGAATAACCATTTAGAGTGGGGTAGAGTTTTTGCTTTATCTCATTATGAAGGTGTTTGGGCTACTGGAAGTATTAAACACCACATCCAGCTCTTTCAGGCCCTTCCCTCAGGGCATGGTTTATTTAATTCATATTAAAAACAAATCAGAAACAAACAGTTATTTCCCTAGCAAACACAAACTGCAGAGACCCAGAGATCTTTCAGTCTGCACCTCTCTCTACTCCAGGACCAAACACAGGAGCCAACCTCCCTCCTGCAGCTCTCCTCCAATTGAGCTCTGTTAATGCTTCACAGGCATCACCTGACCCTCTTCCCAGCTGAGTCTGATAATTAAAGAAGATTGGGCCCAGGCTCCAGGGCCCTTAAAGGACAGGCCACCCTGTATCAAAAGGGTACGTACCTCTGGAAAGAACAAAAGTCTAGAGGTGTTTTGGAAGCTAGATATATTTTTTTTTTGTTACAAACAACTATTTTAATACCACATCTACTTTGTAGTAGGCATGGAAACAATGCTAATGCTGAAAATCTGCAGCATAACAGTAAAAATAACCAATGTATAATCATAGAAGTATAGGACTGGAAAGACTAAATAATAACTAGATGATCCCAGACTGGTGTTTGTCTAACCTGTTCTTAAAAACCACCAATGATTCCACTATCTCCCTAGGCAATTTGTTCCAGTGCTTAACCACCCTGACAGGAAATTTTTCCTGATGTTCAAGCTAAGCTACCTTTGCTAAAATTTATGCCCGTTGCTTCTTGTAAAATCCTCAGAAGTTAACAAGAACAATTATTCACCTTCCTCCTTGTAACAACCTTTGATGTACTTGAAAACTGTTACCATGTCCCCTCTCAATTTTCTCTTCTCCAGACTAAACAAACCCAGTATTTTCAATCTTTCCTCATAGGTCATGTTTTCTAGATCTTTAATCATTTTTGTTGCTGTCCTCTAGAGTAGACTTTCTCCAATTTGTTCACATTTTTCCTGTAATGTGGTGCCCAGAACTGAACACAATACTCCTTATTGAGGCCTCATCAGCATGGAATAGAGCAGAAGAATTACTTCTTGTGTCTTGCTTACAACACTCCTGCAAATATACCCCAAAATGGTGTTAACTTTTTTCCCAGCAGTGTTACACCGTAGACTCATATTTAGCTTGTGATTTAGTATAACCCCCAGGTCCCTTTCACCTGTACTCAGGGCCGGTGCAAGGATGTTTCGCGCCCTAGGCTAAACTTCCACCTTGCGCCCTCCCCCCACACCCTCAGGCGCCCCCTTCCCCCGCAGAAGCTCCCCCCTCCAGCTTGAGGAGCCCCCTCCCCCGCAGCAGCTCCCCACCCCTGCCCTGAGGCACCCCCCCACCTCAGCTCACCCCTGCTCCGCTCACGAGCACCCCGAGCATGCTGTCACTGCTTCACTTCTCCCGCCTCCTCCCCGAGCACGCCATCACTGCTTCACTTCTCCTGCCTCCCAGGCTTGCGGTGCCAATAAGCTTAGGCGTCGCAAGCCTGGGAGGTGGGAGAAGTGAAGCAGCGACAGTGTGGTCGGGGAGGCGGTGGGGCAGGGGTGAGCTGGGGCTGGGAGTTTCCCTGCGTGCCGCCCCTCCCACCCCCCTCACTTGCTGCAGGTGGCCCTCCCCGCATTCTCCTGCCCCAGCTCCCTCAGACTAAATGCCGGCGGCAACCGGGGCGGCCGAAGATCTGGCTGCTGCGGTCACTGCTGAAGAAAATGATGCCCCCCAAATCCTAGTGCCCTAGGCGACCACCTAGGTCATCTAAACGGTTGCACCGGCCCTGCCTGTACTCCTTCCTAGGCAGTCATTTCCCATTTTGAATGTGTGCAATTGATTGTTCCTTCCTAAGTGGAGTACTTTGCATTTGTCTTTATCGAATTTCATCCTATTTACAGACCATTTCTCCAGTTTGTCCAAATTATTTGAATTTTAATTCTATCCCCCAAAATATTTGCAGTCTCTCCCAGCTTGGTATTGGCCGCAAACTTTCTAAGTGTACTCTATGCCATTATCTACATAATTTATGAAGATATTGAGTAGAACTGAACTCAGGTCTAATCCCTGTGGGGTCCCACTTGATATGCCCTTCTAGCTTGACTGTGAACCACTGATAACTATTCTCTGGGAACGGTTTTCCACCCAGTTATGCACCCACCTTATAGTAGCTCCATCTATTTTGTATTTCCCTAGTTTTGTTTATAAGACAGTCATACAAGACAACAGCATCAAAAGCCTTACTAAAGTCAAGATATGCCACTTCCCCTTATCCACAAGGCTTGTTACACTGTCAGAGAAACATTCCCACATTCTATGGCAAATGTAACACATGACCCAAAATGCAACAAACACCCTTTTTTTGTTGGTGGTTAGGAAGAGAGGAACTGTAATGCTCAATATTATAGACAATTGTAAGCTGCCCTACATAATTTAGAGTAAGTGTGTCTGACCATTTGGACCACCACAGAAATAGGATGTGTTCCTTAAGTCTGTTCCTATGAGTATGATTTTTAAATAACACAGAGCAAGCAGACTCTATGGTCCATTTAGTCTCATATCCTACTGGACACTGGTCAAACCTTGATACTTCAGAAAAAGGCATAAAACCTCCATACTACACCTAACTATATAATACTTGGCTATGGGTAAATTTCTTCTGAACTCTAAAGGGTGTTTAGCTTATGCCTTGAATCATGAGAACTGAGCGTTTATCTAGAGCAACAGCAGACACTATGTTTATGCATATGTATTCTTATGTCTAATCTTTATAACAGCTGAATCTTACTAAGGCATTTGCCTCAATATTATCCTGTGACAGGGAATTCCAGGGGTCAATCATACAACACTCCTTTTATCATTTTAAAATCAATTGCCTTTTAATGACTGTTCCCTTGTTTTTATAAATTGTCCTATAATTCAATCTTAAATTCTAGAGGAATATAATTTATTTTCTCTTGTAGTCCCATGCATTTTAATCTCAATTTGTATTTAAACTCCTTCCCATGCCTCTAATTACTGATGTCGTATTTTTATGGACTATTATCTCTGCTAAATATCTTGATGTCCAAAACTGAATGTTCCTGGTGAAAACATGCCCTTAATTTATACAATGGTGTTATGTTTTCTATATTATCCATATCCTTTCCTTTCCTTAATATAGCCTAGAGTCTTAGAGAGGTCTTAATTAAGCTGCTGTTGACACTGACACCTAGATCTTTCTCCTGAGAGGCTATAACTAATTTTGTACCCATCAGTGTGTACTGTAGCTAGAACCTATCATTACATTAGTAATAGTACCAGCTAGAGCTGTGCACATTGATCCAAATATACAGAGAAGTGAGGCTTTATTTAAAAACAAAATGATTAAAGTGCTACACAAAGTTTAGGTTTAGACATGGCAGATTGAAACTAAACACATTGAAACTAAACACATTGGTTAAGATCCTAGCTCCAGACAGTGACTGTTGCAGTTTGGCATGTACCAAGGTGGCCAACAATCTAGTTCTCAGCATAAAGTTTCAAGGCTGTTCTACTTTCCAGTGGCTATCTATGGCCCCCAAGGCCCATTTCAGCAGCCAGGAATAACACACAGTGCGCCTCGGAGAACAGGCTGCAGGTTTTCCAGGGCAGAGGCTCTGCTCCCTGGGGAGAGAAGGGAGGGAGGCCACGACTGGCAGCTCGGTGGGGTCTCTTGCATGGAGGGGCAGCTAAGCCGCTTTAACCCACCTCCCTGCACCTCAGCTTTCTACCCTCCTGACTGGAGAGGATAGACCCATTTCACCTTGCGGCTCTTTGAATCCTACCCCACCCGCCGCACCCCTCCACACCCAAATGCGGTCTGCTTCCCTTCCCCTCTCTAGCCAAACCCGATCCTCCCAGTGACCAAACGTGGACTGCTCTCCTTGCACTCCCTAGCCAAACCCAAACCCAAACCCTCACTGACCGAACCCAGTCTGCTTCCCCTCCCCACCAAACCCGATACTCCACTGACTCAACCCAGTCTGCTTCCCTTCTGCTCCCCAAACAAACCCAATCCCCCACTGACCCGAACCCAGTCTGCTTCCTTCTCCTCTCAGCCAAACTCGAACCGTCACTGACTGAATCAGGTCTGCTTCCCCTCCCCAGCCAAACCCAATCCTCCCAGTGATCCGAACCCAGTCTGCAGACTGCTCCCCTTGCACTCCCCAGCCAAACCCGATCCTCCCAGTGACCGAACCTGGTCTGCTTCCCTTCCGCTCCCCAGACAAACCCAGTCCCCCACTGACCCAAACCCAGTCTGCTTCCTTCTCCTCCAGACCAAACTCAAACCGTCACTGACTGAATCCTGTCTGCTTCCCTTCCCCTCCCCAGCCAAACCCAAATCCCCACTGACCGAACCCAGTCTGCTTCCCTTCCCCGCGGAAAAATAAATTCTAAATTATAACGTGTTACTTTGTGACACTGTATTGTGTATAATGTATGTGATTTATTTTAAGATCCGTACTATGTTGTGCGAAGTGAAAACAATAACAATGTCAGCACTGTCAGTTATTCATTTATTTTCATTAAATATGGAGACTAAATAATTAAATTAATAAATTTTCAAGCCGAATGTGTAATTCTAATGAACAATGCCACATTATGCAGTATTCATTTTTTAAAGTTTTTAATAAGCGATGCTGGGGGGAGGCGGGGTGCAAGGTGGAAGTTTCGTCTAGGGCACAAAATATCCTTGCACCAGCCCTGCACACAGAAGGGGGGATTCACCAGTTACACCACATTTCACCTGACCATGCTGCTTGAGCCAGGGGCTAGGAGAGTGTTGGAATAGGCTCCACTCTTGTGGCTCTATGCCACATGAACATGCTCTTAGTCAGGGGGTACGTCCAGACTACCCACCGGATCGATAGCGATCGATCTATTGGGTATCGATATATCACATCCCGTCTAGATGCCTTATATCGATCCCTGAACACGCTCCCGTCAGCTCCAGAACTCCACCCGGGCGAGAGGTGGAAGCAGAGTCGACGGGAGAGCCACGGCTGTTGATCCTGCGCTGTGAGGACGGGAGGTAAGTCGAAATAAGATACGTCAACTTCAGCTACGCTATTCCCGTAGCTGAAGTTGCGTATCTTACATCGACACCCCCCCACACACCCCCAGTGTAGACCAGCACACAGAGAATCTGCAAGGCTTAAATTTGTCAGGTCCATTTTCCAGTATTATTTATGGCCCTTTTGACCAGCTGACTTGTGCTAAGCAGTTGCAGAATGGTAAGAATCTGGAGTGACATTCTGGTTTACTGAAGTCAATGGATGTTTTGCCTTTGATTTCAGTGGAGCCAGGATTTCACCCTAGTCCCTGAGCTTAGGCCTGATCTTCACTAGAAAAGTAGGTCAGTTTAACTAGAGATCGGGGTGTGAAAAATCCACACCCTTGAGCAGCATTGTTAAGCCGACCTAGGTCCCCATGTAGACAGCACTAGGTCGACAGAAGAATTCTTCTATCAGCTACCACCTCTTGGGAAGATGTATTACCTATGCTGTTGGGAAAACCCCTCCTGTCTACAGTGTGTGATGCACTACAGCAGTGCAGTTGGAACAGTGCAGCTGTGCTGCTATAGCACTTTAAGTGTAGACCTATCCTTAGTCTAACAAGTTTCATGTTGCCAAATCGCCTGTTTAATATTTGCATGAAGCCACTAGAGGAAACCTTTATATGCTTTAGACTCCAGTATCACCAGTATGTTTACAATACTCAGCACTGTTCCTTTTCATGGAACCTAGATTCCACATTCCCAATGTGTCCCCTTGGAAGTCGATCAGAACAAGAGGCTAATGAATTTCAAGGCACAATTCAAGATTTATTTATTTTTTTTAGTTTTTGTTCAATGTTGTTGTATTTGCATTTAAAGTGCCTATCTTCCATTGTATTAGCCACTTTTGGAAATTAGTCATACAACTATCAGGTATTTGCAGTGTTATAGCTGTGCTGGTCCCAGGATATGAAAGAGACAAAGTAATATCTTTTATTGGACCAATAGGTATTGTAAATTAGCCCCATTGTACAGTAAACTAACAAATCCCTTATATCAAACTTCCTACTCCATTTTTGTTTGTTTGCCTGGGGGCTGCTTTCCCCATTTAGGCCTCAAGAAATGGAGATAAACAGGCTGCAACATCACTCCCCAGGAGCCAAAATGCAGCACAAGGAGGCCTATTTGCTTATCAGTCTTCCAAAGGAGCGCTGATCATTCACCACTCAACCAAAGCTTGTGTGCAACATTTTGTTAAGTGGTGTAGAAATGCAAAAAGACAGTGAACTACATTGTAAGGAGCTGCTAACATGTGCCCAGGGCCCTATTGCTGACCTGCAAATTTATTACTACACCTCTACCTTGATATAACGCGACCCAATATAACACGAATTCAGATATAACGCAGTCAAGCAGTGCTCCAGGGGGGCGGGGCTGCACACTCTGATGGATCAAAGCAAGTTCAATATAACGAGGTTTCACCTATAACACGGTAAGATTTTTTGGCTCCCAAGGACAGCGTTATATCGAGGTAGAGATGTACTTATTAAATAACTTGTATTATTATAAGAAGGCTTTTTCCACTATTATCAAACTCATAGTGGTTGGGGAGGGAAAGAAGGAACATGATTAAATCTGAATTTTTATTCCCTATATACACCTCTATCCCACTATAACGCAGTCATGGGGAGCCAAAAATCCCTACCGTGTTATAGTTGAAACCCCATTATATCGGGGTAGGGGTGACAAGGCTCCAGCGGTGATGTAAAGGGCCCGGGGTTCCATGTAGCAGCTGGAGCCCCGGGCCCTTTAAATCGCCGGCAAGCCCCACTGCCGCAGCCCTGGGGTAGCAGCAGCGGGGCTCCAGCAGTGATTGAAAGGGCCCTGGGCTCCCCGCAGCAGCTGGAGCCCCAGACCCTTTAAAGCGCCGCTGAAGCCCCGCTGCTACTGCGCTATATGTGAACCCATGTTATTTCAGGTCGTTTTATAGCGGGGTAAAGGTGTATTTTAAAATATTGCTATATAGTTACATAAGAACAGCCATACTGGGTCAGACCAAAGATCCATCTAGCCCAGTGTCCTATCTTCCGATAGTGGCCAATGTCAGGTGCCCCAGGGGGAGTGAACAGAACAGTAATCATCAAGTGATCCATCCCCTGTTGTCCAGTCCCAGCTTCTGGCAAACAGAGGCTAGGGACACATCCCTGCCCATCCTGGCTAATAGCCGTTGATGGACCTATCCTCCATGAATTTATCTAGTTCTTTTTTTAACCCTGTTATAGTTTTGGCCTTCACAACATCCTCTGGCAAGGAGTTCCACAGATTGAATATGTGTTGTTTGAAAAAATACTTCCTTTTGTTTTAAACCTGCTGCCTATTAATTTCATATGGTGGCCCCTAGTTCTTGTGTTATGATGGGTAAATAACACTTCCTTATTTACTTTCTCCACACTACTCATGATTTTATAGACCTCTAAGATATCCCCCCATAGTCATCTCTTTTCCAAGCTGAAGTCCCAGTCTCATTAATCTCTCCTCATACGGCAGCCGTTCCATACCTCTAAACATTTTTGTTGCCCTTTTCCAAACCTTTTCCAATTCCAATATATCTTTTTTGAGATGGGGTGACCACATCTGCATGCACTATTCAAGAAGTGGATGTACCATGGATTTATATAGAGGCAATATGATATTTTCTGTCTTATTATCTAGTCCTTTCTTAATGATTCCGAACATTCTGTTCACTTTTTTGACTTCTGCTGCACATTGAGTGGATGTTTTCAGAGAACTATCCACAATGACTCCAAGATCTCTTTCTTGAGTGGTAACACCCAATTTAGACCCCATAATTTTCTATGTATAGTTGAGATTGTTTTCCAATTTGCATTACTTTGCATTTATCAAAATTGAATTTCATCTGCCATTTTGTTGCCCAGTCACCCAGTTCTGGGAAAAGGAGTACTTGTGGCACCTTAGAGATTAACAAATTCATTTCAGCATAAGTTTTCGTGGGCTACAGCTCACTTCTTCGGATGCTACTCTGAAACCAGTTCTGGGAGATCCTTTTGTAGCTCTTCGCAGTCTGATTGGGATTTAACTGTCTTGAGTAGTTTTGTATCATCTGCAAAGTTTGCCACCTGTTTACCACTTTTCCCAGATCATTTATGAATATGTTGAATAGGACTGGGCCCAGTACTGACCTCTAGGGGACACCACTATTTACCTCTCTCCATTCTGAAAACTGACCATTAATTCCTACCCTTTTGTTTCCTATATTTTAACCAGTTACCAATCCATGAGAGAACCTTCCCTCTTATCCCATGACTGCTTACTTTGCTTAAGAGCCTTTGGTGAGGGGACCTTGTCAAGGCTGTCTGAAAATCTAAGTACACTATATCGACTGGATCCCCCTTGTCCACATGCTTGTTGACACTCTCAAAGAATTGTAGTAGATTAGTGAGGCATGATTTCCCTTTACACTGACTCTTCCCCAACAAATTATGTTCATCTATGTGTCTGACAGTTTTGTTCTTTACTATAGTTTCAACCAGTTTGTCCAGTACTGAAGTCAGGCTTATCGGACATAATTGCCAGGGTCACCTCTGGAGCTCTTTTTAAAAACTGGCTATCCTCCAGTCATTTGGTTCAGAAGCTGATTTAAATGATAGGTTACAGACTACAGTTAGTAGTCCTGCAATTTCACATTTGAGTTCCTTCAGAACTCTTGGGTGAATACCATCTGGTCCTGGTGACTCATTACTGTTTAGTTTATCAATTTGTTCCAAAACCTCCTCAATCTGGGACAGTTCCTCAGATTTGTCACCTAAAAAGAATGGCTCCAGTTTGGGAATATCACTCACATCCCCCACAATGAGACAACATGTGTAAGGTAATTTATTTTATTGGCCCAATTTCTACTGGGGACAGAGATAAGCTTTCAGGTTTACACAGAGCTCTTCTTCAGGGGAGGAGATGCTATGTAGTTCACATTCTAGACGTTTCTTACAATAATTCATTCCTAGGTCTGTAGTCTATGCTCTCCCCAAAAAAATCCCCAAGTGCTGCAATCTGTTTTTGTTTTACATAAGCCCTAGTCCTGCAAACACTTGCATGGCTGCTTATCTTTAAGTATGTGAGTAGTCCCTTTGACATCACACACTTAAAAGTAAGCATGTTTGCAGAATTGTAAACCTCTGTAAACCTTCTGTGGTAGAGAATGCAGTACTGTCCGCTTTGCAAAGCAGCATGCACATTTGTAGTCAATAAAGGAAATTAATCATAATTCTCAGTTTTTCTCTAAAAAGACTTCAATGATAAAGTTGTTACTGTATAATCATGCTTTCAAAGATGAAGCAAATGCTATAGCTCAGTGTCTCCACAGGTCTGAGAAAACGCCATTACAGCATACATTTTCAAAATATTCAAAAGCTTGGACTTGTCTCAGTTTTTCCCTGCTGAGCACCCACAACTAGAGCTGAGTGAAAAATTTCCACTGAAAAATCACAGAAAAAATGGAAAAATTTGTGAGGGAGGAATAAAGATTTTATCAACAATTTTCTCGAAATTTGAAAAATTGTGTAGAAAAAATTAGAAAAAAATGAAAATTTTCATGGGAAAAATATTTCCTGGCCAACTCTATCCAGAACTCCAACTGAAGCCAAGTGCCACAGGAAATCACATCTTATCTAAACCATATTCTGAGTGTTTCAAGGTAAGTGGAAAAATGAGTAAAGCATCCTGGGCTAGATTTCCTATAACAGTCTGCATCTGGGACTGATCCAAGGGACTTGCTGCCCTATCCATGCAAGATAACATATGAATCTCTAAAAAGAATGCCTCATGGATATGATTGTGAGACCATGCTAAAAGCCTAATTATCTACCCTTTTAGCTGTGGTTGCTTCAAAAGTCCCAGCTTCATATATAGCCACAAAAATGCTGATTGTGTTTTCGATGTTCCCCAACATACATTTTGCTTTGTTTTCCTCACAAAGTGGAGTTCAGTCAGTTTCCTGTGCCTTCTCCCACACTTCTACTCTCAAAATGACAGGAAAGACAGTCTTGTGTTGAAGGCACTGGACTGGGTGCTGTGTTCAAGTTCTGCCTCTACTACAGACTTCCTGTAAATCTTTAGGCAGTCAGTTTTCTCTGGGCCAGTTCTCCATCTGTTTATAAAATAAATGGATAATTCTACTTCCCTAAATCACAGGAATTTCTGAAGAAAATGTCATTGGTTGTGAGACACTCAAACACTACCATGATTGCCGGGGGATTAATAAAAATACAAATAAAGACTGGATAGCCTTCAAAAATGAAAACAGCATGGAAGTCTGATGGATTTTAAGCTTGATTACCCAGAAAAGACTAATTGCAAGTATGACCCAGCTACTTTGCACCCCATACGAGAATGCCCAGTGTCAGAAGGGGCTTCCTTTTTCAGCGATCTGGGGTATGGTGGCAGGAGCAAATTCAAGTGATTAAATTCCTGCGCTCAGTACAACTATATCTAGGGTTTTGTGCTGACACCTTTTTTTTAAGTTATAACAAGCCTGGTGCCCATGAAGCAATTATTTTCAGAACAAAATCCATGTATCACCTATGTTGTGGAGCAGACCAGAGCAGGACTGGAGACCAGCCCAAGTAGCTTCTAAGAGTAGATCTGTCTTTCCCTCTCCATTCTCATCCTCCCTACTGATCTGCTTCACCATCTACCCAACCTCCTCCTTGCTCAAGCCACTGTCATCCTGCCCAAGTCTGCTCCACCATCTTCTTTCACCCACCCAAGATCTGCTCCTCCGCCTTGTACCCACTCCTGAGCTGCTGCCATCTCACACCCAGGCTCTGCAACCGCTCCCCACTGTCTCCCAGCAACCACTTTTAACCACCTCTGCCTGCTCCCCCCCCCCGAGCCCGCACCTGATCTGTGCTACCCTCCGTCCCCTCCCACACCCCGATTCTCAGGCCTAACCGCCTTTATCTGCTCCTCCCCCCCCCCCATCAACTCCGGCTCGCCTGTCTCCCCACAGCCCCCAGCGCCCCCCCCGTCTTCCTCCCCACCCCCACCCCTCAGCCCCATCTCCCCCCGCCCTCAGCCCCCACGGCCCCTCCTGCTCACCCCACTGTCTCTCCTCCCCCTCCCCCCACTGCCCGCTTGCTATCGCTCCCTCTTCTCCGCGCCCTGCCCTCTAGGGCTCGGGCAAGGAGGTGGGGGCAGGGCACGAGGAGGACAAACAGCCGCCGCCGCACGGCTTCACCACGCGCTCTCCCTTTCGCGCACGCGCCAGAGGGCCGCCCGAAGGGAGCGAGCATGCGCAGAAGCCGAGGCGGCTCTCAGGCCCGAGGCCGAGGCCGGGCGAAGTCTCTCCCCCGCCTCTTTCTCTGCGGCGCGCGCCCAGACTGGGGCGGGGCCGGCCGCGGCTGGCGCGAGCTTACGGCATTTCCGGGGCGGGGCGTGGGGCGCGGGCTCGCGGCGGAGGGGAGCTGCCGCCGCTCCTCGGCGAGCGCAGAGTTGACTATATATGGTCAAAGCAGGGGAGTAGCGGCGAGCTCGGCGGGCGCTTCCTGCTCTGCAGCTTGGGGCTGAGGCCGGAGCAGGGAGAGGCTGGGCCGCTACCGCCGCCTGGGCACCGAGCGCGTCGCCTCCCTCTGGCCGCGGGAACAAGGGGGCCAAGATGCCGTTCGAGAGCAGTAAGTGCGGGGGGCGCCCGGCTGTTCCCGTGCCCCGGAGGGAGCCGCCTTCGTGTGGCTGCCTGCCCGGAGCCCGCCCCGGCGGCTGCCGCCTGGGGGTTGCGCGGCGGGTGGCTGGCTCAGCCCGGAGCCGACGTGCCGAGTCAATGGCTCCGGTGCCGCCTGCTCGGGCTCCGGCCGTGCCTGCGTTGCCGCTGCCCCGGGCGGTGCCTGGGACCGCGCTGGGCTCGCTCGCCGGGGACCCCCGTTAGCCCCGCCCGGGTTGTGCTGGGTGCAGAGTGTTCCGCGTCCCGGGCTCCGGGGCAGCAACAAGTGACTGTGCAGCAGCAGCCACTGGGGCGGCTTGACTTGCTTTTGAACGACGTTTGCTAGGGATGCCCGCAATCAACATCTACATTTTTTTTTCTTTTTTGTAGAAAAAGTGTTTGCCAGCCTCCCCCAGGTTGAAAGAGGAGTCTCCAAAATTATTGGAGGGGATCCCAAGGGCAACAACTTTCTGTACACCAATGGAAAATGTGTCGTCATCAGAAACATTGATGTAATGTATAATATAGTTTTTGTTTGTTTCATGATGTAGTTCTTTCCTCTCAGTTTCTTTTTGGTTTTTTCCTGATACTTTGGAATTTCAATGGAGGTCAGATAGATCTGTGATAAGAGGGAGGGTGTATGACTCAGTCATAAAATTGTGGGCAGGGAGGGGACTACAGAAATCTGTAAAAAAATCTCTGCAAAATCTGCGTAGTCTCCTCCTTTCATCCCTTCCTGTAGAATTTAGGATGGGATTGGTATGTCATGCTCTACTTGGCCCTGTTAATATAGTAATACAAATATCTGTATTATGGGGCCTAGGGAGCCATTAAAATGGATTTATTAAGTTAATAAATACCCCCACTTCCTGGGCTAAGCTGTCTCCTTGGAGAAAAACACAATCTTACAAATCGAATCCAGTGCTGTGTAGCTTACTCTGTTTGTTGCATTTGAGAAATCAAAACAGCTCTCACCTATTTGATTGAAAGTTTAATATCTGCATATGCAAAGCTCTTAGTCTTAGTCCTAGGGAACTTTACTACATATGAATGAAATGTATAAAACAGATATGTTCAGTAGGTTGTTTCTTATGTGGTGATCAGCAGTGAACTGTGAACAATGTGCCATTTAAATAGTAATAGTAATAATCAGGCTGCAAAGATTTCATTCTATTGAAATGCATGGGAACAGCTTGTAGAACTGTTTTTATTCTTTTGGGCTCCAGGTTCAATATAGTCTTCAAAATGGTAAATGTATTTTTGCTACTGGAAAATGAGACTCCTCACCCTATTCTCCTTCCTTCTCTCTTTCCCCCTTCTCCCCCCACCCCCCTCCCCCGCAATGTAAACGTTGTGGGGTGGGGGCAAGGTTACAGGTGGGAAGAGTATATATCCTTGGAATTTCCTGCTTTCCATGACAATGTTTGTCTCTGACGGTGGTTCTCCAGGATTTGTCTCCCCCCCCCCCCCTTGGGTATATCCAAATCTCTTTTCTAGCTGCCAGTGTGCTGAAAGTGCCTTCCATGATATGGAACCAAATACTAAATTGTTAACATTTAAAAAAAATTGAGATCTCAGGTTTCTTGGGTTTTTTTAAAAAAAACTTCCTTGGACTCTAGTTCTAATGTTTCAGCATAGTTGTGGTCCCACATCTTGGCTAAATGACAACAGCAAAAATGTCCCAGTCTTCTTGAAACCAAAAGTTTCAGCTAAGAGGGTAAAATGATGTAGTATGACAGATGTACAGAAAGATATCCGAGCCAGTTGACTTAGTCGTAACATTAAAACTAATACCTACATCTTTCGGTATGCTGTAAGAGTAAACTGGCAGGCAAGGGGAGAGTCTTCTGGTAATTGTCAGCTGACTGCAGCCTGTTACAAAATTTGTTTTAATAGTTTTTAATGTCACAAAAGCATGCATCATAGTCTTTGGTTCAGTCTGTTGCAATTTAATAGTAGTATTAAATGAATAATCCTCTCCTTAGTAAAGGACCATGCCTGTACTACCTATTAATCTAGTCTCTGAAACACTCCCCATCAAAAATAGGGAAGCCTAGTCAAATAACTCTATCTCATGTCAACACAAACAAGGGACAGACCCTTGGAGAATACTACATGTGACTCCTGTACAGTAGAATAACTCTCCCAATTCCAGCTGGGACTGCTTCATCCTAGTCAACAAACCAGACAGGTCGTTAGTGTCTTACAAATCCATTGCCCCTAGTGAAGTACGTGAGGCTAATGAGGATGGTCTCTTAGCTATGACAGAGAAGTCCAAAACTTGATTCAGTATATTTAAGTCTTGGATGCGTGTTGGAAAAGCATTGCTAAGGCAGGAGGGATCAGTGATACTTGGAAGACTTGATATCTCATGAATATTTTACTTCCATTATGGGTCCTTCTTCCTGCAAAGTCTGAGACAGTTTGAGTTCCAAGCTATCATAAGCAGCTCTGGTTTCGGTGTAAGGGCCACATAATCTCAATGAATAACCTGAATTCTGTGCTTTGGTGTGTTTTTGTTTTGGTTGTTGAACAGGTCCCTCCCTCCTTTTCCCGCTAGCTGGTCCTCAAAGAATGAGTTAATAATGGTGTTAGATACTGTACCTGCCCCTGAATTTCCATTCATTCCAGTCCTAGTTTTTTCTGGTCCTGTCATAACTTCTAATTCTAAACAAATGTTTCTCTTCCCTGTTGGGTGAAAGATGCACGCAAATGAAGGAACTGGCTATAATTGGGGGAATAGTGCTATTAAATGTACAAAGAAAATAAACTGAAAAAAAAGACTTTCTTTATGTTTGGCATTCATAATCTTTAACCAGCAGTAGACTTAAAAAAAAAAAATAAATCAGAGGCTTGACTGTCTTAAATTCAGTGTCCCTTAAGTCCAGTTTTTATCCACTTCGCTTCAGAGGGCTGATGTAACTCTGCTACAAAACAGGAACAACTCATAATGTTGGCAGTAGAATGCAGTATACAGAGAGCCTTCTGAACTTATAGTAGGTGAAACTACAACAGAGAGGAATATGAACTTTCTTGTCCTGTAGAACAGACATGTTTTGCTTACTTAAATTCAATCACCCAGCAAAATGGAGAGTGTTAGGGAATTGGGTGACTCTTTAAAGTGCAATAATTTCTGACTTGCCAGAGCTAGAAGTGCACTCAACTGGTATAAATGTATTCTAGACCAGAAATAGAAAAGCTTACCCTTGCTTGAGTAAGCTACATTACATCTCTGAGAGACTGATAGTACTGGCAAGAGCAAGACCTTTTCCTGGTAAAAAGCCTGCAAGCTTCCTAATACAGAATAGGTAGTCTGTAACAGCCCAGTTTCTCCTGAGCACATGATCGAATCATACCCTATTACTTAGTGATTTTTATGATGCAGTGGAACAAATGTTTGTGAATTACAGCATCAAAACAATTTCACCCACACTTCTTTCCTTTTGACCAAACAACGCAAGTCTTTTTTGGAGATGAAAGGTGAACTGACAAATTGCAGAACCATCAGTCTAAAAATTTTTTATTTTAGCTGGTCTGCTGCACTTGAATAGTCAATACTCTATGGAATAAATGTTATGATAGCCAATAAATATAGACCAGTATCTCTTGTATTTTGATGGCACTCTCCTTGATGTGGTAGGGATGATAGAGCTCCTCACTCATTCAGTCACTGAGTCAGTTTTGTGGTTAAACTTTGAGGCATCTGAGCATGTGTTGAATGACCTGAGTGTCCCTTCTGCTATGGAGTTTGAAGACCTCTCCAAAGAGAAGCATATAAGCTATAATTGTAATGTCTTGACAGTCAATGATGCAACTTCGTCTGGATCCCAATTTTCCTATTGCTCGTAGGAATAACTATTTCTATACTAGCCCTTCTGTTGAAATCTGTTTAGGGAAATCTGCATATAAATTAGTTTCCCCAAAAGACAAGGGCGTTTCAGTCCACATTGTAGCCAAGCCCTTAGTAAATCACTTGAAAGTTAGAGTGTATTAAAGCAGCCCCTGCCGCCCTAACTTCTGAGGTGTGTCCACACCGGCAAGACATGTAGAGCACCTGGACTCTGCAAGTCTGCAACTCTGGAGTGCTCCTGGTAATCCACCTCCACGAGAAGCATAAAGTGTGCTGTACTCTGGCTGAAACACCCGGGCATCAGTGTGGATGAGGTGTTGCATTACTGCGCTCTGATTGGCCTCCGGCAACATCCCATAATCCCCTGAAGTCAAGAGGCCACTCTTCTCATTGGTTTGAAATTGGCCGCAGGCATGTGGATAGCCCCTTTCAGATCTCCATTTCTGACAGCTGGCATGCTTATCTGCTCCGGGACAAAGCAAGCCATTAGTGTGGAATGCTGCTGTTGTGAGTGTGGGGGAGGAGGGGCTGCTGCTGTCTGAACTTACAAGACAGCATGCTGACACACTCTCAGCCCCCCACAACACATTGTCTCCCCCGACATACACACAACACACTCCCTGTCACACTCCACCCCCCCTCCCATTTGAAAAACGCATTGCAAGCACTTGCACACTGGGATAGCTTCCACAATGCACTGCTGTTCGTGGCATTGCAAGAGCTGCTAATGTGGCCATGCCAGTGCGCTTGCAGCTGACAGTGTAAACATACGGCAGCATTTTCCCTGCTGTGGTCTCCAAAGGCTGGTTTAACTCCCAGAGCTCTACATCTGCAAGTGTAGCCAAGTAGCTAAGTAATCTCCTGTGCCTGCTGATGCAACTCTCATAATGTCTCTAGATCTAGCAGTGAAGACTTGCAGTATTAATACATCAGAAACTACAAATGCATATGTCCTGCTAAGCAAGGAGTTATCTAACATTTTTTGTTCTAAGGCTTTATAGGCATGTTTCACTGAAGTAACCTTTCCATGCTTAGTACTCTGCAAAGTAGATCATTACTTTCTCCTTTCACCTACCCATCTTTCTGTACAGTTGTATATATTTAAGTGCTTTTTATCTTGATTCCTGTTCTGGAACCCTTTCTCTCTGCATTCCAGTGCAACTTAGTCTTTATCAGTCAATGAATTGCCAACCTCCAGTATTGTGGACAGGTATTTTGGGGATTACGCTAATGTGTGATTGGCAAGTGAGGATATTGCTTCTCACTACAGCAGCCATGTTAGACTCTGTATTGTCTGTCACACTAAACAGTAAGTTCCCACTGATCAGTGGTATGTTTTACTTCTGTTCTCCCTTCCTCTTTATTGTAGATGGGATTTAAGTATCTCCAGTGCCTCAGCTTTAAAACAGTTTTGTTTCTCTTTTTTTCTCTGAAACCCACGTCATTTTGTAACTTTTTAATTCTGTTTTAACTGCAGAATCCAGCAATTGCTGATATCTATACTGAGCATGCCCATCAAGTTGTGGTTGCCAAGTATGCTCCCAGTGGATTCTACATGGCATCTGGAGGTAAAGTATCAGAACACATTCTGGCATGAGTTATGGGACAGGATTGCTAAAATGCTTAGGTTAAAACTTAGTGGCACAGACTTTAGGTATAAAGCTTGAACATTTGTAGACTACATAATACGTATTTAACAAAGCTGAAACAAAAATAAGTATTTTTTTCCTAACCATGTGCCATTAATGTTAAACTTGTCTCCTCATGGAGGAGGGAGCATAGTGTATCATTTCTTTTTGAAGGGATACACTATGCTCCCTCCTCCATGAGGAGACATTGGATTTAAACTAAGAAGTATTTTAATATACTCAACTTAATAAACTTGTACATAAGACATATAAAATTAACTTCTTATAAACAGTCCTTTAGCTATAGTGAATGCCTTGTATGTGCATCAGCGTTAGGAGCGAACTATGGAATTTTTAATTTTGGTTTTTGCTCTTTACAAGTTCTCTAAACCGTAAATACGGTGTTAAATTCTGTCTTTAAAATGAAATTCTGCCACTGGGTCTATGTGTGTCTGTCTCATACGCACACAAAAAGGTCCTCATTTTCCTTGTTGCTGGACTGATCTCTCTCAGGGCTGTAAACTGAACTGCAGTTTTCACCACAGCAACTTAGCAGGGAAAGGATGCTGATTGTCAAACTATTTTTGTGTAAAGATTCTATGAAAACAGTGAGAATGAACCCAAACTTTGAGAATCTACACTAAACAAAGTCCTTGCTGCCTCATCTGGCTTCCTGGCAGAAACTAAAATTTATTTTTGATACTGTTGTATAAACAAGGAAACAAACCTACATTAATGCCATGCTCCATTAGATGATTGATCTTTGTCAGATGAAAGGACAAATCAATAAGGGAAACTTTAAAGATTTTTAAAGTATTTTTAGTTTATTAATATTTATTCTCCAACACTTATCTTTAAAGAAAGATATATAACACTTTCATGGTGGCTGTATTGACAAGTAAGAAACATCTTAACTTGAATTCAAGCCCCTAACTTGTCTTCATATTTATTTTTAAGTAAGTTCCCAACCCGTTTGGTTGAAAATAAAACCTTCCAAATGTGAACACATGCCAAATTGACTTCTGGAGCCTGCAAGATTAAGTCTGCTCCAGGCCGGAATCTTGGCTCCAGCAAAGTTCCTGAGTAGCTTCACAGCACTGCCAAGATCTCATGGGCCAGGTTATGGCTCTAGAACCACTCCATGGCTTTGGATCTAGTCTCAGATCTCCAGGTCCTTCACCTCCATAGAGGTTCTATCAGCTTTTTTCCTCAAAGCTGAGCTGTGCACAGGGAGGTTCCATGAAACCAGGTTCCACAGAACGTTGGGCGTGCATATCCTTTGTACATACTCTCGGCTCCTAAATAGAAGAACCAGTACGGACCTGCTATGACAGCGTGCTCTTACAGCCACGTTGAGTGGGGCACAACTCTGCATTAATCTCAGAGTGGGACCATCTAAATTCATTCTCTTTTATCTCTCAACATGGCTATCTTGAATTTGCAGGAAGTTTCAGTGACTCTCCCTACCCCACTCCCCACCCTCCTTGTGGACCCCTCCATGCAGATCCTAAGCTTTGCACATATCTTTTGAGCACAGATGGGGAGTGTAAAAAGTCTGGGTAGTGCAGCCTTGTAAAATAGTCTGTATCAAAGGCAGGGTTTTCCTGGCTACCAGTCCATGTGGTTGTCAAACTGGTTCCTTTTTAAAATACTATGTGTAGTGTCCCCCTGCCCCAAACCCAGCACTTCTGGGTTTGTTCTATGTTGATACTTCACTTTGCCCAAGTGCCCATCTACTTTATCACTCACACAGATCAGTGCTGTATTTTCTCTCAACTGTGGTCTGGTTGGAGAAGATGCTCTTAGCACAGATCATTATTTAGTGAGTCTGCTAGCAGGGGCATCTGAGCCATCACCCATCCTACCACATACTCAATGTTTGACTGTTGGGGTATCAAAAGTCTTCCCCTGAAACTTTTCTTTTCTTTTTTTTCTTTTTTGTATGTAACCTGTAAGTAACTCGCCACTCCTCTGAGCACAGATCAAAAGCATACATTTAACCTTTAAGTATGTCAGGCTGTGTGGGTCTTCTGTACCCAAAAAAACCAAAAAAACACACTTTTAAACTTGAAGCAATTGTGCATTAAGTCTTAAGTGTCACTGAGAAGCATGCATGCCTGCATTTTCCCCCCCAGATATTGCTGAGCTGAATTAGATAACCCAAGGGAAAAGAGGCCTGCACACTTCTTATGCTAGTGTTCCCACCATTGCTACTACAGCAGTAGTGAAATGATGTGGGGGAGGAATAACAAAATACTAATGTAGATGTTGTTGTCTTCAAGTGATACTTCAGTGGGTGGGGTACAGGCCTGGGACTCAGGAATAATGGTTTGGAATCCAGGTTCAATAATTAACTTTTAGGCATTCTTAGAAAAACCACTTAATCCACCAGGTGCCTCTTTCCCTCCCTGTAAAATAGGGATAAGTCCCTACCTCACATCATGGGTGTTGTGAGGGGCCAGATATCGTATTGAAGAGGACCATCTAAATACAAAACTTTAAATACACAAGCTGAATTAAATACACAAGCTTTTATATTAGGCCTTTAAAAAAGGCAAAGAGTAAATTATTTGTATTACAAAAGACTAAACCTGTCTGAATTACAAAATGTTCTACTTGTGTGATGTTCCCCTCTGGTGTTATCTGGACCAGTGATCTGCTAGATCACTCCAATCCTTGACTCTGAGAGCCAGCCTCTCCCTGATCTGCTGTAGGAACCCCAACTCCTGGGCTGTTCACACACAGCCCCTGGCATGTAAGCTGCTCCTTGGATTGTGCAACTGAATGACATTAGCCAATATCTCCATCTTGCAGTACCCAGTTATGCCTACTGGACACTGCAAGCTTCTATGAGTTCATCAATTTAACAAAGAAATTGATATGTATCAGGCTTGTTATCCTGAGGGGAGCCTCTGACATACTTCATACCAAATGCACTGCTTCAGGTAGAATAAACAAATGTATTAACTATAAAGATAGGTTATAGTCAAAACCTAAGTCAGATTTGGTCAAATGAAATAAAAGCAAAACACATTTAAAGCTGATCTTAACACTTTGAATGCTCTTACAAACTTAGATGCTTCTCACCACAGGCTGGCTGGCTGCTCTTCAGCCAGGATCTCCTCTTTGATCAGGTCTTCAGTCATTTGGTGTGATGTCTGTAGATGTAGGTGGGGGAGAGAGAGCATGGCAAATGTGTCTCCCTTTTATCATGACCTTTCTTTCCTCTTGGCTTTGTGTGCTCCCCTTTCAGAGTCAGGTGAGCATTATCTCATCACAGTTCCAAACTGACCAAAGGAAGGGGAATGACTCCCTCGAGAGGCTAACAGATTCTTTTGTTGCTGCCGAGGCCAGCATCCTTGATTCCTGTGAGGCTGGGCTGAGTTTGTCCCATACCTGCCCTGATGAGGTGTTCTTGGAGAATTTTTGTCTGGGCTTGCTTTATGAGGATACATTTTCGGCCTCATAACTATATACGTGAAATTAACATTACTAGAACATCGCTATAACAACCATGCTCAGTGCATCATGAGCCTTCCAAAAACACCTGACATGACAAACTTTGCATTGGATACCACACAATCATTTTATAAAGATGAACATGGGGTTGTAGGGTTTCCCCTGCCCGAGGTACAGGGCATCACAACTTGTGACTAACACCACCACAATATTTCCTCTGAACTGAAGTGTGTTCCACGCTTCTCTAGTATTCTGAAGAAGTGGTAATTGATTCAAGGCAACTGTCAATGCATGCTCAGAATATTAAGCATAAATCTGAGACCTCTGGTCTAAAAAGGATAAACTTGTCACAACAGGCAAGGGATACATCACCGTTGTTGAATAATGGAAAAACAGGATTGACCAAGCAGGCCAGGGCTCAAACCAACATCCCAGGCTCACCCATCTGCTTGGAAATGTGTCCGCAATGTGGAAGAGTCTGTGGCTCTAGAATAGGTCTCAGCCATCAGTGGACCCACAGATAACTTGAAATTGTCTTTCATGGACTGGCGATCCCTTGAAGTTGACGATGATGGACGATTGTTGAATACACTTATTTGACTTTTGGGTAGCAATCCAGCTTTTAAACTTCATACATTTGCATTTAAGTTCTGTATGCAGAGAGTAGGCCAGGTATTTATGCTTGTGGTTGGAGACCTAAAAGGTCACTTGCACAAATGCCTGACTTGTACGCAGAGCAGATCTGTGCGTATCTCGGACACACCTATAATTATCAGTTCTGCATGATGAACTTTGAATATATGATTTTAACGAGCTCCAATTTCTAATGCTTATTGGATTCAGTTTTATTTAGGAATCTTAGTCTGTATAATGGCGTATGATGGTAGGTTTTTAGCACTAGCGATCAGTAATGGTTGAAAATTTTTACTGACACAGATTGCTGAGACATGTGACTTTTTGGTGCTTGCTGGAACAGTGATAGTTATGTACTATTGTGTTATGGCAGATGTCTCTGGAAAGCTTAGAATTTGGGATACCACACAGAAGGAACACCTACTGAAGTATGAATATCAGCCATTTGCAGGAAAAATCAAGGATATTGCCTGGACAGAAGACAGCAAGAGGCTTGCCGCTGTGGGGGAAGGCAGGGAGAAGTGAGTAATTCTCAATCTACTGTAAACTGTTTTGTCCTAACAAAACAAAATCAGTGATGCAGAAAGCTTTAAGCTCCTCAAAGAGAAATGTGTATCACACTCCTTGTTTAGACGTCTAGATTCACTGTTTAGTAGCAAAACTCTTTACATAGCATTTGACAGCTGCAGAACTGTTAGTAGCTTATTCACTGGGGAAGCACAATGCCATTAAAATAGACCTTTTTAGAGCAGTACTACGTTTTTTATTTTTTCTCTCCCTCTTAGGGAGACAAGGTGGGTGAGATGGTTCAATAAAAGATACTGTCTCACTCACCTTGTCTCTCTCATTCTGGGACCGACATGGCTATGACACTGCATACAATCAATTCAAGATTGCCCATTTTGTTCACAGGGTGTGGTGAGGTGTGTTGTTTGGTTTGGGGGGGATGTAGCAGGGAGAACTGCAGAGATCTCAGAATATTAAATGTTTACAAAATGTGGTGTTGGAGAGAGAATCACGCTTTTATATTTGTATCTTCCACATGAGCACAACTACATATTTGGGTTTAATTGCAATAAGAACACAATTCACCACCAATTGCAATCTTGTCTATCAGGCTAGAAGTGCCCATTGTATAGCTTCAATCAGGTACATGTGTACACTTGCCAGTACAAAAGACTGGCAGACCTGTGAAGATGGGGACCAATCCAGCAAGAGTGGCCTCCAGACAAAGGCCACATACTGCATCTTAAGACTAATTACTGTTCCATACAAGTGGCTGGTACAATAGCACCTCTGTTATGGACATCTTTGGAATGGAGGTTATTTGTAACCCTGAAATGTTCTGTAACTCTGAACAAGACATTATAGACTTCATCGGCCGGTGGTGGGGTGCAGTTGCAACTGCAGGGTGGGGAGTTCAGGGTTCCAGGCATGGGGTTGGAGAGGTCAGGGCTTCTGCCCCATGAGAGCACCAGAGCTCAGGGCATTAGACCCAGAGGGCGCGCTGGGGCTCAGGGCTTCAGCCCTGCAGCTCTGTTCCCAGCCTCTGTCCCACAGGGGGTGCTGTGGCTCAGGGTTTTCCCACGGCTCCGCTCCTAGTTTCAGTGGGGAGCAAGTCAGGGGTTTAGCTATGGGGGGAGCACTGGGGCTGAAGCTGGGAATGGAGCTGTGTGGCTGAAGCCCCAGCACTACCTCCCTCCACCCCCACATCTAAAGCCCCAAACTTCTTTCCTCTTCTCTTCGTACACCCCCGCAGCTGCAGCTCCAACCCCCTGCGGCTGATGCCCAGGGCTAAAGCCCCAAGGCATTTTTGTCTCTGCTGCTGCCTGATTGGTGTCCAGTTGACCAGTAAGTCCGTAACTCTGGTGCTTGTATCTTTGAGATTCTACTGTATATTGACTCCTAACTTAATTCTTTGGGGAGACACCTCCTGCATTAGTTTGTTTGCTAATGTCCCAAGGGTTGGTACTGAAGAAATGTGTGTGTGGTATCTTCCATATCAACGTACCTATTTTTGTTTTTCTTTCAAAATGCCCAGAAGTAAAAAAAAAAACTTAAAAAATAATAGAGCAAAGTTTATTAAGGTTTCCTAACGAATCATATTGCACTTCCAGCAAATCTAGCTTCATTTTAGAAACTTGCTGAAATGATTGTCTAGAGCTTGTTTAACTACATTAGTGACAGTGAGTATTTTTTTTTTACTGTTTTTAAAAACACGAGCTGACCCCTTTTTGGGGATCACTACCCCTACAATTACAAGATTGTGAAATTTCATATTTAAATAGCTAAAATCATGAAATTTACAATTTTTAAAATCGTATGGCTGACATTTACCAAAATGGACCATCTATTTGGTAGGGCCCTATATATGATGCTGTTTTATATTCCAGCCTTCCATACTATCCATTATCTGTTTGTAGCAACTATCCACCTAGGACAACAACTTGCTCCTCTCAGTATGCTTTAAGTAATTGATCCCCTAAAATGAGTTCCAAGGGATATTTTTAATTTAAAAAGCTTTGTGTATTTGCTTCTCTGCTTGGTACATGTGGCAGATTTTGGACTCTGTCTCCTAGACAAAGGACTTGAATATCCTTTAGGAAACAATGCTGCACTTGCATGAGATTAACTAGATGACCTAATTTCTGTTGTCTGCATGCACTCAGTATGCAGATTACTGATGCTCAAGGAGTTGGCCTTCATGTAATTTTTATTTTATGGACTGTGTGTATTGTCATCTTTAAATAGATTTGGAGCAGTGTTCCTATGGGATACTGGCTCTTCAGTCGGAGAGATCTCTGGGCACAACAAGGTGATCAACAGCGTGGATATAAAACAAACAAGGCCCTATCGTATAGTAACTGGCAGTGATGACAATTGTGGTGCTTTCTTTGAGGGACCGCCATTCAAATTCAAGTTTACAATAAGCGTGAGTCTAACATACTTTTCTCCTTCTGCGCATAAGTTCTGTTATGTCGCTGTGTTAAGTCGTATGGATGTATACTAAAAAGTCTTCACAGTTCTTACTTTTTGTGATACAGCTCATTGCCATAACAAAATCTTGGTTTCCAGTTTAAAATCTTTCTTAGCATTGAGTAGCCATGGTTGAGGATAATTGAAGGTCTAGCTTAAGCTCAGAAAAACAAAATAAATGATGGGTTAGAAAGGAAACTCTCTCTCTAGACTAGTTCTTCAAAACAGTATAATTTTAAGTTTAGTGTCATCTCACATCTTTTTCTGTGCTGGTTTTCATTACTCTTTTGTGGGTTTGTAGGAAGTGTAACAATGTTCAGTATCCCTTCTTGAGGAGCAGTTTTTTCCTTCATTTAGTCCAATCTCAAAATATTCTACCATGTTTTTTTAACAATACTTTCAGCAGTGCCAGTTTGGGTGGGGGATGGGAAAGCCGTGGAGCAGGAAGGGTTTGGAATCTTCAAATCTCTTTAAGGGATTTGGATTCTCAATTCTAAACAGGAATTAGGCATCCAAATCCCTTGAGGCAGCTTTGAAAATGTTAACCTAGGTATTGAAAAATCACTACTGGTTATTTAAAAAATGAAATTGAAGTTACAAATCTAATTTTCACCCTTTACTTTCTGTCTGGACTATGAAAATAACAAGTCAGCTTTAATTTCTGGTTTGGGTTGCACTTGTGCAATGTGAGACCTTCCAAAAACCAAACCAAACAGTGGAATGACTATATCCAAACCATTCACATCTCTTACGTCATCCCTTAGGGAGCCTCCTGGCCTTATTACTTGGGGCCTGTCTTCTTCTGGATAGGCCTTGCCACTTGGCGCTGTTGCAGTCCCTACCATACTAGTAGGGCTTCTTGAAAAGTTAAACTTGGCAACTAATTTTAAGGCAGTTGGAAACCTGTTGTTTGCATGTGCCTTAAGGTGACTTTAAACCCTTTAAGTGCTTTTTAGTCCTTTTTCCATTCCAGACTTAGTAGAACAGTTTTGAGTGCCACAGTCAGTAAAGTGTTATCACTACTGAATATACATTTGAACTTCAGAAGCTACTTCTTATTTTTTGGCTCTCTTACAGTATGTCTGCACTGCATGGGGAGAGGGAAATCCATCAGTGAATCTGGGAACCTAGGTCAGCTAACCCTGGCTTGTGTTATAGAGCTGAAAACAGCAGTGTAGATATTCCCACTCTGGCAGGAGCCTGGACTCAGACCTGGCAAGGTGGGGGAGAGTCTGAGCCTGAGTGGGAACATTTATCCTGTTGACCCAAACTCTGAGACGCTCTCTGCCAAGGTTGTTGGGTTTTTTGTAGTGTAGGCAATCCTCTTGGAGAACAAACTCCTGAAGGTTTAAATGATTACTTATAGTGGCTAGACTGGTGTATGGGCAACTCAGACCGTTCAGCTTTCCATAACTGCTTCTTTAGCAAAATCCAAATCAATGAGTAAAGTTGTTATAAACATTGGGCATGAAATGGATACATTTTCTGACTATTATGGGTGGAATTCAACTCACCTGCATAAGCCTGATTCCTAAGGCTTTATGCGTATGAAGTGACCAGATGGGGGGTGGGTGGAGACAAAATAGCAATCCTGAATGGGATGTGGCTCTTCCCTCTTAACCAAAGCCATGGTGATTACTCCTAATCTGATTTGTATCCTGCATTAAAGCTATTTGAACTGCAGAGCCATGGATCCTATGGCTTCTCTTAACCCACCTCTGTCACCCTCCATTCTTACCTATGCTGGACGGTGCAGAGGTTTCCTCTGTAGGCCTCTCCATCACAGCCAGTCTGTGGCTTGAGTAGGGTGGAGAGCCTCTTGCTTGAGAACTTCACTGTAAATGAATGGGTCTTATGGGGATCAAGTAACTTATCTAAGATGTCTAAAGCTTTTCTGTTTTTTGGCTGGGTGCTAATTGCTGTCTCCTGCAGGACCACAGCCGTTTTGTTAACTCTGTGAGGTTCTCTCCTGATGGGAACAGATTCGCTACATCTAGTGCAGATGGCCAGGTAAAAATGAGCTGCCACATCAATATCCACTTGGGGGAGGGGAATAATTGAGAGTTACACACTCTTTGAGGGGGATGGGGTTTGGGGGAGCAGTTCCACAGCCTACACACTGATTCTCTTTTTACTGTGAGAAAACAGACTTAAGAACTGTCATTATCCTCCCATGATATAGCTGCAACAGCAGCTGTTCTACAAAAACCTGGTGCTGCTCCTATCAGGCTGTACCTGTTTCTCTCTCTTCCTGATGCTCCTCCCCAATGCAGGCTACTTATCTGCTGGGGGGATGATACCTCTGCCTAAAGCTTTTTGCAGCAAGGCTTTCTTCAGGCTCAAAGGAAAATATCCAAAAATTCTCAAATCCCCTATGAAAGGGCTTGATCCTGTACCACCACGTAACTGTGCTGGTGCTTCCACTGCTAGACTCCTTGCACTGGCTGAGAAGGTGGGTGCAGTATAAATGGCTAGGTAAGAGCCTGTCTTTACACATTTTTATCAGCTAAGGAGGTCAAGAATGACAACAGCACTGTTGCCATGGCTAGCTTCCTGCATATAGGCAGATTCTAATGACTAGCTGGGAATGGCAGCTATCACAGTAGGAGCCATAAGCATAATACTTCCCAGTATTTCAGATGTCAGAATTCCTGCATGGAACAGCTTGCTGCTTTTATTTAGAATGCCTTAACATCCTCTGGTACCTTAAATATTTAATGTACAAGTATGCATTTTTCTTCAAGCCTTAACTTGACCTTTACAAAGTTACTTTAATGCCTGCAGCAAAGAGTTAGCTGTATAATACACTTTGGAGATTGTATATCTGCAAGCTTCCTCTAATTGTCTGTTACTTTGTACAATATGCTTATGTGATGTGTTTTTTTGTTTTGTTTTGTTTAAAGATTTTTGTCTATGATGGGAAGACCGGAGAGAAAGTTTGTGCTCTGGGTGGAAATAAGGCTCATGATGGAGGCATTTATGCTGTAAGTATTTTTTGTGTTTCATAACTGCAGCACAATAAATATTTAACTTAGTATTGCAAGATCTTGTACTGTTGTCAATGGAAAGTGCAGTCAGTATACTAAAGCAGGTACTTGTTTTTACAGATTAGCTGGAGCCCCGATAGCACTCACTTGCTTTCTGCTTCTGGAGACAAAACTGCTAAAATCTGGGATGTTGGTGCTAACTCTGTTGTCAGTACATTTAACATGGGATCAAATGTTCTGGATCAGCAGTTGGGTTGCTTGTGGCAGAAGGACCATTTACTGAGCATCTCCCTCACTGGTTACATTAACTATTTGGATAAGAATAACCCAAATAAGCCTCTACGTGTCATAAAGGTATGTTGACCTTGATCACGCTGCAGCAGACCTTCTACTACACATAGTTTGGTTTTAGCAATAATCTGTTTGGGAATAGTAACTGTTCCATTAAAATGTGGCTGTAAGGAATCTCTTTGAACCCTCAAGCCTGGATATTGCTGAGCATATCACTGACTAACACCTGAGTCATAGCAGTCAGATATAGTAGTTATACTTTGTTCAAATGTGCAGGTGAGTAATGATCTTAATTATGCTAATAAGAGCTTACTTCCACACTAGTTTTTAAACATGCTTAAAATTACACTTAAAAAATCAGAGTTAGAATACCACCCATGAGCATCTTTCATCATCCTGCAAGTGCTAACTGTTGTGAACATGGAGATATGGTTCACTATGCAGTCAAGCTCTAATAGGAATTATGTGGCGGGGTGACAAAGCAAGCCCATGGGAGTTTCATTTTTACATGAACTAGAAACCTGTGTCCTAGATTTCTTTTGGGTTTTTTTTATTATTGTTACTGTAATTCTGGCAACCAATACATGTAGGTGACCATATTTAACCATCTTGTAAACACTGAACTTGTTTATGATGGAACATAACACTTATGCATGGAAAGGGTCCTAAAGGGATCTCCATCCAAAAATAAGTGTGTGACTATTCATATTACAGAATATTTAATTCTTTAGAACTTGTATAGAAATATCAGTGCTGTAACACTTTCTTTATGTATTGATTCCTTGAAACAGACCTAGACAACTAGTCATTTGAATTTTGAGATTGAACAAAGACCAAAACCAAAATGTGATGTTACTTTCTAAATCTTACCAGTAGCACTTTGTGAACAGATTGCTTTTGTTTTAGTTTGAATAACTGAGAAATAAATTGCCTATTAATGCTATTCTTTCACAGGGTCATAGTAAATCAATTCAGTGTCTGACCGTGCATAAAAATGGTGGAAAATCCTATATTTACTCCGGAAGTCATGATGGACACATTAATATCCTTTCTGGTGATCAAATGGTGTTATTCTATCCCACTTCTCCTTAAGATGGGTATTCTACTTTCCAGGAACTTTTTAAAATCACTTTACTGAAGACAAGATAACTTCCTCTGACATTCCTGAATAAAATCATATTGCTGAACCAAATTCCTGCTAACTTGTAACTAACATGGCACTTATCTGTAATCTTTACCATTCTCTGTAATAACTTGCTTTCTTGATACCACAATAGTCTTTTATGAATCCCTATTAACATTCATAAGAACAGCCATACTGAGTCAGGCCAAAGGTCCATCCAGCTCAGTCTCCTGTCTTCAATAGTGGCCAATGTCAGGTGCTTCAGAGGGATCAAGTCATTCCTAAACTGAAAGGATTATGAACTCCTTGTTGCTCTGCCTCTGGGTTTATATACTAATAAGCCTAGCTTTATGCATTGCTCTCAGCGCTGCAAGTTTCTCACCACCTTATCGTAGCCTTAATTTCTTTGCTATCCTCATGGTAAGACTGTCACCCGCTCATTATGGTTCCTTGTCTAGCCAGTGTCTCAAGCATAATCAGGCCCCCAACTCCCAGAGAATTTGCACATCTATTAATTATATAATAATTCCAGTTCCCACTGGCCCATGGAGCAATAAACGTGGAATGCAATCTAGATTTCCCCCCAGGGTGTTGTCAGAGGGTCAGCCTGTGAGGGTTTTTTGGGTTTTTTTTGTGTTTTTGAGCTGAACCCTACTAGCTTTTTCTGTAACAGGCAAATGTGAATTTATACAATTTCTTTATACATTCCCTTAACATGTGATGTATTATACACTTATGCTCATTGTGAACATAATGCACACTTTACCTGCATTCTTTTTGGCAAATATGACACAAACTTGAAGGTTTGAGAGCTTCTTCCTCAGCATGGTGATAACATACCAGATTGACTAGTCCCTTGTTAAGAAAAGTACAGATACAGTGTTTATATCCATATCCCTCTTGGAAAGTGTTCCTTAGGCATTGAGACCTAACACTAAATGATTTGTTGTTTGCCAGTACCTTTTTACTGTTCTAAACTGGTTATTCAAATATTTCGTTTAGTTCCTTTGTGGAATACTTGAGTCAGTGTTTGTTTTCATTATCTGGAATTGGGAGTTGGAAGTCCTAGGTTTTTTTCTGCAACCCCACCACCACCACGATCACACACACTTCCAAGAAAAAATTCCTTAATTCTACTTCTCACATTATTGGGATTCCGAAACTGGGGAGAACGATGACTTTTCTGGAAAAGGGCATACAAACCAGGTTTCTAGAATGGCCGTGGATGAATTGGATCAGCTGGTCAGTTGCAGTATGGATGACACTGTGCGTTATACTAGCCTAACCAAGAGAGACTACAGGTTAGTGAAGCTACCATATTTGGTTGTGTTATGTATGTGTTTGGGGGGGGGGGGGGGTGTGCGTGGTTTTTTTTTTTTTTTTTTGTAAGAGAATTTCACTGGTATAGTGTGGTATGCTGAATGGCTTCATCATACAACTTGTGCAAATTTTTCAAGTTACCATGAAAATCCTAGAAATGCTTGCAATACCCAACTTGCTTTATCTATGAAACAATAGAAGATCAGTTAATTTTTTTCCACATACATGAGACTAATTTCTTAGACAGTATTTTCTGATTTTATTTTTATTTCTTAAGCACCAGATGTATCTGTGTCTTGTATTGCATGACTTGTGTAGGGTTTTGTCTTCACTATATAGATATATCTGAGAGAGAGCGTGCTTCTGTTCTTATGTGGCTTTATATAGTACACTGTATAAGAAGAAAACAAGATCTAAGATTCCTTTTGGAAAACATTCTTTCCCCTGTGGTTATGCCAATCCTACCTCCTCAGGAGACAAGTCCTTTTAGGATTACCCAGTCTATCTCTCTGAAGATTAATTAAGGTCACTTTAATTCTGAATCAGAGTATCCACATGATAATTTAATGTGGGTAAAGTAATCCACTGTAAAATTTTAAATCAGGTTAATTTTCCCAGGTGCCTCCATGTAGAGAAGCCTTAACTTCTAAGACAAGAATCCAGCTGTAGATCGTGATTGTGAATTTAGATACCTTGAAGTGATATTCAACAGCTAGCTAAGGGAACTGTCTGCATATTGCAGACCTAAAGACTTACTTCATGATTACTTTTCAAGGATCTCTCAATGGCTGACTTTTGAATTGAGACTTGTACATGAATAAAATAAAGACACAGAAAAGCAATTTGTATTTTTCTTTTCAGTGGCCAGGATGTTGTAAAAATGGATGTTCAACCAAAATGTTTAGCTGTTGGTCCTGGTGGATATACAGTAGTTATATGCATTGGACAAGTAAGTATCAAGATATTATCTTGATGATGTCTAGTTGCTGTATAGACACCCACAGCTGGCCTGGGCCAGCCAACTTGGGCTTGTGAGGCTTGGACTGCAGAGCTGTTTCACTGCTGTGTGGAATTCCAAGTCCTGTGAGCCCAAGTCGGCTGGTATGGGCCAGCTGCAGGTGTCTGGTTGCTGTGTAGATGTGCCCTGTGTAACCTATACAGTATTTAATGCTCTGAGTATGTCATTGGTACACTAACAAATTTCTAAAACTTATTTCAGTGGAGGAGTCTATGTTGGTAGAGGCAGCTGTCAATGTGGATCAGCTGTTAATGTTAGCCCATGGTAACAGCACTTATATAGCACCTTACTATTTTTAAATTCTGTACAAACATAACTAAATCAAAGAATCTGCTGGTGTAAGACTTGTCTAAATACAGTGGGTTTTTTGTTTTTGCTTTTGGTTTGTTTAAATCCACTTGTCTATTTTAAGTTGGTGCCCACCTCTATTGTGGATGCATTACACCAGTATCAGGGTGTACCCTGATATGTAGCCATACTCCTCTAATGATGCCAAAAGAGGCTGAGTCAACATGAAAATCTACATGAAATTTGAATCCAGTGCTGATTACAGCAGTGTTGGTTTCTTCTTTAATTTGTTTTCCTTTTTTGGGTGTGTGTGTGGGGGGGGGTGTGAACACTTTAAATATGGAAGGTAGCTTTTTCTGTTAATGAGCTGGAGCAAATACATATTTAACCTTCTAGCTCATACAGTGACTAGACAGATGTCCTTACATAAAAACATCTCTTTAAAACCAAAATCCCAATAAATATTTCCCATCTTTTTAAAAATAAAAAATTGGAAGGAAGATTATAGCTAATATAAGAAACACAAAATCATTAGTCGCTGATAACTATATTGGATATGGTCAGGATAACAGTCTTAGGACCTTTTGTCAGTAGTAAAAATACAGAAACAGGGACCAGTTCTCCTTAGTCTCTTGCTTGAACATTTGTTACTTTGGTAGGCTACTCCACTTATGCTGTTGCATCCATCTTTGGTGTACAGCTTGCTTATCACCTCCTGGCACCATAGATATGGATCTCTTGGCTATTGTTGGAGCACACTCTACGATAGTTTGAAGATTACTCAAGCTCTCAGCATAATTCAAATGACGCAGAACCAAAGATCCTTGTTTCTTAGGGGATGTCTGTTTTAAAACCACACTTGCGTTCATGGGCGATGGGTATCGAAGGCCAGGGAAGACTGAGCCTCCCCAAACAGCCTTGCATGGCCCCACCCACGCTCAGCCCCCAGACCCCTTCCTGGTGCTGTGCTACAGGGGGCTCTTCCCTTGTGGCTGGGGCTATTGGGGGGGGGGGGGGTCAAGCGGGCCCAGCACTTGCGCGGGGGGGGTGGGGGGGAAAGGCCTCTGGGTTCCGGCAGGTAGGGCGGGGCCTTGGGCAGAAAGGGTGAGCCGGCCACTTGCTTCCCCAAGCCCAGGGTTCACCTGCCACCCATGCTTGCATTCCTTTGTAATGCTTTTGACTAATAAGGATGTGGGTTGAAATTTTATAATCTCATGTGCAAAGGCTCATTTTCCTATCCAGCTAGAGTTTCCTATTAGAGGCAGTCATAACTAAAAACAAATAGTTCGGATGATGCAGTTGAGATCAACAGCCTGTGTACTTCGTAACTCAGTCCTCCCAACCAAAGACAGTACTCTGAAAGATAGTAGGCATTGCTTGAAATGCTAGATTCCTTCATGCACCTCTTTTGTTGTGATTAAATGGACTTCAGCTAACAGTATGCAAGAGCGTGTCCTGACTGCTTGCAGTTTGTAGACTGAAGGTGGTCTGCACCTGCATCACTTTCAAATGCTCATAGGAGAAAAAGCTTAGTTGCCAGGCATAGGTGTCTCATACTTCTAATCTATCTAGATTAGAATGAATCTCAATACTCTCTTTGAACCAATGAAGTAGTAACTCCTGCTGTGGCTGACAAGCATAGTGTGTATGGCGAGACATTATAGCCTATCAAGCATTTTGAACCAATGTTCTCTATGGTACATTGCTCTGCATTTATAGATCATCTTGATGAAGAATAAGAAGAAGTGTTTTGCAATTGAGGACCCTGGCTATGAACCAGAAGTGGTGGCCATTCACCCAGGAGGTGGTACCGCTGCAGTGGGAGGACTGGTAAGGATACACTCTAGTGAGCACTGGAACAGTATTCCATGGTTGCAAGCTTTTTGGTTTTGCTTGTCCATTAAATATCGCTCAGCTATTGCTGCACCAAGATATCAAAGTTGGCAGTGTACTAATGTTTTTGCTTTTAATTTAAAGTTGTGCTGTTGGGGTTTTTTTGTTAAGCTGCTATCTTCTGGCCTCTTTCCATTAGATTTTCCCACTTCTGTGATTAGTATACATTCCCCAACATCTTCTCTCTAGATAGTTTAAGTTTTTATCAAAACTCTCCCCATGTCTTAAAGCAGCAGCATGTTTTTAATTTGACATGGCCAATATATTCTAAAAATACTGATTTATGTATTTTTTTCAAAGGGAGAAATATCTGTAATTGCATATGATCCTCTAACTTAATAGCCTTCCTGATTTTGTTGTAAAGCTTTGACTTTCATTATTAACTTGCAGGATGGGAATGTCCATCTATACTCAATCCAAGGAACCTCTCTGAAAATCGATGAGAAGACCTTGCAAGCTAAAGGTCCTGTGACTGACCTGGCATATTCTCATGATGGTGCCTTTCTTGCAGTTTGTGATGCAAACAAAGTTGTCACTGTCTTTAGTGTTGCTGATGGCTATGCGGTAAGAATTGCTGTATCTGACTTGTGATTTCCAACAAAAGTATTTACTAGTCCTAAAACTGCATGTTTATTTAACCCACATTGAAGAGACAACTTAAGGTGACTGTGGGTAGTTAACACCTCTATTGTTGCAGGACAAAGGAGGGTTATGAGCCATAGATCCACTGTCTGTGTATTAAACTCCACTGGACACCAAGGATCAGTCTTAAGTTCCCAGGCTCATTTTTTTTTGGAGGTGTTGTGCAGGTTCCCTTTGAGGACAAGGGCTGTGAGGTCAGATATGGAGTGATCATTTTTGTGAGAAATGCTTGCCCATGGTTGTTGGTTTATCCTTTTTTCTGTCTGAGTTCATTTGAGAGCGTAGTGTCTCTTTTCACCGACACAGTTGTTTGGGCACTTAGTGTACTGGATGAGGTACACCGCATGTGGAGGACCTGTGGATCTAGAAAGTTGTAGAGGTTTTGCATCTGTTATGGCAGAGGCTGGTGCCACTTTGATTTGCCCTGGTCTGTGGGGAACTTGGCTGGCGGGGGTTGAAGGACAGAAGAGGGAGTTTCGGAAAGATTCCATTTGGGATGTGGTCACCATCAAGTATGGGTGGTTGTTTCTCAAAACAGCTACTGTACAGCTACTTAAGGCTTCATATAACCACTTCTGTGCTACAGCTGAGCAAGACATTGGAGAGTCCTAGGATCTCCAGTTGGTGTTTGATTAAAACTTGAACATCCAGTCCTACCATTTTTGATCCATTTTGGTTTAAGTTCTGTTGGCTCCTTTCAGATGTTAATAGAAATAGCATAAAATGGAAATTTTAAATGGCTCCCGCGACAGACTTGTGCAATAACCATGATTTTCAAATGTAAAGGGCGTTTAGCTTAGAATTTTACTGTGTACCTGGGGTATACAGGTATATTTTTTAACTGTTCTAGCAACATGTTTAACAGGAAACAAAATTTTATGAGGGACAATGACAGGTAGCAGAACAGCTACTTGAAGTCTTTAAAATAACACCATTTTCCCAATATCTCCCAAATAGGAACATAACATCTTCTATGGACACCATGCAAAAATTGTTTGCCTTGCCTGGTCTCCAGACAATGAGCATTTTGCTTCCGGGGGCATGGACATGATGGTTTATGTTTGGACCTTAAGTGACCCGGAGACCAGAGTCAAGATACCAGGTATGTTGTGCACTTCTTTCATAGAAAGAGGTTTAGTTCTGAGAATTACTAGTCTCTCTCAATATGGACAGTGCGCGTGCTCGCGCTCTCTCTCTCTCTCTCTCTCTCTCTCTCTCTCTCTCTCTCTCTGAATTACACTAGCAATTATCTCCCCCTCTAGATAGGGGCGGAGACATCTAGCCTACCCCCTATAATGTAATTGTAACCTTCTAACTGTTCTATGGATCAAGACTGCCATTCACTAAGTACACTTTGCAGGCAACTGCATTTTTACAAGTACTTTGTGCACTACAGTTCAAAAACCAGCTAAATAAATTCATGGAGGCTAGGTCCATCAATAGCTATTGTCCAGAATGGACAGGGATGGTGTCCCTAGCCTCTGTTTGCCAGAAGCTGGGAATGGATGACGGGATGGATCACTTGTTGATTACCTGTTCTGTTCATTCCCTCTGGGGCACCTAACATTGGCCACTGTCGGAAGACAGGATACTGGGTTAGATGGACCTTTGGTCTGATCCAGTATGGCCGTTCTTATGTTCTAATTGATTTTTTTTTCAAAATAAAAAATTGTCCTAAGATGACTGTAATAACCTATCAATTCTTAAACTGAGTTTTTTTTAAAATGCAGTATTATCTCCTTCCATCTGCACAGATGCTCATAGGCTACATCATGTAAGCAGCTTGGCATGGCTGGATGAACATACTCTGGTAACAACATCCCATGATGCTTCTGTCAAAGAATGGTCTATCTCCTATAAGTGAACAGTCCTACTTGGAAGGACCTCATCAGGGACTAGAACTACTGCAGTGGAACATAACATTTCTCTTTAAAAGAAAAAAAAAATTCTATTGTCCTCTGGGTCTTCTATCATATCCTCATATCTTTACAGGGTGTTCATATCTGTAATTAAATGTACTTTGAAAGCTTTAGCCAGTAACAGTTTGCACATGAAAAGCACTTAAATTATGTCTGGAACTTAACCTTTGTGCTGAACATTCCAGAGGCAACAGCCGAACAAGTTGGCATGAAAAATTCAAACATGATCAGTTATTTTCTAACAGAGTCCGTGTGAGATTGTACAGCATGAGAGAAATACTTCTCATTTTTTCTAATTGCAGAACATTTCTGTACTAATGGTCATAGTAAGAATATTTAGTTGTGATTCAAAACAAATCAAGCTGTGTGCAGCTACTGTATATTACGTTGCTTGTCTGTACTGCACCAAACTGTTGCCTCAGATTTCCTCCTCCACATAATGAAATGGGGTACGTACACACATAATAAACTCTTTATGTATTTCATGTCAAAGATTTGTGGTTATTTTAGGATGGAAATGTGGGATTTTAATGTACTTACTGTTGTCGGTTTAATGTTTACAAATAACTGTCATGGCATTTTCTCACTCCAGAAACATCGTTGTTACCTTATGAACAACTGAGAATGTCTTTCTGGTCATTTCAATGTCGGGGAGAACCTTGGCTTCTGTTTAAAGATACATTTGTTTCCTAAAGAGAAGAATTAAGTTGATGTAAACAAATTTGCAGTAATTATAACACCTGTTTCAGTACAGGAATTAAACTAAGTGAATCATTGTTATGACTTGAGGTGATTTTTGCAAACCAATTTACATGTTTTCTGATTGCCACTTCTGCGCTTTCCAGAAACAAAACCTGTTACAGTGGAGCTATTAACAAACTGTTCAGATTGATATCACAATTCACTGTCAAGTTTGCCTTAAGATGTGACTTGAAGTTCTGTGTTAGCAGAGCAGAGGAAGACTTGGTTATCTGTGGAGTGTTGGTGTGAAGTGATAGATACATGAGTCCTAATGACCAAAAATGAAACTGCCACTACCAACAGCTTCAAAGTGTTTAAATAGCTGGATTTTTTTTCCTAAATCTTGTTCACATGTTAATATTCAATCTTCTCTCTCCCCCATGCTCCTCCACCACCACCATCAAAAAAAGTTGATGCTCCCTTGTTTGTGGAAATCTTCCAGCTTACTTGGTTTTCACACTGTTACTAATGGCTCTTGCTAGGCAGCACAGAAAGCATTTCTGCTCCTGAAACCCACTGTCTTGCCTCTGCTCGCCTTCATGGAAACTTTTCACTGTGAAATAGTTTTTAGTGTGGTGCTTTCTAATGGAAAGCTGTTGAGTGTCTGGAAGTTACAATTAAACAACCTTTTGTCTTCTGATATAAAGCCAACTTGCAGAGTTCAACTGAGGTAGCTTTTGCTGGAATATTTATTTTGTATCAGCTATTCTTTACTGGGCCTTTCCCTGTCTTTCAGTATCTTTGTACACTGAACTTTAAGACAGGAAAGTGTGTGTGTGTGCGCGCACCTAATTGAAGTGAAGAGTGATGAGCAAGTGCCAAGCTAACAATCTTGGCTATATACTGTAGTTGTCTACCAACAGTTATAGTGCAGTGACCACTGTTCTTCAAACATGACCTGGAGGGATTGCTATAGCATTGAATCTGCCCTGTGTTTTCTGTGGTAGTCGAGTCTATCTTCTCTGAACAAGCAAATGTGATATCAAGGAAATGATCAGTCATTATACTGAAAACAACTACTTGAGTTATTCACTACAGGTGGTTCTACCATCTTGTGGTGGTGGTGTGGTTTTTAGTTTTTTTTATGGAAATGTCACCAGTTATTGAGGCTCCCTGCCATCCAATAAGTAAACTATTCCTAGCCCACCTCTAGTAGCTCCCTTATCGCAATTGGATGGTGTGACCTACAGGAGGTGAGAAGGAAACAAATGCTGTGCAGAGTCCAGCAATGCTCTGCTGGCTGGTGGAAGGTAGCTTTTCTAGCGAAAAGTGACTAAGTTTATTACCCATAGAAATTAGTCTTAAACTGAGTCTGATAGCACTAGTAAGAGCATGTTAGCCAGAGACACTTGTGCTGCCTATGACTGATCCTTGGATAGTGGAGTATAGGAATGCTCTGGGCTTCAGCTTCCATCAGATTCATTATTGGCATTGATTATGGGTTTCTAATCTGGTAGTTTAGACCGAGATGACTTCTCTGGTTTTGTAGTAACTCAAGTAACTCCTCACTTAACATCCTCCTGCTTAATGTTGTTTCAAAGTTACGTCGCTGCTCCATTAGGGAATATACTCGTTTAAAGTTGTGCAATGCTCCCTTATAACGTCGTTTGGCTGACTTTACAAGGGAGCACTGCACAAGGTTTCTCTTCTCCACTGCCACCTTCCTCTCAGCACTTTCCCCTGCTGCCAAACAGCTGTTTGGCAGCGCATAGGACTTTCTGGGGAGGGAGCGAGCGGGGAAGCTGTCCTCCCAAGCAGGCAGGGCCACCCGGAATGCAGGGGCTTTAGGGGCTGCAGGGCCCAGGGCTAAGAGGGCCCAGGGGCCCTGGCCTGCAGCTCTAAAGCCCCTTCTGGAATGCAGCCCTGCGAGCATGGACCGGAGGACTCAGGAGGAGCAGGGGCAGCCAATGGCTGGAGAGAAGCAGCGCTTTCCCCTTCAAAGTGCCGCTTCTCTCCAGCTGGCTTTGAAGGGGAACGCGCCGCTTCTCTCCGGCTGCTGGTTGCACGGCTGCCCCTGCTCCTTCTGAGTCCTCCAGTCCGTGCTTGCAGGGCCGCATTCCAAAGGGGGCTTTAGAGCTGCAGGCCAGGGCCCCTAAAGCCCCTGCGTTCTGGGTGGCCCTGCCTGCTGGGAGGGGAGGGGGAAGCGCCCAGATTCGTGGCCATGGGGGCAGTGCTGTGCTGTGCAGAGCCACCTGCACACCCCCTGCACCAAACAGGAGCTGCCCCAGGTAAGTGCTCTGCACCTCCTGCCTGCCCCAGCCCTGAGCCTCCTCCCTCACCCTAACTCCCAGACCATGCACCCCCCAGCACTGAGTCTCAGGGGTAAGCCAGGGCATCTCCCTACCACAGTACAGTACTGTACAGTATATAATGCCTTTTGTCTGCCCCTCAAAAATTTCTTTTGGAACCTAAACCCCACCCCCCGCATTTACATTAACTCTTTTATGGGAAAATTGGATTCGTTTAACATAGTTTCACTTAAAGTTTCATTTTTCAGGAACATAACTACAACGTTAAGGGAGGAGTTACTGTATACAACTAGAAAATCTAAAATACAGTAAACAGGGCTACCATCCTAGAGGAAGAACCTAATGAATAAAATATGAAGAGACCCAACTTGCTATTGTATTGACTAATAACACTGGTGAATGACAGTCCTCTCAGTAAGTTAAAATAGCAAACTCTCATGACAATTCTCATAATGTGATACTGTCCAGTGATAGCTTTCAAGATCCTCTTCTTCTGCCATTCTAAAGTGGGTGTCTGTCCTGTAAGAACTGTTAAGGACTTTAAGGGGGTGGGGTGAAGATGATTACAAATATTTCATGTGTTCAAGAAAAGAACCTTTAGGGGGAGAATGGGGTTTCCTTTAGGGGAGTGGTATGGGAATTAGGCCCTATTTTCCAAAGATGCACATCTTCATCAGAAAATAAGGTAGGTAATGATTTCTTCTGCAGTCTGATAGTGCTTTGGGTCTGTAGATTGGCTGCCTATAGGAGTTATTTGTCTCATATAAATGAACTTAGCATCCATCAGAGAGCACCCACTATGCCATGGTGGAGAAAGTGAGTGCTATGGGACTGTTCATACAGCTGAAATGAGAACGACATGCAGAGACCTATTACAGCAGATGTTTGCTGGGGATGAAGTAGAAAGAGATGGTTTAGAGAAGCTCTGGGGATGAGTTCGATCTATTTCCATCTTTTCACATGACAAAATATATTTTCTCTGAAATACCTAGTATCTTAACTAGCAGGAGACCTATGAACTGACTAGATTAATGCAAAATTAGATTCTAATGTAGATGGCAAAAGCCTGTTCTTAGTTTGGCAATGGGTCTGTTTATGCAAGAATAATTTTTAAAAATGGGAGAATTTGCTTCCAGCATGTTAAGCTTTTAGGACCAAGGCCTTTAGAAGTGTGTGAAGATACAGGTGAGGTACAAGCTATGTTCTAAAATCCAACTGTTGCAACTGTATGGGGAGATTTTGGCAAACCAGTAAAGTGCCTGAAACCACTTGCTAAAAGCAGCCAAGTAAGCAGGCTGTAGAGTGGCCATGCAGCAGGCTTAGCTTAACCAAGGTAGGAGGGGAGGGGGGTTTGGGTGCCACAGAAAGGGCAGCTTGGCCCTGCATCCTTCCTGATAAGAATTGTGTTGAAGTTGTTATGTTCATTTTAGAAAAACAGGTTGTGCCCTCAGGAATGTCTGACAGGGTCTCAAGGCTGCAAACTCTGGGGGGGAAAAAACCACACCTGGTTAATCAATAATCAGAAGAGAACCTCTTGCTTGACCTTTGAAATTGCTTGCTTAACAAGTTTTCTTTAAGGGACATGTCATTGTATTACTAATGTATAAATAAGGGGGAAAGTTTGAGGTAGTTGGACTCTTCAGGACTCTCCTTCTGGATGCATCTTATGTTCCCCACCAGCAGACAGGCTGCCGCTGTGCCACTTGAGAGCCACACTCAGCTTAGGTAATTGAGGGTGGGGAGTGTTTTAGTAACCTGTTGCAGATGTGTGTAAGTGCTTGAGACTAAGTAAGAGTGCTTTCACTGAAAGCTAAACTTTATGTTGTCCTGTTTGTGCCAGCCATCTATCGGTCGGGCGGCCATGTCTCCCCTGATTTATTTCTTAACACCACCTCGCACAGAGTAAAGTTAACGAGCGTTTTGGGTTGAAAGAACCCTGGGTAACAGCAACCACCTCCTCTTACATTCTAGGCTCCCCAAAAGGGGAGGAATTCAAGGAAATGTAGATTACTTTCTGATAAAGCACTTTGCCTCTGTCTGCCTTTAAGTAAACAAATTAATTTTAAAAGCTCTAATTTATTTTGGGCCAGATTTCAAAAGATCTCTGCACCTTTAGCATTCCATTTAAATGCTTTATAGGAAGGGGCCAGAAGACTCAATAGCAGCTGAGCATTTTTGAAAAACTGATGACATCAGTAAACTGCTGGGCTCTTTCAAAAATCCAGACCAACTGGACGCTGAGCACTGGGAAAAATCTGGCCCTTTAGTGATTTAGCCTGATTTGAGCATTGCACAAACTCACTGGAATATTTAAATGCTTAAAATGTATGTACAGAACATACAGACCACACAAAGGGGATAAGGGATACAACACAAGACCGTTCACTTCAATTGTTGCTATTTTAGAATAAGATGGTAGAAGGATGATGGTTATCAATAACAAGGACGGGATAAACCAGTAGTTACCATCCTGGGCCCAGTAGCAACTGTATTCTGGGGTGTGTATGGAGAAGGATGTTTATTGCCAGTGGTTGCCATTTAGAAAGGATGAGCTATGTATTTCCTACAGTCTACAAGAGACCAGGGTAGACTGTAATTGCCAGATTTAGTATGGGGAGCAGTAATATATGGTCTTTGCTGTCAGATTTAGCTTCTGGATTCCCCATGTCACAAGTGAATTTTATGCCAGATTGATGTGTACAATGAGCTGCAGTGGTGTGCTTCTAACGCTAGATGGCATAGTGGTAACATCTGGGGTGTGTATGTTCTTTCTTTTTCAAGCAGTTGTGTCTAGAATGGCAGTTTGACATTGTGTGTTAGTGATGCTATCACTGAATAGATTTACTTGTTCCTGTGTGATTTCAGGCTATGGGGCACATGTACTTTAGCAGGAGTGAAATGAATGAGGGGGATATAAATATTTTAATATCCTTCAACTATTCCAGCAATGGTAAACTGTATTTCATGCCTGGTAATATCTAATCTGACCTCCTGTGTAATACAGGCCATAGAACTGTCCCCAAAATAATTCCTAGAGAACGTCTTTTAGAGAAACATCCAATCTGGATTTAAAAATGGTCAGTGGTGGAGAATCCACCATGACCCTTGGTAAATTGTTCCAATGGTTGGTTACTCCACCTGTTAAAAATTTACACCTTTATTTTCAGTCTGAATTTGTTTAGCTTCAACTTCCAGCCATGGGATCATGTTGTTTATACCTTTTCTCTGCTAAATGAAAGAGCCCATTATTAAATGTTTGTTCCCCATGTAGTTACTTACAGACTGTAATAAAGTTATCCCTTAATCTTCTCTCAGGTAAACTAAATAGATAGAGCTCCTTTATGTCTCTCACTCTAAGAAATGTTTTCTGATCCTTTAATCATTCTCATGGCTCTTCTCTGAGTCCTCTCCAATTTATCAGCATCCTTCTTGAATTGTGGGCACCAGAACTGGACACAGTATTCTAGTAGCAGTTGCACCAGTGCCAAATACAGAGGTAACAAACTGTTTTCTCCTCTGTTCATGCATCCCAGGATTGCATTAGCCCTTATGGCCACAGTGATATACTGGGAGCTTGTGTTCAGCTGATTATCTATCATGACCCCCAAATCTCTTTCAGAGTCACTGCTTCTCAGGGTAGAGTCCCCCATGTGATAAATATGGCTACATTCTTTGTTCTCAGATGTACATGTTTACATCTAACCTGATTAAAATATAGAGTGGGGTCATGGAAAGTCACTGTTTTCTTTTCATTTTTTATCACTTCCCCCAATTTTTGTGTCATCTGAAAATTTTATTGGTGGTGGTTTTATGTTTACTTTCAGGTTACTAATAAAAATGTTAAATACCATAGGGCCACGAACCAATCCCTGCCGGATCCTACTAGAAACACAGCCATTCAATGATTCCCTTTTTACAGTTACATTTTGAGACACATCAGCTAGCCAATTTTTTTTTATCCAGAGAGTAGTGCTGACAGAGTGTTCTGAGGCAACCCAGGATTAGAGAGTCAATTAGGTTGCAAATCAGTTAGCAGGTGTCACTGGTGACACAGCAGTGGAGGTCTATGCAGTGAGTATGGTAATGAAGTAGAAGGCAGTGCACTGAATTAGTAGATTGAAGTAACAAAAGGAACCATTCAGTAATGAATCAATCAAAATATATCGGAAGGACAGAACAGGCCGTGCAGGGGGAGGAGTGGCACTATATGTTAAAGAAAGTGTAGATTCAAATGAAGTAAAAATCTTAAGCGAATCCACAGGTTCCATAGAGTCTCTATGGATAGAAATTTCATGCTCTAGTAAAAATATAACAGTAGGGATCTATTATCGACCACCTGATCAGGACAGTAATAGTGATGATGAAATGCTAAGGGAGATTAGAGAGGCTATCAAAATTAAGAACCCAATAATAGTGGGGGGATTTCAATTATCCCCATATTGACTGGGAACATTTCACTTCGGGACAAAATGCAGAGATAAAATTTCTCGATACTTTAAATGACTGCTTCATGGAGCAGCTGGTACGGGAACCCACAAGGGGAGAGGTGACTCTAGATTTAATCCTGAGTGGAGCGCAGGAGCTGGTCCAAGAGGTAACTATAGCAGGACCGCTTGGAAATAGTGACCATAATACAATAGCATTCAACATCCCTGTGGTGGGAAGAACATCTCAACTGCCCAACACTGTGGCCTTTAATGTCAAAAGGGGGAACTATACAAAAATGAGGGGGTTAGTTAGACAAAAGTTAAAAGGTACAGTGACTAAAGTGAAATCCCTGCAAGTTGCGTGGGCCCTTTTTAAAGACACCATAATAGAGGCCCAACTTCAATGTACACCCCAAATTAAGAAAAACAGTAAAAACTAAAAAAGAGCCACCGTGACTTAACAACCATGTAAAAGAAGCAGTGAGAGATAAAAAGACTTCCTTTAACAAGTGGAAGTCAAATCCTAGTGAGGCAAATAGAAAGGAGCACAAACACTGCCAACTTAAGTGCAAGAGTGTAATAAGAAAAGCCAAAGAGGAGTTTGAAGAACGGCTAGCCAAAAACTCCAAAGGTAATAACAAAATGTTTTTTAGCAGGCTTCCTGCTTCTGATGTACTTAAACAACCAGTGGGGCCCCTTGATGATCAAAATTCAAAAGGAGCGCTTAAAGATGATAAAGTCATTGCGGAGAAACTAAATGGATTCTTTGCTTCAGTCTTCACGGCTGAGGATGTTAGGGAGATTCCCAAACCTGAGCTGGTTTTTGTAGGTGACAAATCTGAGGAACTGTCACAGATTGAAGTGTCACTAGAGGAGGTTTTGGAATTAATTGATAAACTCAACATTAACAAGTCACCGGGACCAGATGGCATTCACCCAAGAGTTCTGAAAGAACTCAAATGTGAAGTTGCGGAACTATTAACTAAGGTTTGTAACCTGTCCTTTAAATCGGCTTCGGTACCCAATGACTGGAAGTTAGCTAATGTAACGCCAATATTTTAAAAGGGCTCTAGGGGTGATCCTGGCAATTACAGACCGGTAAGTCTAACGTCGGTACCGGGCGAATTAGTTGAAACAATAGTAAAGAATAAAATTGTCAAACACACAGAAAAACATAAACTCTTGAGCAATAGTCAACATGGTTTCTGTAAAGGGAAATCGTGTCTTACTAATCTATTAGAGTTCTTTGAAGGGGTCAACAAACATGTGGACAAGGGGGATCCGGTGGACATAGTGTACTTAGATTTCCAGAAAGCCTTTCACAACGTCCCTCACCAAAGGCTCTTGCGTAAATTAAGCTGTCATGGGATAAAAGGAAAGGTCCTTTCATGGACTGAGAACTGGTTGAAGGACAGGGAACAAAGGGTAGGAATTAATGGTAAATTCTCAGAATGGAGAGGGGTAACTAGTGGTGTTCCCCAAGGGTCAGTCCTCGGACCAATCCTATTCAATTTATTCATAAATGATCTGGAGAAAGGGGTAAACAGTGAGGTGGCAAAGTTTGCAGATGATACTAAACTACTCAAGATAGTTAAGACCAAAGCAGATTGTGAAGAACTTCAAAAAGATCTCACAAAACTAAGTGATTGGGCAACAAAATGGCAAATGAAATTTAATGTGGATAAATGTAAAGTAAGGCACATTGGAAAAAATAACCCCAACTATACATACAACATGATGGGGGCTAATTTAGCTACAACGAGTCAGGAAAAAGATCTTGGAGTTATCGTGGATAGTTCTCTGAAGATGTCCACGCAGTGTGCAGAGGCGGTCAAAAAAGCAAACAGGATGTTAGGAATCATTAAAAAGGGGATAGAGAATAAGACTGAGAATATATTATTGCCCTTATATAAATCCATGGTACGCCCACATCTCAAATACTGTGTACAGATGTGGTTTCCTCACCTCAAAAAAGATATTCTAGCACTAGAAAAGGTTCAGAAAAGAGCAACTAAAATGATTAGGGGTTTAGAGAGGGTCCCGTATGAGGAAAGATTAAAGAGGCTAGGACTCTTCAGTTTGGAAAAGAGAAGACTAAGCGGGGACATGATAGAGGTATATAAAATCATGAGTGATGTTGAGAAAGTGGATAAGGAAAAGTTATTTACTTATTCCCATAATACAAGAACTAGGGGTCACCAAATGAAATTAATAGGCAGCAGGTTTAAAACAAATAAAAGAAAGTTCTTCTTCACGCAGCGCACAGTCAACTTGTGGAACTCCTTACCTGAGGAGGTTGTGAAGGCTAGGACTATAACAATGTTTAAAAGGGGACTGGATAAATTCATGGTGGCTAAGTCCATAAATGGCTATTAGCCAGGATGGGTAAGAATGGTGTCCCTAGCCTCTGTTCATCAGAGGATGGAGATGGATGGCAGGAGAGAGATCACTTGATCATTGCCTGTTGGGTTCACTCCCTCAGGGGCACCTGGCATTGGCCACTGTCGTTAGACAGATACTGGGCTAGATGGACCTTTGGTCTGACCCGGCACGGCCTTTCTTATGTTCTTAATCATACAATAAACTGATCAGTTAATTAGCTATTGCAATTAATATACTACTCATCAATAGATCATGTTTAACAGAGCATCAAGGAGAGGGTAAATCAAATCTGCAATAAGTAATAATTTGTAATCAATTATGCAATAAAAGTAGTGGTGACTTAAGTTCCCTCTAAGCTGCGTGGCCGTGTAGCAGCCTATTAAGCACCATGCAGGCACACGAGGCTGCGTCGGGAAGCAATTCCTCTCCCCCGGCCCCGCCCCAGCCCAGCCATGGACCTGCTGCGGCTGGGGGAGATGGGCTCCGGCCCCGACCCCAACCCATCTGGCCCAGACCTACCGTGGCCTGAGGAAAGGCGCCTCTCCCCTGACTCTCCCTTCACCATTTTCTGTAAAGACAAGGTGCAACTTAGACCGAACCAAGCCTTTCTCCTGAAGGTTGTGTCCCAGTTCCACTCCAACCAGGGCATTTTCCTACCGGTCTTTTACCCTAAACCTCACGCGGATAATAGAGAACAAAGGCTCTAGCCCCTGAACGTTCGACAAGCACTAGCCTTTTACACTGAATGTACGAAGCCATTCTGTAAGTCAAACCAGCTGTTTGTGGCAGTCGCAGACTGGATGAAAGGCCTCGTCATCTCGTCCCAGAGGATTTAATTATGGATCACGTCCTATATTTGGGCATGCTATGATTTGGCAAAAGTACCAGCTCCTGCACTAACGGCACATTCCACAAGAGCACAAGCCCCCTCAGCAGTGTTCCTGGCTCAGGTTCCAGTTCAGCAGATTTGCAGAGCGGTGATGTGGTCCTCAGTTCACACTGTCACCTCTCATTACGCGATTACCCAGCACACCAGAGATGATGCATCATTCGACAGAGTGATGCTCCAGTCAGCGATTCTGTGAACTCCGACCCACCTCCTAGTTAGGGCTTGGGAGTCACCTAATTGGAATCAACATGAGCAAACATTCAAAGACGAAAAAATGGTTACTCCCCCTTCTCGTAACTGTTATTCTTTGAGATGTGTTGCTCATGTCCATTCCAAACCCACTTGCTTTCCCCTCTGTCGGAGTAACTGGCAAGAAGGAACTGAAGAGGCGTTGCTCGGCATTTACCACCTTGGAGGCTCCACTCCATGAGGCTCCACAGCCGACCTGACGGGTGCTGCTAGGGGAAAAACTTTCTGATAACTGTACACGAGGCACGCACACACCTAATTGGAATGGACATGAGCAACACATCACAAAGAACAACAGTTACAAGAAGGTGAGTAACTGGCTTTTTCTCACAGAGGTATGATTCTGCTCCCACTTTTACAAATATAAATCAAGTAACTCTGTGGAAAATTCTGGTATAGTAAAACCAATGTAAATAAGGCCTTCAGGCCAACTACACCATGAAGTGCCATGCTTACAAGGCTGAGGCCTTGGAATATAGTGTGCCAGTCTCTTAGTAGTGAATAAGGTTCAGCACAATATTTCTTTACCAGCTGAGTATATTTTTTAGGAATAGGGAGGTCAAGTCTGGATTTTGGGAATCTAAGTGTCTGTCTATCTCGTACCTGCTATAGCTGCATAATAATAGATTCTGTTTTCTGCATCTTTAGCCCTTTGAATGATCAGAATATGCCTGTGTGTATTGGCATATGGCATTTATGAATTTTCTCACTAAATCTGATATCTTAGATTATAAGGTTTTGGGGGCAGTGAATGTATTTTATAGGGCTGTCGATTAATTGCAGTTAACTCACGCGATTAATCTCGATTAATTTTTTTAATCTTTTTAATAGCAGTTTTAATCGCACTGTTAAACAAGAGACTACCAATTGAAATTTATTAAATATTTTGGATGTTTTTCTATACTTTTATATAAATCTTGTATTCTGTGTTGTAATTGAAATCAAAGTGTATATTTTGATTACAAATATTTGCACTGTACAAATAATAAACAGAAGGAATAGTATTTTTCAATTCGCCTCATACAAGTACTGTAGTGCAATCTTTGTCCTGAAACTGCAACTTACAAATGTAGATTTTTTTTTTTGGTTACTTAACTGCACTCAAAAACAAAAAAATGTAAAACTTTGGAGACTACCAGTCCACTCAGTCCTACTTCTTGGTCAGCTAGTTGCTAAGACAACCAAGTTTGTTTTCATTTACAGGATATAATGCTGCCCTCTTCTTATTTACAATGTCACCAGTAAGTGAGAACCGGCATTTGCATGGCGCTTTTGTATCCAGCATTGCAAGGTATTTACATGCCAGATATGTTAAACATTTGTATGCCCCTTCGTGCTTCGGCCACCATTCCAAAGGACATGCTTCCATGCTGATGACGCTCATTAAAAATGTAATGCATTAATTAAATTTTGTGCCTGAACTCCTTTGGGAAGAACTGTATGTCCCCTGCCCTGTTTTACCCACATCCTGCCATATATTTCATGTTATAGCAGTCTCAGAAGATGACCCAGCACATCTTGTTCATTTTAAGAATACTTTCCCTGCAGATTTCACAAAACACAAAAAGTACCAAAGGTGAGATTTCTAAACATAGCTACAGCACTCAATACAAGATTTAAGAATCTGAAGTGCCTTCCAAAATTTGAGAGGGATGAGGTAAGGAGCATGCTTTCAGAAGTCTTAAAAGAGCAACACTCTGATGCGGAAACTACAGAACCTGAACCACCAAAAAAGAAAATCAACCTTCTGCTGGTGGCATCTGACTCAGATAATGGAAAATGAACATGCATCGGTTCGCACTGCTTTGGATGGTTTTCGAGCAGAATCTGTCATCAACATGGACGCATATCCCCTGGAATGGTGGTTGAAGCATGCACATCTGGCATGTAAATATCTTGCAACACTGGCTACAACAGTGCCATGAGAACACCTGTTCTCACTTTCAGGTGACATTGTAAAGAGAAGCGAGCAGCATTATCTCTTGCAAATGTAAACAAACTTGTTTGTCTGAGCAATTGGCTGAACAAGAAGTAGGACTGAGTAGACTTGCAAGCTCTAAAATTTTACATTTTTATTTTTGAATGCAGTATTTTTATACATCATTCTATATTTGTAAGTTCAACTTGCATGATAAAGATTGCATTACAGTATTTGTATTAGGTGAATTGAAAAATACTTTCTTTTGTCTTTTTACAGTGCAAACACTTGCAATCAAAAATAAAGTGAGCACTGTACACTTTATTTTGTGTTGTAATTGAAATCAACATATTTGAAAATGTAGAAAACATCCAAAAATATTTAAATAAATGATATTCTATTGTTTAACAGTGTGATTAATCACGATTAATTTTTTTAATCGCTTGACAGCCCTAGTATTTTAGTCAGATTGTAAAATGCATAAATATATGATCCTATATAAATGCGTAGTATTAGTAATAATTAAATTATAGCTATAATCGTTGTATTCACACAATTTGTAGCTACTTGGTTTCTCCACAGCCCCATGCTTCTCAAAAAATAAATTATCCTTCATGGTCATTTTGTGCCAGGCAGCCTTCTACAGGGGTCTACCCTGCAAGTACGAGGATCTTTCTCCATGCAGCTGGCCTCCTTTTGTCTTAAACTCTCTCACAAGATGACCAGTGTGACAAGATACAATGTGTCTAACTTTACTGTATGTATGTAGAAGTGGTTTTGGTTGATAGATTGGGGGAAGGGGAACCAATTTCCTGTTTCTTGTCCTCTTCCATTGTGAATGTTTGTCCTCTTAGCAATGCACATGGGAAGGGCAACTGAGGGTATGGCTACACTGGCGATTTGCAGCGCTTGAAAGCCTCCACCAGCGCTGCAATTAGTAAGTGGCAACACCTGCAGGGCACTTCCAGCGCTGCAACTCCCTGGCTGCAGCGCTGGCCGTACACCTCACTCAGCATGGGGAATAAGGATTCCAGCGCTGGTGCTGCAGCGCTGGTCTTCAAGTGTGGCCACACACCAGCGCTGTGATTGGCCTCCAGGGAATAAGGATGTATCCCAGAATGCTTTTAACTAAATTACTCTCTTTGTTTTGTTATGCAGCCTCTCTTTGTTTTGTTGTGAACGAGCTCCACGCGGAGCTCCGTTGCCGTTGCCGCTGCTGCTTATCTAAAAAACAAACAGAGCTCCTGTTTGCTGTGATCATCTGTACCTGGCTGTAAACAATCAAATGAGATTGCAGGCAGGGAGTGAATGAAACAGCAGGGAGTGGTGTTGGCTGCAGGCTGTTTGCAATTTAAGAGTTAAGACTAAGGGGTTGGAAACATGTTCTGATTTTTCAAGGCAGGAAGCTAAACACACAGTGTTGGCTCCAAAAATCCACTCTCTTTCTTCCCCCGCTCCCTGTCACACTAGACCCCACTCCACCCCCCTCTTTTGAAAAGCACGTTGCGGCCACTTGAATGCTGGGATAGCTGCCCATAATGCATCACTCCCAACAGCACTGCTAATGCTGCAAATGTGGCCACACACCAGCGCTGGTAGCTGTGAGTGTGGCCACACACCAGCGCTGCTCCTACACAGCTGGATGACCAGCGCTGCAAACCGTAAGTGTAGCCATACCCTGAGTAGTCTCAGGAAACTACTTATGGAGATTTCTTGAGTTTACACTTCAAAGATGATCATGTAGCTATTCTTCCATTCACAACATCAACTTTAACAGCTTGGAATGTTCTAATGAGTTACAGGGTAATATGATCGATTTTATTGCTCAACCAGTGTGTTTCACTACCCTACTGTGTATATTTGCCTCCTTAGCCTGGAGAGGGCTGGTGCTGCTATGGTCTACCAATATTTTGTCCTGTATGGTATAAGCGGCCCCTGTAATTGTACTGTACTGTAATTGGCTATATTCTGATGACTTAATCAGTCTTGTTCCAATATAACATAGAATTCAATTCTGGCATGCCTAAGCAATGTAATACTTTACTGTTCTCTAACATTCAGCATGATCACATGACTTCATCGATCTAATATTTCCACTCTCCCTTCAGCAATCCTTCAGTATCATGCATTATGTATGATACATCAGATGCATGATGTTAGTAATTACAGTCTCTGCTACATGTGGGGGGTGTTCCACTGAAGCTGCGGGACCAGCGGACCCTCCGCAGGCACGCCTGCGGGAGGTCCACCGGAGCCGCCTGCCGCCCTCCCAGTGACCAGCAGAGTGCCCCCCATGGCATGCCGCCCCAAGCACGTGCTTGGTGTGCTGGGGCCTGGAGCCGCCCCTGATGACAAGGCATCTGGAGCAGTGAGGTTGTTTATCAGTTCCTCAGAGGAAGGTGCTCAGTGGCTGATCTTTTCTAGTAGGCTGTTCAAGGGAGGGGACATCTAGCATGGGTCATTATTACCCTCAAATCATCACAGCATCTTTGGTAGAAAGGAGATGGACAGGACGTGCTGTCCTGTCCCCCATAGCTTCTCCAAATTGTGTAGTGAGAGTAAGGGGACATATCCTGTTACACTGCCAGCAGAAGGCTCCACTAACCCAATGACACAGACATCCCATTATCTTTAGCATATGGGTGCTAGTGTACCCTGTGTGTACCCAGCCTACCAACATTAATAACTTGTGTTTATATAGCATTTTTCATGGCCACTTCTGAGCGTGCAGCATAATTACCCATAACAGAATTATCAGCAATTGAGAACAGTAAACCTATTTCCTTAGCCTTTCAGTGAATCACAAAGCTGACTTAAACAACTCCATTTGCAATAGGAAGTGGATTCTGTGGTTGAGGCATGTACTTACAAAATGCCATGACTCCCACTGATCTTGTTTATAACTGGGGCAAAGCAAATAACCACCTACAGACCCTGACTAAAACTTGGCTGTTAGCATAGAGGTCAGCCAGACTGGATGGGTCACAGCCATTTAGAACCTTGAATACATGTAAAGACTGGAATAGTACATAACTTAACAGAAGCTAATGTAAAGACTTATACGAGCCTAATTTGCTCAAAGAGGGAAGTTCTAATAAAGGAGTGGCTGCATTTTGAACAAGCTGCCTCCACATGGTTGACATGGGATCCTGCAAACAGAGAACTGAAACTATCTATTCTTAGAAAAGAAAAGCACCTCTTGGTAGTTCTGCACTAGCACAAGCTGTCTCAATGCCTAGTGGCAGGAGGGTTTCTCTGCTTCTACAGTTCTACTGGGAGGAGGTGAGGCACATCACCTCCCTCTGAAGATCTCATATTGCTTAAAGAGCTGATGGAAGTCCATATCAGGCTGTCCTGGGATGATCTCTCTCTGGAAAAGTCTAGTCCTCACCCCTTGAATGATCCAAAGGGAAGAGACACCTGAGTCTCAGAGGAGCCCAGCTGGAGGGGAGCAGTCTCAGGGCACTGGGGACTTCCTGAAAATATGCAAGATCATAGAATCATAGACTTTAAGGTCAGAAGAGACCATTATGATCATCTAGTCTGACCTCCTGCACAATGCAGGCCACAGAATCTCACCCACCCATTCCTGTATCAAACCTGTGTCTGAGCCATTGAAGTCCTCAAATCATGGTTTAAAGACTTCAAGGTGCAGAGAATCTTCCAGCAAGTGACCTGTGCCCTAAGCTGCAGAGGAAGGTGGAAAAACCCCCAGGGCTTCTGCCAATCTGCCCTGGAGGAAAATTGCCATATTTGGGGTCAGGAAGGAATCAGCTAAACCCTGAGCATGTGGGAAAGACTCACTAGCCCGACACCCAGGAAAGAATTCTCTCTAGTAACTCAGATCCCACTCCACCTAACATCCCATCACAAGATATTGGGCATATTTACCACTAGTAGTCAAAGGTGAATTAATTGCCAAAATTAGGCTATCCCATTATACCATCCCCTCCATAAATTTATCAAGCTTAGTCTTGAAGCCAGATATGTCTTTTGCCCCCACAACTCCCCTTGGAAGGCTGTTCCAGAACTTCACTCCTCTGATGGTTAGAAACCTTCGTCTAATTTCAAGTCTAAACTTCCTGAGAGCCAGTTTATATCCATTTGTTCTTGTGTCCACATTGGTACTGAGCTTAAATAATTCCTCTCCCTCCCTGGTATTTGCTCTTTATAAATATATCAGAGGGATAATCATATCTCCTCTCAGCCTTCTTTTGGTTAGGCTAAACAAGCCAAGCTCTGAGTCTCCTTTCATATGACAGGTTTTCCATTCCTTGGATCATCCTAGTAGCCCTTCTCTGAACCTGTTCCAGTTTGAATTCATCCTTCTTAAACATGGGAGACCAGAACTGCACACAGTATTCCAGATGAGGTCTCACCAGTGCCTTGTATAATGGTACTAACAACTCCTTATCTCTACTGGAAATACCTCGCCTGATGCATCCCAAGACCGCATTATCTTTTTTTCATGGCAATATCACATTGGCGGCTCAGTCATCCTGTGATCAACCAATACTCCGAGGTCCTTCTCCTCCTCTGTTACTTCCAACTGATGCCTCCCCAGCTTATAACAATAGTTCTTGTTATTAATCCCTAAATGCATGACCTTGCACTTTTCACTATTAAATTTCATCCTATTACTATTACTCCAGTTTACAAGGTCATCCAGATCTTCCTGTATGATATCCCGGTCCTTCTCTGTATTGGCAATACCCCCCAGCTTTGACTTCAAGTAATTCCAGGCTTCCTCCACCTTTTAGATCCCCAAGTTCTTCAGTCCAATCCACTTCCCTAACTAATTTCCTTAATTCTTTAAAGTTAGCCCTTTTGAAATCAAAAACCCTAAGGAATCCTGAGGGTCTGAGGCCTGGTCTACACTAGGACTTTAATTCGAATTTAGCAGTGTTAATTCGAATTAACCACGCACCCGTCCACACCAGGAAGCCATTTAATTCGACATAGAGGGCTCTTTAGTTCGAATTCTGTACTCCTCCCCGACAAGGGGAGTAGCGCTAAATTCGACATGGCCATGTCGAATTAGGCTAGGTGTGGATGCAAATCGAACTTAGTAGCTCCAGGAGCTATCCCACACTGCACCACTCTGACGCTCTGGACAGCAGACCGAGCTTGGATGCTCTGGCCAGCCACACAGGAAACGACCCGGGAAAATTTGAATTCCTTTTCCTGTCTGGGCACTTTGAATCTCATGTCCTGGTTGGACATCGGGGTGAGCTCAGCAGCACCGGCAACGATGCAGAGCTCTCCAGCAGAGGAGTCCAGGCAATCCCAGAATAGAAAGAGGTCCCCAGCATGGACTGACCGGGAAGTCTTGGATCTGATCGGTGTGTGGGGCGATGAGTCTGTGCTTTTGGAGCTGCGCTCCAACAAATGGAATGTGAAGACCTACGAGAAGGTCTCCAAAGCCATGACAGACAGAGGATACAGCCGAGATGCAATGCAGTGCCGCGTGAAAGTCAAGGAGCTGAGACAAGGCTACCATAAAATTAAAGCGGCAAACGGACGCTCCGGAGCCCAGACATGCCGCTTCTACGAGGCACTGCATGCCATTCTCGGTGGGTCTGCCACCACTGCCCCACCAGTGTGCGTGGACTCTGACGAAGGGATAGTGTCGACGGCCAGTTCCTCATCGACGTTCGCAGATGGGGAAGATGAGGAGGGGGAGGCAGTCGACAGCGCTTACAACGCTGATTTCCCCGACAGCCAGGATCTCTTCATCACCCTCACTGAGATCCCCTACCAACCCTCCGCAGCCGTTACCACGGACCCTGAATCAGGAGAAGGATCAGTCGGTAAGTGCTTTAAACATGTAAACTTTTATTATTAATGGAACAGGAAAATAGACTAGGCGAACAGACGGTCTACATGCAGGGGAATGGAACAGGAATCTTCCGCGGAGATCTCCACGAAGCTCTCCTGGAGGTAGTCGAAAAGCCTATGGAGGAGGTTCCTGGGGAGAGCTGGCTTATTGGGTGCTCCGAGGTAGCACACTTTTCTGCGCCACGCTCTCAGCTGGTACTCCAGGACCAGTGCCTTGATGAGCATCGCAGCATAGGGCCCTGGCTTGTGCTGGCTTTCATTCAGCATGCGCTCCCTGTCTCTCCGTGACACCCTCCTCAGGGTGATCTCGCGCGCAGACTCCTGCATGGAAGTAGAGTGATTTGTGTACTATTACTATTGGTAGTACTTCACTGTTCCTTAGAACAACAAGAAGTGTCACTTTAGAGCCACATGCTAGAGGCTACAGAGTGGCAGCATACAGGGATCTTTTCCAAGGGAAAACCGCGAGGGGGTGGAACAGGGGCAGAGTTTATGCTTTCAGGATTGCCTGCAGCAAGAGGACAGAGCTGGACATTGAACTTTAAGCAGCCAAAAGCTTTTGGCTTACCATGCCTGACTGCTCCACGGATTCAGCTTTCCTGCCCCGCTTGTCTGGTCTGCAGTGCAATACCCCAGGCAATGAAAGCGAATGCAGATAAATCAAACTTTCCCTGAGTGAGTGCTCAGGAGATAGGTGCCGTCCATGGTCTGGTTCACAGGCAATGAGTAGACTGTTTCATTTTTAAGAAAAGGCATCTTTGTAAGCAATTCACTCCCTTTTCCCCCTCACACAGCTGCAACAGTATCCCAACCTGCTCCACCATGCCCCTCACAGAGGCTAGCGCAGATTAGGCGTCGTAAGAAAAGGACCCAGGACGAGATGTTTGCAGAACTTATGGGCTGCTCCAGAGCAGAAGCGGACCAGCAGAGCCAGTGGAGGAAGAACCTCACACAGCAGCAGCACTCACACAGCGAACTGGAGGACAGATGGCGTCAGGAGGACCAGCAGGCGACTCAAACGCTGCTTGGACTACTGAGGGAGCAAACGGACACACTCAGGCGCCTTGTCGATGTTCTGCAGGACCGCAGGCAGGAGGACAGAGCCTCCCTGCACTGTGTCTGCAACCGCCCTCCCCCGCCACACACTCCAATACCCACCTCTCCCAGAATAACAAGAAGGAGGGGTACCAAGGGCCGTGAAAACTGTCACTGCACCACAGCGGACTGCTAAATTACCCAAAAGTTCTCAGTCCCTAGATTTTGAAAAGTTCTCACCTTTACTGTGTTGTCAAGTATTAAAAGTAGTTTGCTGTTAATTACTGTTTCTGTCATGTTTGTTTGCTGAAGACTTTCTGTGAAGGGGGGAGAGGGGTTTGGTAATTGCATAGGACAGTCACCATGAACAGGGTACAGACATGGGGGCAGGATCAACAGCAGGTTACTCACTGAGTACAGTCACTAGGCACCCTGGTCAGTCTGTGAGGTGTTTTTAATGTTCTCTTCATAGGTGGCAGGTGCCCTGCTCCAAGTATACTTGGAGGTGGGTCTCTCCCCCGGCCCAGCCTGGATCGGGCCCTGGCCCACGCGGGTCTCCCCCGCCCCGTCAATTCCCTGCCTGGAGCAGGTCCCAGCGCCCACCTGCCACCCCTCCCCCGGCGTGTCGTCTCCCCCTCCCCCCCTGCGCTGTGTCCCTACCTGACAGTAGAGCGGCTACCGGCACAAATGCTGTCTGCTGCCCCAGGGTACTAGCGCCTGCCATCCACAAATGGCAAGGCAGGTTGCCATCACCCGGCCCTTCTACCGTTGCCCTGAGCCTCCACAATGCCCCAAACCCTCAGCCACAGCCCGCAACCCCCTACGCCTCCTCCCCATTCCCACACACCCCTCACCCCTTCCTACGCCCCCACCCCCAGCCCAGAGGCTGCACCCAAACTCCGTCCCAAAGCCTACACCCCTCACCCCTTCCTGCACACCCACCTGTAACCGTCCTCCCCCCAGAGACCGCTGTAGGAGCAGTAGTCTATCATTCCTAGAGTCTAGAAGCGGTCTCTACATCACTGCACACCCTACCCACCACAGTCCGCGTCCCTGTTTCAACCCTTTGACGCGAAATCATTATTAAAGAAAAGGTTTTTAAATAACAATGCTCCATTACCTTTATTTTTACACGTGTGTTGGAAGGGGGCAAACGGGGTGAACGGGGTATGAGACTGCAGAGGAGAGTCAACAGTAAATGGGTAAAAAAACATGGCCAGGTTCAGCTTCTCTGTAAAGCAACTGGACAGTCATAGGTTACCCTGCTCTCTGAGGAACCTAGCTTTCAAAGCCTCCCGGATGCACAGCGCTTCCCACTGGGATCTTCTAATGGCACGGGTGTCTGGCTGAGTGTAATCTGTAGCCAGGCAATTTGCCTCAACCTCCCATCCCGCCATAAAGGTCTCCCCCTTGCTCTCACAGAGATTGTGGAGCACACAGCAAGCTGCAATAACAATGGGGATATTGTTTTCGCTGAGATCCGAGCGAGTCACTAAGCTCCGCCATCTCCCCTTGAGACATCCGAAAGCGCACTCCACCACCATTCTGCACTTGCTCAGCCAGTAGTTGAAGAGTTCCTTCTCACTGTGCAAGGCGCCTGTATAGGGCTTCATGAGCCAGGGCATTAGCGGGTAGGCTGGGTCCCCGAGGATCACTGTAGGCATCTGCACATCCCCAACAGTTATTTTGTGGTCCGGGAAGAAACTACCTGCCTGGAGGTGTTTAAACAGACCAGAGTTCCTGAAAACACGCGCGTCATGAACCTTGCTCGGCCACCCGACGTTGATGTTGGTAAAGCGTCCCCTATGGTCCACCAGTGCTTGCAGCACCATTGAAAAGTAGCCCTTTCGGTTAATGTACTGGCTGGTCTGGTGGTTCGGTCCCAGGATAGGGATGTGAGTCCCATCTATAGCCCCACCGCAGTTTGGGAATCCCATCGCGGCGAAGCCAGCTATGACGACCTGGATGTTTCCCAGGGTCACTACCTTTGAGAGCAGTAGGTGAACGATTGCATGGGCTACTTGCATCACAGCAACCCCCACAGTAGATTTGCCCACACCAAAGTGGTTCGCTACTGACCGGTAGCTGTCTGGCATGGCAAGTTTCCAGAGGGCTATGGCCACTCGCTTCTGCACTGTCAGGGCTGCTCGCATCCTGGTGTCCTTGCGCTTCAGGGCAGGGGACAGCAAGTCACACAGTTGAAGGAAAGTGCCCTTATGCATCCTGAAGTTTCGCAGCCACTGTGATTCATCCCAGACCTCCAGCACTATGCGGTCCCACCAGTCCGTGCTTGTTTCCCGGGCCCAGAATTGCCGTTCCACAGCATGAACATGACCCATTGCTACCATGATCTCCACGGCGTGGCGTACCGTGCTTTGTGAGAGGTCTGAGCCACTCTCTGACTTCATGTCCTCACCGCGCTGCCATTGCCTCCTCGCCCGATTTCTCAGCATCCGACTGTTGAAGAGGTGTACGATAAGGTGCGAGGAGTTGACAACGGCCATAAGTGCAGAGATGATCGCAGCGGGCTCCATGATCGCAGTGGAGTGCTGTGGCGTACGCGCTGTCACTTATAACAGGAAAAGTGCGCGAACTGATTTCCCGCCGGCGGGAGTGACGTTTGACTGCTGACAGTTACCAAGGACCACCCTCGACACAGTTTTCCCCCCCAGCATGCATTGGGGGGAAATCCCAGAATTCCAATGGGCAGCGGGGAGTGCGGGAACTGTGGGATAGCTTCCCACAGTGCACCGCTTCCAAAGTCGACGCTTGCCCCGTTACTAAGAACATAAGAAAGGCCGTACCGGGTCAGACCAAAGGTCCATCTAGCCCAATATCTGTCTACCGACAGTGGCCAATGCCAGGTGCCCCAGAGGGAGTGAACCCAACAGGCAATGATCAAGTGATCTCTCTCCTGCCATCCATCTCCATCCTCTGACGAACAGAGGCTAGGGACACCATTCTTACCCATTCTGGCTAATAGCCATTTATGGACTTAGCCACCATGAATTTATCCAGTCCCCTTTTAAACATTGTTATAGTCCTAGCCTTCACAACCTCCTCAGGTAAGGAGTTCCACAAGTTGACTGTGCGCTGCGTGAAGAAGAACTTCCTTTTATTTGTTTTAAACCTGCTGCCTATTAATTTCATTTGGTGACCCCTAGTTCTTGTATTATGGGAATAAGTAAATAACTTTTCCTTATCCACTTTCTCAACATCACTCATGATTTTATATACCTCTATCATGTCCCCCCTTAGTCTTCTCTTTTCCAAGCTGAAGAGTCCTAGCCTCTTTAATCTTTCCTCGTATGGGACCCTCTCTAAACCCCTAATCATTTTAGTTGCCCTTTTCTGAACCTTTTCTAGTGCTAGAATATCTTTTTTGAGGTGAGGAGACCACATCTGTACACAGTATTCGAGATGTGGGCGTACCATGGATTTATATAAGGGCAATAATATATTCTCAGTCTTATTCTCTATCCCCTTTTTAATGATTCCTAACATCCTGTTTGCTTTTTTGACCGCCTCTGCACACTGCGTGGACATCTTCAGAGAACTATCCACGATGACGCCAAGATCTTTTTCCTGACTCGTTGTAGATTAGTTAGCACCCATCATAATGTATGTATAGTTGGGGTTATTTTTTCCAATGTGCATTACTTTACATTTATCCACATTAAATTTCATTTGCCATTTTGTTGCCCAATCACTTAGTTTTGTGAGATCTTTTTGAAGTTCTTCACAATCTGCTTTGGTCTTAACTATCTTGAGAAGTTTAGTATCATCTGCAAACTTGGCCACCTCACTGTTTACCCCTTTCTCCAGATCATTTATGAATAAATTGAATAGGATTGGTCCGAGGACTGACCCTTGGGGAACACCACTAGTTACCCCTCTCCATTCTGAGAATTTACCATTAATTCCTACCCTTTGTTCCCTGTCCTTTAACCAGTTCTCAATCCATGAAAGGACCTTCCCTTTTATCCCATGACAGCTTAATTTACGTAAGAGCCTTTGGTGAGGGACCTTGTCAAAGGCTTTCTGGAAATCCAAGTACACTATGTCCACCGGATCTCCCTTGTCCACATGTTTGTTGACCCCTTCAAAGAATTCTAATAGATTAGTAAGACACGATTTCCCTTTACAGAAACCATGTTGACTATTGCTCAAGAGTTTGTTTTTCTATGTGTCTGACAATTTTATTCTTTACTATTGTTTCAACTAATTTGCCCGGTACTGACATTAGACAGACCGGTCTGTAATTGCCGGGATCACCTCTAGATCCCTTTTTAAATATTGGCGTTACATTAGCTAACATCCAGTCATTGGGTACCGAAGCCAATTTAAAGGACAGGTTACAAACCTTAGTTAATAGTTCCGCAACTTCACATTTGAGTTCTTTCAGAACTCTTGGGTGAATGCCATCTGGTCCCGGTGACTTGTTAATGTTGAGTTTATCAATTAATTCCAAAACCTCCTCTAGTGACACTTCAATCTGTGACAGTTCCTCAGATTTGTCACCTACAAAAGCCAGCTCAGGTTTGGGAATCTCCCTAACATCCTCAGCCGTGAAGACTGAAGCAAAGAATCCATTTAGTTTCTCCGCAATGACTTTATCGTCTTTAAGCACTCCTTTTGTATTTTGATCATCAAGGGGCCCCACTGGTTGTTTAGCAGGCTTCCTGCTTCTGATGTACTTAAAAAAACATTTTGTTATTACCTTTAGAGTTTTTGGCTAGCCGTTCTTCAAACTCCTCTTTGGCTTTTCTTATTACACTCTTGCATTTAAGTTGGCAGTGTTTGTGCTCCTTTCTATTTGCCTCACTAGGATTTGACTTCCACTTTTTAAAGGAAGTCTTTTTATCTCTCACTGCTTCTTTTACATGGTTGTTAAGCCACGGTGGCTCTTTTTTAGTTCTTTTACTGTTTTTTCTTAATTTGGGGTATACATTGAAGTTGGGCCTCTATTATGGTGTCTTTAAAAAGGGCCCATGCAACTTGCAGGGATTTCACTTTAGTCACTGTACCTTTTAACTTTTGTCTAACTAACCCCTTTTGAAATTAAAGGCCACAGTGTTGGGCAGTTGTGTTCTTCCCACCAGAGGGATGTTGAATGCTATTGTATTATGGTCACTATTTCCAAGCGGTCCTGCTATAGTTACCTCTTGGACCAGCTCCTGCGCTCCACTCAGGATTAAATCTAGAGTTGCCTCTCCCCTTGTGGGTTCCCATACCAGCTGCTCCATGAAACAGTCATTTAAAGTATCGAGAAATTTTATCTCTGCATTTCGTCCTGAAGTGAAATGTTCCCAGTCAATATGGGGATAATTGAAATCCCCCACTATTATTGGGTTCTTAATTTTGATAGCCTCTCTAATTTCCCTTAGCATTTCATCATCACTATTACTGTCCTGGACAGGTGGTCGATAATAGATCCCTAATGTTATATTTTTACTAGAGCATGAAATTTCTATCCATAGAGACTCTATGGAACATGTGGATTCGCTTACGATTTTTACTTCATTTGAATCTACACTTTCTTTCACATATAGTGCCACTCCTCCCCCTGCACGACCTGTTCTGTCCTTCCGATATATTTTGTACCCCGGAATGATTGTGTCCCATTGGTTGCTCTCAGTCCACCAGGTTTCTGTGATGCCTATTATATCTATATCCTCCTTTATCACAAGGCACTCTAGTTCACCCATCTTATTATTTAGACTTCTGGCATTTGTGTACAAGCACTTTAAAAACTTGTCCCTGTTTATTAGCCTGCCTTTTTCTGATGTGCCAGATTCTTTTTTATGTGACAGTTTATCATCTGATCCGGCCCTTACATTATACTTTTCAGTCCTCTGCTCCAGACTATAACCTGGAGATTCTCTATCATCAGACTCTCCCCTAAGAGAAGTCTGTGTCCGATCCACACGCTCCTCTGCAGCAGTCGGCTTTCCCCCATCTCCTAGTTTAAAAACTGCTCTACAACCTTTTTAATGTTTAGCGCCAGCAGTCTGGTTCCACTTTGGTTTAGGTGGAGCCCATCTCTCCTGTATAGGCTCCTCCCATCCCAGAAGTTTACCCAGTTCCTAATGAACGTGAACCCCTCCTCTCTACACCATCGTCTCATCCATGCATTGAGACTCTGAAGCTCTGCCTGCCTACCTGGCCCTGCGCGTGGAACTGGGAGCATTTCTGAAAATGCCACCATAGAGGTCCTGGATTTCAGTCTCTTCCCTAGCAGCCTAAATTTGGCTTCCAGAACATCTCTCCTACCCTTCCCTATGTCATTGGTACCTACATGTACCACGACCACCGGCTCCTCCCCAGCACTACACATAAGTCTGTCTAGATGCCTCGAGAGATCCGCAACCTTCGCACCAGGCAGGCAAGTCACCATACGGTTCTCCCGGTCATCACAGACCCAGCTATCTACATTTCTAATAATCGAATCTCCCATTACTAACACCTGCCTTTTCCTAGAAACTGGAGTTCCCTCCTCCGGAGAGGCAACCTCAGTGCGAGAGGCAACCCCAGCACCATCTGGAAGGAGGGTCCCAACTACAGGAAGGTTTCCCTCTGCTCCCATCGACTGCTCTGCTTCCCTGGGCCTTTCTTCCTCCTCAACAGCACAGGAGCTGTCTGAGCGGAGGTGGGACAATTCTACAGTGTCCCGGAAAGCCTCATCAACATATCTCTCTGCCTCTCTTAGCTCCTCCAGTTCCGCCACCCTGGCCTCCAAAGTCTGTACATAGTCTCTGAGGGCCAGGAGCTCCTTGCACCGACTGCACACATACGCCACCCGCCCACAGGGCAGGTAATCATACATGCAACACTCAGCGCAATAAACTGGATAGCCCCCATCCTGCTGCTGGGCTTCTGCCTGCATTGTCTCCTAGTTAATGTAAGGGTGGTTTAAAGAAAGAGGTTTTGAATGTAGTTTGGTTTATAGGTTTTAGGATTTTAGGGGGGGGCCACAGGGAAGGGGGCTACGGCTGGCGAGGGACTCCCGCTCCCTTCCCACTCCCCTTCTAAACTCCCTTGTGAAACTCCCTGTTAGCAGCCCCTGTTCACAAAGCTTCCTGGTCGCTTGTGCGCGGCTTTATAAAGCCCTGGCCTGAGTGAATGCCCCGCCCACTGATTAAGGCTCAGCCAATTAGCAGAGGCTTCGAGCTTTCAAACCTGCCTCCAACTGCCAGCCAGAGCACACGGTCCCTCAAACAACCAAACAAACAAACAGACTGACAAACACAAGCTCAGCACACAGCAAGTAAGCCCCAAACACAAACAAACACACACTACAGACAGTCACTTACCCCACAGATGCTGTATTAGCTCCTCCTTCACCTGGAGAACTCCCTTGCGAAACTCCCTGTTAGCAGCCCCTGTTCGCAAAGCTCTGTGTGGACTCACACAGTCGAATTAGTGTATTTAGTGTGGATACACAAATTCGACTTCATAAGGTCGATTCCACAAATTCAACTTGTTGATTCGAAATAGTCTTGTAGTGCAGACATACCCTGAGAGAGAATGGTGGGGAATGTCCTTGGAAGTCCAGGTTTGCATAGATCCCAACCCTTCAAACGAACCTGCCAAAATGACCCACTGCCAATCCCTGCAAGTGGACCACAAGGAATCCAGTTCATATGACCCACATGCATGGTATCAGACAGGTATTTGCATAGCTCCACTCCCAAAACCACAACTTGGGCTTGGAGCCATTACTGGCATTTCAGTGATGCACTGGAAACAATGCTGCACTGTTATCATGATATCTTTTAGATGGGTGAGGCTTTAAGCCAGGGTGTCCTTGCCAGTGTTAGATAACTATGTAGGTACAAGTTAAAGATCCCATGGGCCTCTTTGAAGAGTAAAGAGACTGCCCTGGCATCCTGACCAACCAGCTTCCCACACCTCAGAAAAACAAATTATTTAAATGTACAAGACTAAGTGTCAAGCATGTCCTATTTCACTACATAGTTATTCCCTTGCCATTATCTAATACATTACCTTTTTAAGTTCTTTTTGTGCGGGAGAGGGGGACACCTTGACTTAAGTATGAATGGTGCTAAGTAGAACCTAATTCTGTTCTATTCACAGACTCAAGAGAGGCACTGTACGTTGGTGAATGTAGCAGGCTGGGAGTTAGGACTCCTGGATTCTGTTCCTAACACTGCAGCTGCCTGACTGTGATATATCCAGTAGGCTCATAAGGGCTTATCCGATAGGTGTGCTCAGAGCAGTGCTTAATTTGTGACAGAGCTGAGCCTCTAGGCACCTCTAGGCTTGGCAGTTCATAGCCCCGGCACCTCTGGGCTTGCTGCACCAGTTTTGAATGTAACAAAATTGCTTGAGCTGCGGGACCTGGCACCCCTTTCAGTAAAATTAAGCACTGGTTCAGAGTTCCTGTTTGTGGATTGCTAAGCACAGATTGACACCTCCCTGCAGTTGGGACGTAGGTGCCTACCTCCAAGACAGGGGTGGGGCTGTGGACACATCCCTCTGGCTGACATCTACCATTGGCTAGTTTAGGTGGCCTCACCTACTGTGCTAGCTTTTGTGGATTGCACTGTAAGGTGCCTATCTCTCCCCTTTCACCATATAGGGAGCCTAGGTATTTAATCAAGCTGTGTGGCTAGATTTTAGGCACCTATAAGGTAGATGCCATGATGCTCGGCACTGCAACACCTAAGTCTCTTAATGGATCCCACCTTAGGTGTCTTCAGAAAAGGAAATTTGTTTTTTCCTTGTTACTAAATAATTAAGTTGTTGCAATTAATTAGAAGATCAAGGAGCAGGACTGTGTGAGTTGAATTATTGGGAAAAATATGTGAGGTAGGAAAAAACTAACTCAAATTTATTAGCACACTGGCAGAGCCTACTTCCCAGAGTGCTACTAACTGTGACCCCAGGAAACTGGGACTGACAATTAGTGGCCTAAAAAAAATCAAGGTGAGGATTTAACATGAAAAGGGAGGAAGGAAAGAGAGATGCAATGAGGGAAGAATGAAATTAGATGTAATGAGAATAAAATGAGAAGGGGGGGGGGGAAACCCAGGATGAGGAATAGGGATTAAAGATAAATCCTAAACTAGGAGAGAGAGAAATATGTGGGCAGGAAATAAGCTAATTACTTAACTTTTGGGTGGAAATTGTTCTTGAGTTTCTTTCTGCTAATGATCCTTATTATCTGTCATCTTTAATTGGCTTCATAGTTCAAATAATCTCAAAAATAAAAGCTCCACAGCCTACATTTTTTGAATTTTAACTCCACCCCCGTTTGAAATTCAGGGTTTAAACTCTTAGCATGAGTCATGTTTATAAACTGTTCCATTAACATGGTTCTATGTAGAAGCAGCAAAGAATCCTGTGGCACCTTATAGACTAACAGACGTTTTGCAGCATGAGCTTTCGTGGGTGAATACCAAGTCTTGCATCCGAAGAAGTGGGTATTCACCCACGAAAGCTCATGCTGCAAAACGTCTGTTAGTCTATAAGGTGCCACAGGATTCTTTGCTGCTTCTACAGAACCAGACTAACAAGGCTACCCCTCTGATACATGGTTCTATGTAGTGTAGATTAAGTGAAAAATCTTACTAAAGGTTGTGCAATTTACATGGCACTTAGGATATAATAAGTTCTCACAACATTATAAATCTATTCTGACTGTAGCCCCTCTGTGAACTCTGACACTCAGCCCCAGATCCACCAAGGTATTCAATGGAAGTTAGCAGCCTAAATAGCTTAGTGGATCTGGGCTTCAATCCCCATATACCAAAAACTCTTTCGGTCAATTTCTGACAAGCAGGACAATCTTGAAAGAATATATTTTCTGTACTTACATGATGGCCAGATATTCATGTCTTTTAAAGAAATAGAAGCTGCTTACTATGTCCAAATTCCCATATGTTAGAGAGAGCTCCAGTTTGGATGCTATCAGAGAATCATCTAGTCCCAGAATCATTTCATGTACTTTAATAATTTAGAATTAATTCATTAAGTAACAATTTTTCCCCATGGACCTTGGAGCTAGTGAAAAACAGTGTTCAAGTTATCAGTTCTACAAACTTCAAGGCTTAAATGGGAATGAGATTGGAGTGCAGAATAAGCAGTGGCGTACTTTTGAAGAAATTAAGGCAAAATCTATTCCATCAAAAAGTGGTTTTCTTCTATTCTAATATTTTCATTTGACTTGTGTTAGACATACCATGTATGACAAAGGTATGAAAACTAAATCTGATTTTTGGGATATGCTTTGAAAGGACTGAAAGCTCCTTGGGGGCAAGGATTGACTTTGTTATATATTTGTATGGGACAGTGGGACCCTGGTCTCAATTCCCTAGGTGCCTTTGATGACTGAGCTTCCCAGACAGAGTCTGGGCAAGGCATTGTGAAGTTCTTGTCATTATGCACAATCAGCTGTAACTGGACACAGAATAAAATAACTGTAATAAATATATCAGCCAATGGTCTTGGAGTGAAATATCAGAATATTTGGAAGAGACTGGGTGTTTGAAATATGCTATAGCTACAGATGTGTCCTCTCAGTGTGACCTGTTTGTATGTGGTATGGACAAATATGGAGTCAGATTAGTTGTGTGTGTGTGTGTGTGTGTGTGTGTGTGTGTGTTTTAGTGTTTTACGCAACATGTGCCAAAGTTTCAGGCCTAGGGTGACCAGACAGCAAGTGTGAAAAATCAGGACAGTGGTGAGGGGTAATAGGTGCCTATATCAGACAAAGCCCCAAATATCGGGACTGTCCTATAAAATCGGACATCTGGTCACCTTATTTAGGCCTGAATCCTGCCAAGACTTTACTCATATGCTTAAACTTTGTGCATTGTGTTTAGCCCCACTGAAGTCGATGGAAGCATTCCCAGTGCATAAATTTAAACACATGTGTAAGTCTTTGCAGAAGCAGGGTCTTAAGGAGATTCTGTCACCTCTAACTTTACAAAAGGATTTTAGATCTGTAGATGCAGGTTACAAATGACACTCCATGCAGTCAGACCTGTAGGCCACATCTACACTAGAAATTTTGCTGGTATAGTAGTGCCAGTAGGGGTATGTGTATGTTTGTTTTTAAACAGTATTTGTATACTGGTAAAAGCTCTAGTGCAGATGAATTTATACCAGCAAAAACCTGCTTATTTCATTCAGGGAAGCCAGTATAGCCATACCAATAAACCTTTTTCTAGTGTAGAATAGGCCTAAAATGTAACGGGTGTTTTCCGAAAGCGTTCAGACTTTATAAAAGTGCTCAGTGTTGGTCTTACTCTGCTACCACTTAAACCAATAGTCATTTTACCATTGATTTCAATAGGACCAGAATTAAAGCAGGAGGCTTTAGAAAATCCCAAACAAATTGAATAAACCCATAATAAACCTGCTAGTTAAATTGTGTTCCACTGACCCACTTTATAATGAATAAAATAATAAATAGAGTTTAAATATCTCATGTTTTGAATTATTCTCAAATGGAAGCATATTTTGATACATTTATTACAAGTTACCAGTATATCATGAGGAAAACCACCCAGGAGATTAAATACACATGCCATGATGTGTGACTTGTTTTATGGCTGCAAAATACGTGGGAGAAACTATTCTGGCTTGTGATGGAACAGCTCAGCCCTGTGAGGCTTGACCATCTTGCCTCAGTTTCAGCACTGGAGGTAGTTCTAATCATCCTATGAAAGATACTCAGCCATGCAAAGGCCCAAGAGCCTTATAATCCTGAGATTATATGACCACCTTCACAAGAAGGGGCAGACACCCCCAAGACACACTTTTGTGGCTCCTCTTATAACTTTCTCCTCACCCTGCCGATTGCATTCACTCCATCTGAAAAGACAACAGAAGCATCTGTTGGACTTTCGGGGGTGGGGTCCTGACCTAAAAAGTTTGGTCAGTAAGATTGCTGAAAGCATGTGGTGAGAAAACTTTGCTTTGAATCCAAATAGTTTGTTAAATTAGGCACCAGTAAGCGTTCTTATTTTGCTAGTAACCATTTCTGACTTTTTTGCCTCATTACTTCTACTCCCTTCAGATCTATTCCTCTGTAGTTAATAAACTCATGTTACTATTTTATCTAATCCGGTGTGTTTAAGCTGAAGTGTTTGGGTAACTATTTAAGGCAATAAGATGGCATATTAGTCCCTTTAAGGAATAACAAACTTAGAATATTTGTACTGTCCAGAAGGGAGCTGGGCAGTACAGGACATACATTTCTGCGGGAAGATCCAGGACTGGAGGTATGCAATATAACTAAGGTAAAAGTCAAGGTTTGTCTGGCTGGCTGCAGCCCACACAGACATAGCTGGGAGCAGGGATGTGGGGAGGAATAAAAATTTGACCACTTTTGGAGGGGCACAATCTTGGGCCAGAGGAGCTCACTTTCCCCACTGAGGCCTTTGGGCCATAAGAGTTCTGTGCCCACCGCCCAATTACTGGAAGGCGGGGGGTACTCCTGCTTGCCCACCTTTGTGCACGCCCCTGTCTGGGGGTGACTTACATGCTGGGAGTTACTTACATGCTGGAGACTGTTTGTGAGGTGTTCACGTTGGAGGCTATAGCAGCAAGGCATTGTAAAGGGCACCCCAGGTTACAGGACAGGGGTGACAGCCTTCCACTAGTCTGGACTGTACCTCTGGTATGTCACAGTCAGGTCACCTGAATTCACCTTAGAAGACAAGTATAAAAGAGGCTTGGCATTTCTCAGAGAAACGCATGGATTTGTTGGCAGAGGCTACAAGGGACTAAATAGCAGTCTGAGACAAGAACTTGGTAAATATGAAACTAGAAAATAAACTCAAACTAGGAGAAAAGTGAGAGGTTGTTTTTGTGTTTGGGTTTTTATTTCCCCATTAACAACTCAACTCTAGTATGTCTATTGAGACAGTATGGTCTGGCTGACAGGGTAAAGAACTGAGTCAGGCATTCTCAGTTCTAAACCTATGTCTGCTAAGGATTTGCTGTGTGACCCTTGGAAAATCACGTAACCCCTCTTTAGTCACGTTCCCTATCTGCAAAACTGGGGCAATATTAATTCTTTGCAATGTGCTTTGAGATCCAGAGATGAAAAAAGTTATATAGGTACTAAATTACTGCATTAATATCCCATGACACTGATCTTGGACCCTTCCAAAAGTTCTGTTCAGCTCACATATGCCTCCTTGATTGTTCTGGAAAAATCCTTCACTTGGTAACCACACCAGCAGATTCTTATATCTGAGGGGGAGGTGTACTTTCTACTTCTCTTCCCCATGGGAACCACTGAATACAAGGCCTTTTGTGGCTCCTCTTATAACTTTCTATTTCCAAAGTGACCTGAAGAATCAACATATTGAGCTTTTGTCTTAAAAGGCAAAAACAAAGCAAAAAAACCTCGACAGTTGTTGTGTTTCTTGCAAAATAACGCCTCTCTTTTTTTAGTGTTTGTTTGTTTTCTCTTTTTACTTTAAAATTTGAGGTACCCTGTAGCTTGATTGATTCTATGGAAACTGGAGAAATAACAAAATGATATCTATGGGACCCACACAGATAACATTTTCTAATTTGGGGGATTGGTTGGCCTTTTATGCCAGACCAACCTTCTCCAAATGGGTCAGCTTGATATATCTTTCATTCTTTCTTTGTCATCTGTAATCTATTCCATTTTCCTTATCTGTTCCTCAATATGGCTTAGATAGACAGGCAGTGGCCTGGGATGGGTTCAATTTCTTGTGGAAAGTCAGTGTTAAACTTTGTTTTGAGTTCTGCTTATTTAAGTACATATCATACAGTCATTACTGCTAATCCTAGCCGCAAGCAAAAGGCTATCCTCTTTAGACTGCTTCCCAATTTTCTTTGTTGGGTTTATCTAGCTAAAATCACTTATATGGATATGTACTTTTTAAAGTAAATATGAATTTTCTGGCATGGGAGTGCCTTCTCTAGCAAAGCCAAGTATACTATTTTATATCAGTGTTCAAATATTTTTACTAATCCCACAGTAAAACAGGAAAAAAAGAACCATCTATAAATTAAAAGAACTAAATCCTTCTCTATGCTCTGGAGAAGGGCTGCTGGGGGAGTTCAGAGAGATCATATTATCACTACCACAAGATGTGCACACAGCAAAGAAAGATTCTTTCTCCTGAGACTGCTAGGAAGAGCCCCAAAACAATGTGCTACCACAGTGTAGTCTGAAGGCTGCATGGTGGTTACAGCCTGCCAATTAGCCAGCATGAATCCTGCCATCAGCAGAAGCTGTCAAGTGCTTCTTTCTCAGAGGCACTGTGAAGAGTGACTCAGCAGCGTATTGCAACAGCAGGTCCTGAACCTATAAAATGGTTCTTTGTCTATTGTGCTACATGCAATATTGCAACACCATAACCCTCTCCTCCACCCACTTCTTTGCAAAGCAGCTATAGGTAAATACTGGCAAGTGGTCCTGAGTTTGGATAGGTTCTTCTTTCGTTGTCCAGTTAAATTTCTAATGTGATCCAAAGTCAACACTCTTGGTTTCACATCAAAACTTCATTTAGAACTTTCTTAGTGCAAGTTCCAAGAAGCTGTCTTTCTCTTGCTTTCCCATATATGTTTACCTTTTTTTCCCCAACAGTATTTTCATTTTGTTATTACAAAGGATCTTCAGGTCCTAAGGACCACCGAAGGCCAAGGGAATATTTTCAGAAATCATGGAATTAACATGTTTGCTGCCATCATATAATTCACTCTGCTTATATGTCCTACCCCTTCCCCACACATTGAAGCTAGCTTGTCTAGTTAGATAATATTGTTTCCTTGTACTTATTTGTCTGCCTGTAGCCATCTGTTTTCTCTTGTCTTATACTTAGATTGTAAGCTCTTTGGGGTAGGGTCTATCTTTTTGTTCTGTGTTGGTACAGCACCTGGCACAATGGGGTTCTGGTCTATGGCTGGAGCTCCTATGTGCTACTGAAATATAAATAATAATAATTTGGACCAGTCAGCTTTTCAAGAAGATAAAGAGTAAAATATATTGTCCCAGCGGTGTCTACCAATCATACCTTGCAGTGTCCAAGACGTACCAATAACAAAGCAGGAATGAGTAGTTGTCAAATCATGTTCTTAAAAAGAAAAATTCTTCTGTCCTCAGTTTTCTCAATCACTTCTCTTGTTATCTTTAATTCTGAGTTAGCTTCCCTGTATTTAGTCCATAAAGTCTGCTGACTTTATCCCATTAAGTTAATATTCATTTTATATTTGGAAGACTGTAGGAGGGTGGACCCTGCTCCTGCCCGGAGGGGCTTAAAATGCTGCCTGACAGGGCTTGAGAGGGGTGGCTCTGGAAGCTGGGCTGATTAAAGAAGTGGCTGCAGCTGGGGCCACGCCCCAAACTGAAGCCCTGGGGCTTATAAAAGGCAGGGAAGCCAGAGCACAGACAGTCTCTCTCTGCCTTCAGGGAGGGATGGGCCTGGCTGCTTATGAGCAGAGGTAGAGTACCTGGGTGAAGCAGGGCTGGGAACAGGCTGAGGAGCTAGGGAAGCTCCAGCCTGGAAAGCCCCAGGCTGCAGCCTAGCAACGGGCCAAAGGTACTGGGGGTTGCAGAGGGCAGCCCAGGGGTAGGACAAAGCAGCAGGTCCAAACCCCTATTGCCTGTGATGAGTGGGCTGATACTGCAGTCTGCCCCAGGGTGTGGGGCTAGACCATGACTGTCAGTAGCCACTACTGAGGCAAAGTGGGGATAGTAGGGTGGGGGTTCCCCTGGGAGGGGGAGACCCAATTATAGTAAAAGGGGCACCGGGTCCTGGGAGGGACACGGGGCTGATAGTAAGAAGGGGGATCACCGGCCTGCAGCGGGCGCTCCGGGCTGAAAAAGAGCCAATTCCCCGGGAAAACCAGCAGGAGGCGCCGCGGCGGTGAGTAGCCCGTTTACATATGGTGGAGAATGTGGGCATAGCGGTCCACCCCTGATACAACAGGCCTGGGCAAGAACTGTGGGACAGTCGCCCAGAGGACGACGGCCTTAGATAAAGAATGGAGACAGAGACTCTTATTAAACTCCTGGCCGAAAGCCAGCAGCAGCAGCTCGTGGAGCAGCTGGGGGCCCACCAGCAGCAGCTACTTCAGGCCTTGGGGGTCCAGCATCTGGAGCAACAGACCCAATGTCTCCAGCAGCTCGCCACCCTGTGGCCGAGCCCCCGTGGCGTCGCACCAGGGGGGGCTGCTTCACCTGCACCCCCTGCGCCACCCGTGCGTCTGACCAAGATGGGGCCCGAGGATGACCCAGAGGCTTATCTCGTCACCTTTGAGCGGGTGGCGGCTGTGGCCGGGTGGGCACCGGAGCAGTGGGCGACCCTCCTCGCCCCCTATCTGACGGGGCCCGCTCAGAGGGCCTACCGGGACCTCCCAGACGAGGAGGCCCGGGTTTACGCTCAAGTGAAGGCGGCCATCTTAGATGCCTTCGAGGTCACCCCGGAGGCCTTTCGACGGCAGTTTCGGGGAAAGGTTTACCCTCCGGGCGTCCGGCCCCGGGCTGTGGCCCAGGAGTTAAGGGAAGCAGCGAGTCGATGGCTACAGCCGGAGCGTAGAACCTCCGCGGACATCACGGAGCAGCTCGTCCTCGAGCAGTTCGTGCATATCCTCCCGACTCCCGGGAGGACGTGGGTGTTGCGACACCGTCCTCAAACTCTCAGCACGGCCATTAGGCTTATGGAGGACTTTCTCGAGGCCGAGGCCCCTATAGGACCGGTCGCCCGGGCCCCGAGTCCGGGACCGGGCACTCAGAGTCTACCTGATCCCAAAATGGTGGAGAGACGCTCCAGAGACTACTATTGGAGAGCCTGTCGGGCCCGGCTCGCCGAGCAGCAAGCGGGGCCGCTTCAGCTGCGGCACGGGAGGGCACATGGAGCTCATTGGAGCCCAGGCACCTGGGGCAGGAGGCCGGTGCCAAGGCCAAGGAACTGTTGGGCCTGTGGGAAACCAGGACACTTGAAGAGGGAGTGCCCCCACGGAGCCCGCAGGGCCCAGTCAAGCCCCGAAAGAAGGGCTGAGGCCAACAAAACTGGGGCCGAGGCAGGGGGGAGGCCTCGAGCGTGCTTCCACTGCCACCCCGAGGGCCACATCATGAGACAATACCCCCTGGGGCAGAAAGGGGGCGTGCCTGTAACTGAGGCTCGGTCTGGGACCCCCCGCCAGGAAGGGGTAGTCCGGACCGAGGCCCCTAAACAGAAAGGGGCTGGGGCAAAACGGCCCCGCCGTAACCAGGGAACCCAAACTGAGGGGAGAACCCACAGAGGACCAGGGAGGTCTATGGTGGGGACCCGGAGCCAGGGGGAAGTCAGCAGGCTGCTCCACGCCATGGAGGGCCTGCGACAGGAAAGGGATTCCCTGCGGGCCCAGCTGAGAAGAATGCTGGGCCGGTAGAACACCCCGCCTGCCCCCCCCCCCCGGAGGGGTTCTTGAGGGGGAGGGTGTGTAGCAGGGTGGACCCTGCTCCTGCCCGGAGGGGCTTAAAATGCTGCCTGACAGGGCTTGAGAGGGGTGGCTCTGGAAGCTGGGCTGATTAAAGAAGTGGCTGCAGCTGGGGCCATGCCCCAAACTGAAGCCCTGGGGCTTATAAGAGGCAGGGAAGCCAGAGCACAGACAGTCTCTCTCTGCCTTCAGGGAGGGATGGGCCTGGCTGCTTATGAGCAGAGGTAGAGTACCTGGGTGAAGCAGGGCTGGGAACAGGCTGAGGAGCTAGGGAAGCTCCAGCCTGGAAAGCCCCAGGCTGCGGCCTAGCAAAGGGCCAAAGGTACTGGGGGTTGCAGAGGGCAGCCCAGGGGTAGGACAAAGCAGCAGGTCCAAACCCCTATTGCCTGTGATGAGTGGGCTGATACTGCAGTCTGCCCCAGGGTGTGGGGCTAGACCATGACTGTCAGTGGCCACTACTGAGGCAAAGTGGGGATAGTAGGGTGGGGGTTCCCCTGGGAGGGGGAGACCCAATTATAGTAAAAGGGGCACCGGGTCCTGGGAGGGACACGGGGCCGATAGTAAAAAGGGGGATCACCGGCCTGCAGCGGGCGCTCCGGGCTGAAAAAGAGCCAATTCCCCGGGAAAACCAGCAGGAGGCGCCGCGGCGGTGAGTAGCCCGTTTACAAAGACATAACTCACTATGTAACTTAAATAGTTTAATTGCTGTTTCAGCAGCTAATGGTTCAGTCTTGCTAGACAAACCCATATCCATTTTCTTTTTTTAAACCATTTTTGAAATCTTGATGTAGGCATAGATCAGGAAATTGACAAAGGTACATTTATTTTTTTAAGGTTGAGTCAGATTTCCTATTCATTGTTAATTGTGCCAAATCTATCGCTGTATGAATGCACCAACTTCTGAGAGTTTACATTGGGGGATTAATTTGGCCATATTGGACAGTTATATAAACAAAGCAAATGAAAGACTATGGGAACTGGTGGTATGTGTTCCTACTCTCCCCTTAACACCTATTCACCTAGCAGAAAAGCTCTAGGCTTGTGACTGAGAACTGGTAATGAACTCTGTTTCAACAGTAATTCAGTTTGGAAAATTTCCAAGCTCAAGGCAGAATCCTTCCTTAGGCGGCATTTGCCCCAGAATAGGATGTTGGCTATCATAGTCTCAGCCCTACGATGGTGCTAGGCAAAGTCTGTTTTTCTTGCCCTGAAATGATTCAGATTATTATGGCCATACTGGCCATTGGCTCTGTCCTGGGTTTCTTTCCTGAGTCTTTGGGAAAGGACCACTCTGTGGCAGTGATAGCGTGTGAGGGGGCAGAGTGAATCCACCCACAGAATGAAAATCAGCTCATGAGAGCTGGTAAACCTGAATGTACAGTTGGAAGCATTTTGATGAGAAGATCTGGGAGCTCTCACCTAGTGTTGGGTTCAGAGCTTTGTCTTGGCCTAATGCTGGTTTAAAGATGGTATTTTAGAGTCCTTCAAGGGATAGATGAATACTCAAAGGTAGAAAGCTAAAATATAGCTTTATTCCTTGCTGTATCTTTGCTGTTCATGTTTTTTTGGAGGAACATGAAAAAAAAATCATTGGAATTTCCCAGTGCTGCTTTACTGAATAAAGAGCAAATTAATGCACACTTAAATCAATAATCTTAGATGCTGCAGTTTTTTTCCTCTGGCCAACAAATAATGCCACCTACACATACAAGTCTAAGATTTTTCAAAATGACTGGATTTCTTCCCTCTTGCCAAACCCCCACAGAAATAACCCAAAACACTGGGGTCACTTTGTTCTTGTATCCTATATAGAATTCCAGCATGCGTGGACAACTCAGACCCCAATTGTGATGACCACGAAAGGAACACCACCACACTCACTGGACTCAGTAATAAGCAGCTGTGCAGGAAGTAATTGGGGCTGAAATTGCTGCCCTTGATTAATAACCTCCTGCTTCTTTGGCCTCCTTTCCTCTGCCAGTCTGTACAACATGCTGATGCCAAGGGAGTCCTCCCCTCTACTCCTCTGACCCTGCTAGCCCCACTTATCTACTCTCATTGTTTTCTTCCAGTTTTTACCACATCAAACTCAAGCACCTCAAAAGACAGAAGAGCAGAAATACCTTTGCTAAATTAAGCTTGTATTGTGAAATCTTACACGTGACTCACTGGTTCATTAAAACACATCCTCGTAATCTTCAGTCTCAGTCCCAGTTCATGTAAAAAAAAAATGTAATGATTATGAGAAACCGGAACTTGACACGTTTAGACTCAAAGGTGTGGTACTATCTTGAATAACGCATCTCTAACGCTTATCAAGTCCAACCATGACTGTTGGGGGATCTGGTGGTGGGTTTTGGTTTTGTTTTTTTGCCTCAGTGGGAAAGCTAAAGTGGATTTTTATATATAATATATAAACTTGATTTTCAAATTTCTATGATGTCTGTCTATAACATGTTAACTCTCCTGAAGCTTGGGTTGGCAGTCAGATTTCCATTAAGTATTAGTGCCTATAACACATGTGCCCTTAGCCACTTCGTCTATTATCTGTCACAATATTTGTATCTAAGTAAAAAGTAACAGAGTCCTGTGGCACCTTTTAGACTAACAGACGTATTGGAGCATAAGTGAAGTGGGTATTCACCCACGAAAGCTTATGCTCCAATACGTCTGTTAGTCTATAAGGTGCCACAGGACTCTTTGTTGCTTTTTACAGATCCAGACTAACATGGCTTCCCCTCTGATACTTTATATCTAAGTATACACTGTAGGCTCTTTGGAAGAGGGACCAAGCTTCTTTTTTTTTTGTTTTCAGGTACCAGGCACACTAATGGTGTTGTATAAATAGCCCATATAATTCTAAATAATTTAATATTTAAGTTTCTAGATTAAGCAAGGTCCCTTTGGGTTCAGTGGCATATTCCTTTTCAATCATTTTCAAGATCATTTGAAAAAGGACTTCTTTCCTAAGACCACAACCAGGGCCACGTTCAAGATCTAAGTGCTTTCAGTGTAGACATAGGAACCCAATACTGCAAAAGCAAGATTAGTCTTTTTTCAGGCTGCTCATATTCATATACAGGAATAACCTGCATGAGCTGTGGGATGACTGAGTTAGCAGACATGAGCCCTATCAATGCTCACTGCAGTCAAAGGAAAGACTCCTTTTGAAAACAGTGGGTTTTAGACTGGGCTTCCTAAGTGCCGAAGGACTGATCTTGTGCCACTGAAGTCAATAAGACTTCTTCCATTGACTTCAACAAAAACAGAATCAGGGCTTTAGTGCATAGACCAGATCTTCTGCGGAACAACCACTTCATGATTCTGGCCAGGGAGGTACAATAGAGTATGAATGCTGCAGCCAGCTTTCCTGTTTCCAGTTATGGCTTTTCAGACCTGTACCTAGACCCAGTCCAGGACTTGTATTTCACTCTTAGGGTTCTTTCTGATTATTATTATCTTTGGTATGTTGCCAAGTAACCGAATGAAACAAGGTAAAAATCTCTTGAGATTTATTGTGTAGCAGCCTGCACTTAGCATATCTGGTTGGTTTTTGTTTTACCTCTTCTTCTCTTTGAGAGAGTCTTCTGGTGCACATTTGGTCTTCATGGATCTGTTTGCCATGTAGGATAAAATGAATGTGAAACTGTGGTGAGAGATGAACTGGATGAAATGGATTTACTTTGCATAATGGGCCTTTTCACTTAGAGCAGTCATTTAAAATGCTCTTGTGCATTTAGGAACTTCATTTACTCCAATAGGAAGAATTAAAATGAATATTTAAAAAGGAAAGTCAGTAAAACATGTTGGCTGATGTTTCCAAATTAGTTATTCTGAGGAATGAGGTAGAATCTCATTCAGGTGCTAAGTGCTCATTCACCTTATGAGGTGAGAGAAAGCACAAGGGTGGCAGGTGGGGCACATGAACTGGAACACACAAGGATCCCAGTGACAGAATGCTGGGGTAAAGTGGAGAAACTGTCACTCCTGGAGCACGTAAAGGTGCGTCTTAGCAAAACACCATCATGACAATGTGCAAGATTACAGCAGTGTTTGTGCACCTCAGGGCATCAGGAAGTGCAATGCTCAAACAGTGGATTGTTGTTTTTTTTTGTTTTTCTTCCCTCTCCTATATTTGGAGACAGTTTGGAGGAAGGATTAAGAAATTCTCACCTTTATAATGTCCCTTTTGCATTGCAGGTTGGCAGGCTCCTGAGCACCATCACCTCTTCCAAATGCACTTTGGTATGAGTGTGAAAAGACCCATCTTGTGATGCTGTGGTGTGGTCAGCGGAGAGCAGGTAGTCGCCACTGGTTATTTGTGAGCTGTGAACTGGTGTGTTAATTCAACAGCACACCCTTTGGTCAGATAGAGCATTGCTCAGAGTCCACTTGATCTAGCCAGCTCCTCTTGCCTGAGTCTCTCTGGGCTATGAAGGGTGTTAGTTTCAGTCCTGCTGGGGTGTATGGGTTTTCCCCTTGCATTTGGCAGGGTCAGCTAGTCTTGGTACTCATGAGGTCTGGAAACCTGTTTGCTTCTTACGCCTCTGAGGGTTCAGTAAGTGGAACCTAGGCCCACCCATTCTACTAGGTTCCAGCTCAGGACCCTAAAACCAGGCAGGTAGAATCAAGCCATAGCAACTCCTCCTGCTGTGCCCTGAGGTCCTTCCTTCCTCCCTAGGTTCTGCAGGTTTCTCCAGCCTGTATATCCAGTCGTCCCTTTTCTGGGTGCTGTCCCTGGGCATCTTCTCACCAAATTGTTGGCAGGACTTTCCTTCTCCAGCCTGCTTGCTCCTCTGGCAGCTACCCTCTGCTTCTCAGTTCTTTTGTTCTCCCAGATGCTGTGAGGCTGTCAATGAGTGCTGGCTGGTGGTTGCTTCATTAACTCCTTGGTTGCCAGGCCAATATGAGGTATATACACCCCATAACATCAGCCCATTTGGCTTTGGCTCTATTTTGTACAGAGCCGAATATAGACTCACTAATATTAAGTTCAGGGCCATATCTTGCTTGCCTAACTCATGCTAGTAGCCCCAGTAATATCAATGGAACTCTTATTCTCTTGAGCTTAAAGCAGCCGAAATGTGGGCCTCTATATGGTTACCACACCAGGATAATCATGTCTCTCACTCCCTCATCCCCACAAAAACATGTGAGCTATGGAAGGAACTTGCACAGCCTTCCATGGCTTCAAAGACCGATTTCTGAAAAAGCAGGCCAAATTTTCAAATGGTTTTGGAAGCTTACTTGATGTGCACAGTCCTTTCCCTCCCTCTCTCATATATTCCCAGGATGGGCTTGCACATTCACATACTATGTATTAACCTAGCTTGCATACATCTGTGAGTGAGATCTGTGCACCTAACTTCTGGGTGTGTACCACTGCTCTGTTGAGAACATTAGTCAAGAGTACGGATGCAATGAAGCAAGGACTGAATTACTCATAAAGAAACTAATTCAATAGCACAATCAGGCTGGCGTATTCTATGCAACACCAGTTTTCCTCAAAAGCTTCAGCAGGATACTAAGTGATAGGCATTACATCATCACCACAAACTCTCATTGGCTGATCAATGATCTTGAAGACCAACATAGTTGCATAGCACTTTCTGAAAGATGGATTTTCTACATTAAACCCTCTTTCTAGGTATCTCAGACACATTTGGGAGTGAGCGGAAAAAATCTCCACTGTGGCAAATTAGGAACTATCATGTTGTTGCATAGGTGCACCACGTGAGCTGATTTTCATTAACCCTGTCCTCTTTTCCTGCTTTTGTTTATCACACTCATTGCTGTGTCTTGTTCTCAAAAGGGAATATGAACTCCTCTGGGGGGGACACTGTCTGTTCATCTGTGTCTAGACAACATGTAGCACAATTGGATTCAGTCCTGACTGAGGCCTCTAGGCACTAGTGCAATGCAATAATAAATACTAACAATAATAATGAGGGACAAGGAAATTAGGTGTGTCACCTATATTAGTGTTACTGGCATTGCTATTAAAGTCTCTGGGATCTAAGCCAGCAGAGCTGGTGGATGTTGGAGGCAATTTACTCAGGCTATTGAGAAAAGCATTTGTGGATCTACTATAGTGTGTTTTATATCCCAGAGCCTACTTCAAAAAGTGTAGACAGTCCTTCTGGCTGGATAGTGCTGCCTTAGTGGGAGGTGGCAGGGAACTTGGAAGTCTAGGATTGAGTTCCTAATAAAGTTCCTACACAGGAGAAAAAAATATTCAAAAAAACTTCTGAAAGCCAGACAGCGAACCTATTTATACCCACCCCTGGCTTCATATTTTATTAGTAACACCCATGTGATTGGAATTATAAAAGGCAGGGTTTCTCAGATGCTATTTACTCTTGAAGACTTATTCAGCTCATGTTTCAGCTCTTGCCCTTATAAGGTAGGAATAATCAGAAATTTAAAAAAATCTTGGAATATGAAAATTACATGGGACTTTTTCTAATACAAGATTACTGAGAGTTTAAAATCTTGTTCATTTAAATATGAATTGGAGTTAGTATCATTTGCTACATCTCCCCTGAGTCCTTCAGCCAATTTTTTGTGGTTGTATAGTTCAATTTCTTTCTTGCTGTGAGGCAGACCCACAAACAGGGAAAACTGACCAGGCCAGTAATGTCAATGTAATAAAATAGATAAACACTTTTTTCCCCCTCTAATCCTCTTCAGTTACAGTAATCGTTCTGCCCCTCCACTTTCACATGTGGTAATTGTAGCAGTGGTTTGTAACACCGTTTATTTTTACTTATAAGGGGAGTAGTTGGAGAATATTGCTTATGTAGTTTGAGTTCTTTTCAACCTCTTTCCTGCCAAATGATTTTATTTTCAGCTTCCAAATATTTAATGAAGTATCTCTGGGAAATGACAAGTGGCTTTGTTCATTCACACTCTATTTCTGCTCATGTTCTACATCCTGCTCTGCCCTGTGAAGGAGTGTGAAGGCAGTAGCCAGGGCAAGACTCCTCTTGGTGGGCTGAGGTACGGTATGTACTGTGCTGCACATTTAGGCTGTAGGCAGGAGCAGAGGGACGCCCTACTTAATGATTATAGTTAGCTGGCTCACTGGACACACCTCCTTGTCCATAGGTAATATACTGATTGGAATTTAGTTTGCAGTTGGAGTCTTTCCTAATGCTGTCTTGAATGTTTGCAGTTCTGCTGCTTGGTTGGGAGTGAGGAAAGGAAGAGGCTCCCCACTTTCTCATTTCTCCCCTTATGTGCCAGAGGATTCAACCCTTACCCTGCAGCTGCCTCTCTACTCATTGATCTACAAAAGGTTTGTTTTGTTTAAAGCAATACTATGTCTGTTATATAGATATTTACCCCCTAAAGTAAATGTTCTCCTATCAGTGTGTTCTGTGAAGAGTTAACAAATTCTTTCCTCCATGGACATAGGGACAGATTAATGGCATCACAGAAAGAGAAAGCACATGCTTAGAGAATAGCTTCTTTCTAAATTATGTCCAAAAATAGAATATTTTTTATATAATAGCCATGTGCTCCTTGTTTATAAGGAGAGGAAAAAAACATCCAGGGTGGAAAATGAGCTGAAGTTTCCTTCCAAGCCCAAGTTTCTGTGTGTCTTTATAGTGTATTAACTAATAGATGAAGTTAAGCTGTAAAGGAAGGATGGGAAGGATAAGATGGTTTCTATATGCATTCAAGGGTAGCACTGAGCCTTTAATATATGTGTTACCAGGTGGGCAAAAATTTATGGTGCCTGGATGTCTCTTCACCTGCTGTAGACAGACTCAGCTCCAGTGCTTTAATGGGCACTAGATCTGACCCTAAATCCATGTCAGGCTTCTGAAGGTTGATTCTGTGGTACAGGCTGAGTAGTTGCTTGCTGCATTAATTTCTTCCCTCCAAGCTGGAAGACAAGCAAGTAAAGTAGAAATCATCTGGTTTGTTGGAGGGCTACATAGCATGCAATGATAAGAGATCCCTGAACTGATCCCTGTAAGCTCTGATTCTCTGCTGACATGAGTGCTACTGATGGTTCAGCCAACTATGGATTAAAATATTTTGGGGAGAGAGAAATCAGTAGAAGTATCAATGTAAACTTCAGCTGGTTTTAAAGGGAATGCATCAAATAGTTTAGGCCCTAAATTAAGATTTCCTGTAAAAATTAGTCACTTTTTAAAAAACATATCAAGGATTCTTTTGAATCTTTAAATAAAAAGGAAGACAAACTATAACCACGACAGCCTCTCTATAGTGCATAAAAACAAACAGCTTAAATGGTGCAAAGTAAGCTAGACTTCCATAAGTCATTTTTTTGGCTTTGATAAAACAGCATATTTTGGCAAAAATATTCTAACCAGTTCTATGGTAAATCACTGAAAATTAGTAGTATTAGCATTGTTCTTCCCATCTTCAGATTCTCTTCCCTCTGTTATTCTGAAAACAATCGTACACATGAGATGGGAGGTGTATATCATCTTACCCAGCCTTAAGTGATTTCCAGCATTTGGTACATACTGCTTACTTCTGCTACCAGACTTACATCCCTACTAACCATCTGATGTAACTCACCTCTCCATTGCTGGGTCCCACCTTAGACTAGTTGGGAACTATCATATGGGTTAGGAAAATCATGTTGGGAGAGCAACTCAAGGAAAAAGGGCCTTTGTCCATAGGGTGAAGTAGAATAATTCCACTAAGAGACCCTTGGTGATCTGCCCTACTTTAATGGCAAAAATTCTTTCCTTTTCCCTGGCACAGTGCCCTTTCACTAATCCTGAAGTTACACTTGGGTGTGACTATGTGGTTTTTGGCTAGTCCCAAATTTAGACTGGGAAGAAGATGTTCTATTTGGTCATAATGACAATCAGTAGGGATCAAAAATACTAGAGATCTGTTTAACCAGGGAGTTTTCAAAACATCTTATACAATAGCAAGACTATATCCAACTGCACCATGCAGAGACAGGGAGTTAACTGCCGGTCAGAAAAACAATGTCTATGGGCAAAATGGCATTTTACCATTATTAGTTGTTTTCTTAATATCCAAGATAAGTGATGTTCTTTTTGTGGTCTCTATAGTTAATAGTATAGTCAGCACAACTAGGCCTTATTAAATGACCTTAAGAGGAGTGGGGAAAATATTTTCAGGAACAAACTGAGAATGGTAAATTGAGAGAGGATACTGTTGCCTTTTCAGTGCTCTGATTAAAAAAAATCAAGGATTCAATTTCTATAATTTGAAGTTATTCCAAGCTTTTACCTCCAAGCTGTTTTTAAAAGGATTGTTAATGGTGACTCTTGCTGGAACTCTTTTGCAAATGAAGAGGACATTATTACACGTGTTATGATCTTGCCAGAAGTTCAGAATGTTTGGCAGCATGTGGAAGAGGATTGTATCAGTTCTGTATTCAGACATAAAACTTGCTGAAACAGATTTCACACTGCAAATGGAAAAGCCTTGCATCAAATGCCTCATTAAATGTTTAATTATCTGTATTTCAAAACTGTTTTCACAAATAAACCTTTTTCTGAGATAATATGCACCAGATAGGGGAGAGAGGACAGTTCTGAAGACTAAGGAAATATGGTTGGGATCTTTCCTTAATGTAGTCATGTAAGAAAGAAATCAGCTTGTGTGTTTATGGAGTGTTTTTTGAGTTCTGATACTCTAGTCCCTGATCTGGGCTGTGTGCAGTCTTATGAAGCTGTAATTTTCTTCCTTATGTGTTGTGTTCACCACTTCATTTTATATCCCACACACAAACAGAGAGCTAGGAAATATATTTGACCATATATCCCTGCTCCAATAAATACTTAATCCTTTATACAAAGAGAAACAGCTCCAGCTAAGAGTGTGAGGCCCACCTCAACAGCCAGTAGCCTCTGATGTGGGAGACCCAGGTTTGACACCCTACTCTGAATTAAAGAGCTCAGACGCAGAATGGGGGACAGGGACTTAAAAATTGAGAAACCTTTCATGGGACAAGGAAAACCATTTGTTGATCAGTTCTACTGCAACCTCAACACTCTGCACTCCATGTGCAAGACATAATTCTTTGACCTTGCCTTTGCTAAAAAAGAAAAGAGCACAGTAGTCAGACAACCAAAACACTACTGTGCACACACTATTTTTAACTGGGGAGAGGCTGAGAGAAAATGAACCACGTCATATATTAGTCACATTCCTATGTGCTCTACTGGAAGGTGCTCGGATATTCTCTTGATGGAACAGATATAAAAACCCGTACAGGTCAGCACATAGTATTTATACCTGTTTTGTAGGCTTAATATCAGTTTATCCCTAGCTGGGATATGCCAAATCTTATGGCTTCAACTGCCATCCATCAGCAGCAGAGATATGTTCTGTGTTTTCATCATTATATTTTGAAACAGAAATTGTGTTATGTTCCTATGCATACTGGGCTAACACTGTATAGTAGAACCTCAGAGTTACAAACACCAGTTATGTGTTCAACCACACACCTCATTTGGAACCGGGAGTAGGTAACCAGACAGCAGCAGACAAAAAAAACCCAAAACAAAAAAAGGAAACAGTACTGTGTTAAATGTAAACTACTAAGAAAAATAAAGGGAAAGTTTAAAAAATTGACAACGTAAGGAAACTGTTTCTGTGCTTGTTTCTTTTAAATTAAGATGGTTAGAAGCAGCATTTTTCTTCTGCATAGTGAAGTTACAAAATTGTATTAAGTCAGTGTTCAATTGTAAACTTTTGAAAGAACCATAATGTTCTGTTCAGCGTTATGAACATTTCAGAGTTACGAACAACCTCCATTTCCGAGGTGTCCATAACTCTGAGGTTCTACTGTAGAATCTAAATTTCCCAATAACCCCCAGAATTTACCCATGTTACTGCAATTGACCTTCACCCTATAGTTGTATGATACTTTCACCAGCTTTATGATGTAATCTTGTGGGTTTTTTAAACTAACTGAAGTATTTCTGTGCAAATTTTTTTTCTTAAGACTAAGGCTCTGAATTAGCCAAGCATTTAAACACATGCTTAACATTTGGCTTAAGCATGTGCAAATGTTAAGCATATGCTTAAGTTCTTTATTGAATCAGAGCCTTAAAGCTGACTCCTGCATGTCTTTGAGCATCTCCTGATATGCTGAGCATCCTCAATTTTCACTGAAGCCAGTGGAAGATGAGGGCACTTTCTTAGACCAATGCAGGTTTAGGCTCTATTAGCATTGCCTTCAATCAGAGAATCCTGTGGCACCTTATAGACTAACAGATGTTTTGCAGCATGAGCTTTCGTGGGTGAATACCCACTTCTTCGGATGCAAGCAGTGACTGCTTGCATCCGAAGAAGTGGGTATTCACCCACGAAAGCTCATGCTGCAAAACATCTGTTAGTCTATAAGGTGCCACAGGATTCTTTGCTGCTTCTATAGAACCAGACTAACACGGCTACCCCTCTGATACTTCAATCAGAGAGTGGCCAATGTGCCTCAGTCATTATAATTAATGAGTCTGAGGTCTATCTCTAGCCAATTACTTGCTGTTTCAAAGTGTGCAATACTTTTATGATATGGAAAATCAGGACTGATTAACCCACGAGACTTTGAGCCCATTATCTCTCCAGATTAGAGGCTACTCAATTAATCCGTTCCCCACGCAAACTCTAGAGGTGGTTTCTTAGAGCTCTGGGGTACAGCTAGTTCTCTGCCCCTTCCCTTGAACTAAGTGAAAAATGAATTCAAGTTGCATTCTTTATAATGACATGAGATTTACAGTTAGATATAATCAAGTTATGGTCATGTGCCATGGGTGAAGTCTGCAATAAAGCTTGTAACAAGATAAAGAGACGGGTACAGTCCATCACATAGCTAGAGCAGAGATGCCTTTTAACATAAAAATCCTGTCACAATGGCTGCATTGTAGTTACATGTTTAAGAACGTCAGAATGTTGCTGATTTTAATGCCTTACTTCCATTGTCATATATCACTGGTTTCATTGTTTTGGCATATTGACTTATACTAGCAAATCACTGCAGATTTTCAGACTTTAAACAAATCAGATATTATGGTCAATTGCTCGAGTGGGCACAGAATTAACTGCAGAAATTCTGGTTGTATTTTACACCTGTGCTGGGGATGCATTGAAACAGCAGCAGCCTCCAAAATGCCTATCAAGGAGAAGGCAATTTGGGGGTGTTATATTCTCCTCCCCCCATCTCCCACCAACAAAAAGTGATTGATAATTCTCCAACTTCTTGTTAACTGAGACAATCCAGCGCCAAGCACCATCCCATCTTGGCAGCTGTGTTGCCCCCTTTCCTGGGTCTTGCTTTGAACACTTGCTAAATTGATTGATAGTTCAGGCAGGAAGGATGCCTGTGAGCTCTGCAATGAGCTAGGCAGCCACAGGATGGAAAGCAGGAGGAAGTTGCTAGTGTATGTCGTCTACACACATAACAAGTTTCAGGGGGTGGAAGCAGAGGCAAGCCATGGGGTAGTCATGTGCCCCACAGAACCTTTCAATTGTGTCCCCTCACTATCCACCGTTGTGTTGCCTCCGCATAAAGAGAAGCATTAACGTTTTGTAGGGTGCATCAAAGAGTTTTATGGGACTATTTCAAAGGTGCCATACAACTCTTTAGAAAGCTTGTCATTTTGACTGTACACTCTACCATGGTGTAGATCTTCTCAAAGGCCTTTAACATTGGGAGAAACAGATTTTTTTCCCTTAAACAATTTGTCTATGTTTGTTTGAAATATGTGGCTTGTAAATGCCAGATAGATAGAATGTCAGTCTCTAGAGCAGTCATTCTCCCCAGCAGAGTCAGCTTCCTCTCCTCTTCAACATTAGGGGTCAAGCAGTGCTCTCAATGCCCCTTCTGTCCTTGGCACCTTTGCTGAGACTAATTCTTTCAAGAAGAAAAATGTAAACATTGTTCACAAGTTTTCCTGGGCTGAAGTTTTGCTTTGAATGCCAAACGATTTTTCCCCCCGTCTTATCAGTCAGATATATTGTTAGTCCTCATTCCCCTACCCTCATCTATGCCCAGCTAGAGGCTCCCATTAAAGCTAAACACAGCAGCCAACACAGTAGGCAACTGGGGAATACTTGATTATCTAGACAAAGAGGAGATAGGAGGCAGTTTGTGTAGTGATAGGGAAGAAGAGAAAGTAAGACATTCTTGCCCCTTCCAAACAGCCAACCTCCAAAGGATGGTTTTTCAAATAAATGGGGATCAGGGGATGTCAGAGGGTCTTAAGTGGATCCAGAAGGTCTGTAAACATTTTTTTCTGCCTCTATCTTCTTAGATAAGAATGTGCACTTTAAACTACCTGACAGCTATGTGGGGAAGGGCAGGTGGCTTATTAGGAAAACTGTCTCCAGCAAAAGTCTTCACGTTTTGGTGGGACCAAATGTACCCTTGCATTCACACTCAACACCATTGTAATAATCTTTGTACAAAATATTCCTTGTGAGGTATCATTTGAAAAAAAAACTTGTTGGTCAGTATCAAGATGTATGTAGCAACATTATGTGTAAAGTTACTAAATCCCCATGTACGATATTAGCACATTTAAAAAAAAAAATAAAACAAACCACAAGCCCTTTCTAGGGAAAAGTTGTTGAACAGGTCTATCCTAAACACAGGAGTGTGGCTGTACACTTCAATTTACATGTAAATTGTAAACAGCATTCTCAGACAGCAAGAGGAGGAACACAGAGAAGGAAAATCTGTGTTTCAGCAAACAGATGTGAGAAGAAACAGCATGTAACCTCTTTCACCACCAGACACATGTCACTGCCTTTACTATGTCCAGCAGTAACCCTAAGGAAAATGCATTTCAAAGAGTGACTGAACTATACAAGGGAAAGGCAAGAACACCCCAAGTTCTCTCCCCCATCCATCTCTTTTGGTCAGCAATGTAGCTGGGAACCTGTGATAAGAATTTCACCTTGAACCAAATCTAGTTTATTAAGTTTATGAAGCGTTTTATCTTTTTCCTCTTGTAACCATTTAAAACTAACTACAAAGAGATTTTAAGTGAGTACAAGGATAAGGCATTAAACAAAATTGTTTTATTCTTTAACTAAAACTAGTCCAGGGTTGTGAATTGTTTGGATAACTCTATTTAAAAGTAGCAGACTGTTGTATATTGATCCCTTTAAAGGGGCAACAGGTCTAACATATCTGGACCATCCAGAAGAGGACTGGACAGTGCAGGACACATGTTTTGAGAGAAAATGTGGGACTGGAAGTGTGTTGGGTCACCCTGCAAGTGGTAACCAAGGTGGTGGAAGCCAGAGTGAGTGATGTGTGGCTGGCAGGCTACAGCTAGACATGGACTCTCCTAGTGTTACCTGCATGCTAGAAGGCTGTTTGTGAGTAGCCCAGGTGCGAGCTAGAGCATCCAAGCATTGTTGGGCACCCGAGTTCGCAGAGAGTCTCTCACGGGTCTGGACAGCACCCCAGATTGTCATAGCTGGTGACTGCAAAATAAGCAGCAAACAGCTGTACAAGGAGCACTCTTATGTACTAGTGAGGTATCCTGCACTGCTGCTTGCACTGAACACCCTCTTCAACATTCCTCTTGTTGTTTAATATTTGTACTAGCAAAGTGCCTTGAAGCCCCCGTCATGGACCAGGCCCCCATTGTTCTTGGCACTGTACACAAACCGAACATGGAACATCTTTGAATAGACTTTTTTTAACATGCTGAGCATCTTGTATCATCTAAGTATATTTAGTTTCCATTACATTCACAAGTGACACTACAGTAGGGCCCTGATCCCTGATTGAGGTCTCTAGGTGCCACTCTAATACAAATAGTAACTAGCTTTTTGGAGCCATTTTATCTTGGTGGGCTGGCCTTGAACTGGTGAACATGATCATTCTAGGTAATAATTATCTCCATCTCATGATGATGTCCTTTACAGCTTCAGGATGTGGTCCTGTCAGGGTGAAACTGGCCCTTTAAGAAGCAGTAGGACCAGTGCACCTGTGACTCAATTTGGCCAATGAATTGGTCTTAAAAGAGGGTACCTGGGCCCTGGAGGAAGGGGGATTCAGTGCAGGAGAGACCTTGTGAGTTGGGAGAAAGGCATGAGGTGAGAGCTGCCAGAGCCAGGAGATTGACAGTGGTTCCTGGGAGAAGGCTGAAAGTCTGAGAGCAGCAAGAAGAGTTTGCTGGCTGCCATCCCCAAGTCAGAGGGCCAGGGCCAGAGAGCTGAAGGCCAGGGAACACCAGAGGGAGGTGTGTGCTGGCTCTAAGCTGGAGAGCTGGTGCATAGAGTTGGAGAGGGCTGAAGGGAGGGAAGCAGTGGAGGGGAGAAGCTGATGTCTCCACACTGGAGAACTGGATGTGATAGGACCTGGGAGCATGAATGATTCTCTCCTGGTGAGCTGGATCTCCCAGCACAGTCTGTGGGTGTTCCTGCTGGGGAGAGCAGGGTTCCACTCTAGCTGAAAGGGCTGCAGTGGCTGTCCTGGCACAGGGACAGAAGGGGACTGACAAGGAACCCAGGTGTGGTGGAAGTCACCAGAGTACGGTATGGAAGGACTCAACAATGAGGCTGGTGTTAGTGTCTGCTGGGAAAAGTGGGGTTTTAAGAATTACATGTGGGAAATGGGCTATGTTTGGGACTCTTGTTGGGGACTCTTTGAATTGTGTTTTGGTAACAAACTGTGTTGATGGACTAGAGGATAAGCTTGCATGGAGTTAATGGGGACTTAAGGGGGAAACTGAGGCAGGTATGCCTGTCCTGCCATGGCCTACAACAGGGAGTGCTCTAGGTTAGGGCAGCCCCCATAATCTGCTGTTTCTCCAGTAATATGGCGAGTACACTCAGCTCCCACTGACTTTTAATAGGATCTCAGGGTGCTCAGCCCCTTGCAGGAGAAGTGCCAAGCTGCTTATAGAATCGGGCCCTGTATGTACTGATTTCTTCTAATATTTTGTTTTTGTGGTGAGGAGCAATAGTATAAATTAATTTTCTCAGAATTCATACTTTTTCCATTCTTGTGGGCCAAATTCTGCCCTCAGTTACACTCAGGGCTCCTCAGGGATTTCTGCCTCTTAGCATTGTTCAAAGATAAACTTTCTATTCATCACACCCATGTTATCCTCTCATTATCCTCTCATTCCTTGATTTCAAGGGAATTTACTTCTCCTTTTTGACATTCCTCTTACATATTATTTTTGGCTATATATGGAGAAGTGTCCTGCTGCACCATCACATCTGGGCTTTACATAGACAGAAATTAAGTGTCTGTCAGCCTCTGCTCAGAAAGATGAGAATCATGTAAAGCTATCACCAGAGCTGTCAATAGATTTTCTTGCAGTAGTACCCCCCAGCAGAGCCAGTCCTGGAAAATTCACTTCCCTTTGCTGTGGCTAATGTGGCAAAGCCGCTTTCTTGTTCTTTAAGCAGGCAGGTATCGTAGTTAGTAAATGGGAGTTAGGATGGCACCGTCAGATTTATTTAGGGCCTGAACCACCACTTGAACTTGGGTTTCCAGAGCAGAAAACTGGCAAACATATTAATCTAGTGAATTATTTGTCTACCTTCTAAACTTGTTTGGGAAGCATAGACTGAGCTGGGAGATGTGGGCTCCGTTCTTGGTATTGCTTTGACTTACTGTATGGCCTTGAGCATGTCTCTGAACCTCAGTTTCCCCATCAGTAAAATAGGATATTATTGAGAACTCCCCTTTCAAAAGTGCTTTGAGATCTATAGAACAAAAGTGTCAGAGAAGGCCCTTATTCTGCAACTGACCCTTTGCAGGTGGTTCTCTGGGGAAGCCCATTGAAATCAGCAGGAATCCACATGGAGCTGCTGCAAAATTGAGGTCTGAGTGTTTTTCATTGTCGTTAACACTATATTGATACTACTTAAAAGACTTGAGCATTTTTTGTAAGACTGATTAGACTGAAAGACATCAAGTAAAGTAAACTTTAGTTAATGGGCTAATTATAGATAGGAGGCTAATAACTAAAACTTTTACAAGCAGTTGTTTCACTGAGTCACTCCTGAATGAGGCACAGGGCTCTCCATTCAACAGATCAGCATTTGCTAATGGAAATCAGAGTTGTTTCCTGTTCTACATATAAGCTACCAGGTTAAATACTACTGTGCAGTAATTGTTGTTGACTATGGACTTACAAAGGTAACCACCGACTCACCTATGTTTTGGAAATTGGTTGTGCTATAAAGTGCAAAAAGTCATCAGGAAATTAGAAGTTGCTGTACTTAAGGCATGATGCAATCTTACCGCCTGTTCCTTACTGAAAACTGGAATTAGACGGGTCCCAGCAGCAGTTGTGTGGCTAATTAGATGCTATAATGAAGGCAGTAAGTAGTTTGGCTAATATGAATTCTGGTAAACATAATTGGTTACGCTAAACCCAACCTCATTCCTCCATAAAAATAACAGTTGGTACCTCTAGTGGAAAGCATGGATGAATACATCCTAGCCTAGTCAAGGACCTGACTCAATCATTAGCAATTATCTTCAAAAACTCATGGAAGACGGAAGAGATTCCAGAGGACTAGAATATAAATATAGGGCCAATCTATAAAAAGGCAATGTCACAGGGTGCACTCACCACATATGGCACATCCTCCCAGTCACTCTGGGGATTCCAGAACTGCTTCTGGGTGCTGCGCCCTCCTCTGGCAGTCTTTCTGCCCATCATCTTGTCTCGCCCTGTGGCCCCTCTCACTCCAGGAGCTGCAGCTCCCTGTTCATGACTTGGCCCTCCAACAAGGTCACTATAGTCCTCTCCTTCTGAGGTATTAAAGTTTTCCAAAGCAAACTGTCCCAAGCAGTCCAAGCTCCACCATCTGGTCAGCACCACTCCCCCCCGGTCACTGGTAGGAGAGCCTGGGAATGGCCTCTACTCCAGGTTTCAGCACAGGGGCCATCTCATCAGCAGAGCAGCTCTGCCCTTCTCCATACCTTACTGTTTTCCCCCTGAGCATTGCCTAGATTTCTGGCTCTCCCCCTCTCTGGGTTTGCCAACCCAAACTCCCTCCTCCCAGGGAATAATTATAAGCTACTTATCTCTAGCCCCATACACAATTCCCTTCTTCTAGGGAGTGACTATAGACTACTTCCCCTATAGCCCCTTTCTGCTCTCAGCTCCTGGGCTTTATACAGGCCCCTCCTGCTCCTGTCCAGCTGAGACTCCTTTAATTAATCCCTGCTCCCTGGCTCCTCCTCTAGGTGCCTACCTGGCACCTTCACCCCTCCAAGCCTTGTGTGGGGTGGACACCCCATCACAGGGGAATAAGGAGAACTTAAAATATAAAAAGGAGGGACAAACACCCCATCTCTCTCTTTTCTTGTCTATCACGTTCAATTCACTGGAAGAGACAAAGGAACTTGGTGTTGCACTCTGGTGGAGGGGTCCTGGCCTGAAAGTTTGGTCTGTAATCTGCTAGAGCATGTGGTGAGAAACTTTGCTTGACTCTGATATCATTTGTTAGGCATTAGTAAACATCTTTATTTTTCTTGTAACCATTTCTGACTTTTATGTCTCATTACTTAACATCTCTCTTTGTAATTAATAAACTTGTTTTATCTAATTCAGTGTGTTCGCGTTGAAGTGTCTGGGTAACTCCATTTGAGGTAGCAAGTTGTGTGCATATTATTCCCTTAAAGGAATAACAGATTTAATATATCCATACTGTCCAGGAAAGGATTGGGCAGTACAGGACATTCTCTTTTGGGAAAATCTGAGTGTGTGTTGGGGTCATCCTGTAGTGATTTTTAAGGCTAGTAAGAGCCAAGGTGTGGCTGGCTGGCTGCAGCCCACAGAGACATAGCTGAGAGTGACTTACATGCTGGAGGTTGTTTGTGAGTAATCCAGGTTGTAAATTACAGCAGTAAAGGGCATCCTAGGTTACAGGGCAGGGGTGACACAGCTACTCATTAGTCTGGATTGTATGGTATGTCACAGAACAAAGCTCACCTACTAAATCTTGGGCCTTGCAGCTCTGGGCTTAGTTGAATGGTTTTATATAACCCCTCAGATTTGCTTGAGCCAATCCTTCCATAAAAAATTTACTGGTAGAATATGGCAGGACTGCTGCAGGGACATATTGCCTTCAGGCCAATAAGGCTGGGCAATGTCACCCAGTGGCCCATCCTAGCAGTAATATTCTATTCTGAGGGTTAGTCCCATCCCTATAGTATCCAGGAGCTGAACTCATCTGGAACAGGCTAATTCCTTTAACACTTGGCTGGTTGTTTGTGGTGCTTTACAACTTCTGTTGCTTCTGCTGATCAGAGAAAGATAACTAAAAGGTACTGCTGCTTCCCTGCCTCTTGCTGAGGCCATAGATGAGGAACTGGCGGGCAGGCAGTCAAGCCGAGGGGTCAAATCCAGGAAGTCATTTGGAAATTAAAAGTATAGGAAATGATAACAAGATGTGTGAAATATTTGGAACACTTTTTTAAAATCTAACTGCATTTCTGGGAAAACAGTAATTAACAGATTTTAACCTTAATACTCTTTGAAGTGCAAAACAATGCACTTTATTCATTCATCTTTACTGTAGTTTAATGTCCACAGAAATCTAAGGAAGTCTTGTATCTTTCCTTTCATTCAATCAAAACCTACTGAGACTGACTAATCATTCAGTGTAAAAGCTTTAAGGCTGAAACTAAGGTCTGTGTAGCAGGGTGGCTACCCGGCTCCTGCCCTGAAGGGCTTAAAACAGCCCTGGGAGAGAGCTGTGGCAGGGGAAAGGCTGGGCTGATTGGGAAAATAGCCACAGCTGTGGCTGGCTTAATGAGGGCCCAGCTGGCCCTTATAAGAGGGCTGGGTCCATAAGCCAAGACACACTCTCTCTAGCTACATGGAGAGAGGAGGACCTGGCTTCCTGGGAAGCTGAGGAGGGTACCTAGGGCTGGGGAAGGGCAGAGGGATCTGGGGAGCTCTAGCCTAGCAGAGCCACAGGCTGAGGTGAGGACCTACAAAAGGGTACTAGGGCTGTAGAGGGGCAGCCCAGACCTAGGCAGAGGCAGCTGGTTTGACCCCCACACCCTGCTGATGATGAGTGGTACAGACTGCAGTCTGCCCCAGGAAGCAAGGGCTAGATGATGACTGACAGTTGCCACTGAGACAAGGGAGGGATAGAGGGCGGGGGTTCCCTGGAGAGGGGAGACCCAGACTAAGGGGTCTGCCGGGGGCAGAACCCTCATCTAGAAGGGCACCAGGATCCGGGAGGGACACAGGGCCTGCGGCAGACGACGGCAGCCAGCAGAGGGTACTCCTGCTTGAAAAGAGCTAATTCCCTGGACAACCAGCAGGAGGTGCTGCACCACTGAGTCGTTGCCCTGCCACCTTCTGTATTTTTAGTTCATTACAAATTTCAGAGAAATTAAACTTAATTCACTCTGGGTTCTGCTTCTTCCAGAACTGAGAACAACAAATATTTGTACTGCATGCTTAACTTTACATTCACCCCTAAATAAAGCACCATATAAATATGGTCAACAGCCTTTTAAAAGTAAACAATTGCCAACCATTACCACATTCATCTCCTACTCTAAATACAGGGAAGTATTTTTCTCCTCTCTGATACCAGTGATTGATGACCAGTACTGAGTTCTAAATGTGAACAATGAATAGTGTTAATGCTTAGCATTGGATTCTTCCACTGGCTTTTGCTCTGTATAGTAGAGGGCTAAATTCTACTCTCAAAATTCCCTGCTCCTCCACAGACTTCCTGTGTGACCTTTGGCAAGTCTGAACCTCTGTGTGCCTTGTTCCGCTTTTATAAAATGGGGATGATGATCCTTCCCTTCCTCAGAGAGGTGTAGTGAAGATAAATACATTAAAGACTGTGAATTTGAGATCTATTGCTAAAAAGCTCTATAGGTGCTATGTATTCTAAGTTATTTACACTGGAGACTCAATTGAGTTGCACAGATATAACAGAAAATGTAATTTGCTTCAGGTGTCTTTCCCTCCTTCCTTGCTATTCTGGACTCCTGGGGGTCCTTTTTTTTAATTCTTCACTGCTGCTGGATGCTCAAATAACTACATCTGCAACAACCAAATACACAAAAACCAAAACACCCTGCTTTTCCCTCAGTAATTGGCTATAGGATGTAGCCCCATTCTGGCAAATGAAAACCTGGCCACAGAGGTATGGCACAAGCTAGAGGTACATGAAATTGCTAGAGAGGAGTGTAGTGAATGGTGTGTGTGTGTATTTTTATGTATAGTTCATAAATTCATAGGTTTAACCCAGCAGGGATCATTAGATCAACTAGTCTGAGTTCCTGTATACCCTAGAATTCCACTCAGCTATCTTTGTATTGAGCCCAGTAACGTGTTTGACTAAAGCCTATCTTCCAGCAAGGTATCCAGTCTTGATATGAAAGCAGAGATGGAATAGAGAGGAAGTCTGTATAAAGATTTCTAAAAGCAATGAAATGTAATATAAATGGCTTATTGATTTGGAAAATCAATCTTTGTGGTCCTGTTTAAAAAAAAAACAAACCCGCTGCGTGTTTATGATCTCTCCTTTATAATAGAGATCTCTTATCCAAACATGAGGCTATATTGGCCATTTAAAAATTATTTAACATTATTGTGACGTGCAATCTATATGGTTTTATAAAAATTTAATAAGTAAATATAATGTGACCGAGAGATGCTTCATGCAAAAGGTCTCTTATAAGATATCATTACAAAGCTTATAATCTACTGAGTGTAATCATCCTAATTATATAAATGTACCACTCCTGTATCTGAAACTAGAAATATGAAATATAACTCTGAGGGGCTAGTGTAGTTATGTAAAGTGTGGGCCATTAATGGTGGTTTGGAATCTTGATGGCTCGCATTAACTAGGACGATTGTCTGCAAATGGCTGTGTTTTACCGGTAAGTCTTCCTGTATACGTGTGCTGGCAAGTGGGTAATGAAGTCTTACAGTGACATGTGATCATGTCACCTGAACTGGAATCCATCTTTAACCTGGTGTCTTTCCATCGAGAAGGAGGAGGTGGGATCTCAGAGAGAGACAAAAGGATTCCCACCTCATGCAAAAGATATATGAAGGGGTGGAAGAGAACAAAGGAAGAGAAGAGCCATCATGAAGAATCCCCTAGCTACCACCTGAGCTGGAACAAGAGCTGTACCAGGGAAAAGAATTGTGCCCAGGTCTGGAAGGTGTCCAGTCTGAGGAAAAAAACTTACTGAAGCCTCTCTGAGGAAAAACTTTTTCACTAGGAGGGTGGTGAAGCACTGGAATGGGTTACCTAGGAAGGTGGTGGAATCTTCTTCCTTAGAGGTTTTTAAGGTCAGGCTTGACAAAGCCCTTGCTGGGATGATTTAGTTGGGAATTGGTCCTGCTTTGAGCAGGGGATTGGACTAGATGACCTCCTGAGGTCCCTTCCAACCCTGATATTCTATGATTCTGAGGGCGAGATTATCTGTATTCAGTTTGATTAGATATAGATTTGCGCATTTTATTTTATTTTGCTTGGTGACTTACTTTGTTCTGTCTGTTATTACTTGGAACCACTTAAATCCTACTTTCTGTATTTAATAAAATCGCTTTTTACTTATTAACTCAGAGTATGTATTAATACCTGGGAAAGCAAACAACTGTGCATATCTCTCTATCAGTGTTATAGAGGGTGAACAATTTATGAGTTTACCCTGCATAGTTTTATACAGGGTAAAATGGATTTATTTGGGTTTAGACCCCATTGGGAGTTAAAGACAAGCACACTTCTGTGAGCTGTTTTCAGGTAAACCTGCAGCTTTGGGGCAAGTAATTCAGACCCTGGGTCTTTGTTGGAGCAGACGGGAGTGTCTGGCTCAGCAAGACAGCGTGCTGGAGTCCTGAGCTGGCAGGGAAAACAGGAGCAGAGGGTAGTCTTGGCACATCAGTTGGCAGCTCCCAGGGGGGTTTCTGTGATCCAACCCATCACAATTATGTCCATAGCATCATGCTGAATGGAGAGAACAAAGCCATTATCCCTGCCCCGAGAAGCTTGTTATATAAAGCAATCAACTCTCAAGGTGCCGAATGCACTGCCCCCAGTTCAGCAAAGATCTTGTGCTTTGCTGAGTTGCGGTAGTGCACTCACCACCTTGTGGGAGCCATTCCCTAGGGTTCTCCTCCAGCAAACTTTGTATTACAGGCTGTAGTCCCTTCTACCAAGAGTTGCTTTCAGTGTGACTCCTGGTAGAAAGAACTGTGTGCAGGATCTCTACAGGATCATGCCTCTAAGTTAGATTCAACGTGACGCAAAGAAAGACAAAAGCAGGCGGGCGGGGAAATTCAGACAAAATAAAGAGATGTCTGGTTTCACATGTGCTGGCTCCTTTATTGTATTTTTACACTTAGATTTAGTAGGGTGAGGAATTGAGTCATAAACCCTTTAAGTAATTTATATTTCTTTGAAAAACAACATAGTAATCTCTGGTCTAGCAACAGCAGCCTTCAGCCAGATATAGCTTTAAAAAAAACAGAATTGAATTGTGGGCCAAGTCTTAATAGGCTCATTATCACCACTCATGCAGCAAAAGAGCCAGACATGGACTAGCTGAGCATTCCCATGGGGAAGGGGAACTGTGAGCTGGTATACAGTTCCATGCATACTCTAACTTGCTCCCTTTAGAAACTGTATGTTTACACTGCAGTGAGAGACTCACAGCTGGCCAGTGCCAGCTGGCTCAGGCTAAAGGACTGTTTAATTGTGGTGTAGACAGCTGGCTCAAGCCGGATCCTCAGTTCTAGAACCCTGTGAGGTGGGATGGTCCTAGAGATTGGGCTGCAGCCCAAGCTGGAACATGTATATTGCAATTAAACAGCTCCTGAGCCCCATGAGCCTGAGTCAGCTGGCATGGACCAGCCATGGGTGTCTAATTGCAGTTTGGATATCTGAGCACCCTAAGAGGTGCTCTAACTTATGCCAGGGCACCCTGGCCCTCAGAATCAGGGAGTTATATCCCTCTTCTGTGTCAACTGGACCTCAGAAACAGGAGACAATCTGCCCCACAGTTTTTACACCTAATTTCAGTTGCCTAGTTAAAATCAGTAGGAGTTCCCTCAAATGACAAGTCATTTGGGAAAAACTTCCTTCTAGAGGTCTTTTGCCTTCTTGAAAAAGGAAGAGTGGGGAGCAGCTACTGTTGCTAGCTGCCCTGCAATAATTCCCATATTTCGGTAACTGGTGAATAAAATAGCATGTGGAAATCAGATGTTAAGCTGCTTTCACTTGAAATGGTGCCTGCTGCTCCTGCTCAGAGCAGTTTGTAAAGGTTACTTTAGAGAGAGGAGGTTACATTAATCTTTTATCTGCATTGGGAACAACATAGTTCCCAAATACGTAGGAGAATTACAGGGGCACTTGCTAGGATTTTTCCTGGCAATGGCACGTTTGTGTGCGTAAATGAAGAGGGAAATGATTAATCAACACTAATTGCCAAGGTTAAATTATTAACCATCACTGTTCAGAGGAAACAAGCTATGAAAATGCCTTGACTACATTTTGCAAGCTCTTTTACAGCAGCCAGACTAGACCAATATCTGAGCAGTGCTATCTGGCTCTCCGTCATTACTACAGTTCCCTGAAAATATCAATGGAAAACAGAAAATCATTGTTTTTAAAATATTTCATGATTCTTTGTTTTTATTTACTGATCAGCTCTACTCACTTTACCATGAATGTACTGTACATAAAAAGTTTGAGCATCTAGAAGCAACCTCAACACACACGAAAGTTGAAGGTGCTCAACACCTTATAGGTCTGGGTCCTTTAATACTATTATTTTCTATTTTCCACTGACATTTTTGGCCAACTGCAGTAGTGACAGGGAGCCAAATAACACGGTTCAGGCACGAGTCTGCTCTGGCTCCTGTGAAAAACCTTGCAGGATATAGTCAAGGTGTTTTCATAACTTGTTTCCTCAGAGTAGGGATGGCTACAGGGTGAATAGGAAATTAATACAAGTATCTGATGGGTCAGATCATACTGGACAAATGGATCCCTTGGATGTAGTACCATTATCATTTTTCTATAGTCACCATTTTAAATTTTTGCATTCAACATTGTAGATTTTACATCCACTTCTTAGGATTTCTTCTTTCCAGGCTGCTGTCAGGAAAGATACTCAATTCTGTGGTTTAAGGGCTCAATCCAGCAAGGTACTAAGTGCTCTGGCCTTGATCTAGCAAAGCATTTAAGCACGTGTTTAATTTTAAGCAAGCGGGTATTTCCATTGACTTCCATGGAGCTACTATTTATATTTAAAACTAAACACATCCTTAAATGCTCGGTTGGATCCAGACCAGAGTGCTTAGCACCTTGAAGGATCAAACTCTAAATGCTGGATTTATCAATCTGAGGCCCAATTTCCAAAGAGCCTAAATGTATATGCAACAGCAACGTTTGCATATGCAAACGAGTAATGTGTAAACTCAGATAACTAGCTTCCCATCTATCAGATTTATAGTCAGAAATTTCCTGAGCGGTCTGTGCAGCAAGAGACAGATCCTGCTCCATTGATGTCAACAGCAAAACCTGCACTAACTTCAGTGGTGCTGGATCAGCAGTTAAGTAACTTTTAACTATGTATTTCTTAAATAAGTTGTCCTTTTTGGTTTTCTTGTTTGCATTGTGCTTGGGAGTATGTATATCATTATAGCACTGTATGTAACTATCCAAGCAATCAATATAGAGTATTGAATATAGAAACTGAAGAGCTTTTCAAAGGCACAGTGGGGAGCCTGAGCCCCAAGACCATGACTTCCTGGCAGAACAAGTTTCAGCTTTGTTGTAGTCATGCTTTGTTTGCCTGGCCTGCTCAAGACCCGAATGCTTGTGGGAGGAACTCTCTATTTGAATTGGCTTCTTAAACACCTTCATACTGTCTCACGTCTGGTACTCCTTGATGAAACATGTTGGAGGCTTAAAGCAAGTGTGAAAAATCGGGACAAGGGGTGGGGATAATAGGAGCCTATATAAGAAAAAGACCCAAAAATCGGGACTGTCCCTATAAGATCGGAACAACTGGTCACCATACATGTCACAACTTTGGGGGTGGATGTAGTCTTTGCAGCAGCAGCTGGGTAAATCTGTTCAGCTGTTTGCACAGGCATGGCAAGTAGGGTGGAGTATGTATTTCCCACAACTGTGGAATCCATGTGTGCTTGGAATGAAAGGGTCACAGGCTGAGACTTCCTGGAGTCTGTTCCAGCAGTGGCTCTAACTCTCTTCGGTGGGAGTGAAGTGTGGCTTGGTGAAAGCCACATCTAGGGCTGGGTGGGCCTGATGGTATCTCTAGCCAGATACCCATTTTGACTTTGGGGTCTATCAATCAGGACAAAGGAATGGTTCATGCTCAGGTTGATTAGCTGCAACCACATTTTGCTGCAAGCCTATGTTCAAAGCCCTCCTTCATTTGCTTACATTCACATATGTTTGTTTAAAAAAAGTTGTGACCATTATGCCATAAATCAGGGGTAGGCAAACTTTTTGGCCTGAGGGCCACATCTGGGAATGGAAATTTTATGGCAGGCCTGAGTGCTCACGAAATTGGGGGTTGGGGTGTGGGAAGGGGTGAGGGCTCCACCTAGGGGTGTGGGCTCTAGGGTGGGGCTGGGGATGAGAGGTTGGGGGTGCAGGAGGGTGCTACAGGCTGGGACCAAGGGATTTGGAGGGAAGGAGGGGGATCAGGGGTGGGCAGGGGGTTGGGGTGCAGGAGGAGGTCTGGGGTGCAGGCTCCAGGTGGCACTTACCTCAAGCAGCTCCCAGAAGCAGCGGCATGTCCCCCCTCTGGCTCCTATGTGGTGGTGCGACCAGGCAGCTCTGCGCGCTGCCCCGTCCACAATCGCCACCCCTGCAGCTCCCATTGGTGGCACTTGGGGTGGGGGCAGTGTGTGGAGCCCCCTGGCTGCCCCTACACATAGGATCCGGAGAGAGGACATGCTGCTGCTTCTAGGAGCCGTGCAGAATGGGGCACGCCCTGGACTCCGCTCCCCATCGGGAGCTCGAGGGCTGGATTAAAATGTCTGGAGGGCTAGATGCGGCCCCTGGGCTGGAGTTTGCCCACCCCTGCCATAAATGATCTTTAACTTGTAAAGTGTCTTTGTGGGGACCCCCTAAGCAATTTACTTCCTCGATTTAAATGAATTTTAAAACTATGTGTAATTCAGCAACTGTACGATTTGAGTATTTGCTGTTGGTGATATGTGACTGGTCATTTTTAATTGTTTCTCCCCTGACTGACTGAAATTCTTACCAGAAGGAAAAGAAATGATGGCTATCCCCCTGTTGCTTCAAATTCACTAGACTCTTGGGACTCTCAAACCTTTGCATGATTACTCAGCAGCAGTTCAAATATGGGATACTATGGCCCCTGCCAGCAGCAGCAGCAAACTAAAATTGAGCTATATATGCATATTCAAATCTGTTTTTTCATTATCTAACTCAACCTCATACGCAACAAGATTATCTTTATATGCTAGTAGGTACAGCCTACAAGTAAACATGGGCTAAGTAGCTGGCTTAAAATTACTTCATTAATATTACTATCGTAATACAGAGTAAAATTCTGGCCATCAGCTTAATTAAAAAACAAACAAACAAAAAAAGCTTTTCCCTTTTCTTAGCTCTCATCACAATGACTGAATATTCTGTGGGGAGGGGTAATATTCCACTGCCATGACAAAGCACAAAAATTACATAATAATTACACAATCATTATGTCAACTGTAATAAAATGTTTTTAAAGTCTTCTCTTAAAATAAATGTTTTCCTAGTGTAATGCACTTGAGCATCCAGGAGAGACAAATGGCTAGATGTAGGGACCCTGTTCCTGCTTGCTTTACTCACATGATTAACATTCCGCCCCCCTCCCCATTCAAGTCAACCAGATCATGTAAGATGTTGAGTACTGTCATGTATGATTTCAGGGTAACTCATAGGAGACTTGCAGCATTCTGCTTCATAGAATGCCAGAGGCTTCATTTTCAGAGTTACTGAGACCCTCCCATTGACTTCCATTCTAACAGTGGGTGGTCAGGCCCTGTAGGAGTCCAAGAAGGATTCAGCCAACTATGTGTGGGGTTTTGTTTGTTTGTTTGTTTGTTTGAATAAATAGCTAACAAGAAAGAAAGTGCTTGTGACCTAAGTAGAAAATTTCTACCTTGAAATATTCTTGTCATGTAAACTGTGGGGGAATCCATCTTGGCAACACTTCTTTATTTTGGTCTATGATTTATCATCATTATGGCACTTTTGCATATTCAGGAATGCATTTACTTGCTGGCTGAAGTCTGAGTTGAAATCTCAGCAGTAATTAAATTTGCCTGAAGCACAGTCATAAGGATATAAGTTTATTACACAGCTTACTTCCTACTTACATCCGAAGAAGTGGGTATTCACCCACGAAAGCTCATGCTGCAAAACGTCTGTTAGTCTATAAGGTGCCACAGGATTCTTTGCTGCTATTATATTGTAAATGCCATAATGAAACACAAGCCCTATCATGTTGATTTTTAAAATGTGCTTGTGAACTTAGAAGACCTTTGATCCTGGGATCATGAATCCCTTTACTGATTCCATGTTTACCCTTCAATAAAGACAATTCTAATTTTTTTTCTTTAAACAAGGCTGTCATACAGATGTGAATGTTATGGAACAACAAAAAGTTTTGGGGGTGAGGAAGTGGTTTGTCTGCTCCCAGCAGCAGCAATACAATATAGAGGGATAAAGTAAATGGGCTTGGAGAAAAGAAGAGTGGAGGGGAAGGACAGTAATTTTCTTTGTTTTTTTGGTACTCAGATGTCTGCATCCCTTTGAGTTTCACTAAGAGTTTTGAAATCAGATTAACCCAAACACCTACGTTGAAATCCTGGCCTCCTACAAGTAAAACAGCTCCAAGTACTGATCTTTGAAGGGCTTTCATTTCAAACCATATATTGTTTACTTAAGCCCAGCTGTGGCCAATCCTGAGCCAAACTTCAATAAACGTGGGCTAAATTTAGTAAGAGATACAGAATCCAACAGAGTTACATTCTACAGACTTACATCAGTTTAAATGTTTACAGTACTGGGGTTGGCAACCATAAGTATCATAGGCACTTACATGGTCCCGTTACTGTAGTATCTGTGCACCTCACAAACTGTTAAGGGTGCTGCAAGAATACACACGTGATGGGGAAGTGCTATTATCCCCATGTTACAGATGGGGAGCTGAGGAACAGAGACTGAGTGACTGTGACACTGTATCTCAGGGGAACACCCTGCATCCCCATGTTCATCCTTATAATATGATTGTGTGGTATCCAATGCAAAGTTTGTCATGTCGGGTGTCTTTGGAAGGCTCATGATGCACTGAGCATAATTGTTCTAGTAATGTTATAGGTTGTAATTTCATGTATATAGTTATGAGGCTGAAAATGTATCCTCATGGCTTAAAACAAGCCCAGGCAAAAACTCTCCAGGAGCAGAGGCCCAGGCAAAATTCTCTAAGAGCAGAGGCACAGTTCACACCTCCTCAGGGCATGTATGGGACAAACCCAGCCCAGCCTCACAGGAACAAAGGACACTGGCCTAGGCAGCAACAAAGGATCAGCTGGATTCTCGAGTGAGTCACCCCCCCTTCCCTTGGTCAGTCAGGGACTACGAAGAGGTAATGCTCACCTGACCCTGAAGGGGGGGGGCAAAGTCAAGAGGGAAGAAAGAACACGATAAAAGAGATGTTTGCCATGCTGTCTCTCTCTTTCACCTCCATCTACAGACACCACCACCAAGCAACTGAAATGCTGATCAAAGGGGAGAGCTTGGTGAAGGGCAACCAGCCAGCCCAGTGGTCCCCAACCTTTTCCGGGTGGCGGGCACTGGACGATGAGCCATGGAGGACCATGGCCAGTGGACAAGCATTTGCCAAAATGCCGCCGAGAAGCAGCAATGTCAAGAGGTGTCGCCGCCGAAATGGTTTTCAGCAGCATTTCAGCAATGATGTCTCTTGGTGACGCCACTTTTCTGCAGCATTTTGGCGGATGCTTTTCCGCCAGCCAGTATGTGGGCGCATAGATGCCCCGGCAGGCGCCATGGCGCCCGTGGGCACCGTGTTGGGGACCACGGAGCCAGCCTGTGGTAAGAAGCATCTAAGTTTGTAAGGGCATCGAAAATGTTAAGGTCAGCTTAGAATGCGTTTTGCTTTTATTTCATTGATCAAATCTGACTTCTTGTACTTTGACTTATAAGCACTTAACATCTACCTTTGTAGTTAATATATTTGTTTGTTCTACCTGAAGTAGTGTGTTTGGTTTGAAGCGTGTCAGAGACTCCCCTTGGGATAACAAGCTTGGTGCATATTAATTTCTTTGTTAAACTGATGAACTCATATAAGCTTGCAGCATTCAGCGGGCATAACTGGACACTGCAAGACAGAGGTTGTTTCTGGGACCAGAGATATTGGCTAGTGTCATTCGGTTGCTCAATCCAAGCAGCTTACATGCCAGAGGCTGTGTGTGAACAGCCCAGGAGTGGGGGTTAAGCTGGCTCCCAGCATCAAGGATTGGAGTGACCTAGCAGATCATTGGTGCAGATAACACCAGGGGAATGTCACAGTGATTTAGGGCTTTTTCTTCACTACGGGCTAAATTGGTGCTGCTGTGATGTCGAGTTAGCGGGTCTGGTGCAGGCATGATAAGCCGATGGGAGAGTGTCTCTCACCAACATAGCACGTAGACCCCGCTGTAAATTGATCTAAGCTACATCGACTTCAGTTAAGTAATTTATGTAACTTAACTATCCTAACTTAGATTGACTTACCTCATTTGTGTAGACAAGGCCATACAGGAAGTCTGTGGAAGACCAAGGAATTGAACCTGGGTCTTCTGAGTCTCTGGAACATCCCTAACCACTGGATCATCCTTCCTCTCTCTGACACTCCCACTACTAATTGTTAGCCTGCAAATAAACAGTAGCTAAAATGTGTAAATGTGTCTCAGAACAAGAATTAATAGAAGAGCTTCACTTACTTACTATTCTTTCCTCTGTGTCAGTTTTGATCTAATGCCCCAGCATGGTATTATGAGACACTGCTGTCAGAGGTAGTGTCTTCTTGATGAGCTGGTCAGCAGAGATGAGTGATCAGCTGTGGGGTAATAAGCCTAGTGTCCTGCCTACGACCCAACACTAATATTGTAATTACATCTGGCTACCTAAAGTCCTCCTGTGATTTCAATGGATATTCTGTCTGAAAATCCTGTTTTACTGTGCATTGCTGAACAGCTGCTGCATTCTACTCTAGAACTGGATGAAATGATGCTTGTCTACAACTTTTACATTAGGGCCTGAACCATCTCCTGCTGCTGCGCTTGATTTGTTAATAGTAGTGCCTAGAGGTCCCAACTAGGCCAGAACCCCTTTGCACTGGGTGCTGTGTGAACATATAATAAAACTCAGTCCCTGCCTTTGCAATTTTGAAGGAAAAAAGGCCCCGATTCAGGTATGTACTTAAGCATGTGCTTAAGTCTGTGCTATTTAGCACACCACTTAAGCACGTGTGCTTAACTTTAAACATATGCTTAAGCTCCAGTGACTTCAGTGCAGCCTTCAGTTTTCCTGAACTGGACTGAGATAAGTAACTCAAGTCAGTAGGACTACTCCCAGGAGTAGTTTCATGAATTCTAAGGCTGGAATGTGTTAGGGGAGACATTGGCAGCACAGCAAAACGCCCAGGCCACTGCCAGTAACTGGAATACCAATTGTCAAACTTATTGCCAAAAGCAGCTATGCTATGGGGGAAGGGATAGCTCAGTGGTTTGAGCATTGGCCTGTTAAACCCAGGGTTGTAAATTCAATCCTTGAAGGGGCCATTTAGGGAACTGGGGTAAAAAACTGTCTGGGGATTGGCCCTGCTTTGAGCAGGGGGTTGGACAAGATGACCTCCTGAGGTCCCTTCCAACCCTGATATTCTATACACTACTAGACTTTTTCAGCAGGCTTAGCATAACTAGGGCAGGCCAGGAGGGGAAGAGGGTGTCCACCAGAAGTGACCATGACCCTGCTGCTTTCCTTGTCAAAGCTTTCTGTGAAGCTGCTGAAGGCTGTGTCTTTTAAAACAAAACAAAAAACAAACACACACACACAAAAACCCCCAAACCAGGAAGTCTAGCTATATCTTTGGACTGTTGTATGGAAATACAGCTGCAGGACTAATGGTTTAAAAGTGCTTGCTCAATGGTTTTTCTTTGGTTGATATGTTGATGTAATTGTAGCAGTTACTAACATAAAAGGGGTCTGAGTAATTTGGATTTGACCTTCTTGACATCTCTTGGAATCCCCAGTGACAGGTGGATAGCTGGCCATTTGAACCTTGTCATTTGACTCCTCCAGATCCTGGGTAACTAGTGGTTGGGAGCAGGGGCGGCTCTAGAAATCAGGCTGCCCCAAGCAGCGCGGTGCGCTGCGCCGCCCTTCCCCGGTCCTGCGGCGGGTCCCCTCTTCCCGCGGCTCCGGTTAAGCTCCCGCAGGCATGACTGCGGCAGGTCCACCGGAGCCCGGGACGAGCGGACCTGCCGCAGGCATGACTGCGGCGGGTGCCGTGGTCCCGCGGCTCCGGTGGACCTGCCGCAGTCATGCCTGCGGGAGGTCCAGCCGAGCCGCGGGACGAGCGCCCCCTCCGCAGTCATGCCTGCGGCAGGTCCACTCGTCCCGGGGCTCCGGTGGACCTCCCGCAGGCATGACTGCGGCAGGTCCGCCGGCCCAGCCTCCCGCCCTCCCCGGCGGCAGGGGACGCCCCCTACATTTTGCCGCCCTAGGCACCAGCTTGTTTTGCTGGTGCCTAGAGCCGCCCCTGGTTGGGAGTGCTCTAACTTTTTGCATGTGTGTGTGTGTGCTTGAGAGCTAATAAAATAGTAAGTTTGGATGAAAGCACTTTAGATTTGTGCCAATCTTTAATCAGATGGATGCGCTGTGTCCCCCTTTGATTTCTTCCTAAAACTGCCTCACAAAGAGTACAGTTACCCCGAGGTTAGGGTTGAGAGAACCCTGGTAACAAAGGGACCATTGTGATCATATAGTCCGACCTTCTGTATAACAGACAACACTGAACTTCCTTTGAATTAATTCCTCTTTGAACTAGAACATACCTTTTGGAAAAAACATCTACATTTGTTTAAAAATTTTCCAGTGAAGGAGAATCCACCACTTCCTTTGGCAAATTGTTCCAGTGACTAATTACCCTCAGTTTAAAAAAATTATGCCTTATTTCCAGTCTGAATTTGTCTAACTTCACCATCCATACACTGGATCTCATTATACCTTTTTCTGCTAGACTAAAGAGCCCATTATCAAATATTTGTTCTCCATGTAGGTAGTTAGACTGTGATCAAGTCACTCCTTAAACTTCTCTAAGTGAAACAAATTGAGCTTCTTGAGTCTACTATAAAGCATATTTTCCAACCCTTTAATCATTCTCATGGCTCTTCTTCCTATTTATCAACATCCTTCTTGAAGTAAGGTTTTCTCAAGAGCTTGCTGGATCAGGCACTCTGGTGTGTGAGTGCTTTTGTTTTAAAGTGGTTTTCAGTTTATAAATGTACAGTAATTACAACAAATCTTTCCCCTCTCCCACTATTAACAGATAACAAGAAGACAACAGAATGGAGAATAAAGAGAAAAGCAATGGTGAGATTAAAGAAAAACAAGCAGTGAAAAAGAAAGTGGTGAGTTTGGGGTTTTTTCCCTTCCACATCTGCCTCCTAAATCTTTTATCAAGACTGGGCCAAGGGACTTATTGGCTGCCGCTTCCAGCAGCTCCCATTGGCCTGGAGCAGCAATCCGCGGCCAGTGGGAGCCGCGATAGGCCAGACCTGTGGGCAGGGCAGGTAAACAAACTGGCCCGGCCCGCCAGGGGCTTTCCCTACACAAGCGGCGACCCCAGTTTGAGAAACACTGATCAAGACAGGTTTCAGAGTAGCAGCCGTGTTAGTCTGTATCCACAAAAAGAACAGGAGTACTTGTGGCACAAATTACAAATTTATTTCAGCATGAGCTTTCGTGAGCTACAGCTCACTTCTTCGGATGCATAGAATGGAACACAGACATGAGATATTTATACATACAGAGAACATGAAAAGGTGGAAGTATGCATACCAACAGGAAGAGTCTAATCAATTGAGATGAGCTATCATCAGGAGCTCATGCTGAAATAAATTTGTTAGTCTCTAAGGTGCCACAAGTACTCCTGTTCTTTTTACTGATCAAGACATTCACTTTGGGAGTAAAGATACAGAAGATAATTGACAACAAGCAGACTACTATCACTAATGCTCAGATCTGTAAAGGTATTTTGGCATTGCAGCACTCAGAGTTGCAACATTTAATAATTTAGGCACCTAAATCTCATGTTTAGAAAGGGATTTAGGCACTTAGCAGCCAAGATCCCATTGACTGTCTTAAGAGCCTAAATCCCTTTCTGATCATGAGATTTAGACTCCTAAATACCCTTACAAATCTGGGTCTAATTGCTTTACGATTTCTTTAAGGTGGAAGCAGAGTCTTGTGGTTCAGGCACCGTCGTGGGATTTATGGGATTGGGGTTCAGTTTCTGGGATATCTTTCACCCTTTGTTGGTCTTATCTATTCAGACTGTAAGCTTTCTGGAATGGGGACTGTCTCTTACTGTGTATCTGCACACAGTGTCTAGAACACTGAGGACCTGAACTCTGAGTTGCTGCCATTATTCAGATTTTGGAATAACCCAAATGCTGCTTGGGGCAAACTAAATGTTTCAGGAGGTTTGAAGGAGAGGTGCTGATAGGACCCTTCCTGTGGAAACCCCTCAGTTTTGCTCCTCCCCTTGCTGTGCCATAGCCTGTTTGTTAACCTTCTAGAAATGTTGCATAACCCTTTTCTCACAGCAAGAAGAGAGCAAGCTAAGTTGTCCGTGAGTAAGAAAGCTGGGGAGTTGTGTAAGGGAATGATTTGATGGCCATACATGAAGATGCATGGCAGTGTATTTTGTTTGGTTGCTGGTCTTCTATGAATGATAAGAGGCCAAAAGCATTTAGTGTGTCCAGGCAAGGTTTGTACAAAAAATCATACACACTGTCACAGGTGCAGTTGCCCTGAAACTACTTTTTCCCCCTTTGTGGTCCACCAAGGGCACCCACTTAAAGGTTTCCAGTTCCCAGCCATAACCTGTCCTGCATGGAGACCCATGTCACACTGCTTAAACAGGACAGCGTCTGTGCTTTGCTTTCTCTCCAAAGGCTATGACCAGTGTATTGCCCGTAGTTATAAGTTACCACACAGCTCCTTCTAAGCAAGTGTAATGCCGACAGACCCCGGTCATCAGCAGGCGAAATCGAACCTGGAACCTCTGGAGCTTAGCTTCTACTGCATGAGCTAAAAGCCAACTGCCTTGTAACTAAGGCTGTAGAGCAGACTCATTTGCTCTCCCTCTAAGTGGTCTTGGTGTCACTAGATGGGACAGAACACCACACCCAGAAGGTGTGTGGGTTACACAAGCACTTCTATTCTTAAAGTAAAAGTGCTACATAGAAAACTTTCTAGAACAATCAGAATTCCTATATGCATGCTAAAAAGCTTACCACAGGTCATCCCCCAACTGTAACCAAGGGATCTAGATTTTTTTAGTCCTTAAAAACCCACTGCTGGGTTTTCTCTTTGGTTAGAAGTTCATATCCATCTTAGATCCAGAACCAGAACAAAAGAGGGAACATCAGTTGTTTCTTTACAGTTCGGGTCTTTGATCTTGGCCTTCTGTTACAGGGAATCAGTGGACAATAACCCTCTCCTCAGAGAGTAGCTTCAAAAGGTTGCATTTTTTTTCATAACTGGAATGGAGTAATTTGCATTAACCTCTACCTAGGGATTCCCCAGGAAATTCATGTAACACTTATTGTCTCCGAAGTCCCTACTTGTCTGGAACACTTTCAATATAGTCTTTTTGAACTCACATCAGTTGTGAGACCTGGATCTCCCCACCCCCGCCCAGAGAGGTAACATACAATCCTGGCTCATGATAATATATAAACTTTATACAATAAGGTCTTTCAGGGATATTGCAGGAAATTCCCCTGTCTCACACACATTCCAAAGTTGAGGGGAGTGAGTCTGGCTGGGAGGAGGAAGCAGTGTTGAAATGAGAAATACATATAGGGGGTGCGTGGGTGGGTGTCAGATTGCACCAGCACTGCTTCTTTTGCGAGTAAGAATATAACATTTGTGAATAAAATGAACCAGAAAAGCATATCAGCGTGTTTGCTTACTTCTTTGTATCCTAAAAAGGAATTCTCCTACTCCAGAGGCCAGATTCTCCACTGATTTGAATCTTGCATCATCGCTAACCCCCTGTGATGGGCCAGGTGCCCCAGCGCCCCCTCGTGGCAGGGGCGGGTTGGGGCCTAGCGCTGCACCACTCGCTTGTCCTTCGGTCTGCCCCTGGTGGCCGGCGTATTACGGCCTAGCGGCCAGAGTCTATGGACACCCCCTCCGGGGTGGAGTAGCTCGGCCTAGCGGCCGGCAGGGCCGGCTCTACAGTTTTTGCCGCCCCAAGCAGCGCGCCGAATTGCCGCCTTGGGCCCTGGCGGGGGGGGGGGGGTGCGGCAGTCCCTGTGCCCTTAGGGCGGCAGGCGCGTTTCCGCAGCAGCGGAAATTCGGCGCCAGCTTCTACGTTTAGCTGAAGCCGCCGGGGACATCTAAACATAGAAGCTGCCGCCGAATTGGCGCTGCCGCGGAAACGCGCCTGCCGCCCTAAGGGCACACGGACCGCCCCCCCGCCCCTGCCCGCGGCGGCAATTCGGCGCGCTACTTGGGGGCAAAACAAGGGGGACTGCCGCCCCTTGCAGAATGCCGCCCCAAGCACCAGCTTGGAATGCTGGTGCCTGGAGCCGGCCCTGGCGGCCCGAGTCCGTAACCGCCCCCCTCTCGGGGCGGGGTAGTGCGGCCTAGCGGCCGGAGTCCACAAGCGCCCCCTTCGGGGCGAAGTAGCACGGCCTAGCGGCCGGAGTTCATACACACCCCTTCGGGGTGAGGTAGCGCGGCCTAGCGGCCGGAGTCCATAAGCGCCCCCTTCGGGGCGGGGTAGCGCGGCCTGGTGGCCGGAGTCCGTAAACACCCCTTCGGGGTGGGGTAGCGCGGCCTGGCGGCCGGAGTCCATAAACCCCCACTTCGGGGTGGGGTAGCGCGGCCTGGCGGCCGGAGTCCATAAACCCCCCCTTCGGGGCGGGGTAGCGCGGCCTAGCGGCCGGAGTCCACAAGCGCCCCCTTCGGGGCGGGGTAGCGCGGCCTAGCGGCCGGAGTCCACAAACCCCCCCTTCGGGGTGGGGTAGCACGGCCTAGCGGCCTGAGTCCCTACACACCCCCTTCGGGGTTGGGTAGCGCGGCCTAGCGGCCTGAGTCCATAAATACCCCCTTCGGGGTGGGGTATTACGGGGTGGGGTAGGGGGACTCGGGCCCTCCCTCTCCACCGAGCCCCGACCCAGGGCCCTGTTTGTGGCAAGTTCTCCTTGCCTCCCGCTCGGCGGGGATCCGTCCGCAACACGCCGAGCGGTACTGCAGCTTTAAGGCTGTCAGTCTCTACAATGCCCCTGGGTCACTTCCTACCCTGCCTGGCCGGACGTCTGCGTTGTGGGAGCGGCTCCCCCGTAGGTCCGTCACTGCCGGCGTCCTTCCCCGGGGGCTCCGGGTCGGCCCCGGCTCGGCTGGCGCCCCGGTCCGAGCCCCTGGGCTCTCCCTCTGCAGGGGCTGACGGTCTGCGTCCTTCTCCCCCGGTGGCCACCCCAGACTGAGCAGACCTGCAGGCTTTTATACTGGTCTGCCAGTTGGAGCATGCCCAGCAGAACTTCCTGGGCATGGCTTCCTCTGCTAGTAAAGAAGGGTTAACCCCTGCTGTACCAGTGCGGGGCTGCCCTGCCCCGTCACACCCCCGTACAAAGCAAATGTAAAATGTTATAATGACATTTGCTCTCAGATATCAATGAATACACAAAGTACATGTCAATGGAAAAATCAAATCCCACAAGTCACTTCTTGGATTGTTCTGAAACCAGGACACATCAAAAGTTACCACATTATAGCTCCTTTCACATTCACAATACTTTACCACAAGAAGCTGGGCATTTTTGTTAGTTATGAAATGAAAGACTGCAGATGTATAGTTTGTCAGAAGTGGAAACAGTACAGATTTATGGCAGTAATAAGTGCACATGGTTGGGAACAGTTCCAAAACATACTTTTCATTATTGCCAAGGGAACATTATTGTTGACTAGGTGACTTACATAAAATTCTTCCAAATTCATAATTCACTGGTTTAGGGTGCACACATTAAAAAAGCAGTAGTTCTAACTTGAGTTTTTTCCCACTCATGTGTCTAACTACTATCTGTTATATAATACTAACGTAGGTGTGTCACATCTGTTTGCCAGAAGGCTTGTGAAAACATTTAATTGCAGCACAGCTAAGATCTCAAAATTCTTGGTACAGCTGAAGCTTGTTCCATGTCACTTTTTCGGTGACCTGCCAACTGGAAATGTAGTGCACTGGATGAAATCCTGTGGGCCTTAGTTGGGCAGAACTCCCACTGCATTCTAACAGGCACCTGTCCCAAGTAAGAAGGGTGTATGGACAGCAGGATTGCACCCACAGTGACTGTACTTCACACAATCTGGTGCACCAGCACAATAGTATCAGATTATATAATTTCAAAGCAGTTAATTGCCACTTTAGATGGGCTGGAGTGTTTGAATTTTAACTAAAGCAGGGCCGCCCAGAGGGGGGGACAAGAGGGGCAATTTGCCCCAGGCCCCGAGCCCCACGGGGGCCCCCACCAGAGTTTTTTGGGGCCCCTGGAGCGGGGTCCCTCACTCGCTCCGGGGTGCCCGGCAAACTCTTGTGCGGCCGGGCGCAGGAGCTTCTGGCGCTCCCGGTCTTCGCCGGCGGCGGGTCCTTCCGCTCCGGGGTGGAAGGACCCCCCGCTGGCGAATTACCGCCGAAGACAGAGCGGGACCCGCCGCCGAAGTTCAGCCCGGTCTTCGGCGGTAATTCGGCGTCGGGGCGCCCTTCCGTTCCTAGACCCGCCGCCGAAGTGCCCCGAAGACCCGCGGTGGGGCCCCCCTCCGCCGAATTACCGCCGAAGACCGGGATGCGCTTCGGCGGCGGGTCCCGCTTCGGTGGTAATTCGGTGGTGGTGGGGCCCCCGCCGCGGGTCTTCGGGGCACTTCGGCGGCGGGTCGAGGAATGGAAGGGCCCCCCTGCCGCCGAAGACCCCGGGCCCCCGGAATCCTCTGGGCGGCCCTGAACTAAAGCACTTGTAAACTTCTAACAAAGCTGATTGTTCAATAAGGATAGTTTCTTCACATGTGTATAGTCTTGTAATCTGCAAATCCCTGCTAGAGGGACATACTGACTTGATATTTAAGAACTAAAAAAGACAGACATGCAATTTCATGGTTATACCAGCATGTTTAAAATGATCACTGAGCCAAAAGCACATGCAGTCAATCGACATGCACATGCAATCACGGTAGTTGTGTACCACAGAAATGTAGGACTCAAGAAGTCATCGAGTCCATCCCCCCCATGCCGAGGCAGGATTAAGTGTACCTGGACCATCACTGAGTAGGCTCACCAGATGTCTCGATTTTATACGGACAATCCAATGTTTGGGTCTTTTTCTTATATAGGCTCCTATTACACCCTCCACCCCTTGTCCCAATTTTTCACAGTTGCTGTCTGGTCACCTTATCCCTGACAGATGTTTGTCTAACCTTAAAAACGTTCAGTGATAGTGATACCTCAATCTCCCTAGGTAACCAATTCCAGTACTTAACTATTTTCATAGTTAGAAAGCTTTCCCTGTATCTAGTTTAAATCTGTCAACAGTTTAATAATTTTGTTGTATAAACAAGGTCCACTATGTTCCTATCTCAAAGTGTGATGCCAGTAAAAAATACAACAGCTAAAATATATCCTTAAAGGTCCACAGAGTAACTGCACCAAGTTTCTACTTTACTGAAGGAGAAACACCTGCGGCTACAATATCACCCTACAAATCTGACCTCTGTAATTCCTCAGTAAGACCTCCGACAATTACAGACCACCATGCAAGTGCCAAACATCAAGGTTTATATGTCTCTCAGAGGTGAAATTGCTTGTAATGTTCAACAAGGCAGCAATTCAGTACCTCACCTTATGTAATTACTGCAGTGACTCTGGGGACAATAGAAATGAGGCAACTGCAGAGTGTAGTCACATAATGCAGGTCAAATAGAATCAGAGAACTGGAAGGGGCCTCCAGAAGCCATCTAGTCCAGTCCCCTGCACTCAAGGCAGAACAGCTGATTATGTTTTGGCATGTGAGAACACTGTTCCTTTTCTGTATGGATAACAAAGGACAACTGCAGGAACTGCCATTCTCACTCAGAACAACCTGTACAGCTCAGTGGGCAAGTTAAGCACTGCTTCTGCAGCCTACCCCAATCAGACTGTTTTATGCAATGCAGAGCCGGACAATGCCGAAAACTGAACGAGCTGATTTCACTGAGGTATTGTATTTCCCCTTGAACTGCTCCTGGATCCTCACTGGCGCTGGAAGACACCAGCGTGTCCCCGACTCAAATGCACCTTCACGGGGAACTTTATCTATATTGGTCACCTGTAGTTGGAGAGAAAAAAAAAAGGCATGAAGATCAGCGTGAGCGTCACGCCCCCAGTTAGCAGGTCCCCAACATCCGCTCCTGCAGCTGTTCCCCTGGCGCAGGGAATCCCCGCGCCCGTGACACAACCCTGACACAACGGCAACGCAACTCACACCCACCTCTGCAGCACAGTTCGCAGGGACGCGGTGCTGGTGGAGCCCCGCAAACGTGCGCTGGGGTTGCAGCGAACTGAACTCACCCCGGCTCCCGCAGGGGGCTCCTCCCCGCCGCCTAACGTGCACACCGCCGCCGGATTGCAGCATGCCAGGCCCCCGGGCTCCCCGCGTTTCCTCTCCCCGCGAGACGCTGGCCCCGGGCAGCCACACCCAAGATGTCTGCAGGGCTGCTCCGGCACGCCGTGTGCACGGTCTGGCCGGCTCGCCTCACAGGCAGCTGGGCTAGGGCGGCGCCACGGGACCAAACCTCACCCGAAAACGGCCAGTTGAACGTCCCAGAGGCAAAGTACCAAGCCCCAGCCGTAGAGAGAAAAACGCAAGTAGCACCACGTGGCTGCTAACGATCATTTCGGCCGGGGTTGGAAAATGAAACCAGAGCGAGTCCGGCTCGCCTCTGGGAGTTGCGTTTGCACTGTTACACAACGCGCTCCGTTTCTCAATGTGGAGCAACCCGGTGGAAAGCGCGCAGAGCTCGGTGCGGGGTTTGCACATCTCCCCTGGGGCCAGGGGCTTTCCCCACCGGCGCGCCGTGCCCCTGGGGCGCACGGACTGGCCAGCCTCCTGACAGACAACTGGGCCAAGGTGGCCCCACGGGACCCAAGCTCACCCTGAAATGGCCAATGTAGAGCCCCTGATACAAAGGACCAGTCGGAGAGAGAAAACCGTAAGTAGCACCACGTGGCTGCTAAACGGTAATTTTTGCTGGGCTGGGAGCATGAAACGAGACAATGATCCTGCCTCATCCAGAGGAGCTTTTCCTTGCATTTCAATTTTGTGGCTCAACTAAGTAATTTAGTGGAAAGAGCAGAAATGGGGTAGGATTTTCATGGACTTTCTCTGCCAACCCCGTGCAAATTGTACTATGACCAGAGGGCAACTGGAACAAAGTCTCTTGTGTATTAAAGAAAGACAAAAAATAAAGAGAGAGGGACAAAAAGGGATTTTTTTTCCCTTCCAGCTTAGTGGAACAAGTGAGTAGGGATGCACGGTACCTAGCACAGGTAACTACATCTCCACTCTCCGTGAGAGTGGAGCAAAAAACCCACCTTAGTCCTTTCTCTCTTAGGAAAGTTGTGGTGCTGTTGTTTTAGTAGAGAGAGGCTGTCTGGTACACAGCTGTGAGACCACTGAGCTAAAAATACTACCATTAGGAGAGTACCACACAGAGTAGAACCCAGAGTTACCCTGGGAGAAGGGAGTGAACTGCTGTCACCATTACTGTAGATAAGAGCAGGAGAATGACCTTTACAGGTGCAAGACAAAGGCCTGGACTACAGTGAGGGGATCAATCTAAGGCAGTGGTCCCCAACCTTTTTGGCAGGCGGGTGCCAGCTGAAGGACCACTGCGGCGGTGGAGCACCCACCGAAATGCTGCTGAATTTTAGCGGCATTTCGGCGGCGACGCCTCTCGATGATGTCGCTTGCCGTCAACAAGCGACGTCACTGAAAGGCGTCCCCGCCGAAATTCGGGAGCGATGCCTCTCGATGACATCACTTGTCGGTGACAAGCGTCGTCATCGAGAGGTGACCCCGCCAAAATGCCACTGCGGCATTTCGGTGGGTGCTCTCCCGGGGGCCAGGACGCGGACGCATTAAGATGCCCCCGCAATGGCACCCGCAATGGCACCGCGTTGGGTACCCCGATCTAAGGCTTTGGCTACACTGGCGCTTTACAGCGCTGCAACTTTCTCGCTCAGGGGTGTGAAAAAACACCCTCCTGAGCGCAGCAAGTTACAGCGCTGTAAAGCGCCAGTGTAAACCGTGCCCCAGCGCTAGGAGCGCGGCTCCCAGCGCTGTAAGCTAATCCCCTCGGGGAGGTGAAGTACCTGCAGTGCTGGGAGAGCTCTCTCCCAGCGCTGGCGCCGCGACCACACTCGCACTTCCCGCAGGAGCGCTTTGGAGTTTCGAGTGTAGCCAAGACTCTTGATACGCAATTTCAGCTAGGAGAATAGTGTAGCTGAAGTCCATGTATCTTAGATTGACTTACTTCGCATCCGTGTGGCGCGGGATTGACGGCTGCCGCTCCCCCGTCGACTCCGCTTCGGCCTCTCGCCCTGCAACTTTGGAATAGCTCAGCACTTCTTTAAAATTGGGCCCCTTTCAGGTGTCTCAAGTTGGGCACTCAAAATTCTAGGCACTATAATAGTCACATTTGAAAATCTAGACAGTATCTCTTTAAGTCACCTGGATACTGGTGAAATATTACATTTTACACTTGCTATTTCATTGTAATCTTAGAAAGGGACTGTAACTCTGTACAACTAAAAGTTTGAATTGGGCTTTAAACAACAGGGCTGCAAATGTTGCAATTCAAAACAAGACTGAATTTAAGAGTTGCACACGTTAGTGGATAAATCTTCTGTTAATTTCTGGACAAGAGAGACATGCTGTGAGGAAAAATATTGTTAAGAGATGTAGGGGACAATATGACTCATAGGCCATGCTGTTGAGAACTTTGGTATTAATGGGCACATTCGGTTACCTGGATTGTTCAGAGATCTTTGTTCTGAACTCACTCTTATAACTTCACCTAAGGGAGAGTCATCAGTGTGGTAACAGGCACAACTGTGCCTTGAACGATGACCTCTGACTGATGCAACGAAACTGATGGTATAAAGTGTAAAGCAAAGGAGTGTGTGAGGAGTGGTAGTTAATGTTATGCTGTTTACTTTCTCAGTGATCATCCATCTGTGTTTGTAATGAATAAGGGAAAGAACTTTTAAAGTGCTTAGGATCCCATCAGAATTAATAAGTTTCTGCAAAGCAGTTGTCTGATAAAGCTCTTACTTAATTCTGCTTTCTTATGTGTCTTGCTCTCCTGAAATTTGAGTAAATCTGGACTAGTGGGACTGGAGAGGCAGGTCACAAACAAAAGTGAAGCATGCTGCTTTAAAACTCTAGAGCAAGCAATTTTGAGTTGAGGAACTTCCAATAGTGGTTAATATGCTTGAAAGAGAGGTTGCATGGCACACAAAGTGACATATAAACCCTGTGCAGGAGTGGCAGTTACAGTGTAAAAAGATGAGGTAGAGGGGTATTTCTGGCAGCATTTCTGTGACTTGTACTCTGGGTCTTCCACTTTTTAACCCCATAGGCATATGTATTTAGTCTCTTGCTGCAAACCTCATTCATTCACTGAGTTTTGGAATGCCTAGAGTGCCTGTTCCTGACCATCATGTGGGAATGCCCAGCTGGATCTGTTCTTTTAATTGCTTCTTGGCTACTTATCTTCTAGCCTGCCTTTAACTCAATATTTGAAGCAGGTCTAGTGGTGCAGTAAGACTGGTATGAAGGGTGGCAGCATGGTATGATGGGTGTAAAGAGCCTGCATTTCTAAAATCACCCCTTCTAATCAAAACCGAATGACACATTTTTTTCCCATTGTTCCCTTCTGGAAAATTGGCTGATCGGAACAAACCATCTTGTAGTAAGCCATAAACACAATGGGATACGTTTCCCACCAAGGAATTCCTGCACACAATTCTCACTGCCTTGAATGGGAGAAGAATGGTTAACAAGCTGTGTAATTCTCTGAAATTTACCATAGTGCACAGAAGCAGTTAACTCCAGGCCCTCCAATACAGCATGTTTGTGAGCTCTCTGTGACTTCAGATACAGGAGGTGACTGACCTCAGCAGACATTGTCCCCTGGTGCTGCAACCTTTGACAGGACACATTAATCTCCCACAGTTTGTTAGTAAACCATGCCTGGCCATGATAATGCAAAGGGAAAGAATGCTTAATAGCCACTCTATCAGCTTCAGTAGACAACAGACACTGTATGCTGATCCACTAACCAGTTGCAGCAATGACTCCCAGGATGAGGCGCTATAAAGTCCCTAATAATCTCCTGGAAATGCTCTGGAGCCAGCAGATTATTTCTAAAGCAGCTCCATTTTAACAGACCCATTCATTCCTGAGAGGAATAGAGACTATGATAATTGTCCTTAGGAACTTTTTAACCCTGTATCTGCATTCCAGAGGCAGACTCATCTGTTTAAGCTCAGTGTGATTTATTTCCTAAGTCCTATTTTCAAAAGGATTTAAGCATTTAGGAGACTAAAACCTATTGACTTTCAATTAGTGTAAACATTTAGGACAAATTTATGCAGTATCTGCATGCCACAAATTCAAGGGCCAATAAAGATGAGCTGTCATCCAGATCAGCATCCCAAAGTGATTCTTCCACCGGGGCAGGAATTTCCATGAACAATTCTGTAGCGCTTTGATTCAGGGGAGGTACGGGTCGCTCCTCTGATTATGCTCTGGTACCCATGCTGAGCGCACATTCCATTCTAGTCATCTTTGACACAGAGAACAAAATGGGTAATGTTGGGGAAATAGGAGGAACATTTAAATCCCAGACCTACCACTATCCATAAAATGGACAGATTTCACAGGCATAATCAGAAACTGAGAGGAACAGACATTTTTGTGGTATCAGTCTTGACTTGTGATTATGAGAACAGTGAAAGATGAATGCACTAGATACAAAATATTCACTGGGATGCAAGACTGTTAAGCCTGGCAGAAACTCCATCTGCAGAATGATCCTACCCTCGGTGCAGCTGTTGAGATGGCAAATATGAAACAGCAGATTGCTAACACAAGTGGTGAATGCAAAGACAAACTTAAAGGAGGGGCACCAGTTGGCAATTACTGGCAGAGACGCGGTAGGAAAAAAACCTGTCCAGCTAACTTCAAGTGGTTGTAGCAAATAACTACTAGAATATTTGTCTCAGATCTTCAAAATCCAGTGGGTACTAGAAATGATGGAGCCCTAGCAGAAGATTCCCTGTTCCTGGGCTGTCTCATAGTAACTGCTGGGCTGATCTTGGATACGATACAAATATGACCTATAATGAATCGCAGGATGATCTTCAAATAATTGCAGCTGTGTTGCGGAAAAGTATTAGTGGACCTTTATCAATAGCCATAAATTTGGAAAAGCCACAGTAGACCTATTTGTTTAAGAAAAATTTGCTAGAATGATATAAACACTCAACTGGTATGTTATGCCTGCGAACTTTTTGATAACCAGACAACTTGGTGCAACTATAGGGGTGTAACCAGGATGGGATGAGTGGGTAGCTGCCCAGGCCAGAAAGCCGTGTTGGGGGGTGAAATGACAAAAACTGGTAGGGGGGTAGAGCCTTGCAGCGGGTATAGTATTGCCACCCTTACTTCTGTGCTGCTGCTGGCGGCAGCGCCGCCTTCAGGGCTGAGCGGCCAGAGAGCAGTGATTGCTGGCTGGGCTCCCAGCTCTGAAGGCAGCACCACTGCCAGCAGCAGCACAGAACTAAGGGTGGCAATACCATGTCTGCTGCAGGACTCTACTCCCCTACCGTTTCTCCCCTCCCCCCCCCCCTTCCTCACTGGTTTTGTGCTCTGGGTGGCTCCCTTGCTCACCATGTAGGAGCAGGATTTTGTAATTGTACTATGAGAATTAATGTATGATTGGATTTCATCTTGCCAGCCACCCTTTTTGAATAGCAGAAAGGAATGAAAGACCAGAACAATCCTTATGACTGGTTATGGTCACCCTTTTGTTTTAGGATAAGTTATAATGTCTACTGTGGTTTCCTATATGTATTACAAATTAGGCACTCTAGTTAAATATACATTTCTTTGTTTTAAGGTTTAGAAAGTAAGAGACAGGATCTTGTACTGTGTCTATGTTAAGGAAATTAGAGGAACATTGAAGGCCTGAGCCCCAATGTACATTGTTTTGATTATAAGATTTAGGAAGGCTTAATTTACAATGCCTTTTCTTGCTCAACATAAAAACTGCTGTATACCTTTAACTGTAAAAGACTGTTTGTGTGAATGAGGAACTTATGCATCAGGAAAAGATAAGGTGTGAAGGCCATTGTTATAGCCAGGTGGTCAAGGAAGAAGGAGTGAAGAGACTTAAAGGACATCAGAGAATCATCAACGCACATCCATAATGAAGGGCAGATTGATGACCCTGCAGTGAAGGCTGGCACCCCTAAGGGCAATTGCTTAAATCTAAACAAAGGACAGGACGACCCTCGGAGGTGTATTGGAATGTTTACAGCAAAAGATACAGCAATTAAGAAGTAACCTGGTCACAAACTGACACAGCAAAATCCATAGACTTCAACAGAGAAGAAAGACTATAAGAACAGGGTGCTCTGCCATGAGGCTTTGGGTTCATCTTGATACACTCCAGGAGCATTGGATCGCAACCGACAGAGCCCTGCTCCCCTCTGCGAGCAATCTGGCTGGCCACTAGATTGATCCAGACTCCGGACTGGTAACTATAAACATCAACTGGCGAGACTGTGCATGGTGTGAGTGTGTGTGCGTTATTGAAAAGCATATGCTAATTGTTGTATTCTCAATAAATGCGGCATTATTGCCTTCTCCCCTATAAAGATCCCGTGTGCTTTGTATAGCATAACATCCCCACCCTGGTTATGGGCCTGCACAAAATTCTCCAAGATCATTTCATGTGGTAATGGGGGAAAAAGTGTGTGGTGTAAACCTCAAAATGTATACACAATTGTGGACTTTGCAAAGTAAGCTAATTTAAAACAAAATTGCTGTTGAAGCCTTATATTGTGGAATCCACAATATTGTGAATGAAGTAGGACCTTACCTATAATCTAGAATGTGGAAGGCATTTGTTTTTAATACACTTTGGAGCAGAAGTCTGGATGAAGCTGAGAATTTATAAAGTTTAAAGAGAAAATTAACTAAAACCTGAAATACCTGTAATATTCTGTAGGATTCTCTACGTTGTTTTAGGAGATAGCACTAACAGCATAACCCATATTTTAGGGACAGCAATGTGATTTCATGACATAATTTGCATATTCTAGAACAATCTTTTTTCCCTTTGCTTAAGGAAAGCCTACTCAAGGGCTTGTCACATTAAGATTAGACAAGTATATTCCAGTGCCTTGGATAACTGCATTAGCTGTATATTTCTGAAGAGGTTACCTTTGATTGTGGTCTGTCTTCTGTAGCAGCTTGCTTCTTGATATGGGATCTCATATTATGAAGTACTTGATATAATCGGAAACTACTCTTATCTGTATGTAGCCACAGGGAAAAGTCTTCAGGACTAAAGGAAAGTATTGTAAGTGCAGTAATAATACCTAGCTCTTATATAGCGTTTTTTCATCAGTAGATCGCCAGCCCTCACAAGCGAGCTCAGTATCATTATCCCCATTTTCAGGTTACTGTCAGCCAGCAGTCTCTCCTGAGTCCCAGGCCACTCTTTTAGTCACTAGGCTATACTTTTTCTGTACTCAAGAATAAAACTCTCTTCTGGACCTGGGTTAGGTTCTGCAGCCAATCTGCATTTCTGCAATCAGCACCCAAGGGGATCGAGGTTTCTGTTGAATGCGCTTTTAATTTTTAACATCCTCCACAGCAAATAGTAAAATAACAGGTGCAGTAAAAACATGCACATTGCAAGATTTTTGAATTAATCTGATTAAAAAATATATGTACAAATGTGACAACTTCATATCAACATTCATTTTGGTTGAATTACAAGAGAGAATATGTTTCCAAGCCGTTCCCCTTTGTCTTGAGGATTTACTTGATTGTCTGCAAGACACTGTCATTAATAATTACAGATGTATCTTAAAAAGTAAACTGATGATTCCTCAATTATTTTCTTTTCAGGACTGGTCTGGCAGCCTTATTATTGCCTCTTTAGCTGGAGCTTTTGGGTCTTCATTTCTCTATGGTTACAATCTCTCTGTAGTGAATGCACCAACAGTGGTAAGTGACTGAAAGCTTTTAAAATCTAATTCCAGTAGAGGGTGATGTTGTCCAAAAATTACACAAACTATTTGAAATACTTGTTTGTAAGACTTTTTGTATAGTGGGAGAGAAGAGAGAGATAATAACAAAAGCCTTACATAAGTTCCCTATAACTAGATTTTTGTAATCTTTTGTTTGTTTCTTTCTCCCATGAAGTCACAGTGTCGTTCAAACGTTTGTCATGAAAACTAAGTGTTCCTTTTGAGTTTTGAAATGCGTAATTTCATTTCATATGAGTTTGTTCTGTGTGGTAAAATAATTCCAGTAGCACGCTTTTAAGTACTAAGTATACACAGCTATTAATTATATACCTACTTTTGATCACATTGTTCTGTTTTTAAGAATTGTAGAGCATTCTGTTCTCACAGTCGGATAATAGAATTTGTTCTTGCTCTTCCTTCTACTGGGGCTATTCTATTGCATTTCATACTGGTACCTTGTTTATGGTCCATGTAGTGAAACTGCTATGTTGGCCATTTATCAACTGCCATTACAGCAAGTTCTGCTGATGGAATATTATGACATGATCTATAGTATTTTTTGGAATTTTATCCAAATACTATTACAAATTAAGTTTTAAATGCTTTGTTTAAAGTACACTCATCATTAATTGGTCTGTGCTCTTATTTTTTTTCTATCACAAAATAAGAATAAGGGAATAGTCAATGAAATTGAAAGTGACAAATTGTAAAGACCTTTTGTATAATTTATAATTAACCAGTGGAATTCATTGCCAGAAGAGATCGTTGACACCAGTGGTTCCTGGTCTTACTGGAATTAATGGAAGTTTTTCTGCTTAATTCAGTGGGGCCTGGTTTTTACCCCAAGAGCTTAATCAGATTCAGCGGATATGATATTTACATGTATAATGAGAATGTCCTCTGTTACTGGATAGGGTAATAAACTTAAAGAATATAAACCCTCATGCTTCACAGCATAAGCAAATCATTAACCCATAAGGTTAGGAAGAAACTTGCACCGTGGGAAAGCTTCTAGGAACTTCCTCTGAAGCAGCAAGTACTGGCCCCTGTCAGAGAGAGGACTAGATAGACCATGTCTGATCAGTTACGATCTACGGGCATGGCTAGGGTGATCAGATGTCCTGATAAAATCGTGACTGTCCCGATTTTTAGGCCCGCATCCCTACTGATGTTTGGTCGAGACGCAATTTGTCCCAATATTTCGCACTCTTGTTTTGTTTGTTTGTTTTGTTCCGCCGGCGAGACTCCGCTTTTCCTTTTTTTTTTCTCCCTCTGCTGGCAGGACTCCAGGACTTTGTTTTTTGTTTGTTTGTTTTTTCTCTCTCTCTCATCCTGCGGGACTCCGTTTTTTTTCTTTCTTTTTTTTCCCCTCTCTCTGCTGGCTGGACTCCGTGCTTTTTTTTTTTTTTTTTTCCGTGCTGTGCCGGCGGGAACTGGTTGCAAATTTTCCAATGGAAACAGAACCTCACGCTGCAGCTTTCAGGGCTCCCAGGGTCTGCTGCTCCAGGGCAGCCTGACTATGCAGACTACCCTGGGTCGGGGATAACAAGGCTTCCAGATCCCTGAGCCAGCTAGTTCCCTGTCCAGCCCCCACTGGGGTCTGGAGAGCATAATTAGTTTAGGAAACACCGTGGGTGGGATCCACAAAAGTACTTAAGGCACCTAAGTCCCTTTGGTTCCATTGTGATCCACAAAACTCACACTGAACTGTGTAGGTGTCTAAACTCACTTGGCACTTAATTTTTTTTTCTAGTTAAAAGTTCCCCCAGTACATACATTTCTGCCTCTGGGCATTCACATGCTGCCTCCCTCTAGGTGTCTGGATGCCTATTTCCTGCCTAAGGCCCAGAGCGATTCACAAACCAGGGGAAAACGCATTCAGCCACATAAGCCATGTGCAGGGCCCAGTATGGTAGTTGCCCTATTAGCACACCTACTGGATTGAGTCCCATTCAGAATCCAGCCATAGGAGGTGGTGCCCTCCTTATAAAGATATGGGAGACCTAGATTGAATTCCCCCCCCCCCCCCCACTTAGCAGAGGGGGAGACAGAATTTGAATAGGGGTCTCCCACACCTCTCAGGAGAGTGTTCTAACCACTGGGTTATGGGATATGCAGTTGTGAAGTTACTTCAGTCTCTCCTGTTGAAGCTGTTCCACTGTGGATAAATACTTGAAGAGCTGTTGGGCCAGAGAGCAGGAGAGGATTGGAATGACTGTAGTCCAGTGGTTAGGGAACCCACCTTGGAGTCAGGAGACTCAGGGTCCACTCCCCCTGCTCCAATCACTCTTTCATTAGTTATCTATAGTGCAACAGCTTCAGTAGAATAGATTGAGGGAGAATATTCCATAGTTTAGAGGTTAGAGCACTCTCTGAAGGGTGGAAGGCTCCTATTCAAAATCTTTCTTGCCCTTTGTCAGAGAAGGGGGAATTGAACTCTGGTCTCTCACAGCCTAGGTGATTGCTCTAACCACTGAGCTAAAAGTCATAAGTTGGGCACCAGCTCCTTTGTGTGGTGTGAAGCAGGCACTCAACTCATTCCAGCAAGAAACTCCTTAGAGGCCTAAGCCACCTGACTCCAGGTACCGGGTACCCATTTGTGGATCGCCAGCAGAACTGGATGGCCTTCCTGCAAGCTGGATTTCGGCGCCCATCTCTGAGAGAGTGATAGGGCTTAGCATACACCTCTGGCACTGGCACCTCCTATTAGCTAGCTTAGGCATCTCCTAGCCACCTAGCGTGCTGGCTTCTGTGCATTGCATTCTTAGATGCCTCTCTCTCTTCATTCATTGCATAGGGAACCTAGATGTGTAACTTGGCTTTGTGGATCATAGTGTTCCTGGATTTTGTAGGCATCTAAAAGTTAGGTGCCGTGCCTGACACTCAGCATTGCAACACCTACGGCCCTTCATGGGTCCCCAGTGAATGTGTCAGTGTTTCCAAAATGTTCTGAATATCTAGTTCCCAAGTTTCAGCCAGCTCTAACCGGGACTCCCTGTGGGGTCAGGTACTGCTTAGTGTGAGTAAGGGGCCCTGAATGAATTAGATGTTCTTGTTCTTGTTAATAATTAGCACCTTAGGGCTGTAGATCTTACGAGTTCTGTACATACACTTGGCAAGCTAACAAAGTGAGGTGCTGAGTCAGTAAACTTGGGTGTTTGCAGCCTGACTCTGTATACTGCTGAGCCCTTGCTGTGATGTACTGAGCACCCTCAGCTCCTGTTCATTTCAGTGAAAGTCTCATTGATGTCCAGCATGTCACAAGAGGTGCCCATCATTATGCAGGATCAGGCCCCTCATTCAGATAAAACTGAAGAAAGGAGGTACTGTATGGGGAGATAGCAGGTAATAAAAACCTGAACAATATAACTGTTGATAAAAAGTGGATACTTAGGACATTGTATCTATACAGATCATATGTCTTCTCATAACAGGAGATCTAGGGGTCATCAAATGAAATTAATAGGCAGCAGGTTTAAAACAAACAAAGGAAATATTTTTTCACACCATGCACAGTCAACCTGTGGAACCCCTTGCCAGAGGATGTTGTGAAGGCCAAGACTATGACAGGGTTTAAAAAAGAACTAGATAAGTTCATGGAGGTTATGTCCATCATTTGCTATTAGCCAGGATGGACAGAGATGGTGTCCCTAGCCTCTGCTTGCCAGAAGCTGGGAACGGGCGACAGGGGATGGATCACTTGATGATTACCTTTTCTGTTCATTCCTTCTGGGGCACCTGGCATTGGCCACTGTCGGAAGTCAGGATACTGGGCTAGGTGGACTTTTGGTCTGACCCCCCAGAATGGCTGTTCTTATGTTCTCATGGAACCATATGTGGGAAGTCAGTCCAAAGCTGATTCAAAACAACTGTCTATCAGGTCTTCCCAGGACAACCTTCAAAGAGAATATACAAATACAATTTTCTATCTCATCAAACAGGAGGACTCCCCCACCCCAGGGCAATCTTACTCATGCTAGTCTCACTCATGCTAACAAGCAGCAATACAAGTAATCCCACTGGAAATGCATCAGCCTGGCTTCCACCTTGCTGCAAGAGGGAAATAAAATGCACTCGTCATTCTGCTGGCGCAGCTGACTTCCTCCGCCATGCCGACTCAGCTGGACTGGCTGGTGCACTGGAACTGGGGCTTGCCCACTCGCTGTCATCGGAGAGGAGTAGCAGCCTAACAACAGCTGTTCTTAGTCCTGCACAATGACTATGTGGGTAATCCACACAGGACAATAAGGGATCTCCTTGGGCCCTCTTAGTCCTCTGTACATGTGCTCAGTCCTATATTTGGCTGTAGTGGGGCGATGACTCACCCGGCAACACCTTCTGCTGGTTGTCCAGGGAATTAGCTTGCCAGGCTCCGGAGCACCCTCCAGAGCACCCTCTGCATGCCAGTGTCTCGCCTTGCCGCTGGCCCCGGTGTCTCTCCCAGACCCCGGTGCCCCTTCTCTCAGGGTTCTGCCCCCTGCAGTACCCCACAGTCTCGCTGGGTCTCCCCTCCCCAGGGAACTCCCAACCCCCTATCCCCACCTCGCCTCAGTCTTGGGCTACTGCCAGTCACCGTCTAGCCCCCGCTCACTGGGGCGGACTGGAGTATAATTGCCACTCATCATCAGCAAGGAGGGTCTGGACCTGCTGCCTCTGCCTGCCCTTTGGCTGCCCCTCTGCAACTCCAGTGCCTTCTCCGGCATTTAGCAAGGCCTGCAGCCTGGGGGTTTTCGAGGCCAGAGCTCCCCAGCTCCTCTGGCTTTTCCCCAGCCCTGCTCCAGTCTAGGTACCTGGCTGAGGCTGCTTTCCCATCAGCCTTTCCCCAGCCACAGCCCTCTTCAGGGCTCTTTTTAACCTTCCGGGCAGGAGTGGGGTGACCACTCCGCTCCAGTGGCAATGACAGCACTCTCTCCAAAAAGAATTGGGAAAGTTTGAGATTAACAGTTTGGCTGGGTGTAAATCAAAGACTCGCCTTCTTCTGGACTTCTTTTCATTCAGTGCACAGATTGCGCTTTTGAGTGATGTCTCTTGGATGCCAATATAGCAGTGCTCTTTGACCTCAGTCGTAGAAGTGAAAAATCTCTGCCCTTTATTACTACACGTTGTTTGTTTTCTTCCTGCAATAAACCAGATTTGATAGTGTCATCTTATATCATTAAAGTTAGAACTGCTGTAGACATAGTTATAGATGATAACTTGGAACATCTACTCTGACACCCATCACTGTAAGATCTGGAAGGCCTGTAAAATTAATAGCTAGATCATTTACCTTCTATGAGAAAGAACTCTTCACCCTTCTGTTTGTAGCCTATTATTTTATTTAAAGTAAATTTAGTAATGTCGTATTTCAGGGAGTCCTCGGATGTCACTAATGACATTTTTCAATTGACTGCCCATTTTGGCCCTACAATGCATGTTTCACCTTGATGATGCTTCATTTGCATAAAGTTTGCTTGAAATCACTTCCTAGTTGTGTTATACTGGTATGGAGCTGGAAGGGGTCGCTTCTGATTAGCTTGTGGTATAGGGTCATTCACTGGTCATTTACTTATGTCAAGCATTTCTTAAGCCTCTGGCGTAATATGGCTAAGCTGCAATCATACAGGCCTTAGCCTGTATGCCTTGCGTTTCAGCCCTACTTACTTAGATACTGTAGGAGAGCAGGGATTTGCGGAAGATATTGTTACAGCCTAGCTAGGCATTTCCCTGAGTTCGCTTTCTCAGCGCCGGTTATTATAGGTCACGGCGCACCAGCCTCAACCAAGCATGACCGGTTGAGACCGCTATGTGGAAAGCCCCTGGCTGTGGGCCACGGGAGGCAGTCCCAGAGGGCGGGTAGCTTTTGCTTCACTATGTATGCGCTGCTGTGCTGCTAGTGAGATAAATATGAGTCTGTTTTGTATTAGCTTTCGGACTCTGAACTAGGCGGAGTTGTAGGGCGCTGGGTTCCCCGCCTCAGTGACGGCAACGCTTGGAGTCCCCGTTGCGGGTGTGTCACGGTATCCTTCATTAAAGCCAATTACTCACAGCGTTGGAGTCGGTCTCGTTCTTGCAGAGTACCTTAGGCCTTTCGAGGCCGTAACAGATACCTAATACAGAATTATCCCCCCTAACTACTGATTAATCTTATACTTCTATAATCCTACAATTTAACTCTGTTTAGCATACGATGATTATATATGACATAATATCTTAGTTAATCATAACATCACATAATAAATGAACAATAAACTAAAATCAGTGGTTACATGTTGGTTTATGCCACTTGCTTATGGTCCTGGAGCCAGGGAAAAATTCTTCATAAAGGCTCCTCCGCACAGGAAGATGGCAGCCGTTCTCTGGGAGCCGGAATGAAGTGCAGCAGAATGTGGGTGGTGGTGTTAACCCAGGGGCGGGCAAACTTTTTGGCCTGAGGGCTGCATCGGGTTTCAGAAATTGTATGGAGGGCCGGTTAGGGGAGGCTGTGCCTCCCCAAACAGCCAGGCGTGGCCCAGCCCCCGACCCCTATCCGACCCCCCCTGCTTATTGCCCCTGGAACCCCTGCCCCATCCCCCCCCCTTTGTTCTGCCCCTGACCACCCCCCAGGCCCCCGCCCCTAACTTCCCCCTGCCACCCCATCTGCCACACCATCCAACACCCCCTCCTTCCTGGCTGGCCCCCCCCCCAGGACCCCTACCCCATCCATCCTCCCTTCTCCCTGTCCCCTGACTGCCCCCGGAACCCCCACCCCTGACTGCCCCCTGCTGCCCAATCCAATACCTCCTCTCATTCCTGACTGCTCCCCTGGGGCCCCTGCTCCATCCACCCCCCTTCTCCCTGACCACCCTCGGAACCCCCGCCCCTGACTGCCCCACGCCACCCCATCCAACCCCTCCTCTCCTTCCTGACTCCCCCTCCCCCCCGCCGGGAACCCTGCCCCATCCAACCATCCCTTCTCCCTGACCGCCCCCGGAACCCCACCCCTATTCAACCCCCTGCTCCCTGCCCTCTGAAAACTTTTTTGTTAGACAAAATGATTGGAATGTTTGAGCTGAGAAAGGCGGTGCGTTTGAGTACCTTACCTGCCATATAAATCATCACTTTGAACATTCTTTACAGTTGGCTGCTCCCACCCACTCTATCATAACATTATTTAATCCATGATCAATATTTACTCATGTGGTTTTTACTTCTCTCTGAGGTGGTGGAAAATACTTTGCGCTGTGGCAAACTTAAAACTAGATCATAGGTTTAGTTGGTCTTAGTTCAGTCTCAGAGTTCTCCACTAACTTTGGTTTTACTAAGTTACATGATATTTCCAAAATTGAACAGGCCTAAACTATGGCACAAGTACAATTTCAGGTTACTTTGCATTTTATTATATACCTCCTAGTCTCTTTCCTTGCTAGTCACTGGCAAGAGCTGATCTGAATTCTTTGTTCTCAGTCTTCTGAGTTCTCAGTGACACCTTCTCCCCCATTTCCATTTACTGATGGTAACAGCTCTTGTCACACACAGGCCCCAGGACCTGTATTTTTTCAGGAAGGGTCTTTGCAATGCAAGCCAAACTATTTTCGTATCCTCAAGCATCACATTTCTTTAAAGTGATGTGATGCTTATTAACAAGTTTCACACAACTCCTCTACCCAATTGTGTGGTTTACAACTCTTCCCAGCCCCCAAATTACATCAGCAATAGCAGTCCATAAAATTCACCAACCCCACTTGTCTGGAAACAGCATATTTCAATATAGGAGCATGCCTAATCTCTCTCTCTCTTTTTTTTAACCTTTTTGTAAGGTGCTAAAACACTAGGCATATGATTCAAATAACACAAAATGCAGCTGTACTCGAATGGTACAGTAGCTGATTCCTATAGAACTAGCTTAAATGCTTGAGTGCTTATCTCTAGATAGTCCTTGCTCATTTAGCAAAGTGGTAAAGTGATTATTATTTTGACTGTGGCTACATAACACACGAAATAATAGACACTTTTGCTATTAAATGAGAAATTTCCTGCCTCATTCTACATCTCTGAACTTAATTCATAAAGCAGCTTTCAAAGTTTGACTTTAGATTAGAAGGGGAAATGTTATAACTCAGTTATACAAGTGACAAATAGATCTTGACTTTAGCATTAAGTCAAACAGATGAGGTGGACGGGGGCGGGGAGGAATTGGTGTTGCCTTATTGTTGACCAGCATGTGACCAGCAATTGCAAACTTTTGTAGCTTTTTATTTTTTCCTTAGGTTGCAATGAATTTGTTTCTCATGTCAGTTCTTTGGGGGTAGGAACTGTGATTTTTATTTTACATTTGTGCAGGGCCAAGCACAGTAGGGCCCTGATCCTGTTTGAAATCTGGGTGCTACAATAACATGAATATCAAATACTGATATTTAGCATCTCTTGGGCTATTAATGTTTTGTTAATTTTGCCATGGAACAGGATATTTAAAAAAAAGCCATGGCAAATTTTGATTCAATCCTGGATTTGTGCCTCATCTCCCATTATTAATGCAGAATGCTTTCAGTTCTATCTTGATCAGCTGGCATCTCTTGAGGTGGTGTAACCAAGGGTGAAGTAGAATATATTTTCACTCACACTGTAGAACTACAGAGGACAGAAAATCTGTTTTCCCACTGCAGGTGTATCATGAGCAGGAACAATTGGGTCTCTTCTATTTCTCTTTAGGAAGCTCAGGAAGTTAGCAGTTGGTTGTTGTCATCTTCCTCCTCCCCACATTGCGTTTCTTGGAAGGAAAATATGGTTTTCTTTGCCCCTCAGCAGGGATTCAGAATAGTAAGAAGAAGCATCACAGGTGTCTCAGGAAAAAATGGAAAGTCACAGAATTCATGACCCTCAAGTCCAAACATCCGTAGGAATTAGGGGCATGAATTGATAGGTTCATATTAATTTCAGCCTTCACTCAGTGTATAGAAGCACAACTCATATAGAGAATTCGAATGTTTATCAACAAAATATCCCTAATTCAATTGTGCAGGTTTGTTATGAAATTTCATCCTGCCTGTAAGAGCAACAGTTGACATCTGTTAATTCTGCTAAATTTAAGTGTTTATTGAGGCGGCCATTTAGGGAACTGGGGTAAAAATCTGTCTGGGGATTGGTCCTGCTTTGAGCAGGGGGTTGGACTAGATGACCTCTTGAGGTCCCTTCCAACCTTGATATTCTATGATTCCTATTATAATCCTATTTATATGTAAAAGTTCTAGCTTTGGCACTTCCATGTCTATCAGGCTAAAACTTGACGCCAGGCTTCAAGGGAGGATGATAGACTTGTCATTAAGACACTCAACAAGGTTGGAAAAGACCCAGGCTTCAGTTTCCGGCTTGGATACTGACTGCCAGTATGACCTTGGGCAATCACCTAATCTACCCTTTGCCTCATCTCCATTTTACAGAGGGGAAACTAATACCATCCTACCTCACAGGGGGAATAGAATCCACTAATGATTATGTCAGATACAATGGTGATGAGGTCCATATGAGCCTAATGAGTACGGCATTGGCCTCCTAAAACAGAGATTGTGGGTTCAAGTTCCTTTTGGGCTGAAAGTGCACTTTCTCCATCTCTTGATGTCTCCAGATCAAGTCTGGATGCCTTTGTGGGAGATACGCTTTAACCTAACAAAAGTTTTTGGGCTCAATACACAGGTAACTGGGTGACATTTAATGGCGTACATTATACAGGAGGTCAGATGAGAATGATCTAATGGTCCTTTCTGGCCTTAAACTCTATGAATACCTAGACAGATAGATGGGTTATTAGCCTACTAGTAGATTTTACTATAAAAAGTCCCTTATCAATTACACTGTTTAGGGGGCAAAAATTGACCTCTGCCGTTGCATTCCAATTTCAGACGGTCTCTCAAATAGTAGCATTTATTAAATGTCTGATCTCGATCTCTCTCTTTCCCCCACCCCCGTGTAACTAGTAAATAACACTCCCATCTGATACATAGTATCAGTTTTTCTTCCATGGAACTGTCCTTTGGCAGTGGAGAAGTTACTTTCTATCATGGGTTCTCAACCAGGGCGTTACAAACAGGTCCAAGAGTGGCTGTGACTCTCTTCTTTTCTTTATAGCTAAATGGGAGGAGGAATCTGAAAATCTTTTTCTGTTTTTTCTTGGGGTCATGGTAGGGAAAAGGTTGAGGTCCCCACTGCACTAGAGTAAAATCATTGCCATCTTTGCTTCAGAACTATCCATGGCAGAGTGGAGAGTGGATACCGGTGAGTTTGGCTGTGTCTCTGAATACATTTTAATGTCCTGGAAAGATAAAGCTGCTATTTCTTTACATGAATATATGAAGACTCTCTGTTAAAAAGCTCTAAACATTTTAGACAAAATAACATCTTTTAAAAACTGAGATATAAGAACACTTTTTTTCAGTTTAGCTTATGCCATTTTGCAAGGGGTTTAGGTTAAACAAACAAGCCGCTCTTATATAAGATAAGATTTCAGGATTGTCACTCTGTGTGTTACTTGGAAGCTGAGAATGTCTGTAGAGTCAGTGCAATGGAAACTGCCACAAATGTGGTTGAGAGCTCTTTTTGTTTAGCATATCAGCAGGTTGAATCATCACTGGGATTTGCAATCTGTTACTGTCCATTTTGACTTCATGAATTACAACTGTCTGGTATACTTCTAATATCACAATGCTCTAGCACTCTTCATTGCATAGATATTAGAAGTAACTCAATCAATCACCACCCTTGGTCTACGGCTAATTTGCATGCAATAGTTTTATTGGTTGTTTGAGAGAGACTGTACAGATGATGAATTTCTTGGTCCAGCTGCCACACCTATGCAACAACATAGGCTTTCCCTTACTAGTTCTGGCATAACAATGTCCCTATGTGGAATTTTACTGATATAACTACATTAGTTTAGCTTATACTGGTATAATTTACCATTATAATTGATGAGTGCTGAGCACCTCTGAAAATGAGGGCACTTACTTCAGCATTTAAATATACCTTTAGAGGCCTGATTTCTCACCCAAGTTTTAAAAGATTGACCTTAAAAATAATGAAAGATAGACCATTTGCAAACAAGTCCATGACCTTGAGTTCAACCTGAACTGCAAAATGTAAATTGTAACAGTAATGACTCTTTTATGTCATCGTGAGTGTACCCTAGGCCTTCACTCAGAAAATGTACTATTTCTGTGACTTTTATAGTCACTCAAAAAAACTGAGGCAGATTTTATGACAAGTTATGTATGAGTCAGGATGGAACATTAAAATGGTAAAAATGCCAGAGGGTAACTGGATTCCAGCTGTGTAGCAATTTCTTGGTGTCATTTCATAGCTTTTTTAAAAAATACATTCTTCAAGCAGTGGAAATAACACAATTAGCGTTGATGCAAAGAGATAGAAAGCATTCCTCATACATTCTTTGTGCAGGAGATTTGGCATTTAGTTAATTTTCAGGGTAGGCACTTGGGGTTATATTATGTGCTATAAGATAATAAATGGATCATCTACCCTTTGAAAATTGTAAATTTATTGCATAATTATAATTATGTTGCCTCACTGTTTTGAATATCCTTTTAATGAACCAGAAATACATTTCAGCTTTCCTTACAGCTACTGTACATTAGGGCTCATGCTGTCATTTTTTCAGATGCAGAGTCCCAAGGCGCGCTGAACTCCCAATAAATAAATACAACATACTTTCCTTCTTCACAGTCAAGTCTTTTTTTTTTTTTCATTTTTCTAATTTATTTCCATTTCATTTAATCAGATTAGCTTCCGCTGTCCCTGCGATACCTGCCCCCATGCTTTGCAACTCTCACTTACCCTCACCCTTACCGAAGCAAGATCTAGCAACCCATTATTATTCAGATATTTACAACCTTTTTCATTTGTTGTATTTGCGGCAAACCCCATTAAAGTCAATGTAAAGACATCAATGAGTTTTGGTCCAGGTTCAAAATGCACTTCTTTTTTAGATGCAACCAGCTTGGCCCTGGGAGATGCTGGGCCCCTGCTTGTGACATACCATGGTACAATCCAGACTACTGAGCGTTGTGTCCCCCCTGCTTAGCAATTATGGGTGCTTTACAATGCTTTGGTTGAAGCAGCTTCCAGTTGGGCTGCTCACAGCCTTTCAGTGTGCAAGTCATACCCTGAATGTCGGTGTGTAACTGCAGCCTGCTAATCACACCTGGATTACACTCTGGCTCTCACCAGCTTTGGCTATACTTCAAGGTGACCCCAACACCCCCCCAATAATATGCTACAACTTGCCACCCCAAATGTAGTTTTCCAGACACTTCAATTTAAACACACTGGATTAGATAAAACAATAAAACAAGTTTATTAACTACCAAGAGAGAGATTTTAAGTGACTACAAGTAATGCATCATAACTTTTTAAAAATGGTTACAAGAAAAATAAAGGTAAAACACAACTGGTGCCTAACTTAACAGCCTATGTTAAATTCAAAGCAAAATGTTCTCACCATATGCTTTCAGCAGTCTTACTGACTAATCTTCTTAGGTCAGGACCTCTTCTCCAGTCTAATGGCTGCTGACTTTGTCCCTTTATGTGCAGTGAATCAATGGGCGGGGGAGTATCTCGAGGTGTTTGTCCCTTCTTTTGATAGTTTCAGTTCCCCTCTTGAAAAACCTTTCCAACTGAGAACCAAGAACCAAAGAGTCTATGTGGAACGATATTCCCTGATGTTTTTTTTCACCTATTTGAACTTCCATTGTCTTCTCTTCCTGCTGTTCACTGCTTAAATGCAAATTAAACAGAGCATACATTCCTTTGTTTAGGACAGGGCAGTTTGCCAGCTTCTGTTTGGGCAGGGTTTGGAACATGTGTTAATATCACCATACAAGGGAATCTTACAACTTCACACACAATGTTGCTACACATATTTTACCAGGACAATACGGACCAGAAACTTAAGAGTTTTCAAATGATACCTTACAAAGGCATACCTTGTACAAAAAGTATTACAATAGTGTGTAGGATATGGACATGGGTACATTCTGTTACACCAAAAGATCTTTTTGACTCCACTGGGACTTACAAGTGCTCAGTCCTTCTCAGGAGCAGGCCTAGGATACATGAAACAACCTCTTTACCCCTGAAATCAGTTGATGTTGCTGAATAGCTTGCTTGAATAGGAAGGACTAGATGCCATTTTTGTACATTAAAAATTATCACTTGAGCTGGTCTGAAGAACTTTGATACAACCATTTTCAGTCAGAAAACATAGTTCCATCAAAGTTGAAATACTTTGTGGAATCATATTGATTCCACAAAAACTTCATTTTGGATACTAAAGTTGGGGAGTGGGGGAAAAGAGTTCTGACAATGTTGAGAAGTCCCACGTTGACATTTTTCAGAATAACATATTTTGATTTTTTTTCTGAAGTTTTAAAATTGTATATTATATACTTATGCTACATTATATAATATAAAAATTATAATAAAATTGTTTCTATTATGAAATATAAACATTTCTAAAATTCTAATCAAATGTTTCAGTTGAGCAGAATCAAGTTTTCTTTCATGGAGAATTTTGAAATTTCAGAGTTTAATTTCAAATTGGAATGAAAATAAATTTTGAAGTTTTGAAATTCTTCTCAAAATGGAATTTCTGTTCTCAGCACAGCTCCAATTATCACACCTTAACACCTGACATAATTTTTATATATTACTACCATGTGTCAAATTTAAATCTCCTTTCATTCATCTTTTATTTTTTGTAACAGCTGTTTGGCGAAGACAATAACACTGTCCTTTTGTAAATTTTCAAATATTTCCTTTTGTTTTTCACCCCATTTTGGGGTGTGTTGGTAGTGAGGAGAATGGTGGTGATGAATTTGTCATGCTTGTTTTTCTAAGAAACTGAATAGCAAAAAGATAGAACGGTGAAAGGGGGATGACTCCTGTTGATAAGGCAAACTAAAAATCAGTAATTGAGAAATACTGAAAAGTGTTTCATGTACTGTTTGTGCATGTGCACATGCCAATAAAAAGCATCAGTATAAAATATTCTCATAATCATCAGTTACAGAATTTGAGGGGGGATTAAAACAGAAATCATTCCTGTTTCACCCTTCTGCTTTTGAAGTTCCATTTTGTGAGCCAAGGCAAGCAAGGCATCATCTTCTGTTGGCATCTCATTTCTTGTTTTTCCTCTTGAGTTTCTCTTCCTCCCCAATCTCCCACCCCCATCTCTCTCTCTACAAGTGACATCTTTTCTTCTTTCTGCCTTTGTTGCCCTTTTTCTTCTCTTCCTTTCCCTTGGAGTTTTTCTATTTTAAAATGGTTTTCAGTAGAGACCTATGGAATATTCAGAAAAACTACTTGTTCCTAATATAAGGATACTACAATACAATATTAACAGCATTTTACTATGAATTTAGATTGTAACCTCTCTGAGGCAGGGACCATTTTTGTTGTTATATATTTGTATAGTGCCTGGCACAATGGGCTGTAGCTGCTACTGCAATATAGATAATAATGATACCCCTTTTGACCCAAATGGATAGCCATCATTTGGGGTCTTGTAGGTTGTTCCACTTAGGAGGAGAAATTGGTGGTGCAATTAAATTCTTTGATGCAATTTTGCTTATTCATTAAGAATGTAGAAAGTCTTGTTTCTCTGGCTGTAGTAGGAACCAAATAGCAGGAGATAATTTCTGTGTCTGGTGTTCCACGCTTGCCTTTCCTGCCAGTGCTCCATACCCCAAAATCTTTTTCTTTTAATTTTCTCTCACAACCACATCCCAGCTTTCTGTTACTGTGGCTTCACTTTCTATCTCTGCTCTGTCTCAATCTCTGGTGCCTGGGTCAGCATCGACTCAAGCTTTTTCATGTGCCTGTGTGTTGAGTGGTACTGCTGTTGGTTCAGCCACTTCTTCACAATGGCTTCTTAATGTTTATCCTGAATGTACGGCAGCAGCTACACCCAACTCATAACAATGTATAACTCAACCTATAACACTAATGATTGAATTTACATATTTTTAATTTATTCCAAATCATTCAACATTAGGGCGAAAACAATTAAAGATGGATGTCACAGATGTCTATTCAAGAAGCTTCTATACAGCAAGCTACTATTTTGCCATTGTTTAAATCATGATTGATTATGTTAGTGTCCTTACTCATCAAGTAAGCTGCTTTCACACATACCATTATTGTCTCTTTACTTTCAGTATATCAAGAGGTTTTACAATGAAAGTTGGGAAAGAAGATACGGCCGCGTAATAGACGAAGGAACTATTACGCTCCTCTGGTCTATAACGGTGTCTATTTTCTCCATTGGTGGACTGGTGGGTGCAATAATTACCACACCAATTGTGAAGTTCTTTGGCCGGTAGGTACATTACAAAGCTCTGAATTTGGCATCTTATTTACCCTTTTTATAGCATCAATAAAAATATTTTCTAACATAATGAATTTCCTTCTCAGTTTAAAGACCTTCAAATTAGGAAAACTGCATTGGATAGCTTCTAAATGTTATATGATCTGGTGGTGCTGCCCCACAGGAGACAAGGAAAAGCTTACCATTGTTATTGTTTATAACTCCAAATTTGTAGCATTCACCAGAGGTGGTAGTTGAACCAAGGGGCTGTCTCTTTTGGAGTAGTATGCACAGTTTGAGTTTCGTAGGGCCATTGTTCAGGGTTGTACCTGGGTAAACACTGACCAGGTGTAACATGTATTCCTAAATTCCATGGCTACTGTAAAGCAGAATACTTGCATTGGCAGATTTCTGCTTTACTGTGCAGCCCACACCGCAGTCATACCAAGGGGTGGCTTCAGGTCTGAAGTTAGCCGCAAAAAGAAGTGGGGAGTTTGGGAAACTGTGAAGGAGGCAGTAAAATCTTAAATGAGAGGATTTGGGTGGTGTCCTTGCACCAAAGTATTTTTCTCATATTCTAGAGGGGTTTTAAGGGTTAAAAAGTAACTTTAGAATATCTTTTTAAAAGAGAGTCTCCTGAGTATTTCTTTAAATTCTTTAAGATGACTCACAGAATGACTTGCTACTAGCAAATTAGGTTCTGCTAAATGTCACCACAGACATAGACGTGTATAAAAACATCATCCGCCCCCCCCCCAATCATTCTGCTTCCTCTAGTCTTTTAGTCTTTATTTTCCTACTTTCTTACCTCCTTCTTCTTGATTCTAACTTTCCCCCTTGTCTTACTCTACCCCCTACTCCCCTACAATCCAATTTCCACTTACTGCAAATCTTCTGTCTCCTGTACTTCCCTTTTCTACACCCAAGCCATATCTCTCCTTTTTCTTCCCCATTTTTGACCTTACACAGTATGTTCTGCAGTTATTCCTACATTCACAGTGCAAATATCTATTCTCTAGCCTTCCAAATTCTTTTTCCACTGTTTCCCTTCCCCACCTCCAGTAATTCACCAATTCTGTGCCTTCCCTCCCATCAGTTCACCAATATTTATATTTATATGATCTTTCCTCTCAATTTAATTACTCAGTTCTCAGCCTCCTCCCCAACTCATCAATTCACACCCTTCCCAAATTCTCCATCTCACAATCAAAAACTTCTTTCAAAAGGTGTCAGTGAATGTTCTGCAATATATTTTAAAAAATGTCAAACATGAGAGCTCACCACAGCAAGTCTCTTACATTTTTTGCTGAGAAGTGGAGAGGCATTTTTGTGATTAACAAGTGTGCAGGTTGCTAAGGTTTATTGAAATGCTGTGGCGAGTAAACAGGCAGTTGCACAGATGCCATTTTGATAGAAGCAGATCACATTCCTAGGCTATGGGGTTAAACTTCCAAGGTTTTGTCACTCTGTCCATAAAATATGAGAATTCAAGTAATGCAAATAGATGTCTCTGCCATGCAGCTACTGTATGAGCACAGAATAAGGATTTGTGGATGGAAGGAACCGTGCCTTCAACAGCCGTTGAAGGATCAAGACTGCCCATCAAGAATGAGTTTTCAGGAATACTATTCACACTGCAGTCCTTTTGGATACTTAATATTCATGATAGGTACGGAAACTTGTCTTAGTATTCAACTGTAGTACCAAAAAACGGCACCAAAACAGTGATAAAGCAATAAAAAGCCCTTTCTGCATAGTACAGTGTGCATGCAGGCTGCTGGATGGTGTGAATAGTGAAACTCACTTTAATTTACGCTGACTTAGAACAATGAGACAGAGGGGACCAACATATTGTCCAGAAATAATGTTCTTATTTTAAAATACAGCACTCAACATTTATTTATTTGTTGCTGGACTAAAGATTACATTTCTCAGAAGTAGAGTAAACTTTTCAAAAACATCTGAATGACTTAGAAGCCTAAGTCCCATTTATTGGGCTCCTAAGTGCCTTGGGTAAAAGTGATCATGAAATGATAGAGTTCCTGATTCTAAGGAATTGTGGGAGGGAAAACAGCAGAATAAAGATAATGGATCTCAAGGAGGCAGACTTTAGCAAACTCAGGGAGTTGGTAGATAAAATCCCATAGGAAGCAAACCTAAGGGGAAAAACAGTTTGAGAGACTTGACAGTTTTTCAGAGACATTATTAAGGGCACAAGAGCAAATGATCTTACTGCATAGGAAAGGTAGGAAGTATTGCAAGAGACCACCCTAACTTACCTAGAAGAATGATCTTCAAAAAAGAGATCTACAAAAAGTGTAAAATAGATCAAATTACGAAGGATGAATATAAAAAAAACCCACAAGCATATAGGGAAAAAATTAGGTCAAGGCACAAGATGAGATTAAACTAGCTAAAGACATAAAGGCTAACAAGAAAACGTTCTACAAATACATTAGAAGCAAGAGGAAGACCAAGGAGAGGGTAGACCCCTTAATGAGGAGGGAAAGATAACAACAGAAAATGTGGAAATGGCGGAAGTGCTAAATGCCTTTTTTGTTTCAATTTGCACCAAAAAGGTTTGTAGCGATCGGACGTCTAACATAGTGAATGCCAGTGAAAATGAGGTAGGCTCTGACGCTAAAATAGGGAAAGAACAAGTTAAAAATTATTTAGACAAGTTAGATGTCTTCAAGTCGGCAGGGCCTGATGAAATATATCCTAGAATGCTCAAGGAGCTGACTGAGGAGATATCTGAACCATTAGTGATTATCTTCAAAAAGTCATGAAAGACTAGAGAGATTCCAGAGGACTGGAAGAGGGCAGATATACAGCATATCTATAAAAAGGGAAATAAGAACAAGCCGGGGAATTACAGACTAGTCAGCTTAACTTCCGTACCCAGAAAAATAATGGAGCAAATAATCAAGCAATCAGTTTGCAAACACCTAGAAGATAATAAGGTGATAAGTAGCAATCAACATGGATTTGTCAAGAACAAATCAGTCAAACCAACATACTAGCTTTCTTTGACAGGGTAACAAGCCATGTGGATGGGGGAAGTGGTAGATGTGATATATCTTGACTTTAGAAAGGCTTTTGATACCTCCTCAGAAGTAAACTAGGAAAATATAGCCTAGATGGAGCTGCCATAAGGGGGGTGCATAACTGATTGGAAAACCATTCCCAGACAGTAATTACAAATGGTTCAGAGTCAAGCTGGAAGGACATATTGAATGAGTTCCCATGGGGATTGGTCCTGGGTTTGGTTCCCTTCAATAGCTTCATAAATGATTTAGATAATGTCCTAGAAAGTACACTTATAAAGTTTGTGGAGAAGACCAAGCTGGGAGGGATTGTAAGTGCTTTCAAAATTACTTGGGCAAACTGGAGAAATGGTCTGAAGTAAACAGGTTGAAATTCAATAAGAACAACTGCAAAGTACTCCACTTAGGAAGGAACAATCAATTGTGCCCATACAAAATAAGAAATGAATGCCTAAGCAGGAGTACTGCAGAAAGGAATCTGGGGTTATAGTGGATCACAAGCTAGAGGTGAGTCAACAGTGTACCATTGTTTCAAAAAAAGCTTATATCATTGAGAACATAAAAATGGCCATACTGGGTCAGGCCAATAGTATGTCTAGCCCAGTATCCTCTGTTCCAACAGTGGCCAATGCCCAGGTGCTTCAGAGGGAATGAACAGACCAGGCAACCATGGTGTAATCCATCCCCTGTTGTCCACTCCCAACTTCTGGCAACCAGAGGCTAGGGACACTTGGAGCATGGGATTGCATCCCTAACCATCTTGGCTAATGGCCATTGATGGACCTGTCCTTCATGAACTTATCTAGTTCTCTCAGAGCCGGGGTCAATGGACTTGGCTTGTGAGACTTAGGTTGCAGGGCTAAAAATAGCAGTGTAGGCATTTGGGCACTAAGCCTCTCGCTGGGTTTCAGAAACTGGGCTCCAGCCCGAGCCAGAACTTCTGCACTGCTATTTTTAGTCCCTTAGCCTGAACTCTGCGAGCATGAGTCACTTGCCCTGGGCTCTGTGACTTGGCACCGTAGGTTTTCCTTTGCAGTGTAGACATACCCTGAAACCCTTTCAATTAATCACTATCCTAAGGGTTGGTGAGCCCTGCCAATCCATTTCTTATGTATCTATCTTCAAGAAAAAGAAGCCATTTGCAGCCTTTTTACTTTGAGACAGTAGGTGATGGAGACATCCAGTCAGGTGGTAGTGATTATCTCAGCTTTGGGAGGGCTTTTATATTTAATCCTTCAGCAAGGAACAATCATTGCAGAATTAATCTCGGTGGAGCTATTGATTTCATATTTTTAACATTCTTGTTACACATGCGTGGCAAAATCTGACCTTGTAACCACAGGGAAGTAAGTGAAGCAAAGAATCAAAAGATCCAGGAAATTCTTCATGCTGCCACTTCTATAGGCTGAGAGAAATCATGGTGTTTTGATTCACAGCTCAAAAGATATGGAAAGAGAGTGCATGGGCAGCAAAGAATAATATGGATAAAACTATATTTAAATGATAAAGATATATGGCTTTTGTTGTGCTAGAGGAGAGGCAGAGAGAGTGGGGTTTTTTTCAGACTTGGTTTTGGAAATGTGGAAAAGTAGTTTCTTTCATTTTAACTACTAGTAAGTTATTTCATCCAGTGAGAGTGAATTTGGAAAAATAGATGGAATTGGGTAGCTGTCCATGAGGTCACTTTCCTTTTATATACCTGTAATATCATGAATTAGGGACAAATTTTGCTTTCAGTTACAACATTGTAAATCTGGTGACATCCAGGGAGTTTTTCAAGATTTCCATTCTGTAATAAAGAATTGAGTTTGGCCATATTGCATACCAGTACATACTGAGGTTTTCCAAACACTGATTTGTTGAAAACTTGGTAGAACCTTGCATGGTATTTACAATCTTTTTCAACCTATTGAAATTTGAAGTACGGTATATCCTATTTCTTTTACAATTCGAAAAAGTTACGCTGCTACATATGTCCAGCTATCCAGAACATGCTAATCTTAAGTATATCTTGTCTTGCTCTTGGGAAGCATAAGAAAGCAAATCTTCATGCCTTTGAGATTTGGACCTTTATTTTGTGACAGTGGTTATATTTATTCTACAGCAGATATCTTTAGGTGCAGTTTTTTGTAAACTCTTTCTGTAATGCTTAACATGTGTGAACCTGTGTTTGTTAAGCACTGTGTTTTTATTGATCTGCAATTTTATATACAGTTTAGCTATTTTAATAAATGTATGTTATGTGCAATTTTAATATATATATTTTTTCCTTTCAGAAAACATACCTTGCTGATCAATAATGTATTTGCAGTTGTGGCTGCGTTGTTGATGGCTCTCTGTCAGTTAGCAGGATCATTTGAAATGCTCTTATTGGGCCGCATTGTGATGGGTATTGATGCAGGTAAGCTTTACGTTACGCTGTACATACACTTACAGTTTATACTGGGCATCCTCCGCCACCCTTACACTGAGAAGTGATTTCTATGCATAATCCCACTGAATTCAATAGAAACAATCAGTATGGATAAGGATGGCAGAATCTGATCCTTAATGAAGAAACATAAATGGATATTAACCATGACAGCAAATTCCCCTTTGTACAGAATGTCTGTCTTCGCAAAACAGAAACCCTTTGGGTAGAAGAACATGGGCTGTCTATTAAAGCTGCTTACTATTTTGCGTTTTGGTGTTGCTAGATGCCAGATCGATATGAATAAAATAAGCCTGAAGGCATAGAACATGGCTATCCATTTGTAATGTTTTCCAGCTCTTAAAATACCATGTGGAACCACCACTTCCATCAAAATAATTTAGCAGGTTATCTTGTTTGTAAGAACTAATTACTGTAGTCTTGAAGATATATGTGTTGTTCACGTACAAATTAGTACCTTATACCAATGTTAGTCTGCTGGACTAAGGTGGTTTTAAGCTGACTTTTTTTTAATTTCCCCACATTTTGGGGTGTATTCTCCTCTAATTCATGCATGCTCTTAAAAGTCCATCAGAATTGTAAGCATGTTTAGGGGGAACATATCTCTCTCTGCTGGTACAACAAAGATGCATTCTATAGTGTAAACATGTTGTATTTAATATTGTCTAGTTGACATATTGCCAAATCAGGTTGTTGGATTTTTCTTATTTACCCATGTCCAGACTATTGATGAAGTGACAAGAGACTTCCATTGTGAACCGTTACATATTCCTGACCAGAGTGCATCATTTCAGACATGTAATTGAAACTATTGGCCCCCTTTGGTGATTAGATGGTACCAGGATACTAATGTATGTGCATGCACACACATGCATAGATTCTGTTCTGTTCTGTGTAGGTTCTTATGCCATTCTCATCATGCTGGTGTCTGAGATTGGTATTCAAACTTTTCTAAATAAATTTTTGCTCATTTATTGGTTCAGTGTAAAGTCAATTGTACTTACAGCAATTTCTCTGCTGTTCCCTTCTTTCACAGGTGTCTCTCTCAGTGCCCTTCCCATCTATTTGAGTGAAATCTCACCTAAGGAGATCCGAGGTTCTCTGGGACAGGTCACAGCAATCTTCATTTGTATTGGCGTTTTCACTGCTCAGGTTTTGGGGCTACCAGAAATATTTGGAAATGTAAGTACTTGGTGGATGTTGTCCTACTCTATATTGCATTTAAAGAGTGACATTGAGAATTGTGACTGTTCCTTCTGTAGGTAGAAAACCACACTACTGTGGTTTACATAGACCCATTTTAGAAAGCAATGTCTTCAAAGTCTTTTTCTTCTTAACGTTTGTGTGTGTGTGATGTGTATGTACTTAATTATCATGAGAGAAGCCGGTATGGCTGCCCTGGAGACTAGAGTCTGTTTATACTGCCACTGTTGCAGTCAGCAAAGGTATTTGAACTGGATCCCCCTGGCTATAAAAAAAAAGAGGCAGCTGCTATAGCATTCTCTGAGAGGACTCCAGGACTCTGGAACTTGTTCCCTGTGTTGATCGGAAGCAGCCCAACTTTGGTGATCTACCCAAGAAGCTGCCCTATTTGACAGGGTTTTAAGAGAGGGCTGAGGATATCCTTCCCAGGGTGATGAAGGGGTGAGAGTGTTTTTTGTAGGAGGCTGCCTAGCTGAGTTGCTGTTTGAATGTTTGTTATAATGCTGCTGGGCTTTTGTTGCACTACTAATTTATATGTTAGAGCACCTAGAGCCTCGTGCAGGCTCCTTTTTATTATTTAAATATAAAAAATAATTCTCCTCAGAATGGTTACAGCATGTGCTCCAGCAGAAGATCCGTGCAGCCCCACTTAAGTCTCCCAGTCCTGATTTGGAGGGCCTACATTTAAAGCAGTTATTAATGAGGTGGAAGAATGTGGCCATAGGTAGTCAGTCATTTTGGATATGCAGGAGTCATTGTGAAGAAAATAGTTATGAAAGAGGTCTCCTGTCTGACAACAGCAGATTAAACAGCCCAAGTGGCTGGAGTAAGGGTTCCTTTTCTCCCTTTTCCTGATGGGAAACTGCTGGATTTTCCTAGTATTCGTTACCTTGTTTGTATTTCTTCAGATACGAAAAAGGTGCCTAGAGTTTTTCAATAACTGTTTTCTAAATGACTTCTAAAAATGTAGATAAATAAAACTGACAAAGAGGATACCACATGACCTTGAATAGAGTGACAGTGTTTCTAATATAAATCTTCTTACTGGGTGATTTTAATGTTGCTTGTAATATAGCTATACTCGTAGACTAGTAGGAGAAAAGGCATGGCTACTTCTGGTGGACTGCTGGAATGAGAATATCCACTCTGACCTGCCATAGCAGGGGTGGGCAAACTTTTTGGCATGAGGGACACATCAGGTTTCAGAAATTGTATGGGGGGCCGGTTAAGGGAGGCTGTGCCTCCCCAAACAGCCAGGTGTGGCCTGCCCCCTATCCGCCTCCCCCCCCCCGCTTCTTGCCCTGTGACAGCGCCCCCTGGGACATCTGACCCATCCACCCCCCTGCTCTCTGTCCTCTGACTGCCCCTGGACCCCCTGCCCCTAACTGCCCCCCACCACCTCATCCAAACCTCCCTCTCCTTCCTGACTGCTCCCCCGGGACCTCTGCCCCATCCAATCGCCCTTTTTCCCTGTCCCCTGACTGGCCTCAGAACCCCCACCCCGACTGCCCCCTGCTACCCCATCCAACCCCCTCCCCCTGTCCTGACTGCCCCATCTACCCCCCCTGCTCCCTGAACACCCCCAGAACTCCCGCCCCCACCCAACGCCCCTGTTCCCTGCCCTCTGACCGCCCTGACCCCTATCCATACCCCAGCCCCTGACCATGACCCTGAACTCCCCTGCCCATCCAACCCCCCCCCCACTCCCTGCCCCCTTACCGCGCTGCCTGGAGCGACGGTGGCGCTACAGCCGTGCTGTCCAGCTGGAGCCTGCCACGCTGTCACCACCGTGAAGCACAGAGCACCGGGTCAGGCCGGGCTCTGCAGGTGCAATGCCCCAGGAGCTCCCAGCCCTGCTGCCCGGAGCATGGCACCTGCGGTGCAGTGAGCAGAGGCTGTGGGGGAGGGGGAACAGCAGGGGAGGGGCCAGGGGCTCAGGGGCCAGGCAGGAGGCTCCTTTGGGCCAGATGTGGCCTGCGGGCCGTAGTTTGCCCACCTCTGTGTTATAGCCAGGCTAACTCCTTGAAGTAGCTGAGATTATCCTAGTGACCACTTGATGTCACCATTACTCTGAACACAGGAAGCTGATGCTTATACTGGTCGGCACCTGGCAATGCTTTTCCTACAGAGATTCACTTTCAAAGCGGTGTGTAGAAAATGCACACAGCAATCCTGTTAGAGCGAGTTCTTTGTTCAGGTATCACTGTAACAGACTGATCCATAGCAGCCATCACTTGAGGAATGAGGGGAACATGTCCCTCACATACTGAAATGTCAAGTGCCCTGTAAATGTCTGCTTCAATCCACTTCAGGACTCATACATCACTGTTCTTACATGGTTGCACTGATGGGCAACACTCCTCTATTGTCCCCTTCTTCATCCTGATCTTAAATTATCATTTAAATACCTCTGAAGGATAATACTATGATTCAGTTTGCCCTTAAGTTAAAGACCAAATTTATTAGGCAACAAATTTTGGGTGTTCTCTCAGAAATGATGCCAAAGTCCCCACAGAGGGTCGGGAGGGTCCAGTCTCTGGTGGGGAGCCCAAGCTGTTGCTGTTTTGCAATGTCCACAGTGCTCTTTTTAGTGCACTAGCTCAAGTGGGCCTGGCACGTGTCTGTCCATCCAGCCTGAGAGGCACGCTCCCAGTTGTAGTGTAGACATACCTATTGAGGTCTGTGTCAAGATTCCCATTGATTTCAGTGGTTGATTTTACTCTCCTCCAGCTTTTACATGTGTGCTGTTCCCGTTGAAGTCAATGGGAGTTTCAGATGTGTAAAGGCGGTGGAACTAGGAGTAACTGTGGAATTGCTGCATGCATTGTGTTATGAATTCTTTTCTGTAGAAGCTATGAAATGTCAAACCTATTACTTACTGTGTGTTCCTTTTGAGTCTTTTGTATTTTTCAAAGGTGCTCCACGTCCGTTTTCCTAAAGCAACGTGGCTTGCAGCATAAAGCCTCTTAAACAGTATGCTCAAAGTACTGTTGTTTGATCAAGTTGCCTCTCAAAAGCAGGTGCAAGATATTTGCAAGCCCACTCCAGTTTAAAGACATCCATTTCCCAATAGGTTCACATTATGACTTCTATTCATTTAGGATGTGAAAGATGCCTATCAAATGGTTGTCACCTTGCTTTATTTTTTTCCCCTTTAATTTGATTGTGAAGTATTTTACACAGCATTTGAAATGTGGTCAATATTTCCCACAGGCTGTACATTGTGTTTTGGAGAAGATCAAGCTTTCATGGTAGTTATTAAGTATCAGAGGGGTGGCCGTGTTAGTCTATAGCCACAAAAACAATGAGGAGTCCGGTGGCACCTTAAGGACAAACGGATTTATTTGGGCATAAGCTTTTGTGGGTAAAAACCCCACTTCTTTTACCCATGAAAGCTTATGCCCAAATAAATCTGTTAGTCTTTAAGGTGCCACCAGACTCCTTGTTGTTCTTATTGTTACTGCAAAGCAAATTCTGCCAGTGCCAATGTCTTAATTTAATAACATCCTAATTATGGTGTCATTGACTGTAAAATGTGGAGAACTTAAATGTGCAGGAATTTGCAAAAAACAAGCAGACGAAGAAAGCTCCAATTAATAGTATCTTGATGAAACCTGCAAACCTCACCAAGGGTCATATCCCTTGTAGCTGATTGTGCTAAACTATGGAAAACTAAATCCTTTGTTCAATTAATCTAAGATCAACTGGCCTTGTTTACTCTCATAATTGTTTTAAAAACTGATACACCACATTTTATTGTTGCATGTTGGATTATTAGTTTCTATCAGAGATAGTTGAAAGTAATAGTTTGTTACAAATTTAGCTCCTTTTTCTATTAATGAATTAACAAACGGATCCTGATTTCTTTGAATGCGTTTGAATAACCTTTAGACTATAGCTTCATAGATTGTTCTGTCTGCTCTTCATTTATGTTGCATGGTTGGTCAGCTACATCAAATGGCATTGTTTCTGTTCCCAGACTGGATGATTGGAACTTTTAAAATAAGGAAATAACAGACATTCATCATGAACTTGCATATCAATAATCTTTTATATTAAAATATGTAAAAGTTTCAGGAATTTTAATGAAGTCAGTGGTTGTCTGAATACTTGTTATAATGAAAAATAAGACTCCTGCACAAGGGGTGAATAGAATAAGGGCTTGGATTTGCTAATCAGATAGTTCGGTATTCCAGTAACTCTCTGTGCTATGTGAACTTGATCCAAAACCCATTGAAATGAATAGGAGTCTTGATTAATGCCTTAATTGCCAACCTTCTCTGTGGCAGAGTATGGCACATACTTTTAAGTGTGGAAATGCCAATGGACATTGGAACTGTGAAAGTGGAATATTTATTACTAATGTAGCTTTTACAGACTCTCACTGGTAAAACCTTTTCACTACATTGCATTTTATATTCTCTGGGTTCTGTGGGTTGAGATGCTGGCTCAGAGTTAATGCAGCAGAGAAAGGGACTGAATCCTCACCTCAAAATAAAAATAACACGCAGGATGCTTGTGCACTGAGGATTTTTCTGATTGTTACTGTTTGTGAGGGAAGTAGCATCATACCCATAGCTTCATTCCTACATTCATGTTGGGCCATGTGGATTCATGCTGGTGGACACACTAGCCATACTTCAGACATGTATGTATTTTCTCTTGTGCATTGCCTTGAAGAGTCCTGGTGCAAAGATTATATACATGGCACATATGGAAGTGTAGCATGTCTCTCTGAAGGTTCTGCACTGCTTTGGCCACCAGCATAGTAGCTGTGCTGTTCCTACTATTTTGTCCTTGTTGAATAGGATAAGGAACTGATGTTTCTGGTGTATTGCTAATACTATCATAACATTTTGGAGAAGCATTCTTAGCTATTTCTATGTCATATATTGGAATACAGACATCACTGTTGTACTCACACTAATTTTTTAGCAAGGGGTGTATTAGAATGAATGCAAAGGTCATCACAATAGCAGATTGTTGAGATTAAATACAGGTATTTTTGGATTCTGACATGTTTTTACTGCCTTTGACTCTGAAGCTAGTTTAATGATAGTATTGAATCTATAGATGTTGTCCTTAGAGTGTAATATTTTAAGAAAGATTAATAGGTCTCTGGAACTCAAGTTAAACAGTCACACTGCTAGTTCTCTACTGCACCTGCTGTGCCAATGTCCCCCAATTATTCCAAATCCCCTTTTCCCCCTTAATGTACGATAAACACTAGTTTGAACTTCAAGGCTCTGATTCTGACCACCTTTACACAAATACAAATAATATAGTCTACTATATCTCCATGGAAGCCAGTGGAGATCCATGAGTGTAAAACTGTTTTGAGACCAGAATTGGACACAGAACATAATTACTTTAAAAAAACTTATACCCAGGTGATCTGCTTCTCTGTATCATCCTGTTTGCTATGTCCTAGTGTGTTAACTAGACCACCATCATGCTTCAGCCTTCTGTAACCTGAAGCCATTATTTCTTCAGGAAACCATAGCAACTGCAAATGTCAATTTATGCTGGCCCACAAGAATGTAATTGTGTTATCTTGAGTAACATGGGAGATATAATATTGCCATTGGCTCCAAAATTATTTAATTTTGAGCATTCTTGGCTTTTTTTTTTTTTAGCATGTGCAACTTTAATATGTTCTTTTGAGGATAAAGATATTTTATATAGGAAAGAATATTTCAAATCTGTCACTTCTTCTTAAAGCACTGCTTGTCAGATCTTTTTATCCTCCAGTTTCTATGATTCTGTCATTAGATCATCCAGTTCATTTTCCTGTCAGGACTGTTCCAGGCAGAATATTTGGTAGTGTTTTATCAAGTCTATTTTTAAAACTTCAAGCTTACAACACGTCTCTTGGGGGACTTTTCCATAATCTAATATTGGTACATCCCATTGTCAGAAGAATTTCTCAAATGCTTTCCCTTTTCTTAATTTTGTCCCATTGATCCTAGAGTTAGCCCTGTGAACAGGGCTTTCCCATTGCTGGGGTATGCATGATATATGTGAATTGTGTCTCTATCTATACATTTCTCTTTCGTGTGCTTGTGTGTGTGTGTGTGTGAGAGAGAGAGAGAGAGAGAGAGAAAAGAAATATACACACACACTCTGTGTACATATTTATAGGGAAGGATGCTAGAGCTGTCTATAACTAAGGTTGCCTGACGGTTCCCATTATATGGCCCTGTTTTCAGTTACTTATAAAGTTGGCTAACTTTAATCATTTGCCCTGAAATTTCACATGCCAGGTGTCTGCTTCAAGCAATGTTTTTGCAAAAAATTCCAGCCATTTCAGAGAACAAGGCTAGAGGAAAATGCATTGTTTTGCCCACGTAAAAAAAAATTCTGATAATCTCCCGCCCTACCCCCCCCCCCCCCCCCCCGAGTAGCTCTTGACCCCAGACTTGGAAGCAAGGGCTTGAAATTTTGCAGGTTGGTGGCTTTGTGTCAGGGATGTGTTGTGTGCCAGCCCTGAAAATATCCACCCAAATTTGGCCAAGTTATAAGCCTTTTTTAAAAATCACAGATCGCACACACTCAGGAGAAACATCTTTGATTTTAGCATTAGAGTCCATCCTCCCTGAGCATGCTTGGCAATAGTAACTCAGGCACTCTAGTGCCAAGTGCCATAGGAAAGCCCAAGGGGAAATTAATTATGGTAATTCTTTCTTCAGAGCAGAGGCTGCATAGTAAATAAGGTTTGGAGCTGCACACTGAACAAAACAAAATATTGAATAGTTGCTCATTAAGTGAGCACCATCCATCCTATCTGCTGGATGAGGCAGGGGTCCTGTGGAAAAAATAGTGTGTGATTGTGTAATTAAAGACTGTTCTATAATGCAAGAGCCATATGCAAGGGCCATAATTAAAATTACGCAAGTAACCTTAATTCTGCAATTTCCTAACCTTTGAGTGTTTTGACTTAGCACCTTTTAATAATATTCTTTTAATGTAATTTTTGTGTGTATACTATGTAATTATATTAAGCTGGAAAATCAAGTAAGTGTATGGTAGTATTTAAAAAATTGTAAAAAATGTTATAACATAACTAAACCAGAAGGGATAATTTAGTGCCCTAAGTGTAACCCACTCACTAAGCATATCATGTCCCCCTTTACTGTCTGGTGCAAATAGATTTACACATGCAGCTCAAGAGGTAGAAGCCTGTGCTTTTGTTGGTGGTGGTCCTGGTTCAGTACACCAGCACATGTTTGGGAGGGACAACAATTAGCTGATGTAACTGTGCGTAGAGGTCGTAAATCTTGTAACAGATCACTTCTGTCTAATGATACAGTATTTTGTTTGTAATGAAGATGTTCCATATAATATCAAAAATGTCTGCCTCAGAACTAAATTTCTAGTTACATCAACATTGCTTTGCTGTCACAGACTTTCCTACTCTGTCTTGCTGTGCTGAATCGGAATCACCGGGGCACAGCACAGATGAAAGAAAAGTATAAGCAGTTGGGGAGGATTTTTAATTGAGAAGGGTTTTTTTCCCATCCTTTTCTAGAAAGGAATGACACACACAAAGTGCATGCAGTGCTCATCTGAAGCTCCATATAGAGGCTTTGGTCAGCTCAGTAAAATTAGCTGAAATTTTCTTCCACAGTGTCACCAGAACACCAGTATGGAGTTAAAATTTTATTAAATAGACTTGGCAGATCATTATTCCTTAGCTGTTCAGTTTTATGTTTATCCATCTTTTTTTTTTTTTTAAATCTCTAATGAACCTTTACACTATAAGGAAACCTGCTTGTTCTTCATGCTTTGGATGTACTGGAGAACCTTTTCTTTCAGCGGTGTACATGAAATTTATGTGAGTCTCTCCCATTCACAGTTAAAATCTGAGTTACATGTGCATACCCCATGCATAGATGGGATAGGCTCCAGGGAATTCAAATAAGAAGCATGTATGCATGTTTTCACTTGCAACGGGGTGGTCCATTCTTCTTTGATTGACACCTGCGTAAATGAGGAGTAACCCTGTTTTGGGAAATGGAATTACACCAGCACAAAACTAGAGTAAGCAAGAACGGCATCAGACCTGGGTTTCAAATTGATTTTTAAACGTCAACACACTAATTTTGCTGTAGCTATGTTGTGCTTTGCAGCTGTCACTGAAACAATAGGAGCAAATAAAATTTGTGTTGGTTTGTTTTTCTTCCTTTTATTTTTTTTTAAGAACAGTAATGCTCCATCCAGTATTTGAGGAATTGGCAGCAGTCTTTGGCCTGGCCTGCACTATAAACTTTTGCCAGTATAATAATGTTGGGTAGGGATGTGATTCTTTATGACATTCTTATACTGGCAAAAAGCCCTAGTGTAGATGCAGATTTTACTGGAAAAGAGTCTCTTTGCCAGTATGACGTAGTTCATTCAGGTGACTGGCATAAACTGTACTGGCACATGAACTCTTTTTCTGGTATAAGCTGCATCTCCTCTAGGGTGATTTGCCAGTATAGCTATACCAGCAAAAACATTCTAGTGTACACTAAGCCTTTGTGACAGATGAAAAATGTTCTGCATCAAATGGGATCTTAAATGGATTTTACTTAGGTATATATTTTATATCAAAATACCAAGAGAACGTTAGTAGTTCCCTTTCTAGACTTAATCTTCTTTACTAGTCCCCAAAGAATGACATGATATTAGAAGTAGAAGATAATTGTTTTTAAAGCCTTTTACATATGAACCTTTTGTATTTTGCTGGTTGCCATTTCTTATACTTTTTAAGTGCTGCTTCAGATGCACTGAAATATGTTGTACAGCCGGCTACTTTATAATTTTCTTTATCGTTGAAGGCACAATAACCTGTCCCAAAAACTAAGCTACATTGCTTCTCAAAGCCTCATTGTTTAAACTGCTTTTAAAACCGCTCCTTCCTAAGACTTTGTACTTGACTCAGACTCAAAGGCTGCCTGGTAACTAATGCTACACTCTAAATTTAGTAAAGAAAGCTATAAAGAATTGTTCCCAGGCAGCCACAGCCTGCAGGTAGAGACTAAGGAGAACATGATCTTGCTGTAGGGTGACCAGATCACCCAGGTCAAATATCGGGACGCGGGGGGGGGCGGGGCGAGGGCAGAGGGGGAAAAAATGGCGGCAGAGCAAAAAAAAAAAAAAAATCCCCACCCCCGATTCCTCCTCCCTCCGCAAGCACTGGAGGGAGGCCCGGGAGACTCAGGGGAGCGCGGGGCCGGGGTGAGTGTGAGTCCAGCCTGGCCCCGAGCAGGCAGGACTCAGGCGCGGTATCTGGAGGGAGAGTACGGGGTGGCCTGCGGGGCCAGGCAGCGGCTGTTCTCCCCACCTGGGCAGCAGGACTCGGGAGCAGCCGCTGCTGCAGCTCCCACTGCCGCGGGGGGAGGAAGCGGCCGCTGGCCAAGCTCGGCAGCTGCGGCTCTGGCGCCCACGAACCCCCCGAGCCCGGGCCTGCTGCGGGGACCCAGCGCGCACGCTGCGCATACCCAGCCCCTGGCCACTCGCGTCTGGGCTGGCTGCCCAGCTGGTGCAATCCTGCGGGTGGCCTCGGAGTGGGGGCAGCAGGCCCCAGCCCCCCGCATCCCGCTCGGGTCCTGCAGGGGAACGAACGGGACTGGGCTGCCGATGCCTCCGCCACGGGATTGCACCAGCTGGGCAACCAGCCCAGACGCGACTGGCCAGGGGCTGAGCGCAGTGTGCGCGCTGCCCCGCAGCAGGCCTGGGCTCGGGGGGTTCGGGCCCGGGCACCAAAGCCGCAGCCGCCGAGCGCCACGTGCTTGGCCACTTCCTCCCCCCGCAGCAGTGGGAGCTGCAGCAGCGGCTGCTCCCGAGTCCCCTGCCCAGGTGGGGAGAACAGCCGCCACCTAGCCCCACGGGCCGCACCCCTACTCTCCCTCCAGGTACCGCGCCCGAGTCCTGCCTGCTCGGGGCCAGGCCAGACTCACACTCACCCCGGCCCCGCACTCCCCTGAGTCTCCTGGGCATGGCATGCTTGGAAAGAGGCGGGGATTTGGGGAGGGAGACAATGGAGCAGTGAGGGGGCGGGGATGGGGGCGAGGATTTGGGGAAGGATCCAATGGGGGGAGGAGGGGGCGGAGTCGGGGCAGGGGACGGCGTGAGCCCTTCGAGCTCCGGAGCCTTTGCTTGTTTGTCCAGTGTCCCGACCTAACATTGGTCGGAACGCGGGACAAACAAGCAAATATCGGGACAGTCCCGATAAAATCGGGACGTCTGGTCACCCTATCTTGCTGAGATACGATGGCTGAAAGACTGTTAAATGTTAGTATGGTAACATGAAGAGCAATCCATCCATTTCTAGTGCTGTGAGTCCTTTAACTGTGTGTGCGTGTGCGCGCGCATGTGTGCTGGAGCAGCGAACCGCAGCCACTGGGAGCTGCGGTCGGCCAAACCTGCGGACGTGGCAGGTACACAAACCAGCCCGGCCCGCCAGGGGCTTTCCCTGCACAAACAGCGGAACAAGTTTGGGAATCACTGGACTAGAGCATGCTCAGTACATATGGAATATTTAGAGAATGTTGCTGCCAAACTAATAAATCTCTATTGAGCACATGCAAAGTGAGATTTCCAGAATACCTGGCCTCTTTGTTTGTGTTGTTTTCTGAAAAAGAATTTTTTTCTCTGGTTCCAGAGAAGAACTTGAATAATTCCAAAGTGGTTTCAAGAAATTCACTGGGATGATGTGAGAAACTTGAGATATAAAGACATTTACAAAAAAAACCCAAAACAAACAAAAAAATGAGAGAGCAAGAGAGAGGGAGAGAATGTTTTGAGTTGGTCTGAGGACCCTGGATTTGGATAGTGTAAATCATGAGAGAAGTGAATGGGAAAAGAATGTGAATTTGAAGTATTCTAGGGCCTGACTCAAAGCCCATTGAAATCAATGGAAAGATTCACATGTCCTTAATGCCAAGAATGTTTCTTAACACATACACAAGAGGAAAACAACAGATTGCTCAATTTCCCTGTAGAAAGGGCTAAAAATCTTTAGCCTACAGGGGAAAACAGTAGACTTGGCAGATCTGTATGAACTTCAAAGTCGATGTGCATTAAAATGCGTTGTTAGAAGGTGAGGGCACCTTTATTGTTGCTTGATCAATGTCTTGTACAGTAAAAATAGATTTTTAATGTATTGTGCTGGCCTGAAATTTATTATAAGGACTGAATTCATTCTCATATTACAGCTTTTCACAATAACAGTTTTTAAAAGACTTATGTGGATAAAAAAGTGAAAAACTGAAAAGCTATGGAATGAATATAGATTTAGTAAAGGCAAATAAGACTGCCTAGGCTGGCAGAACATTAATAATAATAATCTACAAAAGTAATTAGGTTTTTTTCACCTTTGCACAGTATCCTTGGCACTGTGGAAAAATGTACAAGAAATTTGAGGTACTAATCAAGAGTCAGATTTTTATATATCACTTTCACAGACTAAATGTAACTAGAAAAAATTTGTTACTGTTTTACCTTTTACGATGTTTTGGAAAGTCATGATGGGCTCTAAATGGAAATAAGGCTGTTTTTTGACCATTAAAAATGAAGAAACTATCTGCTTCTAGCCGCCCACAAAGCAAAACAGCCAGTTACAATAGCTGTTTGCTTTGTAGTGTCTTCTTTTGTTTTACAGAGGTTTGTTATTCCATTAACAAGTGTTCTTAGCCATTTTAATTGGTGTAAAGGAGACTATCTCATTTCATTATCCAATAAAACAAATAGACAACTGCTCATTCCATCTCAGTTTACGTCTACACTGCAAGCTAGGGGTTGTGATTTCCCCTGCTCATATACACACCCTCAAACTAGCTCTCATTGAGCTAGCACAAGTATAAGTAACAGTGTAGCTGTAAAAAGAACAGGAGTACTTGTGGCACCTTAAAGACTAACAAATTTATTTTAGCATGAGCTTTCGTGAGCTGCAGCTCACTTCTTCGGATGCACTGGTAGCAGAGGTAAAGGTGACTACAAACGTGCCCAAAACTGGTGGGTATGTACTCGGCAGGGCTTGGCTGTGCCTCTGCTGCTGCTCCTCCCTGTACTTCACTGCTCTGTCAACTCATGCTAGCTCGATGAGATCTTGCGCTAGTATATGGACATGGGCAGGGGAATCCCATCTTTAGCTCATAGTGTCGAGCTAGCCATAGGCTAGCAACTCCTGATGCTTCTAATGTAAACAAAAAGCTTCCCCCTCGAATTCCTTTCTTCCTGAATGCTTGAGAGGAAAAAAATGGGCCTTGCAGGATTTATAGTGGGGGGTTCTGTTACAGAAAAATACTGAGAGACGAACAGTTGAGAGTAGAGCTTGTAGGAAAATCCTTTTTTTCCACCCGTGAAAAATTTTGACTTTTAAGTGGAAAATCCCAAACTGAAAATTTTGATTCAGAAATGCCACTGCTATGTGTAACGCTCCCTCACTCACCCAGGAGGAGGAAGGCCCGTCCGCCTCACTACACTATGCCTCAAGAGAATTGTTATTTGGGTGTCCCATGTTCTCATTCTCCTCTAGGGGATGGGCTCCCTTCCTGGGTTATGTCTCTCCAGATGCACCACAGTCACTCCTCCTGCTAGACCCATGGCCACAGTGCATTATGGGAGACGCTGTCCTTCTGAGGAACCATACAGGAGAATGCGCTCATGAGGCGCCCAAACTACAGCAACGGTGACAGCAATCCAAATCAAAACATTTTTTGGGGGGGGAGCAGGGACGGGTGTTCAGTTTTTGATAAAAGGTCAACATTTCCACAGAAAGTAGCCACTTTTTACTAAAAAAAATTGTTTTGTTGAAAACCTAATTTTCCATTCAGAAAGATAGAAAAATGGCAGTGGGCTCTTGTTGAAAGATGTGGGCTCTGATTCTGCTGGAGAAATCATTTCCAAAGTACTTGGAGAGGTGCAGTGAGTGCTTGCTGATGCAAGGTGCTGAGCACTCTGCTCCAATCCAGCAAAGCCTGTGAAAACACATGCTTGAGCTCAAGTAGCCCTACTGAAGTCTGAACAATCTGCTCAACACCTTTTAAAGATCAAGTCTCTAATTAGAATGAATGAAATGAAATGAAACCACCAGTGATAGGCAGAGTGAAACCATACTTTATGATCATCTTAAAAAGAGACCACTGCTAAGATTGTTATCCCAACGTTAATTACAGAATTAGAACATAAGATCTTTTAGGAACAGAAAGCTCCCAAAAGGCCATTTTGCTTTTCTGAGTTAATGTTAATCCTGTTTTCTTGCTTTTTTCACCATACTCCTACATATTTCCATTCTTTCTTCAAAGGCAAACCCAGATTTCCCTTGATACATTTTCTATAAGCTGCCTTCCCCAGAAACCCTTCTTTTGAAGTACTTTTCCCTGGGTTCCCAATCTGCTTCTAGAGTTAAATAATGGCAAAATTCAATGTTCTGATCAAATTTCAGTGACTTTCAAAGATTATTATGGAAGAAAAATTAAATCTAAAATCCACTAAGGCAGTAACTTTTCATGATGTCTCCTAGGTAGCTACATACATTATACTCTTGCTGCTGATTTTCTCCTTGACCGAATGTTAGTATGTTAGATATATCTTTGTAGACAAAGGCCTGGTCTACACTAGTCTGTTATTTTGGAATTAGCCGAGTTAATTTGGGGAAAAAAATGATTCCGTCCACACGACCAAACCATTTTTTTCGATTTAAAGGGCTCTTTAATCCAATTTCTGTACTCCACCTTGGCAAGTGGAGTAGTGCTGAAATCGAGATCACAATCCCGGGTTAAAGGTATTGTGGATGCAATTCAACGTTATTGGCCTCTGGGAGCTATCCCAGAATGCTCCCTTGTGACCGCTCTGGACAACACTCTCAACGCCGATGCACTAACCAGGTGGGCAGGAAAAGCCCCAGGAACTTTTGAATTTAATTTCCTGTTTGGTCACCATCAGCACTGGTGACCATCAGCACAGTCCACCATAAGAGGCGACCATGTGGAGTCCACCATCACAAGAGATCATGCAGTCCCAGATTCGCAGATGAGCTCCAGCATGGTCCGAACGGGAGGTACTGGATCTCATCGCATGTTGGGGAGACGAGTATGTTATGGCAGAACTATGTTCCAAAAAAAGGACTGCAAATACGTACGCTAAAGTCTCCAGGGCCATGACGGAAAGAGGCTGCTCCAGGGACACAGAGCAGTGTCGTACAAAAATCAAGGCGCTCAGGCAAGCATACCAAAAAGCCAGGGAGGTGAACGAGCGCTCTGGATCACAGCCCCATACATTCTGCTTCTACCGTGAGCTGCATGCAGTTATGGGGGGGAAACGCCACCAGTACCCCACCACGGTCTGTGGACACCTGCAAGGGGGGAGTTGCACGGAGCGAGGAGGAAGAGTCATTGGAGGACAAAGAGGAGGAGGAGGACAATGCACAGGCGGCAAGTGTGGAATCCGTTTTCTCCCCTAGCCAGGAACTATTCTTAACACTGGAGCCAATAGTCTCCCCCTACTCCCAAGGCAGGCTCCCGGACCATGCCCCTGGAGAAGGTACTTCTGGTGAGCTGAGAGCCTGATTGGAGCCACGCGATGGGGGGAGGGGGGCATGTTGTGTGAAGCGATCATCCCAGGCCCTCCTTTTATATGGCAAACCCACCAGGCATTGCTTGCTATGGGAAAGGGGGCCCAGCAGTTTGAAAGCATTGAAATGAATGTAGAAGAAGCAGAACCCCGCATGCCCCTAGGCTGCCTGCAAGCTGAATTCGGATGCCTGGCCATGTGTGATGGCTTACTCACACCAAAGTGTCCCCTTTGTTCTCTGAAATGTATCTTTTAAAATACTACCCTCCCTTTTTCTCCTCCCACGGGTGCAAATGTTTCAATGTGGCCCCTATCTACTCCGTCCCAGAGGCTGGTCCAGATTAGAAGGTGGAAAAAACGAACTCAGGACGACATGTTCGCCAAGCTCATGCAGTCCTCCCGCACTGATAGGACCCAGCTGAATGCATGGAGGCAAACAATTGCAGAGACCTGTAAAGCATTACAGGAACACGGAGAGAGGAGGGACGAGTGCGATGAGAGCAGGCAGGACACTATGGTGAAGCTCATGGGGGAGCAAACTGACATGCTCTGCTGTATGGTGGATCTCATGCAGGAAAGGCACCAAGACCACAGACTGCCACTGCAGCCCCTGTATAACCGTCCTCCCTCCTCCCCAAGTTCCATAGCCTCCTCACCCAGACACCCAAGAACACGAGCGGGGAGGCTGCGGGGACCCACACATTCAACCCCAGAGGATCGCCCAAGCAGCAGAAAGCTGACATATGTGAACTTTTTATTTGGTTTCTGGACTTGTCCTTCCCTCCTCCTCCCCCTCCCCAACCCAATACCTCCCCCCCACCCCCGGTCTACCTTCTGATTTCTCTCAATGTGTTGTGTAACAAATAATAAAGAACAGTTTTTAAACAATTTTGACTTTATTTCCTTTCATATATATAGGGGGCCGGTAACTTCAAGAGAAACAAACACAACTGTCACACCGTACCCTGGCCAGTTATGAAACTGGCTTTCAAAGCTTCTCTGATGCGCAGTGCACCGTGCTGCTCTCTTCTAATCGCCCTGTTGTCTAGCTGTGCGAAATTGGCCATCAGGCGAGTTGCCTCAACCTCCCACCCCTTCATAAACGTCTCCCCCTTACTCACACAAATATTGTGGCGCACACAACAAGCAGCAATTACAATTGGAATATTGGTTGTATGGCGTCTGCCATAGCTTTCATGGAGGGAGGAGCAAGTGACGGCACATACCCAGAAACACTCGCGAGAATGTTTTTTCCCCATCATGCACTGGGAGCTTAACCCATAATTCCAATGGGCGGTGGGGACTGTGGGAACTGTGGGATAGCTTCCCACAGTGCACCGCTCCAACATTCGATGCTAGCCTCGGTACTGTGGACGCACTCCACCGAATTCATGCACTTTAGTGGGGACACACAACACCGAATGTATAAAATTGCTTCTGAAAATTCGAATAGAATAAGTTTGAATCAATTTCGTACTGTAGACGTACCCAAAGAGTCTAATATTGAACCCAGAGGACCTGAATTTGTTGTGCAAGGTTTCCACTTTCTTTTAAAATTATATTTCTAGGAAATGTTATGGACAACAGCATGAATTCCTGATTATACTGATAGAAATTAGAGATGTGAAGGCTTCCTAGGCCATCTTGTCTAGCTCCTTGGCAATATAGGACTCTTCCATACAGCAGTCCCTGTGCAGATTGTTTTCTCAAATGCCTTGTCATGTCCAGGCTTAAGTGATCCTACTGATGGGACACTTTTCTTCTGATGTTATTGCAGTCTGATAGATTTCATTCTTAGGCTTTCCCCCTCCCCAATAGCCAGTTTACATTTTCCTTTGCTAAGTTTCATTCCATTATTACTAGTTATCCCCTCCCATTTCCTCAGATGAATTTAGACAATTCTGCCCTTGCATTGGTGCTCAAATAGAAATATAAAAATTGCCAGACTGGATCAGACCTGAGATCCACCTGGTCCAACACCATGCCTCTGACAGTGGCCAGCACCAGATGCTTCGGAAGATGTAGGAACTATGCAGTAGGCAGATGTGGGGTAATCTGACCTCCACATAGTCTCATCCTGGTTTCTAATAGTTAGAGATTGGCTTAATCCCTGAAGCATGAGATTTAATAGTCCTTACCCCGAAATGTTTATTAACATTAATGATGGTAACTCTGAATATTCTTCTTCTTATCCATATAAACTCCCAATCCCTTTTTGAATCTTGCTAAGGTCCTGGCTTCAGTGATTTCCTGTGGCAATGAGATCCCCATTGATAACATGGAGGTGCTCAGATACTACAGTGATGAGTGTCATACAAGTACCTAGACAAATAAATACCTAGACTGGCGATGGAAGGAAAACATTTCTTTATTCATGATCTTTTAGTTTGTTTCTTCAAGTGTAGTGTAATAGAGGAATCTTCCATTTTGTGTGATGTTATTCCTGTTTTATAGTTTACTGTCAAATAATCTTTAAAGAATTTCACTGAAACTACAGTAAAAATGCCTTTAAAATAATGTAACTGACTGTAACAAATATATTTTAATAGCTGCAACGTTTAATAGTCACAGACTGTCAGTTCATAATGGCATATGTAATACAGTCTGAAATTACGAGCCTTATTACTAGGGAAAGTTCAAGATAAAGTGTGATCATTTTTCTAACTCTTGGTGAATGTCATGCATGCATAATGTTGTTTAAATGTAATAAAATCATAATGTTAGAATTAAGGCACATTTCTTATTCACTCTGCCAATGAGTTATAAATAAACTTGGAAGCGCAGGTTAGATTAAAAGGTTTTCAATTACTTTGCTGCTCTGTTTTTTCCCCCTCAGTTTTAAAAAGAGACAAAAAGAAAAATATAATCCCTTACACATTTTACTGTATTTTAAAAAAAGAGAGCAAAGAAGTGACTGAAAAAAATCAACACAGGTTCTATTGAGTTGCAGAGAGGAATGCTATTTTATTGATAACTTCATTTTTCCCTTTAACAATTTTAGGTCAAAGAGAGAGAGAATAATGATCCTGTATTCCTACCATTTGAACCATTTCTTTTAGAAAATAATGTTTTCTAAATGCAAAAATATCTAAATAATATCCTGTATTTCTGTAATTCAAAAATCTACTCTCTTATTAGTGCTGTGCTCTTGTGCTAGAGCTAGATAACTATGATAATAAATAATATTTCATAGAACATAGACAGATCATGACCCAATAGTCCCCAACTTTTTTCGTCTGGCAGGCGCCAGACGACGAGCCATGGAAGACCATGGCGGCAGACGAGCATCCGCTGAAATTCCACTGACAAGCGGCAACGTCAATAGGCGTTGCCGCCGAAATTCCGGCAACACCTCTGGATGACGCAGCTTGTTGGCGGCATTTCAGCAGATGCTCGTCCACCGGACAGTATGCGGGCGCACTTAAACACACCGGTGGGCGCCATGGCGCCCGCGGGCACCGCGTTGGGGACCCCTGCTCCAAGGTAAGTGAAGAGAAGAGTAAGGATTATGAGGAATTGTGTTTATGTGCCCTCTACTGGATGGAATTAGAACTGCTCAACTATATATGGAGAGCCAATACTGCTACGGCAAAATTTCCTTTTAGCTAAAATAGTACAGGTTTAGGAGGGTGAAATCTGGACCCCATTGAACTCAATGAGCATCTTGGTGTTTTGAAGCAGGAGGATCTAAGGTGCACTCCTAGGGCCAATGAAGTTCGGAATGGTCACGGTGTGCACCGTAGTGGCAACCATGAAATTCTGGTCACCCACCAATTTGCTACAGTATTATCTTGATTTTACACATGGCACAGAGATTGAGATTGAGTCCGGTGTCTAAATTGAAGTAAGAAGTACCCCATTCTGAGCCCCATGCTCTGATTACTAGAAATAAAGAAAATGCATTGGAGAAGTAGAATTTTTCCTAAATATAATTTTTGTCATTTCTATGGGGTGTTGAATGTGTTGTAGCCAGTCTGAATGATTTTTAAACAAGTAGATAGGACTAAGATGCCATGAGCAGCCATCTGTAACTATCTAACCACTGTAATACTATACTGCTTCCTAAAGCTGACAAGTGATATGATGGTTGGGTTTCATTGTGGCCATTTTTACTTGGTTAATATTGAGTCATTTTGGTTGTGATTTGTAATATTAAAGGAAAGCAAAAGCATGCCATATATTTAACCTATCCCAAGCCTTTCCCCAGCTCCCCTCCCAACTCCTCTGTTTCACGGATGCTCAGTTGATTTTTTTATATTCCCTCTTCCTCTTTTCCCCCCCTCCTCTTCTCCCCACACACAGAGACTGTGCTCAAATCACTGGCCAAACTGAAATGGAAGAAATATTACAATGTCCATTTCATAAAGTTATCTCAAAAGGCACAGCTTGCTTCCTCAAAGCTATTTTTCATCTTGGCTTCACTAAAGGGAAACCTTACTAAATGTCATGTTTGCATCTGTTTGTAGGAATCTCGCTGGCCCTACTTATTTGGAGTGATTGTTGTTCCTTCACTGATCCAAGTTGGGATTTTGCCCTTCCTCCCTGAAAGTCCTCACTACCTCCTACTTGAAAAGAATGACAAAAGTGGAGCAGAAAAAGGTACAGGGTATTAATCATTTGCCACATAGTATAAACGTTTTTATTAAAGGGATGCTCTCTGGCAAGTAATTTTGAACATCATGCTTTCTGTAGCCTAAAAGCTTATTAGTTTTTTCCCCTTCACCATTTTTTGTGTAAGTGAAATAGCTGCTGACTTGATTGATAACTGAAGACCTCTAATTATCCACAGAACAGAAACAGCATGGACAGTGGTGGTGGAAGTGTTCCCACATTGCCCTGTCTCACCTTTTACCTGGCAGGATTTATTTTTAGGGTGGAAGGAAGTTCATTCTCGATGACTGTTCACTGCTTAGGCTCTCAACCAACACTGCCAAAAAGGGATCCAGGTCTTTGTCCAGTAGTAGCTGGATTGAATCTATACATTTATGTAATTGTATAGCTGCTAGATGGCAGGTCTACTACAAATCTAGGGCATATTTATTTAAAGGTGAAAAGCTTCAGTACCTTCTTACTACTTCCCGGAATTATCCAGCTGCATACTCCAAAATCATCGTATTTATTGGCACATAAACAAAACTGTCCATGATCAGAAGAGATGTGCCCAACTTTGGGCCAGATCAATGCTAAGATTAATAATAATCTTTTTTCCCTCTTAAAATTACTATTAGCAGGACAGATCAATTTGAAAATCCAGCATATGGTTGCAACATAGCTAGGATGGAATATACAAGTATGTACAACATCTGTCCTAGCCTAAGGTAGAAGCACTTGACAAATAGAAGGGGCTCACAGACTTTGTGGAATCTTGCAGGGACTGAAGGAAATTACATTATGTCCTGTTAGTAGATAGTTCTTAGCTGAGATTTGAAAAGAGATTGGAGATTTAGTGACGCGGAAAATGCTTTTCCAACGGGAAAGAGCTGCAGAAGGCCTGCCTACTAACAGTAGTCAGATTGAGTGACAGGGACAAGGAAGGAGGTGGGTGCTAAGTGAGCCAAGAAGATGAAGGAAAGATTGGAGAAAAGGACCAAGATTGTCAAGCCCGAGTGCCTAAATTTGTGCTCCTAAGTTCTCATTTAAACTCCTAAATAATTGAACTAAATCAGTGTCACAGGGACCACCGATTTCTGTCAAAGCTGCGAGGTACTCACCACTTCTTGAAAATCAAGTCACTTGGTAGGTGTCTAAATATTGACATAGGTGCCTCACTTTAGACTCTTGGTTTTGAAAGTCTTGGCCAGGGTCTTTGAAGTAGGCTGGAGTAGGAAGTTCTGAATGAGATCTGCCAAAGAATCTTGTGAGCTGTTTGTGGGGGTGTTGTGGTAACCCTCCTAATTACATTTAAAAGGGTTGGATTTTAAAGTGACTCATGTGCTAGTGTTATCTTTTTCCAGCAGTACCAATTCATTTAAAAATACCACAGATGACTATGAAAATTGTACCAAACAAAGCTGTTGTGTGTGTGCTTTTACATCATAAATTAATCCATTACTTAAAGACTTAATTATCTCACAGTACATTTTTTTAAACCTATTTCCATGGTTAAGGTAGAATTTTGAGACATGTCATAATTTTGATATGTCTGAGAGAAGAATCCTAGTCTTTCAGCTCAGGACTGTGGTTTTGTGGCTGTCAGATATTTGATCATTTGTGAAATGTCTTCAAGTGCATTTTTGCATTCCTTTTGGCTGGGTCAAACTCTCAGAACAAATCAGCACACTTAGAATTAATAAACCACAACACTAGATGGAGATCAGCATATTGTACAGGTTATAGTAATTCATTTACAATAAATTTAGGAACTTTACTTTGTTTCTGGCATGAATACTATTCTATATTCTGTTCCATTCTGCATAAATTATCTTATACCACCCTTGTCGCTTTAGTGTCTGAGTACCTTTCAGTAATGCATTAAGTGACATGACTAACATCTGTTACGTGGGTTCATATTTTCTCTCATCCTCTCTCCAGGGGGAGATAGTACATGCAGTGGAGTGTTTTGTGGTTGTGGTACGTGTGTTTTGTAAATACTTAGAATAGTTCTAGGTTTTATTATAGGTGTTTTGTTTTAATCCACACTTCTCTTACCTGGGCAAAAGTCTCTCTCTCCATTTCCTTCCTTGCAGTTTAATAAACAATAAGCACACAATAAATACTATTAATACAAACAAAAAGTGCAAACAAAATAGGACAACTACTATATTTCCGCACATCTCCCTGGCTTGGTTTCTAGTTAGCACAACCTCCTGAAGCTAAAATTCATCCCTGTGTAGTGGGTGAGCACAAGAGCTATGCGCCACTTTAGCCTTATTTTGAGGAGTTAAGTGGTGCATGGGTCTGTGCTAACACTCCATCCTGAGAGATACCCAGGTGCTGACTTTAAATAGGCTCCACTGCACCTGATCAAATCCCATCTGTTAGTTCCATCCTTGAGCTGCCTCTGGCTGGGAATTAACCCCTGAATCTATAGGCCATACCCTGGTTCGGCTGAGCCTGCTCTCAGGGACACTACTGGGATAGGTTTCATTGGTAGCTGTGTTAGTCTGTATCAGCAAAAAAAACAAGTCCTTGTGGCACCTTAGAGACTAACAAATTTATTTGGGCATAAGCTTTCGTGGGCTAGAACCCACTTCAATCAGATGTGAAGCACCCCACCTCCTTTCATGTATTTATATATGCTCCTGTATCTTTTACTTCATACATCTGATGAAGTGGGTTCAAGCCCACGAAGGCTTATGCCCAAATAAATTTGTTAGTCTCTAAGGTGCCACAAGGACGCCTCGTTTTTTTTTACTGGGATAGGGTACAGTAGAGCTTTTGAGGCTTATTCCAGACTGTGCCTAGAAGACCTGTATACTCCATCATGTTGCCACTGATGTCAGTGGGACTGGGGTTTCTCATGTAGAATGAGGATTGAATTTGTCTCTTCCATTTATCAAAGAAGAACCAGGTGGGACCTGAAGACTTCTGAGACACACATACTGAATAAAACCTGTCACAGATTTGACAAAATAGGCTCTTTAAAAAGCCAGTTCTGAATCTGGGCTTTAAAATAACTCCCCTGTCTTGTATCTAGTGCCAGTGACCATTGCTTATAGCATAGCAATAGCTCTTGTGTCATGGGGGGGATAGCTCAGCAGTTTGAGCATTGGCCTGCTAAATCCAGGGTTGTGAGTTCAATCCTTGAGGGGCCATTTGGGGCAAAAATCTGTCTGGGGATTGTCCTGCTTTGAGCAGGGGCTTGTACTAGATGAGCTCCCAAGGTCCCTTCCAACCCTGATATTCTATGTTTTTAGTATATATATTTTGAGAATGACTTGATTGCTAATCCAGAGGCCTAGAAAGTGGCTTACAAACAGGAGGAGGATTTCAGAGTTGCCGGAAAATCTATCATCATGAAAGCAACATTACCAACACCTAATTGCAAATGATTTAGAAGTTGAAATGAGTTTTAGCAACCAACTTACTGGAAATTACTTTCGTGAGTAAGAAAAGTGATAATAATGGGCAATCTTAAAAACTGCTCTTCTAAATTTAGAAGCTTTTTTGAAACGTGAGTCTTATACCATTTGAATTTGAGCTAGTGGTTTAGAGTTGAAAGTTTCCATGTCCTATTACCAATCATTATGGTACTAGCATTTGAGTGCAATGTATCTGGCACATGATTGTCTGAGAGAGATGAAAGACCGAGGGGAAAGAAGTCTAAGAGATGCCAGAGGAATAAGTAAGCCCTTAGTCATTATGGCACAACAGGAAAGTGAAAATAAAGCCTTCCCATAAAGATAAAAAGTCAGCCAGCCACAGATGGAAAAGTAAGTGTTCCAGGTGGGGTAAAAGTGAAACAAATCATTCCTTTTTGCCAGGACAAAATTGCCATTGCACCAACAGCTCAAATTAAAAAATTAAGTTAATAAAATTAGACATAACTGACTGAAAAGCCCCATTACTGCACTCTGGCCATCTCCCTGCCAGTGCAGGATTTATTTCCTTCAGTTTATTGTCGTTGTACTTTGCTGAGTTTAAATGATGCGAGTGGCTGAACTTTCTACCACTTCACCAGGCAGATTCTTCCTTAGTCAATAGGCTTGAAAAATCCTAACAAATAGTATTATTAACTTATAAAATTATATTTCTGACATTATTGGAAGAGGTGGGTTATCCTGAGGAAATTTCAGGATAAGTGTTGACTAACATGAAATCTTGTTAAATCTGCTGGAAAGGATATAGTGTTTTAGGAGTGTGCTCTATACTCTGCATTAATGCAGGGAAGTAGTGGTTTGTTAGCATTCACTGGTGTTTCAAGTATTAGTGAAGTTTTGCTGTTGGCAATTACATCTTTATTCTTAACTGCAGGGAGGGAAAGGAAAAAAATGGATACTTTTTTTTTCTCCCTTGTGCTCGATTAATCATTTTCTGTACTTACAATTTTTGACTTCCTCCTCCGTTTAGAAATATACCAAACCCCCTGTGCAGAATGGACAGATTGCTTCCTTTTTACTTGACTGCACCTGTATTTTGACTGCATGCCCTACAGGGATGTTGAGGGTTCTGAGAACAGGAAAAATAAAGAAAATTGTGCACTGACCTGGTTTACTCCAGTAAAAAAATAAAAAGATGCATTAAAAATATGTGAAGTTACTTAATGTTGTACTTCTTATTACCTTTGTTATGTGTTGTTCTTCAATATTAGCATCCTTAAAATAAAGGATATAATATGGAGATAGGTAGGTAGATCATTAAATATACTATACCTAGATTTACTTCTTGTTTTACAGCTTATACCAAGCTCTACATACTTTACAATAATTTAAGCAAGAATTAAGTACATCATTTAAAAAGTATAATACAATGAATAATACTGGTAATTTGTCCATGAGAAAAGGACACCTGCTTGGCCCCAACCACAAAACAATTAGGATTTGTTTATTAACCTACCTCTGCTCAAAAGACTTGCATAAATAGATTAATCTAAGCAGTATGCCAGAAGTTTTAAAAAGTAATCTGGTCTGTGTTGCACCAACGGGAAAACTCTGAGTTGCAGAGGGAAAAGCCCTTTCGGTATAATGCTCTGCTAGCAGCCCCCTTTCTTCTAAATGAAGGGGGCTTCTCCTTGGATGGCTCTCTTGGTACCAGTGATGATAGAATGGAGCAATGAGAGATGAGGTCTCTTGAGAATGCAGCTCTCCAAGCAGTTAGACTGCTATAGCTTAAAGCTAATGACCCAAGATTTTCAAAAGTGACTACTGTTTTTGTTTGCCTCCATTTTGGGTGCCCAACTTGACATACCATATTTTCAGGAAGTGATCAGCAACCACCCCTGAAAATTAAGCTCTTTAAAGGGTCTGTCTACACTTCAATTAAAGACCCATGATTGGGCCATGTCAGCTGACTCAGGCTTCTGGGGCTCAGCCATGGGGCTGTAAAATAGCAGTGTAAATTTGTAGATTCATATTCATAGATTCATAGACTCTAGGACTGGAAGGGACCTTGAGAGGTCATCGAGTCCAGTCCCCTGCCCTCATGGCAGGACCAAATACTGTCTAGACCATCCCGGATAGACATTTATCTAACCTACTCTTAAATATCTCCAGAGATGGAGATTCCACAACCTCCCTAGGCAATTTATTCCAGTGTTTAACTACCTGACAGGAACTTTTTCCTAATGTCCAACCTAAATCTCTCTTGCTGCAATTTAAGCCCATTGCTTCTTGTTCTATCATTAGAGGCTAAGGTGAACAAGTTTTCTCCCTCCTCCTGATGACACCCTTTTAGATACCTGAAAACTGCTATCATGTCCCCTCTCCGTCTTCTCTTTTCCAAACTAAACAAACCCAATTCTTTCAGCCTTCCTTCATAGGTCATGTTCTCAAGACCTTTAATCAGATGTTCTGGCTCGGGCTGGATTCCAGGCTCTGGGATCCCACAACGGGAGAAGGTCCCAGAGCCCGGACTCCACCCTGAACCAGAATGTCTACACCACAATTTTACAGCCTCACAGCTCATGACCCACAAGCCCGCATCAGCTGACATGGGCCATCTGCTGGTGTTTAATTGCAGTGTAGACAGACCCTAAAAGGTCTCAAGTTGGGCATGAAAAAAATTGAGGCATCCAAAATCGCTAGACAATTCTAAAGATTTTGGCTAGGTCCTTTTTAATTCCACTGAGAACTGAACTGATAGCACAGGTCCTGGAACATTGATATTATGGGTGTTTTGTTTGATTTGGGTGACATTCTTAATAACATTGAAATTCCACAGTATGGCCTATTTCTTTGCTAGATAATGCTACAATCCAGGAATTTTAGACCTTATTTGGAATGTGGGCATTTCAATCGTCATGACAGAGTGTATCTGACTTTATTAGATAGCCAAGTCCTTTGTGCAGTCTAAATGAGCAGCTGTGCACATTATGCCTCTGTAGATAATACTTTGCAAAGCTGTGAATAACGTGAATAAGTCAAAAGTACGTTTTTTTCTTTTTCAGTAAAATCAAAGCAACACTATCATTTTTCTTCCTAATAAAATAATATTAACTGCTATTATTTCCTTAAAAGGAGGAATTTTAAGTGGCCAGCTGAGTAAATAGTTGTTTTTGAGACTTGCCTCTTACACTGTTCAGAACAGCCTGGTTACAGGAGCCTTTATAATGCAATTGATTCTCTGTAGCAGAAATAATTCCAAGGTGTCGAACATTTAAATATATGTTATGAAGCCAACCCCCAGGATATGTTCTTGGAGATTTTAATAAAAATATCAGCAATTTATAGCACACCCATAGGACGACTTCAAAATTAAGGGTTCTTTGAAAAGTGACTAATGCTTCTGGAAATGCTTTGTGCATGAATGCAGTAGAAAGCTTTTATTGTTCACAGTGAAAAGTTAATGGAGTAAATCTCACCCATTATGTTATTGCACCAAAGTGGTTTGGTGGGTTTTTTTTTTGGGGGGGGGGTTGGTTTTTTTTGGCTGATGCATGTTAATGAGGTATAAACACGGACTTAAGGAAAGTGGTGTGAATTAGATTCCCAATTTTCTATATATGGGAACTGGGAAAATACTAACTGCTTTGGGTAATTCTTTCCAACCATTTAATACACCGAGGAGTTGAATCCTTGGCTGTAATCTGTCTGCATAAAGAAGAAGTTGAAGTTTATTGTTTTAGGAAGGGTAAAATTTTTCTGCCCCAAATGTCTGTTCTTTATTGGTTTATAATAATTGCACCTTTCTGCTTTTTCTCATTACTTTTCAGTCCATTTCATCTTTAGAAACAAAGCCTCTTGATCTCATTGCTATTTGCATTTGTTAGGTGGGATTTTCAATCATTTGCTTGGCCTAATACTGCTCTCTTTGAAGTCCATGGTAAAACTCCCATTAACCTTCATGGAACTGAGTTAGGCTAGTGCTTAGTGCTTAGTGCTTTAGAAAATCTCTCCTTTGTTCTAGATATTGTGATGATAGGTGCTATAGCTCTTCCCTGTTAAAGCAGGGGGGCAATTGCCTCTAGTGCCTCCACTGGTCAAAATTGCAGCACTATCTCAGAGCTGGAGAGGTGGGCTTTTCAGTCACTGAAGTTCCATAACTCAGTTTCTTTTAAAATCACATCTTAAAATGTCCTACTTCTCCCTTTCCTATGCATTGGTAATGTCGTTTTCCCCTCTGCTTTTGATCTTCTGACTAAAATCTTGCCTATGCTACCAAAAATTGCCACTCTGATGATGAGTGTCATCAGCAGGTGCTCAACAGGTTGGCTACACAGGTAGTCAGGGCCAAATGAGGTGTTCAGCACCACTTGTGAAATCCTGGTTAAAATTTCCTTCAGTTTACATCTCCATTGTCTTTTGCATTGTTTTGACTCAGTAAAGTATTTTAGGATAGAATTTGTATGAAAGACAAAAAATAAAAGAGAGTGACTGATATTGCAAGATACTGAATGGCCTCAATGGCCATTGCCTTCAGCTGGAGTTGAGCAAGCTCAGCAGCTTGCAGGACTGGGCCCCAAAATTGCATTCCATTGTAGTGATGATGGTGAGCTAGGCCATGCTCAATAAAGAGGGAACAGAATAGCTGCACTAAAGAGGTGAAAAACATTCAAAGTGTTTTTAAATGTATTCAACCTTCTGCGAAACTCACCTGTTTTTAAAATTAAAGCATATTAGGTGTCTTGCTAATGTCTCCGATTGTCCATTTGCAGCATTCCGGACCTTCTTTGGGAAAGATGATGTCTCTCATGAATTAGAAGAGAGTGAAGCGCAGAGAGATGTTAAATTAGAGTCTGTCCTTCAACTTCTGAGAAACCGCTCTGTGCGCTGGCAGATCATTACTGTGATCATCACCATGGCCTGCTACCAGCTGTGCGGGCTAAATGCTGTAAGTATTCCTTTTCAGTATGTGGCCTGCTAATGGGTCATGCCTTTTGTTAATCAGTATTTATATGTTCTCATACTTGACTGTCTTCATAATTTTTCATTTCTCTGCTATTCTTCATGATGGTGTTCCTAACCTCAGTTTGCCAGAAGCTGGGAATGGGCGACAGGGGATGGATCACTTGGTGATTACCTGTTCTGTTCATTCCCTCTCGCGTACCTGGTATTGGCCACTGTCGGTAGACAGGATACTGGACTAGATGGACCTTTAGTCTGACCCAGTATGGCCGTTCTTTTGTTCTTATGACTGTTATTCATTATTTGTGTTGCAGTAGCATTTCAAAGCCCCAACTGACAATGGGGTTAGAGCTAGCAAATTGTTTTTGTACATTTTACTGAAAAATGCAGTTTTGGTCTTTGCAAAACTATTAGTGAATTTGACATGAATTCACCTGAAAAATAGGTATCATTGGCAGCCTCCCTGTAACCTTTAGCCTATTGGTTAGAGCGCTCATTTAGTAGATGGGAGATACGGGTTCAGTTCCCCCCTCTGCTGATGTAGAGCAAGGGCTTGAGCTTGGGTCTCTTACATTGCAGGAGGAGGCCCCTAACCACCAGGCTATGGGGTATTCTACTGTTGGGCTCTCTGTCTTTGTGATTGGAGCTGTTTTGAATAAATAATTAAATAGCCATTGGAACAGAGACTTGAACTTGGCTCTCCCACAGCCAAGGTGCATACCCTAAACACTGTGCTTGTGTGTGTGCATAGTTTTCTCTCTCTCAGGCCTGGTCTACACTAGGCTTTAAATCGGTTTTAGGAGCCTAAAACCGATTTAACGCCACAACCGTCCACACTAGGAGGCACCTTATATCGATTTTAATGGCTCTTTAAATCGGTTTCTGTACTCCTGCCCGACGAGAGGAGTAGCGCTAATATCGGTATTAACATATCGGAATAGGGTTAGTGTGGCCGCAATCGACGGTATTGGCCTCCGGGAGCTATCCCACAGTGCACCACTGACCGCTCTGGACAGCATTCTCAACTCGGATGCACTGGCCAGGTAGACAGGAAAAGCCCCGCGAACTTTTGAAATTCATTTCCTGCTTCGACAGCGTGGAGAGCTCATCATCACAGGTGACCACGCACAGCTCATCAGCACAGTTAACAATGCAGTCTCCTGAGAATCGAAAAAGAGCCCCAGCATGGACCGCTCGGGAGGTAATGGATCTGATCGCTATATGGGGAGAGGATTCAGTGCTAACAGAACTGCGTTCCAAAAGACGAAATGAAAAAGTATTTGAAAGAATTTCTAAGTCTATGACGGATAAAGGCCACAGCAGGGACTCCATGCAGTGCAGAGTGAAAGTTAAGGAGCTCAGACAAGCCTACCAGAAAACCAAAGAAGCAAACGGAAGGTCCGGGGCAGGTCGAAAAACATGCCGCTTCTATGATGACCTGCATGCAATTTTAGGGGGCTGCGCCACAAGTACCCCACCCCTGACCGTGGATTCCGAGGTGGGGGTTGTAATCTCTGCCATGTCAGACGGGGAAGATGAAGAGGAAGAAGAAGAGGAAGACCTCGCAGAGAGCACACAGCACTCCGTGACCCCCAGCAGCCAGGAGCTTTTTATCACCCTGACGGAATTACCCTGCTCCCAGCCCTCACAAGCAACTATTCCAGAGAATGACGCCATGGAAGGGAGCTCTGGTGAGTGTACCTTTGCAAATAGCAAACAGTGTTTTTTAAGCAAGCCTTTTTTAATGATTGATTTGCCCTGAGGACTTGGGACGCATTCGCAGACAGTATAGTTACTTAGAAAAGTTTGTTAACATGTCCGGGGATTGAGAGGAAATCCTCCAGGGACATCTCGATGAAGCGCTCCTGTAGGTACTCCAGAAGCCTTTGCAGAAGGTTTCTGGGCAAGGCATCCTTGTTCCGCCCACCATGGTAGGACACTTTACCATGCCATGCATGTAGCAAGTAATCAGGTATCATTGCGTGGCAAAGCATAGCGGCGTATGGTCCCGGTGACTGCTGGCATTCAAGAAGCATGCGCTCTTTATCTTGTTCTGTTATCCTCAGCAAAGTGATATCGTTCAGGATAACCTGGTTAGAAATCAGGAATTTAAGTAAGGGGGGGTGGCCATTTTTCTACTGGGTTCGTGGAATGCAGCAGCTTAAAAAAAACACTTTCCTGCACGTAGCGAAGCGGGGGGAGGGGAGGAGTGAAATGCCGATGATCTTTTCTGTTTGGTCACCGGCGAGGCGATCTTCCCCAAGCTACCGGACAAGCAGTGGGTGGGGGGGAGGGGGAAGGTTGTTGATTAGCAGGGAGCTAGCGTGGTATTAGCCATGCGTTGGGGGGGGAGGGGTAAATCACTGAGACAGTGGCTTACCATGGCCGCATGCAAGCTGAATCCTGATGCCTGGACCTGTGTCTGAGATCTGTAACCCAAGAGTTGCAAGCAGGCACTATTAAGATGAAAAATGCGACCTTGTAGGGAAATCACATGTGCTATGTAAGGTGAATAGTGCTTTTCACTGTGAAAGAGTATAACCATTGTTCTGTAAAATGTATCTTTCTAAATATTTATCTCCCTCATGCAGCTGCAAATATTTCAAGCGTCCCTCCTCCATCCCAAAGGCTAGCACAGATAAGGCGGAGGAAAAAGAAGACGCGAGATGAGATGTTCTCGGATATTATGGAAGTTACACGCAATGAAAGAGCTCATCTGAATGAGTGGAAGGACGTGGTTTCAAATTACAGGAAAGAGGCCAGTGAACGTGAGGACAGGAGGGATGAACGTGAGGACAGGAGGGACAACCGAGATGAGAGGTGGCGGCAGGAAGACCGGCAGGAAAATCAGCGGTGGCGGCAGGAAGATCAGCGGTGGCGGGATGCAACTCTGGGGCTGCTGCGTGATCAAACTGACATGCTCCGGCGTCTTGTGGAGCTTCAGGAACGGCAGCAGGATCACAGAGTGCCGCTGCAGCCCCTGTATAACCACCCTCCCCCCTCACCATGTTCCTTAGCCTCCTCACCCAGATGTGTAAGAACGCGTGGGGGGAGGCTCCGTGCACCCGCCCACTCCACCCCCGTGGACAGCCCAACCAGAAGGATGTCGTTACTCTGAATTTTATTTTTTTAATGGCCTTCTCCATCCCTCCTTTCCTCCTCCCAAAGCACACCCTTACTTCTCTCCCTCTTTTTATAATGAATCAATAAAGAATTCATGCTTTTTAAATGAGAGTGACTTTATTTGCATAAGTAAGCTGTACTCGAAGGGGGAGGGGGAGTTGCTTACAGGGACTGAGTCAATCAAGGGGGTTGGGTGTTCATCAACAAACACAGCAGTCACACTGTACCCTGGCCATTGATGAAGCTCGTTTTCAAAGCTTCTCTGATGCGCACCGCTTCCTGGTGTGCTCTTCTAATCTCCCTGGTGTCTGGCTGCGCGTAATCAGCGGCCAGGTGATTTGCCTCAGCCTCCCACCCCGCCATAAAGGTCTCCCCCTTACTCTCACAGAGATTGTGGAGAATACAGCAAGCAGCAATAACATAGGGGACATTGGTTTGGCTGAGGTCTGAGCGAGTCAGTAATGTGCGCCAGCGCGCCTTTAAACGGCCAAATGCACATTCCACCACCATTCTGCACTTGCTCAGCCTGTAATTGAACAGATCCTGACCACTGTCCAGGCTGCCTGTGTATGGCTTCATGAGCCATGGCATCAAGGGGTAGGCTGGGTCCCCCAGGATAACGACAGGCATTTCAACATCCCCAACTGTTATTTTCTGGTCTGGGAAGTAAGTCCCTTGCTGCAGCCGTTTAAACAGAGTAGTGCTTCTGAATACGCGAGCGTCATGAACCCTCCCTGGCCATCCCGCGTGGATGTTTGTGAAACGTCCCTTGTGATCCACCAGTGCTTGCAGCACCATTGAAAAGTACCCCTTGCGGTTTGCGTACTGGGTGCCCTGGCGCTGCGGTGCCAAGATAGGGATATGGGTTCCATCTATCGCCCCCCCACAGTTAGGGAATCCCATTGCAGCAAAGCCATCCACTATGGCCTGCACGTTTCCCAGAGTCACAACCTTTCGTAGCAGCAGCTTAGTGATTGCTTTGGCTACTTGCATCACAGCAGCCCCCACAGTAGATTTTCCAACTCCAAATTGATTCCCGACTGACCGGTAGCTGTCTGGCGTTGCAAGCTTCCACAGGGCTATCGCCACTCGCTTCTCTACTGTGAGGGCTGCTCTCATCTTGGTATTATGGCGTTTCAGGGCAGGGGCAAGCAAGTCACAAAGTTCCATGAAAGTGCCCTTACGCATGCGAAAGTTTCGCAGCCACTGGGAATCGTCCCACACCTGCAACACAATGCGGTCCCACCAGTCAGTGCTTGTTTCCCGGGCCCAAAATCGGCGTTCAATGGATAGAATCTGCCCCATTACCATCAGGATCTCCAAAGCGCCGGGGCCCGCGGTTTGAGATAATTCTGTGTCCACGTCCTCATCACTGTCATCGCCGCGCTGCCGTATCCGCCTCTTACTCGCCTCGGTTCGAAGGTCCTGGTTCAGCATATACTGCACGAGAGTGCGCGAGGTGTTTAAAACATCCACGATTGCGGTATGGAGCTGAGCAGGGTCCATGCTTGCTGTGCTATGGCGTCTGCACGGTTCACCAAGCAAAAAAGGCGCGAAACGGTTGTCTGCCGCTGTCAGGGAGGGAGGGAGGGGTGAGGCTGTACCCAGAACCACCCGCGAAAATGATTTTTGCCCCATCAGGCACTGGGATCTCAACCCGGAAATGCCAAGGGGCGGGGGAGGCTGCGGGAACTATGGGATAGCTACGGGATAGCTACCCACAGTGCAACGCTCCAGAAATCGACGCTAGCCTCGGACCATGGACGCACACCACCGATTTAATGTGTTTAGTGTGGCCGCGCACACTCGATTTTATAAAATCTGTTTTACAAAACCGGTTTATGCAAATTCGGAATAGTCCCGTAGTGTAGACGTACCCTCACTCTTTCTCCACTCCCTCCCCTCCCCGCCATAACTATTCATTGTCTTTCATAGTGGCAGTTCAGTCATTCATGTTTACAATTTTTGGATTTGGTTCAACCCGACCCAGTTTTTTTTTTTAACTGCCAGTGAACTGAAAAATCAGGTTTTGCCCAGCTCTAATTGGGGTCTCTTGTGGGTAACATTTTCACAAGCGACTTAGGCATTTAGAGGCCTATGTCCCCTTGATTTTCAATGAGACGCACACTCTTAGGAGCATAAAGTCCCAGTTTGCAAAAGTGAGCCCTTAAGGGCGTGTCTACACTGCAGCTGGGAACAAGGCACCTGCCCAGATAGACAGACTCATATTAGTGGGGCTCACGCTAGGATGCAAAATAAAACAGTGTGGCTTTTGCAGCCATGGCGTAGGCTCAGGATAGCCACCTGAGCTAAGATTCAAGGGGCAGGATGGGCTTGTGCATAAATGGCTTGTCCAAGCCTCCCTTAGTGCTGCAACATCAACATTGTTATATTTAGCTTCATAGCGCAAGTCTGTCTACCCAGGCTGGGAGGCTCACTCCTTGCTGCAGTGTAGACATACCTTAAAAGTCACTTAGGTGCTTTTGAAAATGTTACCTAAAGTGATTTGTCTAAGATCATACTGCAGAATAATGAACTGGAAATGTAACCCAGGTAATGGAAAAACTTTTCAGCACATACGAGTAAGAAGTCTAAAAGATTTTCTTCAATGTTTAGGGGACACTAGAAAAAAACCTAGCACAGTAGGTATTGTTTTCTTCTAACTGCAAGATTTCAGTACTAATGACAGGGTTTTTTTGTTCCTTGTGGATATTTTGAGATGAAATGAAATGGAATTATCTTGTCACCCATTCTTTGTTACAATTTATCAACTCAATTTATAAGTGAAATTAATGACACCCACAGTAAGTAACACAGACTACTAAAGTTATGTGTTTGCATTGCTTTAAAAAAACCCATAGATATATTTTCAGGGATATAAGGAGAAATTTGTGACTTTTGGCATATTTGAAAGACCAAAATTGCCCAGCTCCAATGAAATATGACATGCTTTAAAAGCAAAACACCATCTCTTTCCTGGTGGGGTGTAATTTTTTTAAAACTATTGTATATGTTCCAAAACTAATGCAACATTTATTGTAGGCAGGTACATTTTAAAATCAAGTTCCATATAAAAGTATCAATTGGCAGTGCCCTGTAGTCCTAGGAATTGGGTATTTTTATCTCATTTTTTGCTTTGTTTTTCCCCACATAATTCTGCCAATTATGTAAAATTTATTACACAAATTGAGTTTTGAATTACAATTTGAAACTGATTTTCTAGTTAAATTATTATTATTGTAAAACCTTCTGAGATGCCTGCAAGAAAGGTGCTGTGTAACAGAAATTGGCTAAAGTACATACTGAATCACTGTTTCACTTGCTTTGTTATGCCACTAAGAACTTGACATTCTAAAAAGAGGATAAGGTACTCGGACAAGCCTGTTGCTCTTTGGTTGATGTACGTTTTATAACTCTCCTTACTCTTTTCCTGAAAAATCAAATTATAGCCAAATTCAGCTCTCTGGTATATTTACTGGATTCCCATTGAGGTAAATGGAAATCATGCATGTGTTCAACGACAAAATTTTGTCCGAAGAGTTTTTTTAACTTAATTACACTATTTGCATCAATCATATTTCACAGTAACTTATCCAGTATGTTCATTACTCTTTCTGGGAAATATCTCTCCCTGAATTCCTTATTTAAGACTGAATTCAGCAAGATATTTAAGCACAGTCCTAAATTTAAGTGGATGAATACTTCCATTGATTACTTAAAGTTAGGAACATACTTAAATACTTTGCTAAATTAGGACCTTACTTCTTGTACATATGCATTCCTTAGTTTTTAATTCTTCACCAGTATAAACAACCACTACAATCTTGAAAACATAATCAGAGACTTAGTTTGGGGAATGCTAAGCATTTCTAAAAAATCTCTTGGTACACAGAAAGTGTCCTCACACCTAAGCATATCTAGTGGAAATTACCATTTTAATGTCTACTGGAATCTATAGATTATTCATACTATAGGAGGGCACAAAGAGCGAGCAGGTTCTCCTCCTTTATAGGATCTAAAAGTAGAATGGTGCAAGTATATGATGTCTTGCATAGTGTATACTTTTTTCTCGGATTGGTCCTGATCCAAACCCTACTGAAACCCGTGCAAATAACTCCAATTGATTTCAGTGGATTTTGGATCAGGCCCCCATTTGGGACAATGGGACTGAAAGAGAAAGATGCTACTGTCCTTTTGGCAGGAAAATAAGACTGTGCGCATGCAGGCACCCACCCTCTCCTGGTGCAGGATTCTTGAGATAGTGTTGTTTTAATTTTGAGAGAGAATTAAAGTTAAAATAGCCTTTTATTTCTCAACCAGGCAACCATTATTCTTACAGGCTTGACATAACTTCCCTAGGAATCCCATTGGTTTCAGTGGGACTAGGTGGCAATCAGGATTTGGCCCATGAGCAAGTATTTTGCCTGCTCAGTTGCAAGCACGCGATAAATCCATTCTCACACAGACACAATATTTTAAGTGGATTAACATTTGGTCTGATTTCATCTGAGAGTAATTTCCAATATGAAAATCCTTCATAATATTAAACTCTAAGATCCAGTTGGCCTGTGGTGGCCTACTAGCCAGGCAGGGCTTGCCATATGTCTTGCCCAGATGGTTGTCACAGAAAAAAGATTGGACTGATCCTTCCACATTTATCCAAGAGCTTCAGATATTCCCAGGGGAAATTACCAAGTGGCTGCCTTCTGTAATTGTCCAGCTGGTATCTTGAGGAGTATATCTAGCAATTATTCCCTTCTAAGGCTTTATCTTGGAATAAAAATTCTCACCATTTAATTCCAGCAAGTACATTATTTTCTAGATACACCAGAAACTATAATGAAGACATTGATGATCATACTACTAGATGTAATTATGGTGAAACATTAAACAATCAATCACAATATTCAAACGAAAGCTGTATTAGTTTCTACTGGTTCAATAAAAAGTTATATATGATCAATCTATATACCATGGACAAGAATTAACTTCAAAATATAAATTAATAATAAAGTATCTCAGCCTTAACGTACACATAAAACTAAATTAAGTGAATATAATTTCTCATCACTGGTGAATTTGATCTGTTCCTTTTCTCTCTTGCTTCCTATTTAATACAATTCATTTCCGACTGCTTAACATACACCATGTGCAAGCTTAAGATAGAATTTTGAGGGATAAAAGTTTCTGATGGAGAATCAACAAGATAGTTTAACAGAGGGCAGAGTAACTTTATTCTGTAAATTATGTTTATTGTCAAAGATGCTGGAACATTTTATCCAGATTACTAAAATAAATCATTGGCATTGGTTATTCTTCTCTCAAATAGTTATTCCTTAGTGTCTGAATTGCTCAGGGACATGAATGTTCCTTTTGCTCTTTGTTTCTGCCATGTCTAGTTGAGCTGAACCATTTTTTAATAGAATCATATTGTCCACGGGTCAGAATTGGGAGAAAAAGCTGGTAATACTCTTCCAAGCTCCACCCACACGAGGCACTAAATCAGAATGTGGTGTGTCACTCTCTGGGCTGCTTGGGTTCAGACCCCTTCCTCACTAGGATCTATTAAGACCCGTGTGCTTTGGTGGACTTATCAGGCTTGGCTTCCCCTCAGTAAAGCTCATATGTCCCACTGGGCTTTTAAAGCTTAGCTTCCCCTTGAAGGGGCTGTGATTCTCTGCTGGCATCTTCTTGTTTGGAGTGGGAGGATTGTCCGTCTCTCCCAAGCACCAAAAGAAGCTGTCAGTCACAGGTTATCTTCATGATATGATCATTCCTCTTCTTTCTTACATGCTTTGCTGAACAGTGAAGTAGCTAATACTTTAACATGTCAGCCCCTTATCATTGGGCATCTGAGTTTCCATTGAGAAACACCTCTTAGAGCTATTGTTTGAGGTCCTGCAAAGGCATGCAGAAGAGTTATGCTTGCAACTGCATCAGTTACATGCCATTCATATTGCTCATCCAACAAAGCATTTAAACCTGTACTTTAAGTCCCATTGATTTCCATGGGATTACTCAGGTGCTTGAGGGGGTCAAGGCCAAAGTGTTCAGCACTTTTCAGAATCAAGCCCCAGAACTCTGTGCACTTTTTATAAAATGCAAGGGCATGTGATCAAGAGGATAAAGCACATGCCCAATATTAAAGCTCTCCCTCCAAATAAACCTCCTCTCCATCTGCCTCATCTACCTCAATCCACCCACTCCCCAGTGCCCAAGAAAATAACTGGGCCATGCAGCATGCCCAGATGCAAATTTAGGCTCTGTCCAGGAAGCCAAGGATCCCTCAAGGGCGTAGGCTCCATGTTATAGTTAATTGCATGAATGTGGTATTTCTATGGGAGATGATCAGAAATGCTTGTTCTCAATAAAGTTGGTTGGGAATTTTTTGACTAAATGATTTTTTGTTAAAAAATGCCAGTTCTTTAACACTGAAACTGTTCACGAAACAAGGCTTGGTTTCAACAAATTTTCCAGCTCAAAAATTTTTTGCAACTGTCAAAATGTTTCATTTTTGACGTTTTCATAATGAAAATTTTTGGTTTTCTGGTTCAAAACAACTTCATTTTCAAATTTAGCTAATTCAACATTGAAACAATGTTTCTCAATTATCAAAATTAAACATTTCAGTTGACCCAATTCAAAATATATTGAGATCAGTGTTTTGGTTCGCAAGTATTTTTGAGATTTAGAAGTCCCTGTTCAAGTGGCATCTGAAACCTTTCTTGCTTCCTTTTTTGTGTTTCAACATCTATACACTTTTGATATTGTTGATGGGAAAACCTTGCAATTCCATAGATTATTTTTTCTTGAATTCAGACCCATTTTGCAAAAATAGAAGTAAAATGTGAAATCCCTAAATCTCAAGATTTCAATTTTCTTGCATGTTTTTTTCACAACACTTAAATATTGTAGCATGAATTTTGAGAGCAAAATGAAAAATATGAATTCTTTGCTTTGTGTTTAAATATGAATCAAATTATGTGCTATCTTCTTTCCCCTATTGAATGCTGTGGGATTACACAGTGTGCACGGTAACAATTTTTAAAAAGAGAGTTGAGAGAAGATTTTTGGGTTTGTTTCCTTTCATTGGCTTAGTAGGTCCAAAGCACTCTCAGAGATTCGATAAACAACTTCAATGTACAGTTTCAGAGTAGCAGCCATGTTAGTCTATATCTGCAAAAAGAACAGGAGTCCCTGTGGCACCTTAGAGACTAATAAATTTATTTGAGCATAAGCTTTCGTGGGCTACAGCCCACTTCATCGGATGCATGCCATGGAAAATACAGTAGGAAGATATATATACACACACAGAGAACATGAAACAATGGGTGTTACCATACACACTATAAGGAGAGTGATCAGTTAAGGTGAGCTATTATCAGCAGGAGAGAAAAAGAACTGTTTGTAGTGGTAATGAAAATGGCTCATTTCCAGCAATTGACAAGAAGATGTGAGGAACTGTAAGGGGGGGGGGGGAATAAGCATGGGGAAATAGTTTTAGTTTGTGTAATGGCCCATCCACTCCCAGTCTTTATTCAAGCCTAATTTAATGGTGTCCAATTTGCAAATTAATTCCAATTCGGCAGTCTCTCGTTGGAGTCTGTTTCTGAAGTTTTTTGGTTGTAATATTGCAATTTTTAGGTCTGTAATCAAGTGGCCAGGGAGATTGAAGTGTTCTCCAACTGGTTTTTGAATATTATAAATCTTGACGTCTGATTTGTGTCCATTTAACTTCAATGTAGCCATTTATACATATTTCACAAGTACAAATTACTGCCAGCACAGTGATATACTGTTCTTCTGTGTTGTTGCTCTTGCTGTTCTGGTGGAAGTTATGCCAGCCATGGGCATAACATTCTTGAGACGGATTCTGAGATGGTATAAATAGACCTAGTTCCTTTTAACTTTTGTCCCTCTTTTTATTCATTTCATACAGCTTGTATTGGATTCTCCTTCAATCTGGGACAAACAGTGGCTCAGAGGAATAACTTAGTTTTTTTAATTGCTTTTTTATAAAGCTCTTTAGGTGGTGGTTTGATCAGATGTAGCATATGTATAACATGCGGGCAAAGCAGTGGGTTCCTTCTTGCAATCAGAACAGTTACATTCTCCACTAAACTTTTTCTTTAGCACTGTCTAACCTCTTGGTTTTATACATGTGCAGTATATGAAAAAAATACTAACACGAATTCAGTGTACCTGAGCGGACAAAATTTTGTTTTTTTTAGTGCCAAGATGTTGTGTATGGCTTTCATTTTCAATATGGCAGGTGACAGGCTTTATTTTAGAGACTTCACATCCTTCTAGCAATCAGTTATTTTTCTCTGGTAATCAAAGATATCCCCTCTCTCTGTTTGCCAATTGTTTGTGATTTACAGTAGAACTGCTAATCACATCGCATGTTTTGGCATCTGATTTTCTTTGTCCCTTTTCCTTCTGTCCAAGAATCTCAGATTTCAAACAAATGTTACATAGTTTACAGTTCTCACTTCTCTGAACAGTAGCTGATGCTTTAGTATTGGCCAGACACGTTATTTTAAAGTGCAAGCACATGACGTGGTGTACAGCAGTCTAGGTAGAAAGCAGTCCTTATTAACTGTAGAAAATACAAATCAGCTTCATCCAGCCCTTCCCAAAGATCTATTGGCCTGTAGAGGTTTTAGAATGTGCCACTTTTCTGTGCTATGATTTACTTGCCAAGGGCCATATTCATCAAGATACTGAATGCCCTTGATTGACTAACAGTTGTGGGCACTCAGTGTAACCCACTGGTGAATATGTGTTAAAGTCCCACTCTGTTCCAATCCATAGGGGAGATGAGTTGATACAGCCCCAAACTAGAGGGGCCAGGCTCTTTATCTCAAGCTGTAGTAGCTCAGGCTTTTAGCTCTGGGGGTCCCCCAGTACAGCGTGCAATGTATTGGCCAAGATGGCAGCCATCACATCAGTACCTTGCTGGGTTGGGCCCTAGGTATTCTGTACTGTGTAGCCATTTGCACTTGTGCCGAGTGGGTGGAAGATACTAGTTTTCTTACTTGGTTGTATTTTACTCCCCCTTTTCAGTCTATTATGCGCAGGTGTAAATATTACAGGTGACTCCACAAGGCCTAAAAAGAAGTACAGGATTAGACCCAATATTATATTTCAGCCTTTATAATTTGCCTTTTAGGTTTTATCTGTTTTTTGCTCAAAGTTCTTGATTTGTGAGTGAAGAAAGAAAAAAATTATACATCCATCATGTGCCCCAATTTAAGATTTATAGTCACTTTAACACTCTCAGGCAGCTCGTCATGCAATATTATTTGGCGTTTTTTAAGTCTTCTATTTATATATTCGAATTAAATGCTAAAGTCCCTTTTTCAAACCATGACACCTAATGAAGCATTTATTTTGTTTTTTTAATATAGATCTGGTACTACACAAACAGCATCTTCAGTGAAGCTGGGATAAGTCATAAACTGATCCCTTATGTTACCTTGAGCACCAGCACTGTTGAGATTTTGTCTGCTGTTTCTTCCGTAAGTTGAATGATAAATTGGAGATGTGTACATTTGATGATAAATAACCCCCTTAACATTACTTATTTAATGTTGAAATAAATAAATGTTACTGATTTATTATTTCTTTATTCATGTTCAAATACTTTATCAGCAACCGTATATTGATGATTAAGTTCAACATCTTGAAAATACCATAGTTGAGTCCAATTCTAGACCTACTTTCCATGACTGTGTAGGGCGTATAAATCCCAGAATGACATTTAAAGTGCATAGCAACTGCTTTAGTATGCCAGTTAATCCAGATAGTGAGCTGCGAGTCTGCTCATGTAAATGAGCAGAAAGAAGAGCGTGCAGAAATTCAGCCTCAAGATCCCAACTCAGAGTTGATCTGGGTAAAAATGGTAAGTCATTTTGGATTTCAGAAACTGTAACTTCTTTCATTAGCCGTCAAAAAGTGGTGCTATGACAATTTTTCCATAGTGATTAATGAGTATCAAGCAAAATTTTTCACCTTTCATGGTGTACATGCAAATGTTTGTTTGTACACCAGCCTGTCATTTTAAACAGTGATGGGAAAGAAAAGCAAAACAACCACAGTGATGATGATGTGGAGGATCCAAAGTTCCATGATCTCACTTCTGGCCCCTTCAATGGTAGCAAATACAAAGCTCTTTAGCACCAGTATCTATAATGTGCCGTGAATGTATACTGAATTCAAATGCTAAAAATCCCCATAAAGCTTTTGATGGAGAAATAGTAGCCACATGCAGTTCCCCCCCCCGCCCCGCCCCCCCCCCCAGTATGTATGCTATACATACATAGCAAATTTGATTAGACAACATGATACACTATTGTGACAAAATAAAACTGAAAGTACTTTCAGTAGTTGAATAAACTGTTCACTGTTAGTCCAAGCGTATTTTTGTTTGCACTATTATAATTTAAAATTTTAAATGTTTTTGGAATGCGAAATTACAGACCAACAGATTGACTACATAGGTAAATTTCATACTTCTTAATTAAAGCTTTATCTGCATATATTCTAATACCATCAATATTGCAAAATCACGTTGGGATTTAAAACATTTTTAAATGTCACAGAAACAATCTTGGAAAAAAATCCATTCTAGTAGGATAATAAGTGCATTGTGGCCTATTAAATGTTATACTAAACCAAGCTATCAACATTATTTTCATATTGCATGGGACATCAGGAGATCTTAAATGTCACAAAGGCCTTCTCCTGATCTTGGTACCTTTCCATACATCTATTTTTCGATTTGTGATGATCTCAGTTTAGATACATAGCCACACTTTTAAATAAATGGGACATTATTTTAATATTTCTGTAAGATAAACACAGAAAAGTGATTTGGCAGATATTTTTATATGGGGAGGATGCTGATTTTTGTTTTCTGGCACTGAAAATTACATGGAGAAGGTTCCATGGCATAAAAGCCATTGTATAAATAGGGTTTGTTGTCTTTTCAGTGGGTTGCATACTGTCAATTTGAAGTGCATGTTCAGAATACATTGTTATATCTAACAGGAAATGAATATGTCTAAGTTAGTTCCCAGTATCTGTGATTTTTTTCAGTAAGTTTCTCATGCCCACAAGGTTATTTTTAATTCCCTTCTTTTATATTCAGTCTGCTTGCTGCGCCTCTGGAAATACCGATGTATGGAAATCTCTAACTCTTCAAACATGCTCTTTTCAGATACACTGAAACATTGCTTTATAGCCTTAATTTTATTTCAAGAATCCTCAGGCACATTTTATTTTTCCTGTTCCAACCTGAATTTTACATTGCCATTTGAAAATGTTATACCTTCTCTTGTTACAAGTAACTCCTAAGACTAATATAGTTTGAAGAGATTGGAGGGGGTATGTTTTTCTTTTCTTTTCTTTTTCTCCTAGTTTGTTTGTGCATTTGCCAGTATTTTATGTATGGTCAATTTCAGTGTTTTGTTGATGGCAAACTGCATTGCTCTCCTGCATTGCTCTGGGTGTGAGTTCATAAGCACACTCTTCCCAAGGAATCTGCAATAGGGTGTTTACAAGTAGCAACAAAGCTGAAACTGAAACCAGGTCATCATCAGGAATAGAACCTAGGACCAATGCACAAGTCCCTACCAAGTGAGCTAATGGATTACCACCATTGTTGAGATAGCAAGGGTAGACTTTTATCATCTTTGTGGACTAGCAATTAGAGGGTCCATGATGCAATTAGGCAGTATGTTATACAGGCAGCACGCTGTTGTGTACAAAGACAGCAGAGCGTTTGGTAGTAGTGCTTTGAGTCTACCCAACAGACAGGAGAGAAGAAAAACCATAATATATATTTTTGATAAAGAATTTAAAAAACATTCAATTCACAATATAACCTTAACACAGTAACAGAAAATTCAGATAGAAAGTGTCCCTTTAACTTATCTTCTGGGAATAATAGCCCAATAACACTAGTTGATGTGATCCTTGAGGAAAAACAAACATACAATAATTATAATTAAGGCTAATATTTTGTCATGGATATTTTAGTAAAAGTCACGGACAGGTCATGGGCAATAAAGAAAAATTCACAGAAGCCCATGACCTGTTCCTGACTTTTGCTAAAAAATATCCATGATAAAATGGGCAGGGACTGGGCAGCTGTGGGTGGCTAGGAGCTCTGGGGCCACCACCATCCATGGGGGCTCAGAGATCCAGGGTCCCCCTGCTCCTCCCAGCCCCCCTCCCCATGGCAGAGGGGAGCTGCAGGGTCCCTCTGCCCCCTCCCCTGTAGTGGGGAGCTGCGGGAATCGCCCTGCTGCCACCACTGCAGTGGGGTTCCCCCTGCCCCAGCCCAAGATGGCTGGGCACTCTGGGGTCCCCCTGCCCTGCTGCGGCAGCCAGGGAGCCGCAGGGGTCCCCCTGTCACTGCCACAGCGGGGAGTGGCAGGTGCCCTCTGCCCCCCCGTGGAGGTCAGGGGTTGCGGGGGTCCCAGTGCCGCAGTGGGGAGCTGCAGGGACCCCTGCCGTGGGGAGCTGCCAGGATCCTCCTGCCCCCTGCAGCAGCCAGGAGCTGCGGGGTACCTGCCCTGCCTGTGGCAGCGGGGACCTGCGGGATACCCCCGCTGTCCAGGGCTGCTGACAGCTTGGGGGCCCGCTGTCTCAGGCGGTGGGAGTATCTCACAGCTCTCTGCTGCTGCGGGAAGCGGCAGGACCCTGCAGCTCCCAACCGCAGGGCTGAAGTCATGGAGATCTTTGTAAGTCACAGATTTCATGACTTCCGCGACCTCTGGGACAAAGTCGTAGCCTTAATTATAATATTAATTTACCCTTTTATAGCACAATCTCTCCAAAGCACTTTACAAATAGTATCTCATTAATACATAGCCATTACATTAATCTATTTGCTTGCTTGCTACTAGCAAGCTTTAATTATATCCCTGTCACTCTTTCTATAGAGTAGAAATCCCAATGGTGACATAAACAAACAAGAACTTGAAAATTGAAATGCAAATATTGCTGCAAATACCACTGTTCCCAGGCGCATGCCCAGATTGAAACTCCTGTCTAGTGTGATTCATGAAACATCTACCGCCATACCACTTTGTGCACCAGCACTTATGATCCCACCAGTTCAGGGGGCACATGCTGGGTCAGTATTTGAATGAAAGACCAAAGGAAATTTAAATACTGCAGGAAGTGGTCTCAGTGATTCAGTATAGTAGAAGACACTCTTCATTTTAAGCCGTTGCTGAACCAGTGTCCTAGTTCAGTGCTATAGAGGACCATGCTTTTTTTTTTTTTTTTTTTTATTAAGAGATGTAGAAAAACAGTGGTTTTAGCCATGTGTGCTCATTAATTATCCCATGGTACTTTTAATAAAGTAGCAGGGGTGATACCCAAAGCTTCAGGTCGCATACAAACTCTGGTTGCCATGTTCTCCCTATCTAAATGTCCCGTACATTTTCAGTCGGGTAGGGAGTCTTCACTTGATGAACTATTAATTATCTAGCAATTCAAAGATCCAGTTGTGCAATGCATGCTCACATTAGTAACTTCATTTACATGAATGGTCCTGCTGAATTTAGTTTTTGTGAAGCACTTTGGAATCCTTTGGAATGAAAGATACTGTAAAATCTAAGTAGCTCTTTTACAATTGTTATTATTTACTAATAAATACAGACTGTAATGAAAAAATATCCTTTGCCAGTATTACCGCTTTTTAAAAATTTACAGCAGTTCCCTACAAAATGTTTTCTATTGCTTTTTTCCCCATGGAGTGCTTGTGAAAAGATTTACAGCCTTTTAAAACAGCATTTTCCCCTTAATAAAATTAACCATGAAACAAAAAACAGTGTTAATTTTATCCAAAAGCAATGTTTATGCAGAACATCATCTATAAATATATCCAGCTATAAATAATTGCCCGTGCAAGCAGACATTTGCTTTTCTAAATTGGCTGCCATGCTAATTTGTTTAGACCGCATAACATTTCAATAGCATGCATTTTTAGATGATTAAACACTTAATGTGTTTCGCTTAATACTATGAAAGCTCTCCCAAATATGTGTGGTAAGTGGTACCCAAAGAATACTCAATGATTTATTCAGTGCGTAAAGCACTGTATTCTTCTGGTCACAAAGAATGATTCACTAATTAATCTGTATTCATGAGCTCATCCTCATTTTGCAGTTTTCAGTGTAACTGTCTGTGATCCTTATGAAGCAAATTTGTGAGCTGAAAGATACTTAGACTAGTATCACACCACATACAAATGTAAAATCTAGCAATGCTATAGTAGTGGAAAATAGCTACCGTCCCAGAGCATTAGACATTCTTCTATGTGTACGTGTATGTAGTGGTTGTCTTTTACTACACGGGGAATCTGGACTCAATAATGTAGGGCCAAATTCTGATCACCTAACGCACCCTGAGTAGTACCTTAATCCACATGTATATTGAGGTCAATGTGACTATTTCTGGCTTAAGATACTATTCAGTGTGAATAAGGGTAATCTGGACCGTTACGTCACTTTTTATAAACCAGTATTTATAAACAACTAATATTGGAGTGATGATGTAATGGCCTTCTGGCAAAGGGGACAAGAGAGACGTCTGATGGTGGTGTTGGCTGGCAGTGGTGGCTTGTGTGGTGTCTATGCACCAACACCACCATTAAGGCTCAGAAGACCAGTCTTTTTTTCTCTTTTGATAATGAGAGTTGGAAATACAACTGCTGCAACTTTGTTTTATTTCTTCCGAGTGTCCCAGTGGTTCATTCTTTGCCTTGCCACATTTGCTGCCCTCCTGCTTCTTGTGTTTGAACTTAGCATGCTTCAGTGCTGTGCAGTATAGTGTCTCAGATCATGCCTCGTAAACTTGAATGCTAAGTTGAAACCCAAGACATGACATACTGTGCTTGGATATTACTACAAATGAATATTGATAATGTATATGTTTTAAAGAAATATTTACTATTTCTCAGATGATGTGAAAAATTCTTGAGAGGCATATTCGTTTATTATTCAGTCCATATATAGGTCACCTATCACGAAGCATCCAAACATTATTCATTAAAAACCAAAGTGCCAAGCACTGAAATCTACCACAAAGAACCAATCATTTCAAATTCTAGTTTAACTAAGGCTATGTCTACATTGGCACTTTCGTCGCTAAAACTTTTGTCGTTCAGGGGTATGAAAAAACACCCCCCTGAATAACAAAAGTTTTAGCAGCAAAAAGTGCTGGTGTGGACAGTGCTTCATTGGTAAGAGTGTGCTCCTGGCAACAAAGCTACCGCTTCTCGCTGGAGGTGGTTTTATTTTGTTGCCGGGAGAGCTCTTTCCTGGCGGTAAAGTGCGACCACACAGCACACCTTACAATGGCGCAGCTGCAGCAGCACAGTCACACCATTGTAAGGTGTGCAGTGTAGACAGAACCTAAGAAAGTAATCTGGTACAAGGCAAAACCCAGCATTTCCTCCAACCACCTCATCACCAAAAGGGGTTACTTGCCAAAACCATGGGTTAATGGGATGAGAGGAGTGAGTACTATAATAATACTTAGCTCTTATGCAGTGTTTTTCATCTGCAGATCTCACAGGAGAGAAGCAGCATTATTCCAGTTTCTCAGATGGTGAAACTGGGCAAAGAGAGGTTAAACAACTTCCCCCAGGTCATACGGTCAGTCAATATGAAAGCAAGGAATAGAATTCAGGTCTCCAGAGTCTTGTTCCAGTTCCTTGAATCATGCTCCATTTACCCTTACAAATAGCTCTTGTATACAGGGTTAGAAAGTCAGAGATAGACCAACTGAAACAGATGGGGACTTCAGCATGCTTAAAAGATATCCAACAAGGGGAATCCAATGGACCTCCTTCAGGAGGTGTTCCTCTGCTGAGGATCTTTTGACTGATCAGACAACCAATAGACTAATGCCATCAGTTGCTGAAAGCCCCCGTAGAGTGCTGAATGAAGGAAATGTTCAACAAGTTGTCATTTGAGGGCATAAGAACATACCCACCCAATTTGATGCAAGAGCCAAGCAGGGCATATATTTATTAAAGTGTGATGTGCCCAAACTGGGTGCCTCAGGCTAACCGTCTAAATCCATATTTAGGAACCTAAATAAAAGCAGCGTGATTCTTTGTTTCTTTTTGCAACAGGATGGTTCATGCTGTAGGAGAAATGACTGTGCTGTGAATAAAGGAGCTATAAGTAAAACTATACATCCACCTCTCTGGTTTGTCTATTACTCTTTTCTTGGACACAAGTGACCATACCCTGAATGATGAATAGACACGAGAGTGATGTAGATTTGATTATCTACTTAATCCTACTGCTTAAGATGGAAATAGCACAGAACTGGCAAGTCACATTAATCACATGAGTCTGAATCTAAAGAGAAGCTCTTATTCAGGACAGTATCAGTCAGAAGCATGTCAGGAGAAAAAAGGAATATAAATAATCATTTTATTATTGAAAAGTAGTGGAGCGTATTTAATAGCAGGTCTTAAGATATTAGGAGAGTATAATTGAGAGTTTTCTTAATAAAACTTGGGGGTTGGGGAAAATTTGAAATGAAGTATTCAGGAACCTACCATAAGAACTACAGAATTGGGATCTGTTAGCAATTCCACTTCCTTATATAATCAATTTCACCACATAAACATGGTCAGAATTTTTGAATATGCTCTGATTTCATTATGTTAACGCCAGTCTCTGCAGTTGACTCAAGTGGAAGTGATTGGCAGTTGTTTTTTTAACTCTGTATTTATTCAAAGGAGTTGTCAGTCAGAAGGTAGTTGTGTGTGATCTGTTGATACAGAACATAGTTCCCTTATTGACTGGTGATATATGAAGTTGTATTACTACCTGAAAAAAGTTACATCAGTGGAATTTTAAGGTTGCAGTATTAATTGCACAGAAGTCAAGAACTTCAGTTATGTTAATCACAGGAACCACCAGAACTCCTCCTTCCAGTATGTGTGCTTATCTCACAGCGAAGTGCTATATTTTGTACTATTTGGCAGGTAGCACAATCCAGTATAGTAGAAAGCCTTTGCATTTTTTCTGCAATCATAGGTGGACACATGTAGAATTTCCTTTTATGCCATATACGGTGGTTTAAGGTACAAAAAGATTTCTACCAGTTTTTACTGGTTTGAGAAATGTTCCTAATATAGATAAATGGTGAATGCAGAACCATAAATACTTTAAAACTGGTAGAAATATTTTTCACACAGAGTAACTCAAAAACATCTAAGTGGGTTTTGCTAATTAACAACTTTTGAGCTAGTTATCATCCCTCAAAAGAGGGGCTTATCATCGAAGTCTGTATGTTATCTTAACTATAGTATTCTTTACCAGTGAAACATGTAATAACTCATAACAAGCTCAATAACATATATGACTTTCTTTTTATTTATTTGTTGAGACCTTTTCTTCTTTAGCTTTCTATTTAATTTCGGTGGAGCATTGGGGTCAATAAGACAAGGGGAATGGGAAATTCAGGAAGTATTACCATACTATAAATAGAAATAATAACAAATACGTAGTGTGAAAAAACATGGTAAACCATATATCAGACTGTGAAAAGAATGCTTTGGTGTAGTTGTGTTTTGCTTCCTTTCCATTGTGTTTTTTTTTCCCCTACTGAAAATCAATCAATATTAGGAAAGCGTCAAATGATTTCGTAGGTAAGAGAATATTAAACTTTTATACAAGATGGAAGGATTTGGTGGCACTCCCAATCTGCTTGTAACGGTGTGGGTATGTGCATACACACACACATACACAAAATGGTCCAAACTTTTCCCCCTTCCTGGGGTTTGCTTTATTATTCATGTAACAGCCATAAATTTCAACCTAATCTTGGCTGTTTCTCGGATTGCTCCTTGTATGAAATCTTTGCTCATACCCCTAGTTTCCTTTGTGTCACAGTGACATTCATACCCTTTCTCTATTACAGAACAAAACCACAATGTTGTGTAACAGAGAAGGTTTCCCATGCACAACCACCACCAACTCGTATATTAAAATTAAGAAATCCAGTTATGTCAAATGCATTGCAAAGCATCCAATCACCAACAACTTGTAGAAAGTGCAATCTTCATCCAGCTCTATTCAACATGTGTCTCATCTCTCATAACCATAAACAAATGTCCTACCAGAACAAGGTTATCCATGTGCATAAATGTTTTCAAAACTGGCTCTTTACTGGTAATTGAGGGCTGACAACATCTCACAGAATTGTTCAGCACTTTCTATATTCAAGTCTCAGACACAGAAACCATCAGAAGTTTTTATAACGTTCAAATTTTAGAGTGGCTATTGCTTATTAGATTCAGAAGGGGACAAAAGTTTAAAACATAGCATGAAATTGTAACTTGTCATTCCTATGTCATTATATTCCTATTTTATTTATATAAAAAATTTAAATCCTTAGGCAATGCCCAAACCAGTTTCTTTTGCTATTTAAAATAATAAAAACCTCTTCATCTTATTACTTAAAATAACTAGAACAATCCAAAGATGAAAGTAAAATGAATGAAATAACTTGAACCGTAGACATGACTTCACCCAAGCACAGTCCACAACTGAAACTAATAATTGGAGATATACCAATCTCCTAGAACTGGAAGGGACCTCGAAAGGTCATTGAGTCCAGCCCCCTGCCTTCACTAGCAGGACCAATTCTTGCCCCAGATCCCTAAGTGGCCTCCTCAAGGATTGAACTCACAACCCCTGGGTTTAGCAGGCCAATGCTCAAACCACTGAGCTAACCCTTTCCCCCATGCTAACTACAGTAGCATGACATTTATTTAACTTGAAAATAAAAATACATCTCAAGATTGACATATGGCAGGAGAAGTATTTTTAAATGCTTTCAAGGAAAAAAAGGTATAGAAAAACTGAAGCTAGTTTTTAATTGTCTTGTGTCTTATTTTGCACCAGTTTCCATTGTGCTTTATAGATGACCACCTTATGCCGAGGGACAGACTCTGTGCATGGTTTGTATGACAGTTTAACAGAAGAATCCCATTTAACAGAGGAATTCTGTTTTAAAAGATAACACTGTTCTCACTCTTACAAATGAATAACACTTCTTTCCACTTGCTCCACAAACTACTTAATTCATGTAATTAATTAATTATAACATTCTCTCTAATTCTGTTCATGACTTACTTCCTATAAGTTCATCTGGGTTCTAGTTTTAAGGCAATAATGATTTACATTTTGGTTTATTGTGGTGAACTGCAAAGCTGAAATGAAAACTGAGCCCTGGTCTACTCTGAAAAGTTTGTACTGGTATAGCTATGTAGTTAGGGGTGTGATTTTTTTTTTTTTTGCCAACTTAACTATGCTGCTGAAAGCCGTAGTGTAGAGGTAGTTATGTTGGTATAACTGTGCTTCTACCAGCATAGTTTATGCTGGTTTCCAAAGAGGCATAAATTACACTGGCATAAGCACTTTCATACTGTCAACAGTAAGCTGGTATTATCTGTATAGTTAAAACAGCAAAACTTTCTAGGGTAGACCTTCCCCTAGCCACCTTCAGGCAGGGACATTCAGAACATATTCCTATCATACTATGGGAGACATTCAGCAAAGAAATACATTTCTTTACCTGTTAAAATTCTTTTACTCTCTCTGTGAAATTTTCTGGCATGTTCTGTTTAGCTACAGGCATTGGTGTTATTCTATGACTTCATTATTGCAATCAGAATTACCCAGAGGGGGGAAAGAATTATATAAAGGTAATTAACTCTCTCCTGTTTGGTCACCACAGACAGTATTATGGGGACTTCCCTGCATAGGGGAGCTAGACCTGGATTATGCAAGGGGCTGAGTGCTCTGGCAGAGGTCCAGCAAAGCTCTTACACATTCTGTTTAACTTCCAACACATGAGTAGTCCCATTGTGAAGCATGTGCTTTGCTAGATCAGGGCCAACATGCTCAGCACCTTGCAAGATCAAGTCCCTAGGGCATGGTCCACTAGTGGAAGCACAGAGATCTGTCTTTTGTTCCCAGCTGTGCTAAGGACTTGCTGTGTGAGATTGGGAAAATCTCTTAGGCTAACATTTTCCAAATACCTCTACAATGGGGTGCTTCTGTTTTGACCCACAGTTACTGGGCTTGAGTGTGTTTACTTGTGCAGTAGAGCAGGATAATTCTCTCCACTGCTAATGAAGTTCTGTGGCCTGTGTTGTGGAGGTCAGACTAGGTGATTATAGTGGTCCCTTCTGGCCATAAAATCTACATGGGTTGGTTTCTTTGGTCTACTAAGTTCACTTAGTGCTGCATCTCCTACACCAGCTGCCCCTACATGCTTCCAGTGTAAGGGAGGGAAAACGGGGGGGGACTGTGATGGAGCCAGGCTCCACTATGGCAGATTCTCTGCTGGTGTGAGCTCCAGTGGCCAGAGTTAAAGTTGGCCTCCTGCTGCTCTAACTTCTACTGGGGCTGGTGATCACGGAGCTGCAGGCAGCCACTGTCACCTGTGCTTGAGCAGATCTCATATTTAATGGAAAATTGGGGCCTATGAATGTGTACTTAGTTTCTCTGAAAAATCAGACCATAAATGTCTCAGGTGGGCACCCAAAATTAGTGGACATTTTTTAAGATTTAGCCTCAGCTTTTCTGTGCCTCCCACACCTCCCCCATAAAATAAGGATGTTAGGAATTACGTGCCTCACAGGTTCAGTTCATTGATATTCGCAAAGCACCTTGCGATCCTAAGATGGAAGGTGCTGTAGTATTATGTGTTCTGTCTTGCATGGGTGCACAACAATGAGAGGAGGGAACCAGTGGAGCATATTGGCAGTCTGTGAAATATTGGGCCACTCAGGGTATGTCTGCACATCAAAGAAAAACCCACAACTGTCCCGTGTGGCTTGGGCTGTGGAGCTGTTTCATTCCTTCGTTGACTTTTGGACTGGAGCCTGGGCTCTGTACGGTGGGAGAGTCCCAGATCTTGGGCTGCAGCCCGAGTCTAGAATTCTACAGACCAATGAAACAGCCCTGCAGCCCAAGCCCTGTGAGCCCACGTCAACTGGCACAGGCCAGCTCTGGGCTTTTCTTAGCTATTTAGACATACCCAAAGAATGCCTCAGGCTAACCCCAGTTTTGGCTTTAGCTTCTCCAAAAGAGGGTGAGGAGGAATAGGGAGCAAGGTGGATGCAACCCCCATGCCTCTTCCATAACAACTGGCAGAGCTGAAATTTGTGGAGAGAGTACCCACTGCACAAGTATTGTCCTCCCCCTCCACATCTACAGACACGTGCCTGCCAATAACACAACTCTTCCTGGAATTCCATGGCTGCAAACCACCACGGAGCCCCATGTAATCTAAAATTCATTTCATTTCTGCATTTCACCTTTCACATGGGTGATGATTGAACTCAGGCTTTTAGACCAAAGTAACTATTTACCTGGCAAATAAACATTTGATTCTTTTTAAAATCATCTGAAGAAGTTATTTGACACATACCTTTTAGATTTCAAGTAATGTTACCCTGTCTTCATAAGAAAGTGATTTTAATTAGTAATTACTGGTGGGAATAGTATGTTAGAAAATGTTCCAATGTGTCTGGTCTAAAACGTATCTCACTCATCTACTTAAAGTGTATGAATCTAGGAAAATCAAATTATCTTATACTAACCCTTTTTAGAGCACTTTTTATCATATTCCTCTTTAGTGGACATACTCTGATTTTATGTAATTTTTTTTTAATTAAATTCCTTTGTCTGCAAAGTAGTCAACATAAATAAATGAAAAGGTGCATGAATGCTCAGGTTTCTGTGTATCTATGCCATGTTTGAATGAGTTTTGTATTCTCTTTGTCTGATCATACAAATTAAAGTAACTGTTATGTAAGAAAAGTTAAACTTATTTGATATCCACTGCACTAATGGAAATTGAACCTACACCATTGCACTTTAAGACAATCAATTACAAGTTTCACATTCTTCCATCTACAATCTCATTATGGTTCTGTAGTGAAAAAAATTAACCCAACCAAATATTACTTATTTGCTCAATTTTTAATGAGCAAGGCTGAATAATTACAATGACCTGTTTTCCAAAATATGTCAAATGATGTAATCTGACTACTGTTATGAACACACTGTAGCTGAGAATTAACAAAATGAAGTTAATTGTTGCTATCTATGGTTTTTACATAGCACCTATCACTTCACTGTAAGAATTTTGTTAATTAACGAAGCTCTACTGATTCTTCAGGAAAGTAAAATACTATTTCTTCTTATTCAGGGCTTAGCTGTTGAACGGCTTGGACGTAGACCTCTACTTATCGGAGGTTTTGGTTTGATGGTCGTCTTCTTTGCAATACTTACAGTATCCCTGACTTTTCAGGTACAGTATATTCATTATATAACTATTCTCTTTCATTTTTCTATTTTAAATGTCTGGTATATAGTACTTCTGGGCTTCAGCTTACTTCTGTGGACCATTCCAACTTTTGATTAACTTTAAATGATGGCCTATTCTGAAATGGAGATTTGAAGTTCTGTCTTCTGTTTAATTATAAACTTAATTATTTCAAAGTGTGATTGTTAGTCGTAATGTGATCTAAAAGATTGTCTCATTCATTTCTTACCAAGTGAGAATTTCTGGAAGTAGATCTGAGAGGATAATTTTGCACATGGTTGAGAAATGCTGCATTCAACATTTCATATTTTTGCTGTAAAACAGTATATATCTTCTTGAAATTTCTTGCATTCTCTATGTGCCTTCTGTTTACTGGTGATTTTTTTAAAAAAGCAAAAAGGTTAAATTCAAACAGAAGACTCCCGGGGGAGAAAACATTCCAGTGCAACTGTAGCTTTGAAATTCAGTTCAGCTATTTTGACTCAAAAGGTGAAGATTCATTATTTGTTGGAAGGAAGCACCTGGCATGGAGATGCAGGGTTAGCATTTACTTCGCAAGTGATTATGTCAAATGATTGGAAGAAGGTTATTAAACAAACTGTAACACTGAAAGGAAATCAGTTTGTCTGCCTTGTTTGTCCTCCGTTTGTATGCATTGTCATGTACAGCTTTCTTTTGTTCCTGGGGCCTGAGAAGTAGAGTTCTGATGGGTTGGAACAGCCTGCTTTTGGTGATCTTTCAGCAAGTTGTTCTTCCGCTGGCTATAGTCAAGATCTCTCTGTCTTTGGTACAGTGGCTAAAATGAGCCTAACCATTTATCTGACTGCAGTATCCTATTTCTTTGCTTGAGCTGATACAAAGAGAGCCACTGACGGTATGTCTATATTGCAAACCAACGTGTAATTATACTGTGGGTAGGTCTACCTGCTCTAGCTTTAATCTAACTAGTGAAGGTAATAGTAGCAGTGACAATGTAGCAACACAAACTTCAGAGCAGGCTACCTACCCCAATAAAATCCCGCCAGGGACCCCGGGTACATACTTAGGTTCTTTTCCCAGGCCCCTGTTTCTTCACCGCTAGCGTACCTGCACTAGCTAGCTTATGGCTAGCACAGGTATGCTTACTCGGGCTATAATTATACCTTACTCTGTAGTGTAGACATACCCTCAGAGTGAATGGGAGTAGTGTGTGAACGTAGTAAAACCATAACAAGAGGTAGTGGCTGGAAACTGAAGGCAGACAAATGCAAATTGGGAATAAGGCACAAATTTTTAATAGGGTGATTAACCAGTGGAATAAAGTACCACAGGAAGCAGTGGATTCTTCATCTCTTGATGTCTTCAAATAAAGATTAGATTCCTTTTTGGAAGATGTGCTTTAGCCGAAGACAAGTTATTGGGCTCAGTATAAGGGTAAATGGGTGAAATTTAAGGGCCTGTGTTGTACAAGAGGTCAGACTAGATGATCTAATGGTGCCCTCTGGCTTTAAACTCTGTGAATCTGTGAACTATCTTAATAGAACGTACCATATTGTCAAGTGTATGAAACAATAAAACTGTACTTTACAGACTAGGTCATAAAACCAAGGTTGTTAGCACAACCATAAGACACATAAAAATATAAGGCTGCAAGTTTGTTATGAGCTGACTGAAAAGTAGGCTTTTTCAAACTCTTTAATACATAATGTGATGTGTTTAAACTAATTGGACTGGATCTTCAGCTGTTGTAAATCAGTGATGCTCCATTGACTGTAAGTTAGGGCAGGTCTACACTACGGGGGAAAATCGATATAAGATACGCAACTTCAGCTATTTGAATAACGCAGCTGAAGTCGAAGTATCTTATATCGAATTACTTGCCATCCTCACAGCGCGGGATCGACGTCCGCGGCTCCCCATGTCGACTCCGCTACCGCCGTTCGCATTGGTGGAGTTACGGAGTCGACATGAGCGCATTCGGGGATCGATATATCGCGTCTAGATGAGACGCGATATATCGATCCTCGAGAAATCGATTGCTACCCGCCGATACGGTGGGTAGTGAAGACGTACCCTTAGATTTTAGTGGAGCGACGTCAGTTTACATTAGCTGAATATCTGGTCTGTTATGCATTAAGTATTAGATACAAGTCTGAACCAAGAATCCAGGATGCATACAGCCTTGAACTCAGAGGAAAATTCTATCTGGTTCTGAATTTGCACCTGCGTCCTCTCTGTTTAGACATTTAGATCTGTGTTTGGATCGAACTTGAGCTCATCTCTGATAAATATATAACTTTATGAATTCACACTAATGCCAAGGAGAGCCTTGACATATTATCATATTTTGAGAGTTAGTGAGTAAATGAATAAACAAGTTAAAAAGAAACAAACCAGTATAGTACTCTTTTGTTTGAACCTGTACATCAGTCATTTATATCGACAAGTATAGTTATGATGATGCTTCAGATACTCTATGTAAATATATCTTTGTATTTTGTAAAAGTAACAAAGACTTAGTAATATGCTACCTCACTGTAACATTCTGCGATTCAAAATTTTCTGAGAAATAAGATGAGACCACAGGACTGTGGGGGGAAATCAAGGGGTTTTATTATTCAGCATTACATAGATGAATCATGGACTGTGGCCTGGCAATTCAGTAGAATTCTTCCTCAGTATTTGAAGCTAGAGGGAAAATTCATATAATTTAGAGATCCTATTGAATCAAATGTTACCTACCTTTAAGCTCTTCTTTTTAATCTTAGTCAGTTCCTTTTGATTACTTTTTACCTGTATTGCTGTTGCTTCACTTAGTTTTCTGTAGACAAAATGAACTCCTCACAAAACCACATGATCTGTAATAGAAATAGAAGTATGGAACTTTGGAAGAATACATTGGCTGTGTCTACACTGTAAGCTGGAGATGTAAATGCCAGCTCAAGGAGACATACCCCCACTAGATCTGATTAAACTAAAGCATTAAAAATCAAGTATAGCTGCAGTGGCATGAGTGGCTAATTGCCCTGAGCATGTACCCATGCAAGATGCTAGTTATGTACCCTAGGCACCTAGTCCCTCTCACTGCTCACGTTGCTGAGGCTACATTCTGTTTTTAGCACCTTAGCTTGATCAGAGCTAGTGCACGTACATCTCTTCGAGCTGGAATTGACACTTCCAGCTCAAAGTGTAAACAGACCCAAAGACTTATAAAACCATGTACAATCTATGGCAGTGGTGGGCAACCTGCGGCCCATCAGAGCAAGCCGCTGGCAGTCTGCCCGACCACTTGTTTACATTTGCACGACCGCCTGCAGCTCCCAGTGGCCACGTAGCTGAGCAAATGTAAACAAACGGTCTGGTGGCCCGCCAGCGGCTTGCTCTGATGGGCTGTGTGCGGCCTGCGGGTTGCCCACCACTGATCTATGGGCTTGATCCTGTGGCTGTCCTTTTCCATACAAAACTTTACTTTACTGCAGAATCAGATCCATTGGGTTGTTTGTCTACAATTTCAGGATGTGGCTGAATATCCCAACCTGTTTGACTACTCCCGTTGTATATGCTTAGTACATATGAAAGGCCATACTGGATAAGACTAAAGATCCATCTAGCCCAGTATCCTGTCTTCTGACAGTGGCCAATGCCAGGTGCTTCAGAGGGAATGAACAGAACAGATAATCATCCAGCGATCCATCTCCTGTCACCCAGTCCCAGCTTCTGGTGAACAGAACTTCCTGTTCCATTGAGAGCCATGTATTTAGTCCATCCTTCACTCAGATTAACTTTGTCATTTAAAAAAGCTGCCATACTGGCCTTCATTAATATGGCAGAGACATCTGGGGAAAGTGACTAAGCAGAATTTGTGCAAACCAAGGAAATTCTCTTTCACAGCTTGGCTTGAATTTGCTGCATAAGAAGTTATGAGTTTTTTGAATATTTGTGGCTTTTTCAGTGCAGCCAGACCTCTTGACATTTCACTGTATAGATTCCAAATTTTAATTTTAATACAAATTGTCTAATAAATATTTCAGGAACACTGATTTCTAAAACTAACTCTTGGCATAAACCCTAATCTATGGAAAGAATGTAAAGAATATTTTGTATTCCATGTGATTTCTTATTATTGATTATGCATTTGACATAAGAATTGCTAGTATGAGTTATTTTTTGTTGTTGTGTTTTTTCCAGAATCATGCATACTGGCTCCCCTATCTCAGTATATTTTGCATTCTTGCAATAATTGCATCATTTTGCATTGGCCCAGGTAAGTAGTTTTTTTTTCATGTTTTTGTATGTCATTTCTCCATGCACCAAACACTAAAACATGCACATTGAAGTGACATTACATTAGACTTTGCTGTGTGTGTGGCAGGGGGTTGTGTGTGTGTGTTCCTTGTATAAGATGATCAGAAAGGTTAGTCTCCTGTTGATAATGCTTCTGGTTCCCCATTGCATGTATAGACTTCATGAATTTGAATCTTATGCCTTTGGAGCACTATGTTGATAATGTGCATGTAATGACATCTCACTTGTTCTCTGTGTGGGTTCTGTCAGGATTATTAGGCTTCTTTATGGCAATAGATACAACTTTATATACTGTATATTCTTAGTTTGCAGTCTTGATTACAATGAACTCTGGGACTCATTGGAGCAGGGCCAGTCCCCTTCCATGCTCTCTGAGCTTCACTGACTGATATATGGATGAGGCCAAACTAACTTGCAAAAACTGAAAATTTCCTGCTCTGCCCCCTATCTGTGTGGGAACCTGAGAGCAATAGAGAATAGCAGTCCCTTGAAGACCGCTCTTTCTACCCCCACCCAACCCTGGCACTGAAACCCGTGCTGCAAATCATCGTGCAATCCCCTAGTGCTTTTGTAAGGGTAAATTTCAATTCTGCCCAAGTTCCTCATGTTTAAAACAAAATTCTCAGCAACAGATTGCTGGGTTTTAAAAAAAAGGCATTTTGAAATCGGTCAGTTCTCAACCAGATAGGCTTGAGAGGTCAAGTGGTGACTTTAAACTTCTTGCCAATTCTCCTTTTAATATGCAAAAATAGTTTAACTCCTGTAAATAAGTATGAACACTTGTAACCTCTACTTATTTGCCTTCCAAAAAGCCTGATAGAAACAAATTTGAAGAGTAATTTAGGCCAACCCTAAATGATATTTCACCAGTTTTCAAAACTTCAACTGTAAATCACAGTTCAACCTTTTAAAATAAATCCTCCACATTTTTTTCTTTTTCTTTTTTCTCTTTTTTTCTTTGTTCCCTATGGTAGATTCTATTTTTGTTCACTTAGCTTTTATCCCTTCACTGCTGCCAGTCAGGATTTTCTAATGCATTTTGTGCTTGTACTGAGGCAATTCATCTATAAGTATGCAAGACTGAAACTTCTATCCATTATAACAGACTGCTTCCTATAGAAAATCTTTAAAATTACAGCACTCTTCTTGCTGTTGTGTGTTCTGTTTCTGTTTTTAAAGGAAGAGAACATGATACTGTGTTTTCTTTACAACCAATCCATCTACCATTCCGATATAGTCAAATACACTAATTGCTAGGGAAAATATGGTGACTGTGATAGATGCTATCAGCACATGATACAATAGTCTATGAATATTCCAACTTTATAAATGTTATATGTGTCTTTATGGGCTAGGGATTGTATTCCTGACTCAACAGGGGTGCTAAAATGTTTCCTCGGGAACTATAATCACTGGGGAATAATTAATGCACATCTCTAAGGCAAGTATCAGAGGGGTAGCCGTGTTAGTCTGGTTCTGTAAAAGCAGCAAAGAATCCTGTGGCACCTTATAGACTAACAGACGTTTTGCAGCATGAGCTTTCATGGGTGAATACCCACTTCTTCAGATGCAAGTGCACTTGCATCTGAAGAAGTGGGTATTCACCCATGAAAGCTCATGCTGCAAAACGTCTGTTAGTCTATAAGGTGCCACAGGATTCTTTGCTGCTATCTCTAAGGCAGGTAATAAGTCTGAAGAAGTTTCATCCAGGAGGGGAAATTACATATAGTGGTTTGACATAGTTCACGAGGCCAGGAAAATAAAGAACCAAAAGCCATCTCAAGTGACCACCCTGACTGAGGAGGGAGGTTATTTTCACACTTGATCCAGAGTCTCCATGTGGAGGCTGGGTGATACCTGGTAAGCTAGACATGTGTATAAGCTATTTGTTGTTCGTGTGAAATATTTTCTCTGTAATGGTTTTGGTCTGACCGAATAATACTTTGCTTCATAAGAAGTGCCTGGTTGTTGGTTAACCCTGTCTTTGCTTCTGAGAGAACAAGAAAGCAAGTGTTGAACTAAAGTCTAACCTGTGAATTGCAGAAGTTTGCAGCTTAATTTCCCAGTCTGGAGGGAGTGAACTGGGGGTACCCTGCCCCAAGTAATATGATGTTCCCGTTGAAATCATTGGCAGCACTTCAGCTGAGTTTAATGAGGCCAGATTTACCCACAGTGAAACTGCCTCTGTGATCAGCTATCCTTTAGTCTATCTGGACAAGTCCAGGATTTTTGTATTGCTTTGGTCTCTGTCAGGGACCATTTTTCTTTCAGAAATGGAAATTAGCTTCCATTATTAGCCATATTTCATAATAGAAGAAAACCTAGCATATATTGTTAACCTAAAAAAGTGTAACTGAAAAGTAGAACATCCATATCTGTCCACGTCACAAGACAGAGGCATAACTTTGAAATTTTTAATGCAATTATCAGATCTACTTTGAGAGAGACACATGTGGTTGCAATCCTAATAATGAGGTTTCAGTTCTCATAATTTAGGCTTGAGTGTGCCTGAGCACAGGCTGGCACATAAGCTGCAGGAGGGATTGTGCCATAGCCCATTCCCTTCCTGATTTCCCTTTGTCTATGGGTGGTGGGAAATAGCAACTTGCTGCCAGTTTATGCCAGCAGTAAGTTATGGCACCCTTGCTCTGGCATATCTATGCTGGCTAGTGTATTGGAAAATAGAGCCCAGGCTCTCTACCCATTCCCTGATCCCGTCCTCTTAGTCTATGAGGTGGTAAACAAGCATGTAGCAGTCCATTCTTTTATCTCCTTGCCCAGTTACAAGGTCTGGGTAGCCTTTGCAAAGGTGTAATGGAGGTTCCAACTCCCTTTACTATCCTTCATAGCTGTGTAGTCCAAGTGAAAATGTAGCCCTTAATAGTTCAAATCCAGCTCTACTGCTTGCTGTTTACCAGTCATTCCTGGTTTAAGTGTATGAGACTCCCATTAACTTCAGTGATGGTCGTACATGATTTTGTGGCGGCTGACGCTGAAGCTATACCTGCATGCCTAAATGGGAAAAAAACCGATTGTACATCCCATATACTGAGTAGTACCTAACTCTGTGAGTAGTCTCATTGAAATCTATTGGCCTACTCACTGAGCAAGGTACTACTCTGTGGCAGTGAGGGTAGCACAGTCAAGTCCTGAAGAATTTTCACGTTGCATTTATATTTAAAAATGGAGCCAGCCATGTTTTTTGTAATCTAACCATGGAAGCAGGAAGTTTCTACTCATCTTTTAAAGCCTAGAGCGATTAAACAGCAGGACACTGTTATACTACAATATATTTGCTGAATTGTACGTCACATTGCCCTGAATTATTTGATCCAACAGCATAATGAAAGAACCACTGATGGGGTAACTTCCTGTCCTCTGTTGTGCTACCACACAAGGAGGGAAGGCTTATAAAGAGAGTGCTCCTTCTCCACATGTAAACAACAGTGTTTAAGTATTAAAATAGAGGGGCCGAGGTATAGAGATGATCCACCCATATGGTATGGTGGCTAGGGATGGTTGTCCAATCCTAGATTGTTAGCACATATACTAATGTCAGCAGCAGGCACTAGGTAGGAGTGGAGGGTGCTTAAAGCAGCAGAAAAGGGCACCGCACTGCATGTCTACTCTGGCCCATCCAATGGAATCCTGTGCCAACTGGCAGCATTTCTGAAGCATGGACTCATCTGAAAGTGGCCATGTTCACCTTGCAGTACCAGCCAGGTCAGGATTTGCCCCATAATGCATATTTGGAAGGGAATCAGTGTTGTTTGCCTTGAACGGTCTAGTCCCAAATTTCTTGGGTTTTCATATTGCATTAGTGTCCCTTTTATATGAGATCCATTTTAGTGTCTGTAGACTTGATGATATCATAAAGAGAGAACTGTGGATTCAGATAGAGAATGAGCAGGAGGAGCAGATGAAACTCCATGGAAACAGAGGATCTGCCGTTATGCATGTGTCTGTTTAAAAAATGGAGGTGAAGAAAAAATAAGAGATGGTGTAGCAGGGTGGACCCTGCTCCGGCCCTGAGGGCTTTGAAAAGCAGCCTGGCAGGGCTTGAGAGCTGCGGCTGGAGGCTGGGCTGATTGGGAAAGTGGCTGCAGCTGGGGGCCACGCCCCAAACTGAGGAGCAGGGCCTTATAAGAGGCAGGGAAGCCAGAGCACAGACAGTCTCTCTCTCTGCCTTCAGAGAGGGATGGGCCTGGCTGCTTAACTTGAGGATAGGTACCTGCGTGAAGCAGGGCTGGGGGACAGGCTGAGGGGCTAGGGAAGCTCCAGCCTGGAAAGCCCCAGGCTGCGGCCTAGTAAAGGGCAAAGAGGTACTGGGGGTTGCAAGGGACAACCCAGGGGTAGGACAAAGCAGCAGGTCCAAACCCCTTTTGCCTGTAATGAGTGGGCTGATACTGCAGTCTGCCCCAGGGTGTGGGGCTAGACCATGACTGTCAGTGGCCACTACTGAGGCAAAGCGGGGATAGTAGGGCTGGACTGAGGGAAAATCCGAAGGGAACCAGCAGGGGGCGCCGTAGGGGTGAGTACCGCCCGTTTACAGATGGATACAGAATTACTTCTTAATAGAAAGTTTTTCAAAGTTATCCATAAGGCCTCAGCAGATGTTTAAATAAATAGTAAAATGAAAGAGTAATTCCCTCCAGTAAAATTAATGAGAAGATGAAAGTGTTACATAGTAATTCCAGCACAAATATAATTTCAGTCTACTATATTTGCAATACCTTTCGGTTGCATGACACTTCATATAGTTGTTATTCTATTAGTTGTTAATATTATTATTATCATATATATGTATTACCATAGTACCTAGGAGCCCTAGTCATGGACCAGGGCCTCACTCTGCTAGGCGTTGAAGTATCCCATTATTCTGTTCCTGCATAGGTAATATTCAGCAGTGGCCTCCTGAACACTCTTTGTCCCTGCCCCAGTGAGAGAGAGAGTGTTCCTTTTCAGTTACTGGTTATTCATGTACAATTACATGCCAAATTGCTTTAGTTCATTTTACATGAACAGATAAGACATCTAATTACTTTACAGTGGAACAAAAAAAATCAATGAATTGGGTTAGATTAAATTTTAGTCCATCTAAAGGGACCTTATTAAATGAGTTGAGATGGGGCTTACAGACAGGAAAAGTTCATTAACTCTGGGTCACATATTAGTTAATTGATCTATGAAGACAGAGGAATACGCCATACAGTACATTAGTATAATTAAGCTAAGACCTAGATATAGTCAGTTTTGAAGGATCTTGAGCAATAATGCATAACTCAAGTGTTTCCTTAAAGTGTTCTGACTGGGGGGCCTAATGAGTTCAGTGGGACATTTTCTGGGAGTTAGGCAAGCAGAAATTTACCCATGAAATTCCAAAAAGTTCATGAAGATTCTAGAGTCCAATTGTGCAACTCTTACTCACACAAATAAATAATAAAACTATTATTTATTATTACATTAATAATAAAATAAATACATCTATATGGGTACGCCCATTGGCTCCAGTAGAACTACTCATGTGAGTAAAGAATTAAAGGATCAGGCCCCTAATTCATTACTAGACACTTGTCAAATTGCTTCTTCAACATCAAAATCCAGTAGTTTGTAGTTGTGTCTTCTTAACTTAAAATTGTAAGGGGAATCTGTACTTTTGGATCTTTGTGGGTAAAACTAATAAAGTACAGTAGTAACTGTATTACTTAAATTCACTACATTGATATGTTATTGACTAATACAGTATGGATCAAAGTCTTTTTTCAGTTACCCGTGCAACCCTGCTGAAGGGAAACGGTGCATGTTATTGATTGATTATGCAAATAGGAAAATGATTGTGATCACTAAAAATCAATCTATATGCCACCTACTTCATCTTAATTTTATATTTTAAAATAGAGTAGCTGATTATGCTCAAAGTTGTTCTGCTTAATAAGAGAACTTTTAAAATAACTTTTAGAAAGAAAATACATAGGACTACGTAGTGCAAAATATTAATTTTCCTGTGGAAAATGTGCATGAAATATTTTAATCTGCTTTATTTCTTCAGCATTATGGTCCAGATTTTTATGGCATCCACTAAATTTGGGTTCTTCTGTCTTCAGGTGTCCAGTTTGAGACATCTAGGGCCAAAATCTCAACTCAGGAATAAGGGCCTGTGTATTACCATCTGCTAGACTTCAGACTGGTCAAGAGGCTAAGTGGAGAGGAGGGCCTTGTGTGAGCCTTCTATGCCAGGGTGAAGTTATTATTACATTGTAGTGTGACCAACACAAGAGACATATTAATGTTAATGAATGTCTGGTATGATCATGGTGAAGGAGGACAGTTGTAGTTCAATGATGATCGTTAAGCAGAAAAAATACAATTTCACACTTACAATATATAGGGCTTTACTGTAACAGATAGTAATTTAGCTAGACAGATCTGAAAATTATTTTTAATCTTTCCTGTTTTTTCATAAATCTGTGAGAATGTTTTTCCCCAGGAAAATGAACAATAAAATTGAACTACCACTTAATAAAATATGTGACTGTTCTTAGCGTGGTGTGGAAGGATGAGTATCACCTATATTTGGCAAACTGGGACTGATATCGTGTGACATTATTAAAGCTTTGGGATCTGATCTAACTACCTTTGTAGTTAATTGGAGCTTTTCTGTTGACTTTGGCAAGAGTTATATGTGGCTTCTACTGGGTCTAGAGATACAGCTCTTTGCCTGGAATAAATCCAGCATAGCTTCATTGACTTCAGAGGAGCTATGCCAATTTACTCCAGCTCAGGATCCAGCCCACGATATGTAGAAATTAATACTTTGAGACAATTAAAAGTGCCAGTGTGGCTTCCCCTTTAATAGTATTTTCTATCCTATTAGAACATCTGATGATTTCTTGATAGTTATATAGGTAGTGTGCTGTCTGTCACTTTCAGAAAAGCATATGGCAGAGTCCCATCTGCTCCTCACCAATTAGGATCAGCTGTCACTTTCAGTCAGTTTTTTTCCTCCTTTTCTGCATGCAAGTTTGCAGATGTGTTCCAGGAAGAAATCCTAAGCATTGAAACTGTAACGTTAACTGCAGGTATATTGAGGAGTAGAAGATTGTTGATAGCTCTCTGTTCACAATAAAAAGATAAACAAAAATCTAAAATGCATTTGTGATGGGATCTTCCGGGGTGCCTCTTGGAACTGGGGTACCACTGAGCCCAGCTTCTGTCCCACCAGCCTGGGCTCCATCTCACATGGTGCTGCTGAGACAAGCTGCAGACACGCTTCCAGTCTTACACTTCCACCAGCATTCACACTGGTAGGGACACACCCTGCTGCAGTTACATGCAGGACTAGTCACTGCACAAACCAACAGTAGAAAGGTTAAAGCCAAGGTAACTCTCAGCTCCCCAGGCCCGTACCCCCTCTGGAGCATAAACCCAAAATTATACCATCTTGCGCTGCACAATGTGGAGAGGAATACACAACAGCCCCTCTGAGCTAAGATTCCCACACACTTCACTCCAGACTTACTTGTTGGTAGATTAAAACATAAAATAAATTTATTAACTACAAAAGAGAGATTTTAAGTGATAGCAAATAGATCTAAGCAGATTACCTAGTAAATAAACAAAAATGCAAACTAAGTCTAAGATACTAGAAAGATAGGATATGCATTAGCAAATTCTCACCCTGGCTGATGATACAAGCAGGCTGCAGATTCTTAAGGGACAAGCTGCACTGGCTTTACAGCTTAGAGTCCCCAGGTCTTTCACACATGGGCTAGAAATCCCTTTAGCCTGGGTCCAGCACTTCCCCCAGTTCAGTCTTTGTTCCTCCGGTGTTTCCAAGAATCTTCCTGTGTGGAGAGTGAAGAACACCAGATGATGTCACTCCCTGCCTGCTATAGCTTTGGCATATGGCGGGAACCCTTTCTTTCAAAACTTGGTTTCCAGATCAGTTTGTGGAAAAATACTGACATCCCAAGATGGAGTCCAGAGACATGTGGTCTGGCCCTTGCAGAGTCATAGCAGCCATTACTTATGGGCTGTCTGGAGTGTTCTCAGGAAGGCTCATGAGGTGGAAGATAAGCTCCTCCTAAGGCCTATTGTTTTCTCTAATGGCTCATTACCCTGAATAGGCCCTTCCCCACCCACTATCTAGACTGAAAGCATCTTGCAGCTGTACACCCAGGGATAACTACTTTTGAAATATAGATACATAGTCAATATTCATAACTTCAGATACAAAAGTGGTACATGCATACAAATAGGATAATCATATTCAACAAATCATAACTTTTCCAATGACACCTCACATGGCCAACTTGTATAAAATGCATCATAATTATGCTATAATATAATAATATCACTATGAAGAATATGGGGTGCAAGTGTCACAGTATTTCCTAACTGTTTCCAGTGATGTTCTATCAAAAAGTTCCTTTAGGTTCTAAATGACCACAGGCTGGAGTTCAACAGTAGTCTGGGAATTTAAAACAGAAAAATATCCTTTGAAAAATAACAGATTCTTCTGTAGGTTGGGGAAAAAATGCTGCTTCTAGGCACTTATTTCTTGTCAGTCTTTTTAGTTATCTCATGTAACTACAAGTATCTGGATGCAAGATTATTTCTGGTTGAGGAAATACAAGTTAGTAAATAGCTTTAAAGAGCAGTCCACACAAGAAGCAGGAGCTGCAGGAAGTCATTGTCTCTTGCCCACACATTTCAGCTGAAATATCTGATATGTATGATCTAAAGAAGCTTCATATGTTTAAAAAATAGACACAGAATCAAGGATTGGTTCTGGTGACTATGTAGTAAAACAAACAAAACAGAAAACAAATGGTGGTGCTGTCTTGGGATGCCCAAAACGTTAGGTCTGTGTCGGTGGGAGAGAGATTTGCTGGTGCTAACCTGGATAACAGTTCCCCGTCACCACAGTCTATTAGCCACCCCAGAAAAATTTCTCCGGACTCTGCCAGTCCTTACTCCTTTCCTTGCAGGTAACACTTGGTGCACCCCAGTTCTCAGGCCACCTGGAAGAGTGTTCCCCTGGGGGAGGGGTATCCAGCCCACCACTGGACACTCACAGAAATTATCTAGTTTGCTATATCCAAAGAGACAGTGAACAAACCAGCTTGTTTGATTTAGCTAAAAATGCATGCTTTGCCTAATATTACTGTATTGAGATCTACTTATGATAAAACAAAGTGAAGTTTATTACCAAAGATAGAGTTTTAATTGGTTACAAATAAAACAAAAGTATAGCACATTCCAAGAGACTAAACAACACTTTAGCAAACTACAATCCTTTGGTAAAGCAGTTTTCTCACTCACAATGTTTTTTGTAGAGCTTGCTGATTCTTCTTCAAGCAGATGCAGCTGTGTATTCCACTTAGGTGTGTGCACGCCCCGTATATCAGAGCTGGGAAATTTTGCCTAGTAGTACCCATAGGAGGCGACCCTTGTGCCTTGTGCTCATAGCCCCTGCCATGGCTATCTGAGACAGTACCACCTCTACCCCCTCAGTTTCTTCTTAATGCCCATGGCTGGAGTCTGAGCTCTGTGTGGTTCCTAACCTTACAACCGCTCTCTGTCTTAGTGACTTCTTCTAGTTGTATCTAATTAATTTGTACCCTTATATAGTGTTAGTTGGTTAAGTTTAGTTCAAGTATTTCCCTGGTGATACCCTCACTGGGGTTTAAACATTGTCGATCGTGTGGGGCAGCGATCTCCAACAGCGATCCCCACGCACCGTGCTTGCTGTGCTTAGGCAAAGCCCACATCAAGGAACGGTGTTCCGTTGGCAGATTGTTCACAAAATGGACTCATGTGGCGAGGGATCTTGGTCTAAAGCCGCACCTGCTCCAGCAGTCCATGAAGCCTGCTTTGGCACCGACGTCTACATTGGATCGAAGGTCACCCTTGGGTTCTGAGAGTGCTGCCGTTTCCCGCTCTGGAGCTTGCACCTCTCCAAAGAGATGGAGGAGCCATTCCCCATCAAGTGCGCTGAGGAAAAGGTCACATAAGACTGATGGAGGCTGCTCCAGTTCATGTGGGGACCCATCTGTCTCCTCCAGAGGAGCATGGACTGGCACGGTGTGAACACCAAAGCACAGGATGGAGCACGTCTTGTCATCCACTCCCTGATACTGTGATTGAATGTCAGAAATCCCATACCATCAACTCTGGTTCCAGGCCAAGGGTGTCCATTGACTCTGGTACTGATGAGGGTGATGTCCTCACCAGCTGTTTCCACTCAGGCGGCATAGCAGACACCCTGTTTGGTTCTTCCTCAGCCTTTCTGACCCGACCTCTGCCTTGGTCCTGGACTTTGCCAGGGCTGCATCATTTATATAATTTATAGCCAGCTGGTTGAACCTCTGGGTCTGTCAGCACCACACCCCAATGTTTCCCTTCCACAGACAGTGGAAGTGGGGCCAGTGGTAGGCTCAGCATAAGGGACCTACTTGGCACCAGGAACTTCTTTGACACCCACGCTATCGGCGCTGCCATTGTTACCATGGTGGCACTCACCTCCCTCCATTTTGGCACCATCAGTCACCTAGGTACCACTTGGGGTCAACACCGCTTCTGGCACCAGAAATGACAGAGGCATACAGAGTGCCGGCAGTACTGTTTCCACCATTGGTACCAGTTCCCTCTTCATTCTGGGCTGTGGAGTCATACTGGTTGCTCACACCCTCAGGGCTGTCTCAACCTTTATGTCCTGAAGCCCAGGACTCCTCAGTATCCAGGTTGGGATCTTCCTCTCTTGCTCTCTGTTGCCTGACACACATGGGGGGCCATTCATGGAACCCTATGGGTACCAAGATTGTCTCTCATCTCACGGTTGGGACAGGGGCCTGGTGCCTACTGGCCACCAATACTCTATCCATACCAGTGGTCTCCATGGAATCTGTGGAATGTTCCTCAGTTGCCGAGGTCCCACTCCTCATTTCTCTCTAAGACGAGAGCACTGGGCAGGTCTGTAGCGGTGACCATTGATCTGCCATAGGCCCAAGCACTGGTTAACTTTCCCCTCGCGGAGCCTCCAGAGTCTTCCCATGCAGATCCGTCAGTCCTGGAGCAGGCTCAGGCTCTGGCTCTGGCACAGTTAACCACTTCATCTTCATCCCCAGACAATTCCATGATGCCTGGCTCTTCTTCCTATTCAGTAGTGGAGGGTTTCAAGGCATACCAGGCATATTTGTGGTGTGTGGCTGCTTCCCTGAGTATTCAAGCAGAGTTTCTGCAGAAGAATACGCATAAGTTGTTTGCTGTCCTGCAGGCATCTGCTCATGGGAGAGTCACCCTCTGTACGAACAATGCACTCCCAAACTCTGCTAAGGGTATGGCTACACTGGCGAGTTGCAGCGCTGGAAAGCCTCCACCAGCGCTGCAATTAGTAAGTGGCCACACCTGCAGGGCACTTCCAGCGCTGCAACTCCCTGGCTGCAGCGCTGCCATACACCTCACTCAGCATGGGGAATAAGGATTCCAGCGCTGGTGCTGCAGCGCTGGTCATCAAGTGTGGCCACACACCAGCGCTGTGATTGGCCTCCAGGGTATAAGGATGTATCCCAGAATGCTTTTATAAATTACTCTCTTTGTTTTGTTATGCAGCCTCTCTTTGTTTTATGAACGAGCTCCACGCGGAGCTCCGTTGCCGCTGCTGCTTATCTAAAAAACAAACAGAGCTCCTGTTTGCTGTGATCATCTGTACCTGGCTGTAAACAATCAAATGAGAGGCAGGCAGGGAGCGAATGAAACAGCGGGGAGTCGTGTTGGCTGCAGGCTGTTTGCAATTAAGAGTTAAGACTAAGGGGTTGGAAACATGTTCTGATTTTTCAAGGCAGGAAGCTAAACACACAGTGTTGGCTCCAAAAATCCTCTCTCTCTCTCCCCCCACTCCCTGTCACACTAGACCCCACTCCACCCCCCTCTTTTGAAAAGCACGTTGCGGCCACTTGAACGCTGGGATAGCTGCCCATAATGCATCACTCCCAACAGCGCTGCAAATGCTGCAAATGTGGCCACACACCAGCGCTGGTAGCTGTGAGTGTGGCCACACACCAGCGCTGGCCCTGCACAGCTGGATGACCAGTGCTGCAAACTACCAGCGCTGCAAACCGTAAGTGTAGCCATACCCTAAGATTCTCTGGAGCACAGTGGCTTTGGTACTGCCTTCTGCAAAGCGCCTGGTGCAAGGATTTAAAATTTTTTACTCCCACCTACCTGCAAATTCCCTGCGTGTAACCATTGTGAACAATAGAGCTGGCAGGGCAGATTTAAGTGCATTCCCAAGGATGAGGACTCCAAACAGATGGACCTGATGAATAGGAAGATTTACACCTCCTCTTCCTTGCAGATGTGCATTGCTAACCGCTTACTTTGCTGTCCAAATATGACTTTGTGAACTCAATGGTTATGTCTAAGTTTGCAGACCAGCTGCCCAAAGCCTCAAGGGAGGAATTTCAGGCATTTATCACTGAAGGCTGCTTGGTGGCTAAGGCTCTGTTGCAGTCCACACTGGATGTCATAAATACTTTGGCCAAAGAGATGGCCTTGGTGGTGACCATGAGATGGGCAGCAAGGCTGCAGAAGTTGGGCATTGCCCCCTGTATGCAACGACCATAAAGGATTTGCCCTTCAACAGCCATGTGTTTTTTTCGCACAAGACAGATGAGACTCTGCGCTCCTTCAAGGACGCTAGGGCTACCCTATTGTTCTTGGTGGTGAGTATGTGCCAGCAATGCAGAGGCATCACTACAGTTGTTAGCAGCAGAAGCAGCAGCAGCAGTATCATTTGCAGCACTGATCTGGGCAGTCTTTCCCTCCCCCTGAGATCATGGGTTGACCCCAGAAAGGGGCATAGAACCCAGAGGAGGAGGCATTCGGGTTCAGGGTTTGGCCAGTTGACACACCTTCCCCTTGCAGCCTCCCCAAGCACCCTTTGTTGACTCCTGGTCCACAGCAGTATTTCAGTCATCATTCCCCTCCCCCTGTCCCTTCTGTTTGGGGACAGATTGGCTCACTTTCAAAATGCTTGGGGCTCAATCACCACTGACAGCTGGGTCCTAAGTTCTGTCAGATCAGGCTCTGCCATCCAGTTCCTTTCCATCCCTCCTCCTCAAGCAGGATCGCTCTCTACTGGCTATGGGAACTGCACAGGAGGTTCTGCCGGAACATCAACATCAGGGTCAGTGCTTCTTTTCCCGGTATTTTCCGGTGCCCAATTCCAAGGGAAGGGCAAGACCTATTCTCGACTGTCCTCCCTGTCTCAGAACAACTGGTTTGTTGCTCCGGACCTTCAGGATGCCTACTTCCATGTGGTGATTTTGCCAAGCCACAGAAAATTCCTTTGATTCGTCGTAGTGGAGTGCCATTTCCAGTATATGGTGCTTCCCTCTGGCTTGTCTTCTGCCTGTCAGGTTTTTACCAAATGCGTGGTAAAAATCCTCACACTGACAGTTCAGCCTCCCATACCTCTTTCTCTCTGTCCTGACCTACTGACACAGAATCACGGTCGCACCTTACATCCCGCACTCAGCTCTCTGCATCTCATGGCATGGCTGCTCTTGGCTGAATGAGCAGGAAGTGCAGTGATCAGCAGCTGTTGGACAGGTCCTATTAGACAGTAGAAAGCCCTCTACCAGAATGGCCTATTCAGAGAAATGGAAGCGGTTTTTGGTGTGGTCATTAGGCTGTGAAATTCAGCTGACACTTGCTTCTATCCAGCACATCTTGGAGTACTTGATGCACAGTCAATTACTGTGCCTTGCATTTAGTTCATTGAGAATACATCTTGCAGTGACATCAGCATTTCAGCCCCCCCCTTCAGAGAATATCAATCTTTCCCAATGCCAAGGTAGCAAGATTCTTAAAGGGGCTTCTTTGTCTCCATGCTCCAGTCCAAGAGCCGGTTCCTATGTGGGACCTTTCATGGGACCTCCATTCGAGCCCCCAACATCTTGTCCCTTTCTGCTTACATATTAGAAGATTGCATTCCTGGTAGTGATAACATCCGCAAGGAGTGTCTGTGAGTTACTGGCTCTGAGGATAGAACCTCCTTAGACACAATTCTCTAAGGACAAAGTGACTTTGAAGCCTGGTATATTTGAACTGGTACATTTGTCTGTGTTCTTTCTTAAACCGCATTCATCTCCTGAGAAGCAGCATCCCGTTACATTAGAAGTCAGGCAATGCCTAGCATTCTGTCTGGACAGCACTAATGTTTCATGCTTTGCCTCGCTGGTTTGTATCACATGCAGATCAGATGAAGGGGAAAGTGGTCTCTTCACAGACTCTCTAAATGGATAATATCCTGCATCAAGTGGAATATTCCACCTACGTGGACTGCACAGTTGCATCTACTTGAATCTGGTTCCTGATTTGATTGAAAAGAAATGGTTATTTACTGTAACTGTGGTTCTTGGAGATGTGATACAGATGTGTATTGCATGACCCACTCGCCATCCCCGCTGCAGAGGAGTCTAGTCTCTGGGCATTTGGTGTGAAGGAAATGAGGGAGGTTGAGGCGGTGGTCATATAGCCAGGGGAGGAACTATGAGCACAAGACGCGAGTGCTGCTTCCTATAGGTACTACTAGGCCAGGGGATTCCAAACTTGGCCTGGCCTGCGCCGCTTCCCGCAGCTCCCATTGGCCGGGAACAGTAAACTGCAGCTGCTGCGAGTGGCCATACCTGCAGATGCTTAGGTAAGCAAAGCGTCTCACGGCCCGCAAGGGGCTTACCCTGAACAAGCCGTAAACCAAGTTTGGGAACCCCTGTACTAGGCAAAATTCTCCAGCTTCCAGTGTGCTGAGTATGCATGCACCTAAGTGGAATATGTCTGCATCACATCTCGAAGAACTACAGTTACAGTAAATAACCATTTCTTTTCAATCAAATCAGGGTCCAGATTTTCATGATTCCACCACATGGTATCAGAGATTATCTCAGTAAATGGATAACAAAACATCTTTTTGCTTCTCCTTATACACCGCTACCTTGATATAACGCCACCCGATATAACACGAATTTGGATATAATGCAATAAAGCAGTGCTCCGGGGCGGGGGGGGGGGTTTGCGCACTCCATTGAATCAAAGCAGGTTCAATATAACACGGTTTCACCTATAACGCGGTAAGATTTTTTTGGCTCCCAAGGGCAGCGTTATATTGAGGTCCAGGTGTATTTCACAAAAAACTCATTGTTTTGACCCCAGGAACAAGACACCTACCCTGTGGTTTTAGTCTGGTGTCCTCCCATGCTGATTTCACACACCCTCGTCAGTCTGTTTCCCTGTTGACTTAATATGCAAATAAGGCTCTCTTTGTGTTGGTTTATTCTGCTTACTTTACATATGGGTAAATCCACATTTCTTTGTTTAGGAAAAACTTGTTTATCAACCCTGCTTGGTTACCTAGTTTAAACATATTTTTAGTATATACGTACCAACTTCTTGTATGACACTTGTACATACAACTCACAATTCTTAGGATGACCAGCTTTTATTTGATATCTCATACAACATTCTTTATATATAAATACTATGACAGCAATGTATTAGGTGTAGTGAGATTGTCAGGCCTGATAAGAGATGCCGTTACATGACAGTGAACTCTTTGCCAATTGGCATGGAGGGGCTTAGAGGATCACACAAATCAAAGAAAAAGTGTCAAGAGAACATTTAAAAAAAAAACTCTATAAAGCCTCTGAGCATTTGGATTAGGTACCACAGGCGTGGAAGAAAGTATATTGACTTTTATTGCAAATGTCTTTCAACTTTATGCCAGCAGAGAAGTCCAAAGCAACTTCAGCATAGGGGCGGATCTGTACTTTGTTTTCTTGAATA